>NC_138313.1:19265000-20015000 GCF_965601325.2 Salmo salar
CGCGTCTGCTCCTGCTGACTCCATAATAAACGGTGCGTGATTCTGTCTCTGCTCTCTAGGAGTGGTGGGGAGGGGTAGAAGTCAGGCGCAGGAGACCAAAAGTGCACTTGCAGAGCGTGTTTATTCGAGAGTCCAAAAACACCATGAACAGGCATGAAACAAACCAGACAAAAATAGTCCACCCCCAAAAAGGGCCGGGACGCAGTCCAGAGAGACACGCCAGCCCACAATAGACAAAGAAAAAATAAACGCAACCCCAAAACCCTCAACAAACAATCCCGCACGAACCCAACCTAGACAAGCGAGACTAAATACCCCACTAATGACCCAACTCAAAACAGGTGCAACAAAAGACAGACAAAACCAAACGAAAAGGGAAAAAGGGATCGGTGGCAGCTAGTAGACCGGCGACGACGACCGCCGAGCGCCGCCCGAACAGGGAGAGGAGCCACTTTCGGTAGAAGTCGTGACACTGGTATGACTTACAGATTGCTGTAAACCATCAGGAACCTATTCAACTTGAAGGAGCTGGAGCAGTTTTGCCTTGAAGAATGGGCAAAAATCTCAGTGACTAGATGTGCCAAGCTTTTAGAGACATACCTCAAGAGACTTGCAGCTGTAATTGCTACAAAAGGCTACTTTCTAAATGTAATCTGTTACAGTTACTAATTGTAATCAGTAATGTAACTTTTGGATTAACCAAACTCAGTAATGTAATCTGATTTATTTTTTAGATTACTCTTCTCTTAAGAGGCATCAGAAGACACATTTATATTACCAATTGAATAATATCTATTGCAGGATAAATCAATGCATAGCTGGCCATAAATGGATGTTGCATTTTACTTTATGGGTTGGTTATGTATAGGCTTCTTCTAACCCATTTGCTTTCTACTACTAAATCTGTCAGATTTTCAGTCATTCCATTTAATGTAATACCCATTGATCTTCAAGAATATAATTTGGAAATATTGATCAGCCAAATTGTTTTACATGAGCATATCCCAAAAACGAAGGACTTATTAGCCGACTCTGTTGTTTATGATTTTGTCATGGAGGACTGTTTGGGCTCATTGCTTCAAGATGAAAAATAAATGCTGCTCTCATGGAATGTCATGCTTTGAGCCCTACCGAAAAGTGCTATTTGCATGTGAAAAATGTATGCCATGTGCTGCATTTGCTATAGGCATATTGTTTACGTTTTTGTTGGTGACACTTTGATATTTCAATAATTTGCAGCTGTTGAAGTCTATCAAAGTGGGCGAGTTTGAGCATGTGTCCGTTGAGCATGTGTCCGTTAGGCCTATTGAAACACTTTTTTATCAGCACGAATTAGATTGAGCACTAAAAGCCCCACTCATGCTCTTCTTAAATTAAACTTGCTTTTGACAGTATGGAGCACAATACAACAGATGAGTTTAGATGGGAGGAACTTCCTCAAACTTTTATGCCATAGGCACGAATCCGCACTATGCAACTGTTGCAAGAGCTCATTTTTCACTGGCTGTCCACTGGTTGAAAAAAATATTGATAGGCAGCTTAAACTTCTTTAAATTCAACCATATATAGGGTTCAAATACACATATACATTTGTGAACAGCCATTCACAACAACCAAAATCCATAAGGCCCAAATAGCTAAATGAGAGAGCAGCAGTGTGATTCACATCAATGCGCTATGTAGAGCAATCTGATCGTGGACTTCAGGAAACAAGCATGTCGCTACACCTGCAATAAAATCTGTGAAATACGTGTATGTGACCAATAACATTTTATTTGATTTAGACAACAATATTAAGTGATATCTGTATCGTCGTAGGCTACACCACTGTTGTCGTCCTTATGTCCAAGCGTTTATTCAAGTTGGATAATCTTTGGATGTAGACAGCAGTCACACCATTGGAATACATACAGTAGCTTGTACTGTGCCTTTTTTCAATGCTGATTTGAATGTCATTGAGAAAACAATGTTGTCACAGTTTTTTCATAAACATCCTTTCTGAATTTAAAAGTGATCCTAGAAATAATCATTTTATTTGAAAGTATCTGTAATCTGAGTACAATATTTTTGCTGGAAACAGGTTACAGTTTTTTATCATCCGTTTACATGTCACGGATTACATAAATCGGTTACTCCCCAATCCTGGGCTTTGTGGTGTATACCCACGGCCCATTATTTTATTATAATGAGCAAACTGGTGGATCAGTGGTGTATTGGCCCTAACTCGTATCCGAGCCTGATGGAGAGAGAGGACAACAGAGAGAAAGGAAGACAATAGGAAAGATAGAATAATGTGAAGTGGGGAGAGAAGGGGGGAAAGAAGAGAGGATAGTAAAGGAGAGGAGAGCAGGACACAGAGAGATTGACTGATTAGGGCATTAAAACAAAGACGCCTCCAAGAATGCTTGGTAATTGAAAATATATGATTCCAGGCAATGATGGGACACGTACAGTCACAAACCTTACCTCAATAACTCAATAACACAAACAAAATCATATTAGAAACGGGTGAAAAAGACAGGTAGCATGTGTTCTTGTAAATGCTGTCATTTCTGTCCAATCCCCAAATATGTCAGATCGTCTCATTTTACATTTACAGTTGAAGTCGGAAGTTTATATACACTTTAGCCAACTACATTTAACCTCAGTTTTTCACAATTCCTGACATTTAATCCTAGTAAAAAATCCCTGTTTTAGGTCATTTAGGATCACCACTTTATTTTAAGAATGTGAAATGTCAGGATCATAGTAGAGAACATGATTTATTTCTGCTTTTATTTCTTTCGTCACATTCCCAGTGGCTCAGAAGTTTACATACACTCAATTAGTATTCGGTAGCATTGCCTTTAAATTGTTGAACTTGGGTCAAACGTTTAGGGTAGCCTTCCACAAGCTTCCCACAATGAGTCAGGTTTTTAGGCCTCCTTGCTCGCACATGCTTTTTCAGTTCAGCCCACACATTTTCTATGGGATTGAGGTCAGGGCTTTGTGATGGCCACTCCAATACCTTGACTTTGTTGTCCTTAAGCCATTTTGCCACAACTTTGAAAGTATGCTTGGTGTCATTGTCCATTGGGAAGACCCATTTGCGACCAAGCATCAACTTCCTGACTGATGTCTTGATGTTGCTTCAATATAGCCACATAACTGTCCTTTCTCAGAATGCCATCTGTTTTGTGAAGTGCACCAGTCCCTCCTGCAGCAAAGCACCCCCACAACATGATGCTGCTACCCCCATGCTTCACGGTTGGGATGGTGTATTCGGCTTGCAAGCCTCCCTCTTTTTCCTCCAAACATAACGATGGTCATTATGCCCAAACAGTTCTATTTTTGTTTCATCAGACCAGAGGACATTTCTCCAAAAATTACAATCTTTATCCCCATGTGCAGTTACAAACTGTAGTCTGGCTTTTTTATGGCGGTTTTGGAGCAGTGGTTTCTTCCTTGCTGAGCGGCCTTTCAGGTTATGTCGATATAAGACAAATTTTACTGTGGATATAGATTCTTTTGTACCTGTTTCCTCCAGCATCTTCACAAGGTCCTTTGCTGTTGTTCTGGGATTGATTTGCACTTTTTGCACCAAAGTACGTTCATCTCTAGGAGACAGAATGCTTCTCCTTCCTGAGTGGTATGACGGCTGCGTGGTTGCATGGTGAATATACTTGTGTACTATTGTTTGAACAGATGAACATGGTACCTTCAGGCATTTGGAAATTGCTCCCAAGGATGAACCAGACTTGTGGAGGTCTACAATGTTTTTGGCTCATTTCTTTTTATTTTCCCATGATGTCAAGCAAAGAGGCACTGCATTTGAAGGTAGGCCTTGAAATACATCCACATCTATACCTCCAATTGACTCAAATGATGTCAATAAGCCTATCAGAAGCTTCTAAAGCCATGACATCATTTTCTGGAATTTTCCAAGATGTTTAAAGGCACAGTCAACTTAGTGTATGTCAACTTCTGACCCACTAGAATTGTGATACAGTGAAATAATCTATCTGTAAACAATTGTTGGAAAAATGACGTGTCATGCACAAAGTAGATGTCCTAACCGACTTGCCAAAACTATAGTTTGTTAACAAGAAATTTGTAGAGTGGTTGAAAAATGGGTTTTAATAACTCCAACCTAGGTGTATTTAAACTTCCAACTTCAACTCGACATTTTAGCCAATTAGCGGACTCTCTTATTCAGAGCAACTAGGGCATTGCTCAAGGACACATTGACAGATTTTACACCTAGTCGGCTAAGGGATTCGAACCACACACACACACAGTAGTCCAAGTCTGTCGCCCGCCATCATACCAAGTACTGTAAAGGGAATACCTATTAGCCCATTTTCATCTGTTATATTTACAGCTATTCACTCAGCAGAAATAATGCTTTTATTTGGGAGGAACCTTTTGGGCCTGCTTGTACCCGGCCACTGGCTCTCATTTTCAGAAGAGGCCTGTGTGCTTTACTGAGATTTATAGACGCTTTTGCCCACTCTTCTCCCAGTGATATGCAACCAATTGAGCACTTACGAGCTGGATAGCCATAATTAAGATTGTAACCCTCGGTGTAAAATAGTAAATAATGGCTACTTCTCAGAAAGTATTAAACTGTCAAGAGTAGTAAAAGAAGGTTGTCCACTATTGGCATATCTATTAATTATGGCCATCAAAATGTTAGCTATTAAAATCAGATCCAACAATAATATCAAGGGCCTAGAAATCCAGGGCTTAAAAACAAAGGTGTCATTGCACACTGATGATTCATGTTTTCTCCTCTGGATTAAAACCAAATTATGATAAATGTATTATATTACATATTGGATTACAACAAATGAAACTTTTATATTACCGTGTAGTTTAACAATAAAATGGTCTGAAGGTGAAGTGGACATACTCTGTATTCATATCCCGAAAGAATTGATCTCACTACAATACATTTTAATAGAAAGTTAGCAAAAATAGATAAGATCTTGCTACCATGGAAGGAAAACACTTGTGGAAAAAATCCCCCTGATTAACTCTTTAGTCATGCCCTAGTTTACCTATTTTCTTATGGCCTTGCCTACACCTAGCGACTTAAAAAAAAAAAGATAGAAGCAAAAAATATTAAATTTTATTTGGAACAGCAAGCCAGATCAAATTAAACGGGCCTATTTATATAATGAATATGAATTTGGAAGGCAGAAATGAGAAAATATTAAAACAGACCTCTCACTAAAGGCTTCCTTCATACAAAAGTTATACTTAAATCTAAACTGGTTCTCTGGCAGATTAGTCAGAATATCTCATCCCATGTTTAAGAATGGCCTTTTTCCCTTTATTCCGGTTACAACCTCTGACTTTCGGTTATTTGTAAATTAAATCATCTCCAAATTAACATTATTTTTTAAACTAGCTATACTGGTTGCAATTTCAGTTTAATCCACAAGAAAGGACAGAACAAATATTACAAAAAATATTATGGTTAAACTAAAATATACTAATTGATTAAAAAAAAGTGTGAAAAAAAAATTGTAAATGGTATCTTTGTAAATATCATCAATAGGACTGGTGGAATTATGTCACACATGCAGCTAAAAAATATTTGGAAATGTCTGCTCTACTCAACATTACCGCATGAATGGAAGAGGCAAGTGGAAGGGGGAGAAAGGAAGGAACTTGTCAGTCGGCCCTGCGTTAAAGACCAGAATTGGTTAAATAAAATTGAGAAATACAAAAGTATACCAGTTTCATTTAAGGACCAAAAAAATGGCAGCTGTGCCATACAAATACATGTTCTATGTTCCGATTCCATGGCACATTACATTTACATTTACATTTTAGTCATTTAGCAGACGCTCTTATCCAGAGCGACTTACAGTAGTGAATGCATACATTTCATACATTTTTTTTCCCGAACTGGTTTATGAACTGATACACAAAACAACGCTATAGTCAAAATGTAGGGATTTTCAATGTAAATTATTATTCAAAATTCTTGCAACCAATAGAATGTTATAATATAATAACACTCTTAGCAAAGATATTTATCTTCAATTTACAATATGTAGAGTCTATGAGAATATAAATGTTAAGAACTTTTATGAAACATCCCAGCACAGTTGAAAAATATATGGTAAATATAAATCAAAACTGGATGGTGTTCAGAGATAGATGGGAGGGGTTGCGTGGGGCAGAAGGATGGGACTGAAAACAAACAAAAGATAACTATTGTAAAATATGCTGTGTCTGTAAAATGTATAAGCTTGAAGTAGAAGCCTAAGTCCATTAGTGTACTCCAATTAGGTGAGAGGTGGTAGGGTTAAGCAAAAATAATGAAGGAAAATGTATAAAAAAATGATATGCAGTACCAGTCAAAAGTTTGGACACACCTACTCATTCAAGGGTTTTTCTTTATTTTTACTATTTTCCACATTTGTATAATAATAGTGAAGACATCAAAATTAAATAACACATATAGAATCATTTAGTAACCAAAAAGTGTTAAACAAAACAAAATATACTTTAGTTTCTTCAAAGTAGCCACCCTTTGCCTTGATGACGGCTTTGCACACTCTTGGCATTCGCTCAACCAGTTTCATGAGGTAGTCACCTGGAATGCATTTAAATTAACAGGTGTGCCTTGTTAATTTGTGGAATTTATTTCCTTCTTAATGTGTTTGAGCCAATCAGTTGTGTTGTGACAAGGTAGGGCTGGTATACAGAAGATAGCCCTATTTGGTAAAAGACCAAGTCCATATTATGGCAAGAACTGCTCAAATAAGCAAAGAGAAACGACAGTCCATCATTACTTTAAGACATGAAGGTTTTCCAATGTGAAAAATTTCAAGAACTTTGGAAATGTCTTCAAGTGCTGTCGCAAAAACCGCTATGATGAAACTGGCTCTCATGAGGACCGCCACAGGGAAGGAAGACCCAGAGTTACCTCTGCTACAGAGGATAAGTTCATTAGAGTTACCAGCCTCAGAAATTGCAGCTCAAATAAATGCTTCACAAATCTCAACCTCAACTATTCAGAGGAGACTGCGTGAATCAGGCCTTAATAGTAGAAGATCTCTGCATGTGTGGTTGCCACCATGTTATGTAATAGTTTTGATGTCTTCACTATTATTCTACAATGTAGAAAATAGTAAAAAATAAAGAAAAACCATTGAAACAGTAGGTGTGTCCAAACTTTTGACTGGTACTGTATTTCCCAGCAAAATATAGGGGGGATTGGAAATTATGCAGACAATTACATTGATGGAAGCCACAATCTATCTGCAATTTTTAAAGGTGATCTACCCTCAAAAAAAATCTAATGTATCCCATAACTGCCTATTCAAGTGGGCTTTTTATGTGGTTTTAAATCAATTTGGTGTTGTTTTTTATTCAACGTGGAAAGGAAAAGCGCTCTACCTCAATGAACCTTTCAGTAGAATACACACACACACTGAGTACACAAAACATTACGCTTTCCATGACATAGACTGACCAGGTGAATCCAGTTGAAAGCTATGATCCCTTATTGATGTCACTTGTTAAATCCACTTCAATCCTTGTAAATGAAGGGGAGGAGACAGATTAAAGAAGGAATTTTTAAGCCTTAAGATAATAGAAAGATGTATTGTTTGTGCCATTCAGAGGGTGAATGGGCAAGACAAAATATTTAAGTGCCTTTGAATGAGTTATGGTAGTAGGTGCCAGGCGCACTGGTTTCTGTGAAGAACTGCAACGCTGCTGGGTTTTTCAAACTCAACAGTTTCCCATGTGTATCAAGAATGGTCAACCACCCAAAGGACTTCCAGCCAACTTGACACAACTGTGGGAAGTATTGGAGTCAACATGGGCCAGCATCCCTGTGGTACGCTTTCAAACCTTGTAGAGTCCAAGCCCTGACACATTGAGGCTGTTCTGAGGGCAAAAGGGCTGGGTGGTGCATCTCAATATTAGGAAGGTGTTCCTAATGATTGGTATCTCATTTTATACACACACACACACACACACACACACACACACACACACAAACTTGGTCAAGTCTTTCGCCTGCCACCATATCAAGTACCTAAAAGGGAATACCTGTTAGCCTAGTTTTTACTTTTATATGTACGACTATTCACTCAGCAGAACTAATGCTCTTTATTTAGGAGGGACCTTTGGGCCTGCTTGTACCCGGCGACTGTCTCTCGTTTTCAGAAGAGGCCTATGTGTGCTTTATTGAGATTTATAGAAGCTTTTGCCCGCTCTGCTCCCATCCTCCCAGTGATATGCAGGTAAATCAGAATTTACAAGTGAGAACTTTACGAGCTGAATAGCCATAATTAAGACTTTTTTTTTTTTTTTACCATTCCTTTCCCAGAATTGACTATTCAAGTGGGATTTTTGTGGTTTTACATCGATTTGGTGTTTTTTATTCAATGTGGAAAGGAAAAGTACTCTACTTGAATGAACCCTTCAGCAGAACATGGACTCTCTCACTCTCTCACATACAAACACACACTCCACTAATTGATTAGATCCAATTGAAATCTTTAAGCACCCACACACTTCTGCATTATACCTCCGGTTGAGCCAATTAAAACCGATGCTCATTTCAAATTGATTTGGGACTTCAAGAACTGGGAAAAAGCATATTTTAACTGCACTCAGGTTTTTCCTTTTCCAGTGAATTGTGCCTAATGTTTCAAACAGAAAGATAAATCAGTCCTGTTATGTGAAACACACAAGCTAAAGCACTGACCAACATAATGTAACTTCACATGTTTGTTCAGTTCATGAATTATTCCTTCAAAGCAGTAAATAACAAGCTGTAGTCCATGTTAGCTTACATGTGATAGCATCCACTAGCCTATGTGGTGCTCTGATTACATACTGTATTAGACCGCTGGCCAGGCAGTCATCTATCGTCCTCTAAAGCATCAGTCTATACTCAAACAGTCCATTACTCAAAGTGACAGCCATATTAGAAAGGATATTTCATTCTGTCTTCCACCACCTGACACTGTCTGCCACTGTTTCTAACACCCCAACTGAATCTCTGCTTTTTAATGTTAGTTTTGAAATTCTTTCAATGGGAAACCTTCTCTTTGATGCTCTCCGCACCCAGAACCGTCTCATCCTATACGCTGCTCGTAGTAGTGATGCACGGGTTTATTCACCCGCATTTACCCGCAATTGCCAATAGCCCATCCGCAACCGCCCGACTATATGCGATAAGGTGAAAATCTGTGGCCTGCACCCAACCCTAACCCGCAAATATAGAAGATGCACTGTATAGTCAGAGACAGTGTAATGCTTTTTTTACACAATTTTTTTACATCAAATTTAGATATGTTTCTGCTTATAATTTCTGACATTTTGGTAGGCTATTTGTTAGTCAACTTATTTTGTAGTCTATAATTAGATACAAGCAGCTTCTCTTCTGTCATTACTTGTAGTCCTAGGCCTCTAGAAGGCTAAATAAACCCTTTTTCACCTGGATAATGTCATAAATCAATAGAATGAATGCTTCAATCTAGTTGACATTGGTAAACTTTTCTCTTTCATCTCTGCTTACATTTTTTAAATCATTTTGACCAGTTTTAAGGAAATTAGAAGCTGAGACTACCCAACATTTTTCTGATGAGATTTCAGTTCGGCTTGGATGCATATTTTATGTGGTCGTTAAAATACTATCAGCTTTTATGATGCTAATAAAGATAGAACCTTTTACAGTCCCTAACTGCGCATTCACATTCTCTCAAGATGCTAAAAGAAAGAAATCATGTTTCTCCACTCCTGTTCCCAAGTCAAAATGTACATTTGGTGTTTCATTTTATAGCAATTGTGGAGGAGTTAATATTATATTAGGCTATGTGTGAGAGGTTATAGTCAGTGTCCAGATTTCAGTTACTATTCCATTTAACCCATTTGAACTGTAAAGTTCCCTTGACGTGAGATATTTGAAGTTCTGTCTTGTGACTGTCAAATGTATATAGCCCCTCCCAATCACATAGCCGGCACTGTTATCATCCGCTTTTTACTACTTCACCAAATCAGAGTTTCTAAACCCAGAGACTTTTTTTTTTTTTTTTTAACTTGGTAAGTCAATTAAGAACAAATTATTATTTACAATGACGACCTACCACGGCCAAACCCAGACAACGCTGGGCCAATTATGCACCACCCTATGGGACTCCCAATCACAGCCGGATGTGATGCAGCCTGGATTCGAACCAGGGACTGCAGTGATGCCTCTTGCACTGAGATGCTGTGCCACTCGCTGCGCCACTTGTGAGACTTCGAGGAACAATTGCAAAGCAGATCATGCAGACCAGGCTGGGGTTTGGGATTTGATAAGTCAATGAGAGAAATAAGAGATTCATACAAACTTGGTCTCTTTTCTGTTTTCATGATTAAGGCATCTCCAAAATGCAGGTGTGTCAGCCTAGCTCAGTGCTTTATGTGGTGGTGGGGCAGCCAGCGGAATGTGTAATTGTAATGTTCTCTAGTTGCGCCGTGATTGGCTCAGTGTTCTGTCACTCATGGGGACACTACGTCACCGCGAAATCTACAAGTAAAGCTAAAAAATTCAAGCCCCTTGGGTGCTGCCATAGAATTACATTAGAAGTGCCTATCCATGAAGGCTGAAGGTCATTGGCCACAGGTAATATGAGGTAAAATAACATATCTACAGTAGCTTTGATTGGACTTTCAAAATCTTAGTTAGCATGCTAGCAATCTACCGGCTCGATTCGGTCTTATGTAGCAACATTTGAAATTGTGTTTTTTACATTGGATAAAAATACAGACTCCGAGCTAGAAAATGGCATATCATTCACTACAGTTGAGGAACAATGGAAAGTAATTTTGAAAGTTGATAAACTTGTAAACTCACTTGAGAAAATGGCCTTTGATTTTTTTAATACTACTACTGGAGAGCCCTTCTTTGTCTACAACCATTCAGCATTGTTCACGGTGTCCCGTCCGCGGGACGGTTGAGCTAACGTAGGCTAGTGCGATTAGCATGTTGTTGTAAGTAACAAATAAAATTCCCAGGACATAGACATGTCTGATATTGGCAGAAAGCTTACATTCTTGTTAATCTAACTGCACTGTCCAATTTACAGTAGCTGTTAAAGTGAAATAATACCATGCTATTGTTTAAGGAGAGTGCACAATTTTGAACATGAAAAGTTATTAATAAACAAATTAGGCACATTTGGGCAGTCTTGATTCAAATTTTTGAACAAAAATACAATGGTTCATTGGATCAGTCTAAAACTTTGCACATACATGACTGCCATCTAGTGGCCAAAATCTAAATTGCAACTGGCCTGGAATAATACATTATGGCCTTTCTCTTGCATTTCAAAGATGATGGTACAAAAAAACATACAAAAGAACGGTTGGTCTTTCTTTGTGTTATCTTTTACCAGATCTATTGTGTTATATTCTCCTACATTCCTTTCAATTTCCACAAACTTCAAAGTGTTTCCTTTCAAATGGTACCAAGAATATGCATATCCTTGCTTCAGGGCCTGAGCTACAGGCAGTTAGATTTGGGTATGTCATTTTAGGCGAAAATTGAAAACAAGGGGCCGATCCATAAGCTTTATCCCCACCCATCTCTTTAAGGTTTGATCTGAGCATTCTGTACTAACAGCAGTCAATCACCCAAGCTACCTTGCTAGCTACATCCAGAAACAAATGAGAGAACAGCTCACTGAACATTACTCTCCCTAGCAGAGCTGGTAAGGCTGTTATGTTATCCAGAGCGTTAGTGACTACAACTGTGCTGTCAGATTGTCAGTTCGCGGAGCGTTCAGAGTGGACACTGGCCGAGGAGTAGGGTTGATCCGAACATTCTGACCTCACAACGGCAGTCAAGCACCCAAGCTTACTGGCAAACATTGGCTAGCGTGCTAGCTACTTCCAGACACAAATGACAGAACACCCCACTCTGACAATTTTATTCGCTCTAGCAGAGCTGGTTAGGGTGTTGTCATGTCATCCAGAGCGTTGGTGACTAACTGTGCCGCTGGCAACAATTTCATTACGCTAGCTAGCTAGGTGAACAATGAACCATAATCCCAACTCATGACGTTACTACCCTGCATGAATCTGCAGGTAGCTAACCAACCAGGTTCAATGTTAGCTAGCTAACATTAGGCTAAACTAGTCAACCAAATGGCTCTGCAATACGAATAATAAGATCACACACGTAACATTAGCTAGCATGCCAGCCAGCTAACATTAGCTAGCTAACAATACACTTTAACTTGAAATGAAACCACTTTCTGTCAGTTAGAAACGCGTAATATCTGAAAATATAGCTAGCTAGACTATCTTACCCGTATACATCATGGATGGACGTGTCTCCTGTCGGATGCCATGGTTTCCCTTAGTTTGAAGATGTAATCCGGAGAAAGGTGTTTTCTCCATCTCCTTAGCTATCAAACTCGAATTCCACTGATTTCAAAACTCGGTCCTCCAGAAAGTGGAGAGCGTCACTTATGCAATTTTACTACGGAATACATTATTTTTAAAAGCCGCGTTAGAAAGGATTACCTGGACATAATGACCAGCTCAAATAGACAGAAGTGTGCTATATGGCAGACCAATCCAAACTCATCCCTTGGCATGTCCAGCCCACTCATTATCTCAGCCAATCATGGCTAGCGGGAAGGTTGCTCACTTTTTCTGTGGCTAAATCAACTTGGCTTGTAATTTTTATAATTTTATTCATATTTACACATGAAAGTTCACATATTCGAGAAGGCATTTCTGCCAACAAACGCATTTTGATAAAAAATTTAGTTTACGTTCAAACGGCTCTCCTGTGAATTAGTGACCCGCAACAGATGCGCCTAATTTCCTGAAACGGGTCACGCATATATTATACCTATTGGGGTCCTAAAAATCCAAATCAAATAGCTAAATGATCCATAGTATGACCATAGTGCATATATAATAAATTACTGTGTTCGTTTAATGAAAATATTTGCCTCTTTTGGGCCTTGAAATGTCTGGTCAAAGATATTTACATACACAGCCCTGAATGGCTGATAAGATGGTGTAGAGCCCACCCCCTTCTACTATTATAATCAGATCACATTGTGACATCATGATGTCGGCCAAATGTTCCATCCCACCTGAACAGGCCGAAATTCCAGGATAGTTTTTCAAACTGCTCTTTCACAAAAATGGCATTATCTTTTTCACCATTTCTGAGTGTTATTTCATCCTCATAGTGTGGAAATATCATTAACCTCTATGGGCTAGGCGGGACGTAATCGTCCCACCTACGTAACAGCCAGTGTAATCCAGTGGCGCGATTTTCAAATACCTTAAAAATCCTATTACTTCAATTTCTCAAACATATGACTATTTTACAGCTATTTAAAGACAAGACTCTCGTTAATCTAACCACACTGTCCGATTTCAAAAGGCTTTACAACGAAAGCAAAACATTAGATTATGTCAGCAGAGTACCCAGCCAGAAATAATCAGACACCCATTTTTCAAGCTAGCATATAATGTCACAAAAACCCAGAAGACAGCTAAATGCAGCACTAACCTTTGATGATCTTCATCAGATGACAACCCTAGGACATTATGTTATACAATACATGCATGTTTTGTTCAATCAAGTTCATATTTATATCAAAAAACAGCTTTTTACATTAGCATGTGATGTTCAGAACTAGCATACCCCCCGCAAACTTCCGGGGAATTTACTAACAATTTACTAAATTACTCACGATAAACGTTCACAAAAAGCATAACAATTATTTAAAGAATTATAGATACAGAACTCCTCTATGCACTCGATATGTCCGATTTTAAAATAGCTTTTTGGTGAAAGCACATTTTGCAATATTCTAAGTACATAGCCCAGCCATCACGGGCTAGCTATTTAGACACCCGGCAAGTTTAGCCTTCATCAAAATCAGATTTACTATTACAAAAGTTTGATTACCTTTTGTTGTTTTCGTCAGAATGCACTCCCAGGACTGATACTTCAATAACAAATGTTGGTTTGGTCCAAAATAATCCATCGTTATATCCGAATAGCGGCGTTTTGTTCGTGCGTCCCAGACACTATCCGAAATGGTAAAGAAGGGTCGTGCGCATGGCGCAATTCGTGACAAAAAAATTCTAAATATTCCATTACCGTACTTCGAAGCATGTCAACCGCTGTTTAAAATCAATTTTTATGCAATTTATCTCGTAAAAAAGCGATAATATTCCGACCGGGAATCTCCTTTTCGGCAAACGGAGGAAAAAACACAAAGACGGGGGCAGCCACTGCACGCGCCTAAGCCCACAGTCCCTTGATCGGCCACTTGAGAAAGGCGATAATGTGTTTCAGCCTGGGGCTGAAATGACGACATTCAGGTTTTTCCCGGGCTCTGAGAGCCTATTGGAGCCATGGGAAGTGTCACGTTACCGCAGAGATCCTTTGTAATGGGATGAGATGTCAAAGAAAGACAATAAATGGTCAGACAGGCCACTTCCTGTAAAGGAATCTCTCAGGTTTTGACCTGCCATTTGAGTTCTGTTATACTCACAGACACCATTCAAACAGTTTTAGAAACTTTGGAGTGTTTTCTATCCAAAGCCAATAATTATATGCATATTCTAGTTACTGGGCAGGAGTAGTAACCAGATTAAATCGGGTACGTTTTTTTATCCAGCCGTGTCAATACTGCCCCCTATCCCCAACAGGTTAAACAAACAGCAACATCAGGTTCTTAGCTGCCAAATGGGGGACACTAAAACGTTTTTCCCCCCCAACCAAATTTCGCCCACACCTCTTACTATTCCTTTGCATAACATAGGAGCTTTTCTTTGGGTGTTGATGTGTAAGACATCCGAATAGGCGAGGAGCTGTGTATCTCCAGAAATATTATTATTTCACAAAGGCTTTGCGTCCCCCCGGTGCCTGTATGAAAGCTATTGTTGACAGTCATACCCGTAGGAGGGGCAATACTGTATATGGGTTAATTAGGGCCAAAAACCTTTTTTAGTCAGCACCCGAGGGGAGATTGTAAAGTTTATCACTTCGTGCTTCCACACTTTGAAGATGCTTTTGGGGATGGCTCGCAGACAAGTTTCAAAGTGGACCAGTTACCTCCTCTCTCCCTCCTTCCCTCACTCCCTCTGCCTTCAAGTGTATTCAAAGCTGGGAGATATCACGAAGTGAGAGCCATCCCTACATTAGCATAGTTCCAGTGCCAGCGAAGGGAAGGCGCATCATCTTTATGGCTCCGGTGTCCTAATGGGTAGAGTGGCTGAACAGATGTTCTGAAAAACACTACTCTCTCTTCTCTCTCTCACTCACTCACTTACTCTCCCCCCGATCCCTCTCTCTCTCCTCTGAATGGGACTGGTGGAATGCTTTAGACAGATTAGGTTGGGGAGTTCCCAAACCTCATCAAGCATACAACAGTACAGTATCTTCTCTGAGCCGAGAGGGAGTGCGAAGAGACTGTCTAAACACTGCGGTTGGTCTGACACTGTTGGTTAAACAGTCTCTGGATGTAAGTGTCAGTCAACAAGACGGGTGCATTCGAGACAGACCTTAGATCTTTAGAAGTAGCTGTAGTAGTAGTTGCATAGTAATGTCACACTTAGGGCTGGGCGATATATCAAATTAATTATTTTCATTCGATTGTATGTTTTAACACAATATTCCAAATGCCTGTATTGCAAGAATCAAGGTTTATTTTATTTTTAGTTTATGGCCGCTTGTTCTCATGTTGTCTTTTGGTCTCATCTCCTTCGCTCCTTTTGCTGTGACTGTTCACGCTCCCATTTAGACTCACACACCAAGTTCCTCCTCCTGCCACTCAGAATAACAAAAATTAAATATCTTTTCTTTCTCTCTCTTTCAACTCACTATTTGCATTTGAGGTTTGGTCCAACAGCTCATATGGACACCAAAACACATTGAGATGTTATTTTACTGTAATAGAGGAGAACCTACATTGTGTGAAGAGCAGACCCTACTAAAACGGGAGTATCAATTAACATTGATTCTGGAAAATGAATGATCAGTTTCTGTTGCGCGCAGCATTGCGGTACCATGTACCGCTAGCAGCATTTTAGCCACAGACTGTTATACTAGCTGTATTGTCTGTTTGTTAAATGTCCAATGACCATAAAACAACTATTATATAAGGATTTGGTAACTCATTCTCGTTCTGAGAAATAAGTTGGGCCACTTGATATAAGCATCTGAACAAAGTGGACAGGCTAGCATGCTGTTCAAACCATTGGAGACGGACAGAAGGGTGTGTTCATAACAATTCTACTTTTATACCTAGGTCTATAACAGGTGACTGTAAAGACTCTAGAGCGTGCATAAAGGAAATATATAAAACATGAGCTCTTTGAGAAATGTTCTGTGAGAACGGAGTAGAGATTACGTGAATTAATGGCATTATTAATAATCAATATGATTATTTAGCATGCATTTAGGGCAATCCTCTGTGGGACATGTAAATGGGTCACAGAGCTATAGAACCAACCATCCCTGGCCCCTTTTCAAGGCTTACAGCACTAGCTACTAGTACACTCCGCTGCATGAACAATGATAATGAAGACAATAGAAGTTTATTATAGTTCAACTATATTCTAATAATCTTGTCCTGTTGTGTCTAAAACTGAACAGAATAAAACCTAATCAAACTCAAAACATAAAAAAATGTAATATGATTTTATATTCAAATCTGTACTTCTGTGCTGATTGCTGGTCAATTCAGTCAGTGTAACTAGGGCTGGGTGATATGACCTAAAAATCATAT
Source organism: Salmo salar (assembly GCF_965601325.2). NCBI lineage: Eukaryota > Metazoa > Chordata > Actinopteri > Salmoniformes > Salmonidae > Salmo > Salmo salar. The sequence continues at coordinate 19,281,767 of NC_138313.1, forward strand.
AAAAAAGGTTTCTAATGAATGGGCGATTCACGATATACTGTATATGGACTTTTTAAATGTTTTCTCTAAATCAGCTTTGTTATCCTAGAGCAAAACAACTGGCATGTTCATGACAGTCTCACCTTTCCATAGAGGGGTCATATTAGTGTGAAGCCCAAAGTGTTCGGATGCTACAGACAGAAGTTGGCAGATCGGCAGTACCGTGTTCGTGAGAGTCTAGTCTTTCCAAAGAGTGGTCAGATTAGTTGGCCATATTGTAGGCTAAACCATTCGGATACTACAGACGTTTTCATGAGAAGGACGATTTTCAGGATGTCTCATGGTCTGACAAACACCACTGTAGCTCGGCCACCTTCCACCGCAGATGCGGAAGGCCGCTATTGGCAGATGCGGTGGATTGAGAGGCAGCCCATGCAAAATAACATATCTCTAGATTAAACAGACTGATTTTGATGGGAATGTTTGTATTATGCTAATTTGATTTTGTAGGTTGAGTAGGTGTGTCCAAGCTTTTGTCTGTGACTCGTTTCAGGAAACTAGGTGTGTGTCACGTGTCACTACTTCACAGGAGAGCTATTTGAACAAACTCTAAAAAAGTTTTTGGGCAGAAATGCATTCTGGAACATGTGAACTTTCAGGTGCCTTAATAACAAACGTTATGCCATCTGTAAAAACTAATACAATTGTTAAATTACGAGCCTAGTTGGTTTAGCCATGGAAAAAGACAGCAATCTTCTCGCCATCCATGATTGGCTGAGATAATGAGTGGACTGGATATGCTGAGAGATGAGTTCGGATCGGTCTGCCAGGTAGCACGCTTCTGTCTATAACATGAGTGTCACGGATGTCTAAAGGATCGGACCAAAGTGCAGCATGGTTGTAGTTCCACATATTTATTATTTACATGAAACGTTGCAAATACACAAATAACTTGAATAACAAAACAACAAACCGTGACGCAGAGAGAAATAAACACTACTCAAAAGATAATCCACAAACACAAGTGGAAAAAACCCCTACTTAAATATGATCTCCAATTAGAGACAACGAGGAAAGGCTGCCTCTAATTGGAGATCATCCCAAAAACCCCAACATAGAAATAGAAACCTAGAATAACCACATAGAAATAGATAACATAGAAAACCACACAAAAACACCACCTGTCACTCCCTGACCTACTCTACTATAGAAAATGACATCTTACAAGGGTCAGGACGTGACAATGAGTTGGTCAGTATGTGTGGGTAATCCTTTCTAACACAGCTTTTTTGAAAGATATTGTAATGGTTGCCTTTAGAGAGAGCGGACCAAAACGCAGCGGAGTTAGTGTTCGTCATATTTAATTGAGAAAACGGACACTATACAATACAAAACAATAAACAGACAACCAAAACAGTCCTGTCACGTTAAACACAGTAACACGAACAGAAACAATTACCCACAAAACCCCAACAGAAAAACATGCACTTATGTGTGACTCCCAATCAACAGCAACAAACTTCAGCTGTGCCTGATTTGGGAGCCACACACGGCCCAAAACAAAGAAATACAAACACATAGAAACAGAGCATAGAACACCCACCCAATGTAACACCCTGGCCTAACCAAAATAAAGAACAAAAACCCCTCTCTATGGCCAGGGCGTTACAGATATCACATAGTAGAGCTGCATAAGTGTTGCCCTCCACTTTCTGGAGGACCACATTTTTAAATCAGTGGATTTAGAGCATGATAGCTAAGGAGATGGAGAAAATTCTGGTGTTTGATTGAAAATATACAGATTTGAAAAGAAAATGCACGCAAGGCTGTTGTATAAAACAGCTGTCTCCGGACTACTGTTACATCTTCAAACTAAGGGCAAGCATGGCATCCATGACAGAGAGGGAGAAGCGTCCATCCATGTATACGGGTAAGATAGTCTAGCTAGCAAAATGTTTAGATTTTACACATTTCTAATTTTGTCAAAGTTGTTTTCATTTCAAGTTAACGTTTACTATTAGCTAGCTAGCTAGCTAACGTTAGCTTGCTGGCTCGTTAGCTAACGTTATGTGTATGATCTGTGTGGTAATATTATTCATATCTCATTTGCATTGCTAGTTATAGGCTAATGTTAGCTGGCTAAGATTGAACCTGGTTGGTTAGCTACCTGCAGATTCATGCAGGGTAGTAACATTATGAGTTGGGATTATGGTTCATTGTTTACCTAGCTAGCTACATGTCTAAACAAAAGACTCCACTATGCAAGTAACCCTTTCAATAGAATGTTCATGATGTTACTATGACAACTGTCGATAGACGTAGGTGGTAAATTCACTTTGGCTATCTACTCCGATTTCAAAGCACTCTTGTCTGAGTGTCCCAGAGTGCAGAATAACTGACCAATTTACAAACGCTCAACACCCGTTGAATATGACCGGTGTCAGTAAACATTAGCAAAAAAGCGTAATTAAATTGTTGCCAGCAGCACAGTTTCTGTCACCAACACTCCGGATAACATAAAAACCACCTAACAAGCTCTGCTAGGCTGAGTAAAATGCTCAGAGTGAGCAATTATCTCATTTGTGTCTGGAAATACTTGGCAAACTAGCCAACGCTAGCCAGTTAGCTTAGGTGCTTGACTGCAGTTGTTAGTTCAGAACGGTCGGATCAACCCTACTCCTCGGCCAGAGCATCCAGTGTGGGCTCTGAACTCTCCGAGAGAGAAACGCTCTGAATTTATAAACGGACAATCTGACATCTTTATGAATGCCCAGAGCACACTCTGGCATTCCAGATTAAATTTACGAACAGACTTGTAGTATAAACCAGTCTTTAGCCTTGAAATCTTTGTTGTTTAGTACATGGCCTCATATGTGAATCCTTAACCTGTTAGGGCTAGGGGGCAGTATTTACACGGCCGGATAAAAAAACGTACCCGATTTAATCTGGTTATTACTACTGCCCAGAAACTAGAATATGCATATAATTATTGGCTTTGGAAAGAAAACACCCTAAAGTTTCTAAAACTGTTTGAATGGTGTCTGTGAGTATAACAGAACTCATATATGGCAGGCAAAAACCTGAGAAGATTCTGTACAGGAAGTACCCTCTCTGACCATTCCTTGGGCTTCTTGGCTCTGTTTATTGAAAATGTAGGATCTTTGCTGTAACGTGACACTTCCTACGGCTCCCATAGGCTCTCAGAACCCGGGAAAAAGCTGAATGATGTAATTCCAGCCACTGGCTGAAAAACTTTAGCGCCTTTGGTTAAGTGGTCTATCAGAGGACAATGAGCTGAGGCGCATGCACGGGGCGACACCATGTTTTTATTTTCTCTCTCTTTGTACTAAAACACAGATTCCCGGTCGGAATATTATCGCTTTTTTACGCGAAAAATGGCATAAAAATTGATTTTAAACAGCGGTTGACATGCTTCGAAGTACGGTAATGGAATATTTAGAAATGTTTTGTCACGAAACGCGTCGGGCGCTTAACCCTTATTTACCCTTTCGCATAGTGTCTTGAACGCACGAACAAAACGCTGCTATTTGGATATAACTATGGATTATTTGGGACCAAACCAACATTTGTTATTGAAGTAGAAGTCCTGGGAGTGCATTCTGACGAAGAACAGCAAAGGTAATAACATTTTTCTTATAGTAAATCTGACTTTGGTGAGGGCTAAACTTGGTGGGTGTGTAAATAGCTAGCCCTGTGATGCCGGGCTATCTACTTAGAATATTGCAAAATGTGCTTTCACCGAAAAGCTATTTTAAAATCGGACATAGCGAGTGCATAGAGGAGTTCTGTATCTATAATTCTTAAAATAATTGTTATGTTTTTTGTGAACGTTTATCGTGAGTAATTTAGTAAATTCACCGGAAGTTTGCGGGGGGTATGCTAGTTCTGAACGTCACATGCTAATGTAAAAAGCTGGTTTCTGATATAAATATGAACTTGATTGAACAAAACATGCATGTATTGTATAACATAATGTCCTAGAAGTGTCATCTGATGAAGATCATCAAAGGTTAGTGCTGCATTTAGCTGTGGTTTGGGTTTATGTGACATTATATGCTAGCTTGAAAAATGGGTGTCTGATTATTTCTGGCTGGGTACTCTGCTGACATAATCTAATGTTTTGCTTTCGTTGTAAAGCCTTTTTGAAATCGGACAGTGTGGTTAGATTAAGGAGAGTCTTGTCTTTAAAATGGTGTAAAATAGTCATATGTTTGAGAAATTGAAGTAATAGCATTTCTAAGGTATTTGAATAACGTGCCACAGGATTCCACTGGCTGTTACGTAGGTGGGACGATTTCGTCCCACCGACCACAGAGAGGTTAAAGAGATGGGTGGGGTTAAAGCTTAAGAGGGTGTGAAGATGCTGAATGGGTGTAGACAAAGAGCTCTCCAGTAGGTGTACCAAAACATTCAAGGGCCATTTTCTCAAAATTGAGGTTACACGTTTATCAACATTCAAAGCAGAATTACTTTCCCATTGTTCCTCAACTGTAGTGTATGATATACCTTTTTCTAGCTCTGAGTCTCTACTTTTAGCCAATGTAAAAAAAAAACACAATTTCAAATTTTGCTACATAATACCGAATCGAGCCAGTCGGTCACACATCATTTACATTATATCCCGTAAGATAATACATCTGATATTAAGCACCGAGCTCTGTTGACAGAGCAGTGCAACTTTCTTGTAGAAACTTTTGAGAATTTTACGTCGTCGATTTAAAGTTGTTTTTGCAAATAACTAAATAAGCCTGACACGAGCTGAATTAAATGTAAAAGGCTTTGAAAATAAATAAAAATCTTGCTCAGTGTTCTATTGACATTTCACAGATAATCTGGTTTGTGTGCGAAGTCTTCGAAAAAGAACAGGAACTGTGCATTTACATGCCATATCTCAAAATCGAAATCTATCTTACCTCTGTTTTATGTCCTCCGGATTTCAGAGGAGAGATGACGAGTTCAATGATAAGCCTGTCAGGTAGACTTAATTCTCGCACAGCATCCAGTTTAGCTGACGCAATGCTATTTTTAACCACTTTTCTTCCCTGGCCGTTGATTTGGTTGCCCTAATTTTTACCATCCTACAAGGGTTAATAACTACAATAAGTTTTGAATGGATTATGGTAGAGACATGAGGTTGGACCATTGGATTATCTACACAGTTAACATATTATTTTACCCATTGGTCAAAAGATGCGTTTTCGATTGGACACCCTAATCATTTGCATTATTTTCACCCAGAGCACTTCACACATACATTGCCTAACATAAATACACCTCATCTCTGGCCTTTGTGCGGTGGATACAAACAGCCCTGGGTTAATAGCTGGCCCACGTTGTGTACTGTATAATAATATTTGAGTGGAGCCACCAGAGCCTTTGTTCGCTCTCTTACGGCTGGTAATAATTAAACTGCCTTTCACTCCCCAGCCACAGCCACGGCCTCGGCCTCGGCTACGACAATCCTTGTGTTGTTTCTTTATATATGGTGGTGTTCCAGGTCACCTACATTGCAGTCACGCTGTGCAGAGCAGTAGATTGCTATACTGATGTTGTTCCTGAGATAAATACTTCTCCAGGCATTATGACATCCCAAACAGGGAGTGTTCTTGCAATAGACCTAGTATCTACATAATGTAAAGAATGTGAACAACAATCTCACTTCCTATTGAATGCGGAACGAGGGAGAGCTCAGTTTGTTGTTTTGAAAGTCTCTGAAAAAGAGTTTTATTGAAAAAGTTTGGTAACTAGCTACCTTTTGAGTTTGGATCCTGCAACATGGTTGGCATCAGTTGCTGGGACCACTGCCATATGTCCAGGGATCCTGCTGACTAAGGCTCTGATGAGCTGCTTGCCATAGCAGATAGCCTAGCTGCCACTGTAAGCTGCCTATCAAGTTGGCGGGGTTTCCTTGAGGGCTTGAACGCAGCTTGTCCCGGGCTTGTGACTGTCTATATCCCTGCTGTTTGTTGCTGTTTCCATCTTCCTTGCTACTTGCCCTATCTGGAACTGTGAGGAGTAACAGCATAGCTTACATTTTTACCATGACAAAGACCATGGTAAAGGACAGTGGTGTCTCTCTATCATAGTTGAAGGATCTTTTAAATAAACAAAAATAGTTCTACAAGCAGTTGTTACAACAACAACAAGAACATAGCTTCAAGTGTTGTGTCCAAATACTGGTGGAGTCATCTAATAAAATAGTAGATTACTTGACCAGAGAGGTCCAGGAACTAAAGAACATTTTGCAGTTCTCCCAGGGTCAACTCGATTGAGTTTCAACAGGAAAATGGCAAGAGGACAGCAATCTGTAAGTCACTGAGGGAGGACATAAGTTCTGTTTGTGAATCCATGATAACAATGACAGAGAAATTAGACTCAAGGGACAATTAATGCGGAAAAACATTGTTTTGGACAGAATTGAAAAATCTCCACATGAAACCTGGATGGAATTTGAGGACAAAGTGAGGGAAATGATCTTGGAGAAACTGAAGATGGACCACAGGAAGATTGAGTTGGAGCACTCCCACAGGATTGGAAAACCCACCACCGGCCCAGGCGACAGGCCCAGGCCGATCGTGCTCAGGTTCAAGGACAAGGTAGCTGTTCTGGAAAGAGCCAAGAACTTGAGAGGAACGAGGACTATCCTGAAGTTGTGCACCTGAAGAGAAAATATCTTACCCCAGCCATGAAAGCTGCCAGAGTGCTTGGGGACATGGCTTACATCCACTACGACAGGCTCATTACCCACCCTCCCTCCCAAAAGCCTGGAAGGGATGAGAGAGGAAAGCCTATGGGTTCAAAGCTTCAACCCCCGCCGCGTACACACACACACACCAACTGATTAATGGACTGCTGAATGTTTTTTTTCCCCCTCATGCTTTGTTTGTTCTTTTCCGTATGTGACCGACCAACTTGATTCGGTCTTATGTAGAAACATTTGAAATTTTGTTTTTTACATTGGATAAAAGCAGAGAAACAGAACTACAAAATGGTATATCATACACTGCATTTGAAGAACAATGGAAAGTAATTCTGCTTTGAAAGTTGATAGTTTAAAGTAACCTCAGTTTTGAGAAAATGGCCTTTGAATGCTTTGGTACCTCCCTGGAGAGCTCTCCTTTGTCTACACCCATTCAGCATTGTTCACACCCTCTACGCCAACCCCACCCGTCTCTTTAAGGATTCACATGTGAGGTCATGTTTATTTTATATATTTTTTTATTTCACCTTTATTTAACCAGGTAGGCTAGTTGAGAACAAGTTCTCATTTACAACTGATTTGGTAAGCTCGTTAAGCTGTTTTGTGCTAAACAGTGAGTAGTGTAGTAAAGATTAAGACTAAAAGTAGTAGCCTAAAATAAGGAAAAATTTCAGGTAAACAAAGTAGCCAGATAAAAATATGTTATAAATATTAGATAACGCTTACCCAGACACACTTGTCTAAATTGATGGGTCATGTGAAAAAATTCTACAACCTCCAGCCACATCTTACTAAGTGGATGGTTCTCTAAAGAAGGTGTAAATGGTATAGTGAAATGATTACTTGCATAGTACCAATATCAAAGACAGAGTGTCAATATAAAGAAAATAATATACAGTATGTACAAGAGCATACAATCAGGGGTAAAGTGGCTGAGCAGCAGGATAAATACAATTTCAAAATAGCAGCAACGTATGGCGTGTGTGTGTGTGTGTGTGTGTGTGTGTGTGTTAGGAGAGAGTCATTTGAATAGAGGCACTGCAGATAGTGCTGATGACTGGGAACTCACCCCCAGTGATGAACTGGTCTGTCCGAACCACGCATAAACAAGATAATCTATAATCAGAGAGCCTGTTTCTGTCCTGCCCTTGACTTTGGTGAAGGGCATGTGACGTCCATAGCCTTTTCGTCGCAAAACTCCCTGATCTTCTCAAAGATATTTGTCTAGCTGTGTCCAGTCCAGGTGGTGCTTGTACAGAAAGACCATCTTTGGGAGAAAGGATGTCAGCGTTGGGGCAGCAACTGAAATCTGGTTCCGAGTGAGTCCAAACGCTCCTTGGCGACAACAACACCAGGCTCCTGAGCATCGAAGTTGTAAAACAGGAAATACCCCAAAAATTGTGAGATCAATAAAAGTAGTGCCACTCATGTTGGAGGTCAATTAAATAATCAAAATGTGTTGTTTATGCTTTACATACCAAGTTTTGTCATCGATTCCTTGTAGAGATGCCACACCGCTGCTTTTCTCATATGGGATGGTAGCAGCTTTCCAACAAGTGTTTGGGTGGTGTCCTCGTTGGGTGGCGTCCCCATTGCATTATCCTTTACGTAGTTGTTGAAGTTCACAACTCGCTGCAAGTCCTCATGCTTCAGGTGTAACCTGTGCCTGCTTGGGCCAGCTCTCTTTTTGACTGGAGGCATAAGGCGTGTTGTACTGATGCTGAAAGACAAATTCCAGATACAAATATTTTGGCATTATTATACAATAGATAGCCGTCAGATACACCTGGCTAACTTGATGGGTCATGTAATCATCTGGCGAAGTGGAGTCTTTTGTTTAGACATGCTAGCTAAACAACAAACCATAATCCTAATGCATAAAGTACTAGCAATACAAACCGATTGTCATAGCTAGCTAAAGTTAACCAAATAGGTTCAATGTTAGGTAGTTAGCTAGCTAACATTAGGCTATAACTGGCAATGCGAAATTGCATTCTGAGAACATTACTACACACAGATCATAAACGTAATGTTAGCTAGCGGGCCAGCCATCTAACATCATCTATCTAGCTAATAGTAACCTTTTAACTTCTAATGAAAACAACTTTCTGACAAAATTAGAAATGTATAATATATGAAAATGTAGCTAGACACTTACCCGTATACATGGATGAACGCTTCACGTCAGACTGCAATCCCTTTCATTAAATAAGACGTCCTGTTGTTTCTGTTTTGTTTGTACAGTTTGCTTGGCCCACTGACCGTGTACAATGCCATAAGAATCATCTTAAGCTTTAGCCCCGACCCAAACTCTGACCATTTTGCTCACCCTAGCAGAGTTGATTAGGACGTTTTCGTGTTATCCAGAGCATTGGTGACTGTAACTGTTCTCCTGGCAACAATTGAATTATGCTTTTTTGCCAACATTTACTGATACCGGCCATATTCAACCGGTGTTGAACGTTTGTAAATTCATCAGTTATTCTGCACTCTGGCACACTCAGACGAGAGTGCTCTGAAACAGTTGTTGCAGTGACATTCTATTGAAATGGATACTTGCATAGTGGAGTCTTTTAAGTTTTACTACGCAATATACATATATATTTTTTTAAAGCCGCGTTGGACAGGATTACCTACACATACTGACCAGCTCAAATAGACAGAAGCGTGCTATATGGCAGACCAATTCAAACTCAGCATCTCCAGCCCACACATTCTCAGTCAATCTTGGCTAGTAGGAAGGTTGTTGCCTTTTCTGTGGTTTAACCAACTAGGCTCGTAATTGAACAATTTTAATCATATTTACAGATGGCATACAAGTTTGTTATTAAAGCACATGAAAGTGTATATGTTCGAAAAGACATATCTGCCAAAAACAGATTTAGATTTTTTTTTTAAGTTTACATTCAAACGGCTCTGCTGTGAAGTAGTGACCCACGACATACCATACACCTAGTTTCCTGAAAAGGGTCACATTATGTCTATCACTGAAAAGCTACCCAGGAAATGGCTGAAAATAGCCCGTATTAATATATGTAACATCAGAAAACATTCATATATTATTAGCCATCACTTAGATCTTTCCTTTGACGATACAGCAATAGCAATACAAGGATATAACATCTATAGAAGAGACATGAACGCTTAAATGGGAGGTGTTGCTACAGTGTATATTTACAGTATCAGTCAAAAGTTTGGACGCCTACTCATTAACTTTTTCTTAATGTGTACTATTTTCTAAATTGTAGAATAATAGTGAAGACATTAAAACTATGAAGTAACACATATGGATTCATGTAGTAACCCAACCAATCAAAATATATTTGAGAATCTTCAAAGTAGCCACACTTTGCCTTGACAGCTTTGCCCACTCTTGGCAGTCTAATTTATGTTAATAACAAAAAAATCCATCCTCAAACTTGCACACTTTTGATAGACTTAAATGGGTAATCTGTAGTTGCTACATCCATTTTTGGACTTATAAATTATATATATATTTCCATTGATTCTTGAAGAATATGATATAATAAATGCCTCATGAGCTTAGTTCAACTGTCACACTCCACGAGAACCCAAAATATAAGGATTGTCAGTCCATGCATCCATAGCTCTGTCTATTAATCTGAGAGTGGTTATGTTTCTCCAAGGCCATCCCTCAGCTTTTTGCCAAAACAGAGGCGGGGCGACCGTTATTATTTCGTCTGTGGATTTGCCCTTTAAACAGCTGCATATTATCGAGATATCAAAGTGTCACCAACAAAAAGGTATACAATAGTCCTATAGCATATGGCATTCATTTTACACATGTAAATAGCACTTTTCAGGTGTGCTCAAAGCATGCCATTCCGTGATGAACTCGAACCCATGAGCCCAATCAGTTACCCATGACAACAGTGTAGTGCTGGCTAATAAGTCCTTCGTTTTGGGGTCATGCTCAGGTAAAACAATTTGGCTAATCTATATTTTCATATTTCCAAATCCTATTCTTAATTCGCAAAGTGGGCAAATTTAGGCAGCAAATGCCAACAGCGAACAGTGAGCCATCGTATTCATGCATAAAACAAATTAAATAATGAAAGAAAGGCATTGTAAGTTTCAATTATTTAAAGTTAGTGTGGGAGAGGTGGATCTTTTTTTTTGTCGTTCAATGATGACAAACCTTCTGGCATTGACGACTTAGATGGAAAGCTACTGAGAATGGTAGATGACTCTATGGCCACTTCTATCTGTCATATATTTAATCTGAGTCCAGAAGAAGGTGTTTGTCCTCAGGCCTGGAGGGAAGCCAAAGTCATGCTGCTACCCAAGAGTGGTAGAGCGGCCTTTACTGGTTCTAACAGCAGACCTTGCCAGCTCTTGGTAAGCTGTTGGAAAAAATAGTTTTTGACCAAATACAATGCTATTTCTCTGAAAACAAATTAACAGACTTTCAGCATGCTTATAGAGAAGGGCACTGAACATGTACTGCACTGACATAAAGGACTGATGATTTGTTGAAATAAATTGATGATTGTGGGAGCTGTACTGTTATATTTCAGTGCAGCCTTTGAACTTACATCTTATGGCTTTTCAACATTTGCCATATTGTGGATTCAGAGCTATCTATCTAATAGAACTCAGAGAGGTTTTCTTTCATGGAAGCCTATCTAATGTTAAACATATAGGGTGTGGTGTGCCGGAGGGCAGCTCTCTAGGCCCTCTACTCTTTTTTTATTTTTACCAATGACCTGCCACTAGCATTAAACAAAGCCTGTGTGTCCATGTATGCAGATGATTCAACCATATGTAGTTGAAGTTGGAAGTTTACATACACTTAGGTTGGAGTCATTAAAGCTCGTTTTTCAACCACTCCACACGTTTATTTTTAACAAACATTAGTTTTAGCAAGTCGGTTAGGACATCTACTTTGTGCATGACACAATACATTTTTCCAACAATTGTTTACAGACAGATTATTTCACTTATAATTCACTGTATAACAATTCCAGTGGGTCAGAAGTTTACATACACTAAGTTGACTGTGCCTTTAAACAGTTTGGAAAATTCCAGACAATGATGTCATGGCTTTAAAGCTTCTGATAGGCTAATTGACATCATTTGAGTCAATTGGAGGTGTACCTGCGGATGTATTTCAAGGCCAACCTTCAAACTAAGTGCCTCTTTACTTGACATCATGGGAAAATCAAAAGAAATCAGCCAAGACCTCCACAAGTCTGGTTCAACATTGGGAGCAATTTCCAAATGCCTGAAGGTGGGACCATGCACCATGGGACCACGCAGCCGTCATACCGCTCAGGAAGGAGCCACGTTCTGTCTTCTAGTGATGAACGTACTTTGGTGTGAAAAGTACAAATCAATCCCAGAACAACAGCAACGGACCTTGTGAAGATGCTGGAGGAAACAGGTACACAAGTATCTATATCCACAATAAAACGAGTCCTATGTCGACATAACCTGAAATGCCGCTCAGCAGGGAAGAAGCTACTGCTCCAAAACCGCCATAAAAAAGCCAGACTACGGTTTGCAACTGCACACGGGGACAAAGATTGTACTTTTTGGAGAAATGTCCTCTTGTCTGATGAAACAAAAATATAATTGTTTGGCCATAATGACCATTGCTATGTTTGGAGGAAAAAGGGGGATGGCTTGCAAGCTGAAGAACATCATCCCAACCGTGAAGCACGGGAGGTGGCAGCATCATGTTGCACTTCACAAAATAGATGGCATCATGAGCTAGGAAAATTATGTGGATATATTGAAGCAACATCTCAAGACATCAGTCAGGAAGTTAAAGCTTGGTTGCAAATGGGTCTTCCAAATGAACAATGACCCCAAGCATACTTCCAAAGTTGTGGCAAGACAACAAAGTCAAGGACAACAAAGTCAAGGTATTGGAGTGGCCATCACAAAGCCCTGACCTCAATTCTATAGAAAATGTGTGGGCAGAACTGAAAACGTGTGCGAGCAAGGAGGCCTACAATCCTGACTCAGTTACACCAGCTCTGTCAGGCAGAATGGGCCAAAATTCACCCAACTTATTGTGGGAAGCTTGTTGAAGGCTACCTGAAACGTTTGACCCAAGTTAAACAATTTAAAGGCAATGCTACCAAATACTATTTGAGTTTATGTAAACTTCTGACCCACTGGGAATGTGATGAAAGAAATAAAAGCTGAAAAATCATTCTTTCTACTATTATTCTGACATTTCACGTTCTTAAATAAAGTGGTGATCCTAACTGAACTAAGACAGGGAATTTTTGCTTGGATTAAATGTCAGGAATTGTGACAAACTGAGTTTAAATGTATTTGGCTAAAGTGTATGTAAACATCCGACTTCAACTGTACGTGTCAGCAAACACAGCTAATGAAGTCACTGAAACCCTTGACAAGGTGTTGCAGTCAGTTTTGGAATGGGTGGCTTGTAATAAACTGGTCTCTACAACTAAGAGCATTATATTTGGTACAAATCATTCCATAAGCTCTTGACCTCAGCTGAATCTGGTAATGAATGGTGTGGCTGCTGAAGTTGAGACTCAGTTACTTGATGTTACCTTAGATTGTAAACTGTCATGGTCAAAACATATAGATTCTATGGGTATAAAGATTAGGAGAGGTCTGTCCATGATGAAGAAATGCTCTGCTTTTTTTTGGCACCACATTAAAAAAAACAAGTACTGCAGGCTCTAGTTTTATCATGATTATTGTCCAGTCATGTGGTCAAGTGCTGCAAAGAATGACCTAGTTAAGCTGCCTCTGGCCCAGAACAGAGTGGCACGTCTTGCTCCTCATTGTAATCAGAGGGCTAATACAGTATGAATACTATGCATGCCAGTCTCTCTTGGCTAAGAGTTGTGGAGAGACTGACCACATCACTTCTTTTTAAAAGAAACCTTAATGTGTTGAAAATTCCAAATTGTTTGCATAGTCAACTTACACACAGCTCTGACAAACACACTTACCTCACCAGACATGCCACCAGGGGTCTTTTCACAGTCCTCAAATCCAGAACAAATTCTAAAAGAGCGTGCAATATTATATAGAGACATTATTGCATGGAACTCCTTTCCATCTCATATTGCTCAAATGAACAAACCTGGTTTAAAAAAAACAGATAAAGAAACACCTCATGGCACAATGCATCTCCCCTATTTGACCTAGATATTGTGTGCCTTCGGAAAGTATTCAGACCACTTGACTTTTTCCACATTTTGTTACATTACAGATTTATTCTGAAATGGATTTAAAAAAGAAATAATCTCACACAATACCCCATAATGACAAAGCAAAACATTTTTTTTTTACATTTTTGCAAATGTATTAAAAATAAAAAACTGAAATACCTTATTTACATAAGTATTCAGACCCTTTGCTCTGAGACTCGAAATTGAGCTCAGGTGGATCCTGTTTCCATTGATCATCCTTGAGATGTTTCCAAAACTTGATTGGAGTCCATCTGTGGTAAATTTAATTGATTGGACATGATTTGGAAAGGCACACACCTGTCTATATAAGGTCCCACAGTTGACAGTGCAAAGGCGTTATCATGTGCTCCACTAAGGCAGTTATTTATCTTATAACTTGTCCTTGTGATAAAAATTATGTGGGTAAAACAAAGTGCAAATTAAAAGTACGAATCTCTGAGCGTCATAGCACCATTAAGTGCAAAAACTCGACTTACCCAGTTGCGGCCCACTTTGTGCAAGCAAACCACTCGATTTCGTCCCTACATTATATCGGCATCAAACATGTCACCCTCGCTAGGAGAGGGGGTGACCTCGACAATTTGTTAAAATGAGACGCTGCCTGGATCTTTAATTTAAAGACCCTCGCTCCCTTCGGTCTCAACGTAGACTTTGATCTGAAGCCATTCTTGTGATTTTGCTGTTGTAAATGTTTGTTGGCCTATGTAGCCAAATTGTATCTATGATCGTATGCTGTCCTTTAATGTGTTTGGTATGTTATTTTTATTTCTGAGAATTAACCAATGATATCAGGCCACACCCTGCCATGATTACAGACACCTGTGTGTGTCCTGTGACACTATAAACTAGTCACCCAGTAGTGTTTGTCATTATACCCTGATGAAGACAGCTTGTCTGTCGAAACGTTGGTTATTGGGTTATTCAATTATTTCATTGGAGCTCCTAGAGTGTGCAGCTCCTCCTTTAATTTTTCATGTTTTCTATTCCGCTAGCAGCACCTCGCCTAACTAGGTGTGCATTTCTTTCGCCTCTAGAGCAAAAACCAAGCCATGAGGTCGAAGGAATTGTATGTTGAGCTCCGAGACAGGATTGTGTCGAGGCACAGATCTGGGAAGGGTACCAAAAAATGTCTGCAGCATTAAAGGTCCCCAAGAACACAGTGGCCAACATAATTTTAAATGGAAGAAATTTGGAACCACCAAGACTCTTCCTGGAGCTGGCCGCCCAGCCAAACTGAGCAATCGGGGAAGAAGTGCCTGGGTCAGGGAGGTTACCAAGAACCCAATGATCACTCTGACAGACCTCCAGAATTCCTCTGTTGAGATGGGAGAACCTTCCAGAAGGACAAACATCTCTGCAGCACTCCACCAAACAGGCCTTAATGTTAGAGTGGCCAGACAGAAGCCACTCCTCAGTAAAAGGCACATGACAGCCCGCTTGGAGATTGCCAAAAGGAACCTAAAGGACTCTCAGACCATAAGAAACAAGATTCTCTGGTCTGATGAAAACAAGATTGAACTCTTTGGCCTGAATGCCAAGCATCACGTCTGGAGGAAACCTGGCACCATCCCTACGGTAAAGCATGGTGGTGGCAGCATCATGCTGTTGGGCTGTTTTTCAGCCGCAGGGACTGGGAGACTAGGCAGAATTGAGGGAAAGATGAGTGGAGCAAAGAAGAGAGAGATCCTTGTTGAAAACCTGCTCCAGATCGCTCAGGACCTTAGACTGGGGGCGATGGTTCACCTTCCAACAGGACAACGACCCTAAGCACGCAGCCAAAACAATGCAGGTGTGGCTTCGGGACAAGTCTCTGAATGTCCTTGAGTGGCCCGGCTAGAGCCCGGACTTGAACCCGATCGAACATCTCTGGAGAGACCTGAAAATAGCTGTCCAGCGACACTCCCCATCCAACCTGAGAGCTTGAGAGGATCACCAAGCCTGTAGCGTCATGCACGAAGCTTGTACCATCATACCCACAAACAGACAAGGCTGTAATCACTGCCAAAGGTGCTTCAACAAGATAAAGGGTCTGAATACTTATGTAAATGTAATATTTACGTTTTATTGTAAAACATTTTAAAACCTGTTTTTGCTTTGTCATTATGGGGTATTGTGTGTAAATTGATGAGGGAAAAAATCTATTTAGTCCATTTTAGAATAAGTCTAACGTAACAAAGTGGAAAAAGTGAAGGGGTCTGAATACTTTCCGACTGCACTGTAAATGAAAATATCAATGAAAATATTGTATTTCTACTGGTAAATGTGTGCTTATCACATGAGGCTGTTGGCACCTGAATTGGGGAGTACAGGCTCATGTTAAAAGCTGGAGCGGAATATTGGAATGGTATCAAATACATCAAACACATTGGTTCCATGTGTTTGACATTCCATTCACTCCTTCCCAGCCATTATTATGAGCAGTCCTCCCCTCAGCAGCTTTCACTGGTGCTTATAGTATTTTCTTTTGCAACTGTGGTATAAGCAGGATAAACAGCTTTTACAAACGCAACAAAATAAACTTTGCTGTTATTCTGGCTGCAGAGGTAGTGACTGTGTAGCCATAGTTAGTTGGTTAGCTAGCAGCAAGGAATGGATAAGAATGTTGCCACTGAGCATGGCAATGAAACATAAAGAACGAGCGACTGGGTCGTGTCCATAAATATGGAACTAATCGAACGTACGATTAGTTCTCTAGCAACCAAAAGATGAGAAAGTATGAATTTGCTTGTAAAAAAACGTATTTATACCGCTAAATGTTTACTTTCATATTGTTTATTTGGCCACGGTGGTATAAATGCCTCCATTCTGTATGTTACCTTGGAAAAATGAATTCCACAAAGGGACTCGGCTCTGCCTCATCCTGCGCCGTCGTCCATTATTTCCAAGGTAATGTACAGAAAGTCAGCGTTTATCCCTTATGTATTATGTCATGTTTTGTGTGGACCCCATGAAGAGAAGCTGCTGCTTTCGCAACAGCAAATGGGTATCCTAATAAAATACAAAACTAATACCAAAATATGATATTTATTGCAGCTCAAGGATGGCATTTTAACCATGTTTGAAAATGTAATGTTTATGTTTGCATATACAAGCACAGATGTGATCCAGTAATGCCCTTGTAAAGTGGTAATGGTGTGTACCTGATGATTCAGACAGATAATAATCTGGTTAGTTGGGTCTGTGTTGTCTGTTAATGTGATTATAGAGCTGGTGTTGTCTGAATCTGTGGACAGATAAATGTTTACATACTGGACTTTCACATTGAGCAGGTAGAGAGAATAGAGATGATGATGATGATGATGATGAGTGAGAGAGAAAGTCAGCTAGAAAGAGAGAGACTAAATAGTTTTCCTTCCTGAATCAGTGTTTGTTTGGCTCCACTGCCTGTTGGATGATAAAATAAAGCGTCTTTAAACATGACCCCTGTACTCTTTTCTTATATTAACAGGTTAGACAGTCCCCTCACTGCAAGCAAAGGTCACTTTTACACAATGTTTACAAAAAGCCATGTAAACCCTACGTGCTGCAGGGGGTCCAATTGACTTGGTGGAAATAGTGTTGCTGTTGCATGAATATTGTAAAAGCTGAAAGGCTAACTCACTGTTTAACATTAACAACAGCTACAAAAACAAAGTTAAAAGGGAATTTCTGAGGATAGCAATGGTTGCAGTGTTGTTTCATAGCTCCCCTACCTCCCTTGCTACGTGGAACACCACTGTGCTAAAATGAACTGCGCTCCATTGTTGGCTCCCTGCTGTGTACTTACTCAGATCCCCCCCCCCCCCCCCCCCCCGCCCCTAACACACATGCATACGGACATGCACATACACATCTCATCAATATGTATGGCCATACACAGATGTCTGCACTGAGGAATTAAATGTCATGCAGCAAAATCGGAGCTTTTGAAACTGGTGTGATCACATTGTGAACCAGATAAAGCCTGTGTTTGCATCGGTGAGGGATATTCACTTTTCTGCGACTAACACCCAGTCTGCAATTCATTATAGTCATACACACGTGCGCGCACACACCTTCTCTCACACTTCTCTCTTTTTCTCACTCTCCTCTCTTTCTAGCTGTCTTTTTCTCCATCTTTCACTCTTTCTCCCAGTCTCTCTCTCTCTCTCTCTCTTTCTCTTTCCATACTGCTCTTTCTCTCATCTCCAAGCACCTGTTCCCATGTCCACCCCCCACCCCCTGGTGTCTTGTGCTATTGTTTGAGAATAATGATTTCTGAAACACTCCCACACACATGGTCACATGGCTGAGTTCACTTGACAGATTGTCATCAGAATACAGTAATGGGACTTAATAAAAAAACAAGCATCTGGTTTGGTCACAGCTGCAGGGAGAGATTGACAACTCTTAGGAGGAAGATGGGAGGCTTGGACTAGAGATGGAACAGCAGGCTAGTCTTAAAACAGATGTCTAGTGACTTGCTCCATAAGAGCTAAAGAGATCAGATTTTTTTTGTTACTTGTCAGTATGAGATCTCTAAAATTATGAAGGTGCTTGATGATTATAAGAGCATGCATTTCTCAAGTGACAATGATGTCTCTCACTCCCAGGTCATCCGGGGGAGGTGAGGGAATGCAGATCCACCTGTCATCCCAGAGGAGGTGTAAGCTCACGTGTGGGAATCCCTTCCACTGCTGATCCCTTCCCTCTTTCCCTCCCTCCCTCCCTCCCTCCCTCAACCTCTGATGGCTCTATGGGGTTTTCTGATCCTGCACTGCTGGGTCTGGTTCTGGCTCTTGACCGGGGCCCCTGCATTGGCCAGCCTGCCCCACGACCGCCCTGGGGGGCCCCTGGACTGGCTGCTGTCCGACAAGGGCCCCTTCCACCACTCCCAGGAATACACAGACTTTGTCGAGAGGAACCGGCAGGGCTTCTCCACCCGCTACAAGATATACAGGTGAGTCTCATAGCAGGGTTTATACGTAGGGGGTTTACAGGTAAAGGGGTGAGTCTCATAGCAGAGTTCTCTTCAGTGATATACAGGAGAGTCAGACCACAGGTAGTCTAGATGAGGTGTTGGGAGAATCAATAGTTAAATCAAATTGTATCAGTTGCATATTTGGCAAGTGTTATTGAAGGAGTAGTGAAATACTTGTGTTCCTAGCTCCAACAATGCAGTAATATCTAACAATACACCACAATAAACACACATCTAAAAAGTAAAATAATGGAATTAAGAAATGTATAAATATTGTACCATCACACATATAATATATATTATATGTATATGTGATGGTACAGTATGTATAGACACTATGTACAGTATATGGATAGAATGTAGTATATCTGAATAATACTATATGTACAGCAATAGTTAATAGGATGGTCTTGACTAGAATGCAGTATATACAGTGCATTCAGAAAGGATTCAGACCCCTTGACTTTATCCACATTTTGTTAAGTTACAGCTTTATTCTAAAATTGATTACATTGTTTTTTTCCCCTCCTCAATCTACACACAATACCCCATAATGACAAAGCAGAAACTGGTTTATAGAAATGTTTGCACATTTATTAAAAATAAAAAACTGATATCACATTCACATAAGTATTCAGACCATTTACTCAGTACTTTGTTGAAGCACCTTTGTTAGCGATTACAGCCTTGAGTGTTCTTGGGTATGACGCTACAAGCTTGGCACACCTGTATTTGGGGAGTTTCTCCCGATCATCTCAAGCTCTGTCAGTTTGGATGGAGAGCGTTGCTGCTCAGCTATTTTCAGGTCTCTCCAGAGATGTTAGATCGGGTTCAAGTCCGGCTCTGGCTGGGCCACTCAAGAACATTCAGAGACTTTTCCCGAAGCCACTCCTGCGTTGTCTTGACTGTATGCTTAGGGTCGTTGTCCTGTTGGAAGGTGAACCTTTGCCCAGGTTTGGGGTCCTGAGCACTCTGGAGCAAGGTTTTCATCAAGGATCTCTCTGTACTTTGCTCTGTTCATCTTTCCCTCGAGCCTTACTAGTCTCCCAGTCCCTGCCGCTGAAAAACATCCCCACAGCATGATGTTGCCACCATGCTTCACCGTAGTGATGGTGCCAGCTTTCCCTCCAGACATGACGCTTTGCATTTAGGCCAAATAGTTCAAACTTGGTTTCATCAGACCAGAGAATCTTGAGTCCTTTAGGTACCTTTTGGCAAACTTGAAGTGGGCTGTCATATGCCTTTTACTGAGGAATGGCTTCTGTCTGGCCATTCTACCGTAAAGGCCTGATTGGTGGAGTGCTGCAGAGATGGTTGTCCTTCTAGAAGGTTCTCCCATCTCCACAGAGGAACTCTGGAGCTCTGTCAGAGTGAACATCGGGTTCTTGGTCACCTAACTTACCAAGGCCCTTCTCCCCCGATTGCTCAGTTTGGCCAGGCACCCAGCTCTAGGAAGAGTATTGGTTGTTCCAAACTTCTTCCATGTTCTTGGGGACCTTCAATGCTGCAGAAATGTTTTTGTACCCTTCCCCAGATCTGTGCCTCGGCACAATCATGTCTTGGAGCTCTGCGGACAATTCCTTCGACCTCATGGCTTGGTTTTTGCGCTGACATGCACTGTCAACTTTGGGACCTTATATAGACAGGTGTGTGCCTTTCCAAATCATGTCCAATCAATTGAATTTACCACAGGTGGACTCCAATCAAATTGTAGAGACATCGCAAGGATAATCAATGAAAACAGAGGCTACTTAGGAAAATAAGGTATTTCTGTTTTTATTTTGCAAAAATTCTCAAAACATATTTTCACTACGTCATTATCTGGTATTGTGTGTGGATTGATGAGGATATTTATTTTTATTTAATCAATTTTAGAATAAGGCTGTAACTTAACAAAATGTGGAAAAAGGGAAGGGGTCTGAATACTTTCCGAATGCACTGTAGATATGAAGTGGGTAAAACAGTATGTAAACATTATTAGTGACCAGTGTTCCTTGACTATAGGGCAGAAGACTAAGGTGCATGTTAGAGTAACCGGGTAGTAGCCGGCTAGTGACAGTGACTAAAGTTCAGAGCGGGATACTGGGCGGAGGCTGGCTAGTATTGACTATTTTACAGTCTGATGGGCTTGAGATAGAAGCTGTTTTTCAGTCTCTCGGCCCCAGCTTTGATGCACCTGTACCGACCTCGCCTTCTGGTTGGTAGCGGGGTTAACAGGGCATGGCTTTGGTGGCTGAGGTCCTCGATGATCTTCTTGGCCTTCCTGTAACAACGGGTGCTGTAGATGTCCTGGAGGGCAGGCAGTGTGCCCCCGGTGATGTGTTGGGCAGACCGCACCACCCTCTGGAGAGCCCTGTGGTTGCGAACGGTGCAGTTGCCCTAGCAGGCGCTGGTACAGCCCGACAGGATGCTCAATGATGCATCTGGAAAAGTTTGTGGGTCTTTGGGGCCAAGCCGAATTTCTTCAACCTCCTGAAGTTGAAAAGGTGCTGTTGCGCCTTGGGGCCCCTATGTTGAGGATCAGCGTAGTGGAGGTGTCGTTGTCTACCTTCACAACCTGGGAGCGGCCCATCAAGAAGTCCAGGACCCAGTTGCACAGGGCAGCGTTCAGACCCAGGGCCCGAGCTTAGTGATGAGCTTGGAGGGTACTATGGTTGAAGGCTGAGCTGTAGTCAATGAAATGCATTCTTACATATTCCTCTTGTCCAGATGGGTTGGGGCAGTGTGCAGTGTGATGGCGGTTGCGTCATCCATGGATCCATTGGGGCAGTATGCAAATTGCAATGGGTATAGTGTGTCGGGTAAAGTTTAGGTGATATGATCCCTCACTAGCCTCTCAAAGCACTTCATGATGACAGAAGTGAGTGCTATGGGGCAATAGTAATTTAGTTCAGTTACCTACGCTTTTTTGTTTGAGTACAGGAACAATGGTGGACATCTTGAAGTAAGTGGGGGCAAAAGACTGGGATAGGGAGAAATGGAATATGTCCTTAGACATTCCAGCTAACTGGTCTGCGCATGCTCTGAGGATTCGGCTAGGGATCAAGTCTGGGCCGGCAGCCTTGCGAGGGTTAACATGCTTAAATGTCTCTCACGTCGGCCACGGAGAACGACAACTCACATTCAACGGGAGCATTGTTTTCCTTGACGCGGGCAAAGAAAGGGTGTTTCTCTTGTCTGGGAGCAAGACTTCTGTGTCCGTGGCGTGGCTGATTTTCCCTTTATAATCCGTGATTGTCTGGAGTCCCTGCCACATACGTCTTGTCTGAGCCGTTGAATTGCGACTCCACTTTCTCTCTGTACTGAAGTTTTGCCTGTTTGCTTGCCTTACGAAGTGCATAATTGGACTGTTTGTACTCAAGCATATTCCCAGTCACCTTGCCGTGGTTCGCGCTTTCAGTTTTCCACGAATGCTGCCATCTATCCACGGTTTTTGGTTTGGATAGGTTTCAATCGTCACAGTGGGAACAACATCTCCTGTGCACTTCATGATGAATTTAGTCACTGTGTCAGTGTATACATCAATCTTATTCCCAGAGGCAACCCGAAACATATCCCAGTCCGCGTGATCAAAACAATCTTGAAGCATGGATTCCGATTTGTCAGACCAGCGTTGAACAGTCCTTACCATGGGTTCTTTCTGTTTGAGTTTCTGCCTATAGGAAGGGAGGAGCAGATTGGAGGCGTGATCTGATTTGCCTAAGGGAGGGCAGAGGAGGGCATAGATGGACAGAGTGGACCACAAGGGCCATATGCATATTTTGAAATACATCAAAGCCAGATTAATGTTTTATCCACTTAAGCATGTTCAGTCTCATGTGGGGTTTAAAGGTGTGAAGTAAATACCACTGAAAGGAAGGCCTTGAACACTTATGTGGAAAGTCCTCACCTCACCCCTTTTATAATGATCTAGTGGAAACATTATTCACTTCACCTCATTTGACTTCATTGCAGTTCCTTCAGTTCAATAAAGGCCCTTGGAGAGGAGTGAAGAACTTTAATTTCTCTAGTAAGTAAACTAGAATGACAAAATGGCACCTACTTGTGTAGCTATTGTGGAAATGTTTTTAAGTGGATCAAGGTTATTGCAAGCAATAAGGTTATTATATGCATAATCTGAAATCTGATCAGGTAAAATATGTTGATTACTTAAGTGTAGGGGAAATAACTGATGATTTGTCACGCTAAACACAATTTGATATATTGGCTTGTTATATCAAATTAGTGGCAATTATGCCATCAATACCATTCATCATGGCTTGGAAGGGTATTGAACATGCACCGGGAAACTGCAGACGGGACTCTGAAATCTATGGATTTGTGTTGGGTGTTTTATGGGCTATGGTGATCGGCTTCCCGCGTTGAAGTTTTTTAAATATATTTCTCCTCTGGCTAGTGCGGCCCAACCTAGCTCTGTGGCCTGAGCTTCATGGGTGGTAAGATTAATAGTCTTATCATGTGGCCAAGTGATTAGTAGGCTCTTAATACTTATTACTCTGCATTATCAGACAGTCCCCTGAGAGGCTACTGTCAACCTCAAGGTTGTGTTTGAGGCACGCTAAATTACAACCGGCCCATGTTTAACGGGGGGTTTTCCTGTAATTCAACAGCATAATCTGTAGAATTACAGGAAATGAGCATTAAAACTGCAACATTTCCTCTCTGCCAAAAAGAGAAGTGTGAACATTTTGGGATCACATGTGATGCAAGGTGGAGGTTTGTTGCTACGCCGTTAAGTGACAATATCCATTCGGACCATTGCCACCTAGGAGATTTTGTGTGACCGGACCTTCTCAAATAGTACTTGACTAAACTACCCCTGCCGTGTAGACATTGCTTTGCCTACTTTGCCAGACAACTTTTGGTTTTATTGTGGAATTGTGTGGTGGCCATTTTGTATTAAAGTGCATGCAGGTGGTACTAATTGCCTCTGTCTCTGTTAATATGATAAGTTATGTGGCATGCTGACAAGCATACATCCAATATGTCCACCCTGTTGCCAATTCCCAGCGATTGCAGCATAGCCAAACAGTCCACCACACTGTTTGTTGGTTTTCAAATGACCTCTCATATTTGACAATATATTCCCTGGCCCATAACACATAATTTCACAGCAAAAGAGACTTGAGGAGATGGAAAGTGACAATATTATTTTCCTGCCCAGTTCTGCTCCTGCAGAGTTTTGGATCTCTGCTAAATTCTCATAATCCTCACTGACAGAGAGAAGATTAATTACCACAACTGGGTACTTCTAGTTACAGTGGCGGCGTGTTGCTACGCTGCAGTAATGAAATCGCACCATCTCCTCCTGATTGAATTTGAAATAATTTTAATGAGTCCTATAACAGGTAAATGAATGCTGTTTTCCTGTTTGGGGAATCACTCAGTGATTTAGCGAGTGAAACAGTATTTCCCTCAGTCAACATGAGTAGAGACAGGGTTCCGCTGCACCACCTGTCCTAGGCATCCATTGCCAAGTGACAGTTGCCATAGACAACAGGGTGTAGGCTACCGTAAGGCTACGCTTACACCAGGGTGTAGGCAACCGTAGGCTATGCGTGTGTATCTCTTGTGTTTTTGAGATATTGCATTTGAATAACATAAGTGGGTGTGTTGGCGCCAAATTGCATAGAGAAGGTCACAGAGTGAATGACATATTTAGTTAAGGCTGCAATGCGTCAAATTTTAAACTGTCTTTTGGAAACCTGAAAAAGACCTTGGTTTTCGATTTCATAACCCATACACTCTTACAAAAAGGGGTTTCCAAAAGGGTTCTTTGGCTGTCCCCATAGGAGAACCCTTTTTGGTTTCAGGTAGAATCCTCTGTGGAAAGGGTTCTTCATGGAACCCAAAAAGGTTATACCTGGAACCAAAAAGTGTTATTCAAAGGGTTCTCCTATGGGAACAGTTGAAGAACCATTTTAGGTTCTAGATAGCACCTTTTTTGCATAAGGGTGTTAGTGAGGAGGCTCAGTGCATATGTGTTGCTTTGAAATGAAAACCAAGGTAGATGCAGTATGCGGGCCAAGATACAGTATCCCAGTTCTCAGAAATCTCAGCTCTCATAATCTCCACTCCCAGAAATAGTCCAGCAATGAGATGTGTGAAAATGAATTAATGGTATCGCAAATGAAACCAAGGTAGCTACGTACAGTACAGTGATGAGAGAAAGATATAAATAATAACTGCATGGTCTAGTATAAGGAAAGACGGCAGAACGCCGAAAACTGCACCATGGTGAAATCCATTTCATCTCACTTCCCGGTGGACATGCCATTAGGCCTATGGGGGGTTTAAGATAAGACAAGCCCAGCTTATCACAGTCAACGATAACTGCAGAAACGAGCGACAGAGGGGATTTGAGGCTACACTTTCCTTACCTGTTCCTTCGCTCCCTCTCTTTTCTCAGTCCTCTCTCTCCCCTCTCTTGTTCCTCTCTTGCTTCTTACGTGCGATACCTTTGAACTGGCAAGTTCAGCTCTAACATAGGTAACCAAGTTAGAATTGGTGAGGAATACGATAGTACCCCAGTTGAAAAGGAATTTATATGTATGGAGTGAAAAGAGGTCAGGATTAATGGTTATGCTAGGTGTAACTGATTGACAAATTACTCAAGGGCAATGTCTAAAATTAGAAGTATATGATTGTGCATACTGTATATTCATTACACTGTATGTTTCATGTATGTATTTCAGAAAGCTTTTCTATAAATGGACACATGCAAATGTACATTATACAAAGTAAATGTATTGCTACATTACTGACTATACAAGAGCAGCTTGAAATTATTTGACTTAATGCCACATTGCCCCATAAGACCGTATAGAAGCAGGTTGCACTCAGTGTTTTTACCATGATTGAATCCATCAAACATCTGGGTGTGATGCTTTCCCTCATTACTCTTGCTTTAATGTGATATATCTTCCATCAAAAGGCCATCCTCCCTCCATCCATCACCTACAGCCCAGGATGGCCAACCTATTCTGATTATAGCAGACAAGCCTCCACTTCACACCGCAGTGCATCATTTAGTGCTAACCCGTACCTGTGAGAGTAGTTAGGGAGTGTGTGTATTTTTGTGTGTGTGTGTGGTGGAGGAGGAGAGAGAAATACATTGAAGTATAGCAATTCGAGGGATGGACAGAAGAGGGAAAAACAACTGGCAATAAGGCCTATGCTTTCCTACATGACATAGCTTCTACTGTAGCCTCCAGCTAACTGACACAGCGCATGTTCATTTCAACCTGACTCACAGAAATATTATCTGAACCTGTCAGAGCCAATTAAAATACAAGACACTATGATTATTTAAACACAGCAGATGAACGCAAACAAAGGCATAACGGCATACGAAGCTCCCATCTTTAAGGTTGCATTCAGAATAATTTAGGAATGTTTGTCAATGTAAACAGAGGAGGATGTCACATCTACAGACGAATATTTAATGAGAAATATTTTGTTCAGCCGGCTTTCAGAACTTTACAGCCGCCTCCAGCATTTCCTTTGCGGCACTTTTCTTTCTTCCCTCATTATGAGTTGTATTGAGTGTTAGAGATGGGCCGATGTCTATGGGTTTCACTGTCACTACACATTTCTGTCATGATGTGGTTATTAAGGAGAGCACCTGTCAGCTGCTCACTTTGAGAGCAGTCTCCTCCCCAGCTACATTCATCTTCCAAATGGTACCTGCTTTGGAATCTCTCTCTATTCTCTCTCTCGCTCTCTTTTGCTCTCTCCTTTCTCTCCCCCCATCTCTCTGTCAGAACTTAAAGCTAATGATGCAGTGAGGCGAGGCAATGTGGTTGATGGCTGCCCCTGTAGATTCACCTCTCCCCTACCCTTCTGCCAGACAGACAGGACAGACTGACGGAAAATCATTAATACCATCACGTAATTAGTGAGTCTTATTTACCAAACAGCATCTTCAATGGTGTCTTATCCTCCCTGTCGTCTCCTTTCCAGGGAGTTTGGGAGGTGGAAGGTGAACAACCTGGCTGTGGAGAGGAGAGACTTCCTGGAGTCGCCGTTACCCCTGACGCCAGAGTTCATCCGTAACATCCGTCTACTGGGTCGGAGACCCACCACCCAGCTTATCACTGACAACCTGATCAGGAAGTATGGGACTCACTTTCTGCTGTCGGCCACACTGGGAGGTAAACAAACCACTGTGGGAATGCTGGGAATTCTGTGGGAATGCAGGAGGAGGTATAACTGTAGAAGTTGACCCCTATCAACTGATACAGGGTCATATTTTTTCATCCCCCTAATGGTTAGGATAGGGGGTATGGTAATGTAATAATCTTTGTGTATTCTGTGAGTAAATTCCCAGTACCACAAAAATTCTGATGTTTAACGGATCTGTATCTAGATCAATTCCACTGACGGCAAGACATCTACAATATTGGTACAGCAGCCTATATGAATTCAGAAGACCTTTCAAGAATGTGTTATCTACATAAATAAAGCCCATTTAAAAACGTCAATACATGTACACTGCGACACTGCATTGTTGTGTTTTGATAGACATGTGGACAACGCCTTGAGGGTGGTTGCTCTTTACAGGAGAACAGCTTATTTCAGCTACAAAGCAATGGGGATGTCGGGGCAGCCAAGGGAATGGGTTTCCTGTTGGAAAGCAACACTTGTCGATTACCTCAGCCGGGCTCCTGGAAAGGTCGTAGTTATGAGTGGCTCCGTAAAATGCCCACACACACAAACACATACACTGCTGTGCTGGCTGATGCGATGTAACCTCCATGCTCTGGCACACAACCAATTCAGAGTAGTATGAGGAGAGGAAGATGAGGAGCTAGTGCTTGGCCATGAGCCAGAGATGTGCTGCTGGCTGCTGACTGGGGTTATAAATTGATTGCCTGTCCGTGTTCTGGAACATGGGATATTAAGGGCACCTTTCTGCAGCGGAGGAACAAGAACACATAATACGGATTACGCCCTGCCTTATCTCTGAATCTGAATGTATATTTAAGCAATAAGGCCAGAGGGGGTGTGGTATATTTAAGTAATAAGGCACAAAGGGGTGTGGTGTATATGGCCAATATACCACAGCTAAGGGCTGTTCTTAAGAATGACGAAACACAGAGTGCCTGGATACAGCCCTTAGCCGTGGTATATTGGCTATATACCACAAACCTCCGAGGGACCTTATTGCTATTTTAAACTGGTTACCAACGTAATTAGAAAAGTAAAAATAAACATTTTGTCATACCCGTTGCATTCAGGGCTTGAACCACCCAGTTTATAATTTACTACTATTCCACAGCATTGTTGAATACTGGTTTCTGATTTGCTAGAAGGGCACCCTAGAGTGGGCATTAAAACCAGATACTGTATATGTAACAGTTGGAAAAGATATAGGACACCTGTCACGTGTGCTCCCTCTCCGACCTCTAGGTCACCAGGCTGCTCGTTATGGCGCACACCTGTCACCATCGTTAGGCGCACCTGCGGTTCATTAGACTCACCTGGACTCCATCACTTCCCTGATTACCTTCCCTATATAGTCACTCCCTTTGGTTCCTTCCCCAGGCGTTATTGTTTCTGTTCCTGTGTCAGTTATGTACTTGTTCGTGTTTCTGATTATGTTGCGTTTATTTATTAACCCTGAACTTGCTTCCCGACTCTCAGCGCACATCGTTACAACACCTCTGAAGTAGTTCCAACAATGGGAGCCTTTTTATCTTTCTTCAGCACTACACCATGCAGTCCATACTTGCTACAAAATTACAGAAAGCTAACAACCACACAAACAGAAAATAGATACATTGTCAATGCAGGTCCAACAAGGAAAAACTTAGCAAGATAGCAATAATTTGTTTCCGCAGAGACTTATGGTGTGTTTGTAAATTTCCACCAGTGTGTCAGTGTGTTCTGGGTTGTTTGTTAATTCCGAGTGTTGTCAGATTGTCTGTTCGTAAATCCAGAGCGTTTCGCTCTCGGAGCGTTCAGAGCACACACTGACCCTCTGGCTGGGGTGAAGGGTTGATCCGAGCGTTCTGACCTCGCAACGGCAGTCAAACACCCAAGCTAACTGGCTAAAGTTGGCAAGCTCGCTAGCTACATCCAGACACAAATGCGAGAACACCTCACTCTGATCATTTTACTTTCCCTAGCATAGCTGGTTTGGATGTTTTCATTTGATCTAGAGCCTATGTGACTTGAACTGTGGTGCTGGCAACAATTTTATGAAATGTTTTTTCCGACATTTATTTACACTGGTCATATTCAACTAGGGTTGCGTGCTAGTAAATTACTTTTTTATTCTGCGCTCTGAAAACAGAGATGGCCATAGTGAATTTACGAACGCACTGTTATTATTTTGCAGCAGCATCTGATGACTTAACTTGGCGAGTGATGAACCTATATTTCTCCGGACCTTCAATGTTGCAGTCATGACGCAAGTGGATCTATGCTATCAAATCCTCTCGTATCTCTAGTTTGACCAGCTGTTTTCAGCAACTGGTATTGTTGAATTGGGTTGTTAAACAACTTTTCTATTCCACGCGAAATCGCACATCATCAGCTCGTTATGGATGTATCTAAATAAATGCCAGTAGAAAACAGCTTAAACTAACGCAAATGCTGCTACTTTGCTGTTATTGTGGCTGCATTGTTTGTTAGCCATATGCATTGTTTAACGTGACCTTGTTAGCCATAGTTCGCTAGCAAGCAATGGAAAATAACTTTGCCAACCAGCATGGCAATAGAATTAAAAAAAATTACCAACTGGGCAACAGACTAACAAGCAGGTTTTGTGGGAGGATGAAAAAATATGAATTTATATAAATGAAAACATGGCATTTCTATTCTATACCAGTAAATATTTGCTTTAGTATTTTTTCTTTGACTGTGGTATAAGCGGGATAAATGCCTACACTCTGTAAATTACCTTGGAACGAATGAAGTCCGCAGAGGGACTCCGCTTATGCATCGGCCATCCCACAGAGTTTCCAAGGTAATGTACAGATCGGGAGCATTTATCCCTTTTATTTATATATATATACCACGGCTAAGGGCTGTGATGTGAAGCAGGGTGCCTGTATGCAGTTCTTAGCCGTGGTACAGTATATTGTCTATGTATCACAAACCCTTGAGGTGCCTAATTGCTATTATTAACTGGTTACCAACATAAAAAGAACAGGAAACAATTGTTTTTGAGTCGTACTTGTGGTATATTGTCTGATCTACACACTGCTGAAATGTTGTTTCTCCCAATCAACATCCAGGACCCAAACATCCTGGTTTATAATTGTTCATATACTACCAAATAGCACCTGGTTAATAGTCATAATCACTGGCAGTGAATAATACATTGATATTACATTTTATTGCCATTACTACTGACAGTGAGCAGCTGCTGGTTATGTAGTTCAGACTGTCTAAATAACATCAGCTGACATTTGTATAGACTGTTTCAACCAACCCCAGCAAACTTTTTCCCAACTGTTGAAACAGAGCCTGTTTAAACACCGTCAGCAAACATTGTCCCAACGCTGTCTTTCTGTTTGCAGGGGAAGAGGCCTTAGCGATATTTGTGGACAAGAGGAAGCTGAGTAAGAAGGCAGAGGTGAGCGACTACTCTGGCAACTCATCCAGTGTTACTCTGGAGGCTCTGCACCAGTTGGCTGCCTCCTACTTCATCGACAGAGAGAGCACTTTGCGCAAGCTGCACCACATCCAGATAGCATCCACAGCCATCAAGGTAAACCTACAA
Source organism: Salmo salar (assembly GCF_965601325.2). Taxonomy (NCBI): domain Eukaryota; kingdom Metazoa; phylum Chordata; class Actinopteri; order Salmoniformes; family Salmonidae; genus Salmo; species Salmo salar. The sequence goes on from NC_138313.1 coordinate 19,312,339, forward strand.
GTTGCACTACGTCCAGATAGCATCAGACATATACACACAAACATACAGTACACACCCTGACCTTCGGACAGACTCATAACTGAAATCAGACTTGTTCAAGTGGAGCAACACAGTTTTTTGTCTGACTAGAGATCCCTTTACGAGTGTGCTCCTAATCTCAGCTCGTTACCTGTATAAAAGACACCTGGGAGCCAGAAATCTTTCTGATTGAGAGGGGGTCAAATACTTATTTCCCTCATTAAAATGCAAATCAATTTATAACATTTTTGACATGTGTTTTTCTGGATATTTTTGTTGTTATTCTGTCTCTCACTGTTCAAATAAACCTACCATTAAAATTATAGACTGATCCTTTTTTTATCAGTGGGCAAACGTACAAAATCAGCAAGGGATCAAATACTTTTTTCCCCCACTGTACATAAAAAGTGACTGGTAGTAGGATATACATGTAAACAGGACTGAAAAGTGACTGGTAACAGGAATGTATCAGTACTTATGGTAATATACTACTGGTAATATATACAGTACCAGTCAGTTTGGACGCCTACTTATTCAATGGTTTTCCTTTATTTTTACAATTGTCTACATCGTAGAATAATAGTGAAGACATCAAAACTATGAAATAACACATATGGAATCATATATTGACCAAAAAGTGTTAAAGTAGCCACCCCTTGCCTTGATGACAGCTTTAAACACTCTTGGCATTCTCTCAACCAGCTTCACCTGGAATGCTTTTCCAACAGTCTTGAAGGAGTTCCCACATATGCTGAGCACTTGTTGGCTGCTTTTCCTTCACTCTGCGGTCCAACTCATCCCAAACCATCTCAATTAGATTGAGGTCGGGTGATTGTAGAGGCCAGGTCATCTGATGCAGCACTCCATCACTCTCCTTCTTGGTCAAATAGCCCTTACACAACCTGGAGGTGTGTTGGGTCATTGTCCTGTTGAAAAACAAATGATAGTCCCACTAAGCGCAAACCAGATGGGATGGCGTATCGCTGCAGAATGCTGTGGTAGCCATGCTGGTTAAGTGTGCCTTGAATTCTAAATAAATCACAGACAGTGTCACCAGCAAAGCACCCAAACACCATCACACCTCCTCCTCCATACTTCACGGTGGGAACCACACATGCGGAGATCATCCGTTCACCTCACTCTGCGTCTCACAAAGACACGGAGGTTGGAACCAAAAATCGCAAATCTGGACTCATCAGACCAAAGGACTAATTTTCACCGGAATAATGGCCATTGCTTGTGTTTCTTGGCCCAAGCAAGTCTCTTCTTCGTATTGGTGTCTTTTAGTAGTGGTTTCTTTGCAGAAATTCTACCATTAAAACCTGTTAGGGCTAGGGGGCAGTATTTGCACGGCTGGATAAAAAAAATGTACCCGATTTAATCTGGTTACTAATCCTACCCAGTAACTAGAATATGCATATACTTATTATATATGAATAGAAAACACTCTAAAGTTTCTAAAACTGTTTGAATGGTGTCTGTGAGTATAACAGAACTCATTTGGCAGGCAAAACCCTGAGACATTTTCTGACAGGAAGTGGATACCTGATGTGTTGTATTACCTTTAAACCTATGCCATTGAAAAACACAGGGGCTGAGGAATATTTTGGCACTTCCTATTGCTTCCACTAGATGTCACCAGCCTTTACAAAGTGTTTTGAGTCTTCTGGAGGGAGATCTGACCGAACAAGAGCCATGGAACGATGATGGCCCATTAGACACCTGGCGCGCGAGTTCATGTTGGGTACCCTCGTTCCAATACGTTATAAAAGAGTATGCATTCGTCCACCTTGAATATTATTCATGTTCTGGTTAAAAAAGGCCCTAATGATTTATGCTATACAACGTTTGACATGTTTGAACGAACGTAAATATATTTTTTCCCCTCGTTCATGAAGTGAAGTCCGGCGGGCTTAGATCATGTGCTAACAAGACGGAGATTTTTGGACATAAATGATGAGCTTTTTTGAACAAAACTACATTCGTTATGGACCTGTGATACCTGGAAGTGACATCTGATGAAGAGAATCAAAGGTAATGGATTATTTACATAGTATTTTCGATTTTAGATCTCCCCAACATGACGACTAGTCTGTATCGCAACGCGTATTTTTCTGGGCGCAGTGCTCAGATTATTGCAAAGTGTGATTTCCCAGTAAGGTTATTTTTAAATCTGGCAAGTTGATTGCGTTCAAGAGATGTAAATCTATAATTCTTTAAATGACAATATAATATTTTACCAATGTTTTCTAATTTTAATTATTTAATTTGTGATGCTGACTTGACTGCCGGTTATTGGAGGGAAACGATTTCCTCAACATCAATGCCATAGTAAAACGCTGTTTTTGGATATAAATATGAACTTGATAGAACTAAAAATGCATGCATTGTCTAACATAATGTCCTAGGAGTGTCATCTGATGGAGATTGTAAAAGGTTAGTGCATCATTTTAGCTGGTTTTATGGTTTTGGTGACCCTGTCTTTGAATTGACAAAACATTACACACAACTCTTGTAAATGTACTGTCCTAACATACTCTAAATTTATGCATTCGCCGTAAAACCTTTTTGAAATCGTAAAACGTGGTTAGATTAAGGAGATGTTTATCTTTCAAAGGGTGTAAAATAGTTGTATGTTGGAAAAATTTGAATTTTGACATTTATTTGGATTCAAATTTGCCGCTCTTGAAATGCACCTGCTGTTGATGGAGTGCACCACGGGTGGGACGCCTGCGTCCCACCTAGCCCATAGAGGTTAAGGCCTGATTCACGCAGTCTCTTCTGAGCAGTTGATGTTGTGATGTGTCTGTTACTTGAACTCTGTGAAGCATTTACTTGGGCTGCAATTTCTGAGGCTGCTAAGTCTGTGGGAGAAGGAGAGCAGTTGTTAGCCATTAAACAGTCTTATGGCCAGGGGATAGAAGCTGTTTAGGAGCCTTGATGTGCCAGTACCGCCTGCTAGACGGGAGCATGGGGAACAGTCCATATCTCGGGTGACTGGAGTCTTTGGCAATTTTCCGGGCCTTTCTCAGATACAGCCTGGCATGTACATCCTGGATGGCTAGAAGCTTGCGGAATCTTGATCAGTAGGTGATGTATTTCCAGAGCCAGGTGTTGAACTCATCTGAACTGAGTAGCTGATGAGATTAATGTTGTGACATGCATGCCATACCGGTAGGTAACTGAAAAGTTGTTCTGTTGCTACCTTGCTTTCCAATCAAGGTACATGAATAGACATGTGAAAGATATTCAGCAACAATAGAAAAAACACACAAAAAACAAAACCTGATATGGAGGTATATATGTGCCAAAACATGTCGGATGTGAATGAAGAAAGTGATATAAATACCTCAAAATTTATAGGAAGGATTTTGTTAGGCTGAACTATAGTGCGTAGGTATTTACAGGGCATTCGGAAAGTATACTTGACTTTTTCCACATTTTGTTACAAAGCAAAAACAGTTTTTTTAGAAATTTGGGCAAATGTATAAAAAAAAATTACAACGGAAATATCAAATTTGATTTGTCACATGCGCCTCAATACAACAGGTGTAGGTAGACCTTACCGTGAAATGCTTACTTACGAGCCTTTAACCAACAATGCAGTTCAAGAAATAGTTAAGAAAATATATACTATATGAACTAAACCAAAAATGTTTAATAAATACTAACACAATAAAATAACAATAACGAGGCTATATACAGGGGGTACCGGTACCGAGTCAATGTGCGTGGGTACAGGTTGGACACGGTAAATAGTACATGTAGGTAGGGGTAAAGTGACTATGCATAGATAGTAAACAGTGAGTATCAGCAGTGTAAAAATGGGGGGGGGGTCAATGTACAGTAAATAGTCTGGGTGGCCATTTGAGTAATTGTTAAACAGTCTTATGACTTGGTGGTAGAAACTGTTAAGGAGCCTTTTTGACCTAGACTTGGCGCGCTGGTACCGCTGTACTGGGCCGTACACACTACCCTCTGTAGCGCCTTACGGTCGGATGCCACACAGTTGCCATACCAGACGGGGATGCAACCGGTCAGGATGCTCTCGATTGTGCAGCTGTAGAACTTTTTGAGGATCTGGGGACCCATGCCAAATCTTTTCGATCTCATGAGGGGGAAAATGTGTTGTCGTGCCCTCTTCACTACTGTTTTGGTGTGTTTGGAACATGTTAGTTTGTTGGTGATGTGGACACCAAGGAACTTGAAACTCTTGACTCGCTTCACAACAGCTCCGTCGATGTTAATGGGGGCCTGTTCAGCCCTCCTTTTCCTGTAGTCCACGATCAGCTCCTTTGTCTTGCTCACGTTGACGAAGAGGTTGTTGTCCTGGCACCACACTGCCAGGTCTCTGATCTCCTCCCTGTAGGCTGTGTCATCGTTGTCGGTGATCAGGCCTACTACTGTAGTGTCGTTAGCAAACTTGATGATGGAGTCGTGATTGGCCACGCTGTCGTGAGTGAACATGGAGTACAGGAGGGGACTAAGCACGCACGTGAGGGGCCCCTGTGTTGAGGATAAGCGTAGCAGATGTGTTGTTGCCTACCCTTACCACCTGGGGTGGCCCTTCAGGAAGTCCAGGATCCAGTTGCAGAGGGAGGTATTTAGACCCAGGGCCCTTAGTGATGAGTTTTGTGGGCACTATGGTGTTGAACGCTGAGCTGTAGTCAATGAACAGCATTCTCACATTGGTGTACCTTTTGTGTCCAGGTGGTAAAGGGCAGTGTGGAGTGCGATTGAGATTGCGTCATCTGTGGATCTGTTGGTGCGGTATGCAAATTGGAGTGGGTCTAGGGTTTCCGGGATGATGGTGTTGTTGTGAGCCATGACCAGATTTTCAAAGCACTTCATGGCTGCAGTCATTCAGGCTGGTTAACTACGCTTTCTTGGGCACAGGGACTATGGTGGTCTGCTTGAAACATGTTGGTATGACAAACTCCGTCAGGAAGAGGTTGAAAATGTCTGTGAAGACACTTGCCAGTTGGTCCGCACATGCTCGGAGTACACATCCTGGTAATCTGTCTTGCACCGCGTCCTTGTGAATGTTGACCTGTTTAAAGGTCTTGTTGAAATCGGCTACGGAGAGCGTGACCACTCAGTTGTCCAGAACAGCTGGTGCTCTCATGCATGCTTCAGTCTTGCTTGCCTCGAAGCACGCATAAAAGGCATTTAGCTCGTCTGGTAAGCTTGCGTCACTGGGCTGCTTACGGCTGGGTTTCCTTTTGTAGTCCGTAATAGTTTGCAAGCCCTGCCACCTCCGGTGTAGAGCCGGTGTAGTAGGATTCGGTATTGATGCTTTGCCTTTTTAATGGTTTGTCTGAGGGCAGCGGGATTTCTTCTAAGCATCCGGATTAGTGTCCCGCTCCTTGAACCTGGTGCGGATGTTGCCTGTAATCCATGGCTTCTGGTTGGGATATACAGTTGAAGTCGGAAGTTTACATACACCTTAGCCAAATACATTTAAAGTCCCTGTCTTAGGTCAGTTAGGATCACCACTTTATTTTAAGAATGTGAAATGTCAGAATAATAGTAGAGTGATTTATTTCAGCGTTTATTTCTTTCATCACATTCCCAGTGGGTCAGAAGTTTAACCTCTTACATCTAGACGTTCCGCTAGCGGAACACCTGCTCCAATATCCAATGATAGGCGTGGCGCGAATTACAAATTCCTCAAAAATACAAAAACTTAAATTTTTCAAACATATGACTATTTTACAGCATTTTAAAGAAAAGACTCCTTTATCAAACCACACTGTCCGATTTCAAAAAGGCTTTACAGCGAAAGCAAAACATTAGATTATGTCAGCAGAGTACCCAGACAGAAATAATCAGACACCCATTTTTCAAGCTAGCATATAATGTCACAAAAAACAAAATCACAGCTAAATGCAGCACTAACCTTTGATGATCTTCATCAGATGACACACCTAGGACATTATGTTATACAATACATGCATGTTTTGTTAAATCAAGTTCATATTTATATCAAAAACCAGCTTTTTACATTAGCATGTGACGTTCAGAACTAGCATTCCCACCGAACACTTCCGGTGAATTTACTAAATTACTCACGATAAACGTTCACAAAAAACATAACAATTATTTTAAGAATTATAGATACAGAACTCCTATATGCACTCGCTATGTCCGATTTTAAAATAGCTTTTCGGTGAAAGCACATTTTGCAATATTCTGAGTAGATAGCCCAGCCTTCACGGCTAGCTATTTTGACACCCACCAAGTTTAGCCCTGACCAAACTCCGATTTACTATTAGAAAAGTTTGATTACCTTTGGTGTTCTTTGTCAGAATGCACTCCCAGGACTGCTACTTCAATAACAAATGTTGGTTTGGTTCAAAATAATCCATTGTTATATCCAAATAGCGGCGTTTTGTTCGTGCGTTCAAGACACTATCCGAAGTGTAAATAAGGGTCACGCGCGCGACGCATTTCGTGACAAAAAAATTCTAAATATTCCATTACCGTACTTCGAAGCATGTCAACCGCTGTTTAAAATCAATTTTTATGCCATTTTTCTCATAAAAAAGCGATAATATTCCGACCGGGAATCTGTGTTTAGATAAACAGACAAAGGAAAAGAAACCATTCGGTCGAAGCGGGCACGCGCCTAAGCCCATAGTACTCTGAGTGGCCACTTGCCAAAAGCGATAAAGTGTTTCAGCCAGAGCCTGCCTCGATATCGTTCAACGTTTTCCCGGGCTCTGAGACCCTATGGAAGACGTAGGAAGTGTCACGTTATTGCACAGATCCTGAGTCTTCAATAAAAAGAGCCAAGATGAAAGACTACTTCTCAGACAGGCCACTTCCTGCTTGAAATCTTCTCAGGTTTTGGCCTGCCATAGGAGTTCTGTTATACTCACAGACACCATTCAAACAGTTTTAGAAACTTTAGGTTGTTTTCTATCCAAAGCCAATAATTATATGCATATTCTAGTTACTGGGCAGGTGTAGTAACCAGATTAAATCGGGTACGTTTTTTATCCAGCCGTGCAAATACTGCCCCCTATCCCCAACAGGTTAAAAGCACAGTCAACTTAGTGTAAGTCAATTTCTGACCCACTGGAATTGTGATACAGTGAATTATAAGTGAAATAATCTGTCTGTAAACAATTGTTGGAAAAATTACTTGTCATGCACACAGTAGATGTCCTAACTGACTTGCTAAAACTATAGTTTGTTAACAAGAAATTTGTTGAAAAACAAGTTTTAATGACTCCAACATAAGTGTATGTTAACTTCCGACTTCAACTGTATTCGCCCCATTTCCTATGAAGCCCTGAAATAAGATCTGGTGCAACCAATTACCTTCCGAAGTCACATAATTAGTTAGATTGCACACAGGTGGACATTATTTAAGTGTCACATGATCTCAGTATATATATACACCTGTTCTGAAAGGCCCCAGAGTCTGCAACACCACTTAAGGCACAGTCAACTTAGTGTATGTAAACTTCTGACCCACTGGAATTGTGATACAGTGAATTATAAGTGAAATAATCTGTCTGTAAACAATTGTTGGAAAAATTACTTGTCATGCACAAAGTAGATTTTCTAACCGACTTGCCAAAACTATAGTTTGTTAACAAGAAATTTGTGGACTGGTTGAAAAACGGGTTGACGAGTAATGACTCCAACCTAAGTGTATGTAAACTTCCGACTTCAACTGTATACGTATGCTTACTGTGGGGACGACGTCGTTGATGCAATTATTGATAAAGCTGGTGACTGAGGTGGTATACTCCTCAATGCCATTGGATGAATCCTGGAACATATTCCAGTCTGTGCTAGCAAAACTGGCCTGTTGCGTAGCATCCCCGTCATCTGACCACTTCCATATTGAGTTAGTCACTGACAATTCATGCGTTCATTTTTGCTTGTAAGCAGGAATCAGGAGGATAGAATTATGGTCAGATTTTCCAAATGGAGGGTGAGGGAGAGCTTTGGAGGTGTCTCTGTGTGTGGAGTAGAGGTGGTCTAGAGTTTATTTCCCTCTGGTTGCACGTGACAGAAATTCGGTGAAACTGGTTTAAGTTTGCCTGCATTAAAGTCCCTGGCCACTAGGAGCATCGCTTGTGGATTAGCATTTTCTTGTTTGCTTATGGCTTTGTACAGCTTGTTGATTGCGGTCTTAGTGCCAGCATCGGTTTGTGGTGGTAAATAGACGGCTACAAAAAATATATATGAAAACTTTCCAGGTTGATGGTGTGTCTACAGTTTTTCATGAAGTACTCTACCTCAGGCGAGCAATACCTTGAGACTTCTTTAATATTTGACATCGCGCCCCAGCAGTTATTGACAAATAGACACACCCCCATCCCAGACATAGCTTACCGGACATAGCTGTTCTGTCCTGCCGATGCACGGAAAACCCAGCCAAATGTATATTATGTGTTGTCGTTCAGCCACGACTCTGTGTAACGTAAGATATTGCAGTTTTTAATGCAGTTTTTAATGTCCCGTTGGTAGGATAGTCTCTAACGGAGATCATCCAGTTTATTTTTCAGTGATTGCAGGTTGGCCAATAGAATGGATGGTAGAGGAAGTTTACACACTAGCCAATGAATTCTAACAAGGCACCCCAATCTCCGCCGCCTGTATTTTTATCTTTTCTTCACGTGAATGACAGCGATTTGGGCCTGGTCTCGGACAAACAGTATATCCTTCGCGTTGGACTCATGAAAGAAAAAAAATCTTTGTGGAGTTCGAGGTGAGTAATCGCTGTATTGATATCCAGAAGCTCTTTTCAGTCATAAGAGACAGCAGCAGTAACATTATGTACAAAATAAGTTGCAAACAATGCGGGAAAAAAATAGCACAGTTGGTTTGGAGCCCGTAAATTGAAAGCCATCCCCTCCGGTGCCATTGTACTGATTTACATAAGTATTCAGACCCTTTACTCAGTACTTTATTGAAGCACCTTTGGCAGAGTTTACAGCCTCGAGTCTTCTTGGGTATGTATTTGGGGAGTTTCTCCCATTCTTTTCTGCAGATCCTTTCAAGCTCTGTAAGGTTGGATGGGGAGCGTCACTGCACAGCTATTTTCTGGTCTCCAAGAAATGTTCAGGTACAAGTCCTGGCTCTAGATGGGCCACTCAAGGACATTCAGAGACTTGTCCTGAAGCCACTCCTGCGTTGTCTTGGCTGTGTGCTTAGGGTTGTAGTCCTGTTGGAAGGTGAACCTTTGCCGTAGTCTTACGTTCTGAGTGCTCTGGGGCAGGTTTTTATCAAGGATCTTTCTGTACTTTGCTCGGTTCATCTTTCCCTTGATACTGACTAGTCTCCCAGTCTCTGCTGCTGAAAAACATCCCCACAACATGCTGCCGCCACCACCATGCTTCACCGTAGGGATGGTGATATGTTTCTTCCAGACGTGATGCTTGGCATTCAGGCTAAAGAGTTGAATCTTGGTTTCATCAGACCAGAGAATCTTGCTTCTCATGGTCTGAGAGTATTTTACGTGGCTTTTGGCAAACTCCAAGCAGGCTGTCATGTGCCTTTTACTGAGAAGTGGCTTCCATCTGGCCACTCTACCATAAAGGCCTGATTTGGTGGAATGCTGCAGAGATGGTTGTCCTTCTGGAAGGTTCTCCCATCTCCACAGAGCAACTGTGGAGCTCTGTCAGTGACCAATGGTTTCTTGGGCATATCTCTGACCAAGGCCCTTCTCCCCCGATTGCTCAGTTTGGCAAGGTGGCCAGCTCTAGGAAGAGTCTTGGTGGATCCAAACTTCTTCCATTTAAGAATGATGGAGGCCACTGTGTTCTTGGGGACCTTCAATTCTGCAAAAATTTTTTGGTACCCTTCTCCAGATCTGTGCCTCGATACAACCAATTTCGAGTCTCATAGCAAAGGGTCTGAATACTTATGTAAATAGGGTATCTTTTATTTTTTATGAATTTGCTAACTTTTCTAAAAATCAGTTTTTGCTTTTTCGTTATTGGATATTGTGTGCAGATTGGTGAGGGGGAAAAAGCATATTGTACACATTTTAGAATAGGGCTGTAACGTAACAATGTGGAAAAGGGAAGTGGTCTGAATACTTTCCGAATGCGCTGTATATTCATTTATTTTGAAATGTTTCTTACCCTACACCCGAAAATGTGCATACACCTTTTGAAAATAGGAAATAAAAACCTTCCCTATCCTTCATGTTGCTATATAGTGACAGTCACAGCTGTTTCTGACTACTATCAAAGCGCTCTACTACCTCAACCATAGAGCTTGTTGGGAGGTCAGACATGTTGTATCACAGCAGAGGTAGTCACTCTATATGAGGAGTATAGCAAGACGCGCTGCTTTGTCTGTTCTGTTGGGAGTAACTTTAGTAGTGTGTATGTATGTGTGAGCGCCGGCTTTCATTTTTCAAAGGCAGAGATTAGTTCAGAGTGTCAGGTGAGAGCAAAGAGGCAGAGAGGTTGAGCAGAGGGAATGATTGACAATTTCCCTGACTAAATCAATGGTGATATCCCCACCTGACCCAGACCATGGTTGGCAGTGTGTCTGCAGAATGATGAACAATGAGAAAACGTTTCTCGGCAGCGGCACTCTCACAACACCGTGAGGATTCATATTTATTTCCACTCAGAACAGTATTGCATTATGTTCCCATTATGGCAGCATTGAATTTTTTATGTTTCCGCCCTGCTACTCAATCGATTGCTGTCTTTTTTTGTCACAGGTGCACTGTATCCCAGCAGTCTTTAAGCTACAATCTGTACCTTTCATTTTCAGTCTAAAGTCCTGCCCCTGCACTTGCCAGTAAGTCTTGGGCAATTGTAAAGGTGCTTGCCACATCATTTAAATAACTACCTTTCCTCATCTCTTCCTCATCTTTGCTTCATCAAGCTACTGTATCATAGACCTATCTATCTCCTTACCCTCTAGTGGTCATGAAGAAAAGCAGAAGCAGAGAAAGAGAAAAATAAGCTCAACAGACTACTGGAACACTGCCCCTCTCTGTGCTACATGTGAAACCCCCTTCAGCAGCAACACAGAGATACAGCTCGAAAATAATGTGCATTAAGCATCTAGTAATATACCAGAATGTATCTGCAATAAAAAAAGCAGCTGCTATCCATAGAGTAAATGGATTGCCGTGCTCATCAGTCAACATTATGCCATATGGGCTATCATATATGTCATTTCAAGTAATGCTCTTAACAGATTAAATATTCAAGTGTCCCAAAACGTTGTTCCTCATTTCCACAGTCTTATCAGCAGTAAAATCCCATATGAAGGAAATTTGTGATTTACAATGTGCTGTAAATAATAATGGCAAAATCATTCCACTCAGATTCTCCCCTTTCTCTGATTAGCATATTCTATTCATTTTCCTAGACACCCAGGTTTTGCTGGGTTCAAGGTTTGATTTAATAGCTCCAGAAGTATCCCTGTATATAGTGTTATCATCAGGTCTCGCTCTAGTTTTTCTCTCTGTCAGCACTCTGGGATTGTGTTTGATTGTGTAACTGATGGACTGACCCTTGTTTTCTCGCCACATCCATCTGTCTCTCTGCCACCAACTGTTCTGTGACAGGCCAAACCTGGTCATGTGTCTGGGCTGACTACGCTGTCCCTCTCCTACAAAGGGAGAAAAATGGCAATCAGTTAGGTGCGTCCCACCATGTAACCTCAAACAGAAAGAGAAAATATATCTCATGTTGCAAATGAGGGACAAAGGATGATCAGGTCTGGCAGATATGGTTTGCCATGAAAAGGTCAGGAGAGATGTCTCGGTCAATACGACAGAAAAGACCTGCCATGGCTGAGTTGTTAGAGGCCCTCCATCAACACCACTCTGATGTTTCTCTTTTCTTTGAGTGGGAGAGAATAAGAACAGCAACGCTGCCATTTTCTCTGTGGGTGCATAAGAATGCATGTAATGAAGGAATGCATGTAATCAATTCAGTGTCATCTGTGGGTGGAAGGAAGGAGAAAGAGAGCAGAGGAGAGGAGAAGATGTACTGTAAATGTGCTCTACCACTGTGCAAGTTCGGTGTCTCTCTGCTCGCTGTGATTCAGTATCTACTCAGAGCTGTGGGTCATGGTTATTAAGGGGCCTGTGTAATGTGTGTAATAGGGGCTTGGCTATAGGGGCACAGGAAGCAGTAAACCATGGCTGAACACTCATCTCACCAGGGAACTCACATTCTCATCACTTCATTGCATTTTCCCAGCAGAGAGCAACCTCTCTCAGAAGTGTTTCCTTTGTCACATACAGAAGTAGTAGTGTTTTTTTTTTTTCTCTCCATATTTTTTGTTTGATATTTCATTTGGGCATACTGATGTAATAGTACGGCAAAGCATACAAATGTTGCTGTGATGTTATAAGGAATGTGTATTAAAAGCTTTGTATGTTTGTTGTTGCCTAGGTAACGGAGACCCGGACAGGCCCTCTCGGATGCAGTAACTATGACAACCTTGATTCTGTCAGCTCTGTTCTGGTTCAGAGTCCGGAAAACAAAGTCCACTTGCAAGGTCTGTATATATCTTTTTGATTTCGTATTCCTAGAATGCAAATCCTGTACACCATTGTCATACTCCACACCAGTGCTTTGGAATCAACCACAAAAAAGCAACAACAAAAAATATAAAATATGGTTTATATCACATCCTGTCATAAATTCCCATACAATAGCATCTTCAAAAGAGATCCACACATCCCATTACAATGATTGTGTAGAGTAAAATACAGTTATTGGTATGCTCTTACATTGTTTGTCTACCAAGGCTAACAACTACACTTGCACTGCCTTGCAATTCACTCACTATAGATCACAAATTGTTGTCCTCTTATACAGTACACCTTAATGGTGGTTTTAAATCCTTGCTGTGTTGTTTTACAGGCCTACAGGTTATACTGCCAGACTACCTGCGGGACAGTTTTGTCCAGGCTGCTCTCAGCTACATCGCCTGTAACGTGGAAGGGGGCTTCATCTGTAAGGACAATGACTGCTGGTGCAAGTGTGACCCCAAGTTCCCAGAATGCAACTGTCCGTACATGGACATCCAAGCCATGGAGGATAGCCTGCAGAGGATCACTGAGACATGGGGGACACTTTACAAGGAGTTTGAGGACTCAGGTGAGGATAAACGTTTTGGATCCTCTTTGATCTTTAGATGCTGAAACTATTAAACGTTTAATTTGATATGTGAAGTGTCCAGTGCAACTCAGTTGTCATGCAGCATTTACGAAATGTCTTCAGCTAGCTTAGCTCTAAACTTAGTCATTGTGCATGCAGTTGATAGTTTATAAATTCATATATGGAAAATCTTTGGATAGTTTTTGTAGGGGACTATGTGAGCTGACTAAAAGTGTTTTATCATATGTCACGCAATTAAAGGTGGAGGGCCGTTCCTTGGTGTGTACCCCAGACATTATGATTTACGGTGTAAACCGTAATGAGTCACAGTGAAACCTGGGGGACTTGGCACACAGTCTGTGTACAGCAAATCACAACCTGATAGGATTGGATAAAAAAACAAACATATTCTTTCATAGGTAGTTTACAATATGTCTCGAGCAGATGAATCATCCATGAAACACATTTATTACCATTCCAGCATTTTCACATCGGTGTAGTAACAACGTATGAATGAGAGCACCTAGCATAATGTTGGGATATTATTGCCTCTCTAGGTCACCCTGTAGTGGCCACTATTTCTGGTGAATTCAGAATGGATGGGCCTTTTTTCTTTTCAAGTATTTTTGGTGTGTAAAATATCTATAAGTGCAATTACTTTCAAAGATGATGTTTTAAGAGCAGGGAGGAGAGGAGAGTGCAGGCGAGTGCCAGGAATAAAGAGTTTTTCAGGTGTGGTTGTAATCGTGTCCTTCGGTAAAGGATATCAAAGACGTTTCAACATTCAGCGGAATGGGATGCCAGCAGGAAGAAAATAAACATGGAACATCGCAGTACTGGAACCAATGACATTGTTCTCCTTTAGCCTTGAGGAATGTGGCAACATGCATGAAGTGATCTTATGCTCTTTCTTTTCAAACATACAGAAAACATTTTTACAAAAGGTTTCTTTGGCCATCCCCATAGGAGAACCCTTTTTGGATCCTATTAGCCACTGGGCACACACTGGTTGAATCAACTTTGTTTCCATGTCATTTCAATTATATTACGTAGATCCAAAGTGGAATAGACGTTGACGTCTGTGCCTAGTGGGTAACCTTTCTTGACTTCCTATTTTGTTTCAATCAAAGCATATATACTGCCTAATGGCGCACGCTGTAGAGTTTTAGCCACATGAGGGGGAAGAAATGTGACTCCTCCGCTTCAGAATAGAAATGACTGAGGAGGTGTTTTTGGTGTAACATATTATACTGTAGGTGTCTATGCTACAGTATGCTATCATATTCGGTTCTGCTAGGCTATGTAAAATACTAATTCATCATTGTGTGAACTTGCGAGACATTGATTCAGCTTTTATCTAACTTTAGGCTACTAAATGAACACTTTGTGAGAAGTGATAATAATCATAAGTGATGAGAAGGACTATTAGGCGTAGGCAACAGATCTGGATTAAGGTTACTTTAAGCAATTTGAGCGCCTTTGAATCATGGTGCTGAAAGGACAGCACCATAACCAAGTGGTCGTTCTGGGTTCCATTGCGCAGGAGGGGGTCTGTGGAGTTTTATGAACATCAGGGCAGACATGCTGTGATAAGGTTCATGCAGTGGATGAGTTTGTCTGCATACGCAATTGAGGTGGTGTGTTTCTGTAAGCTAAGCACATGGACAGTAGGGCGAGTTCAAGTGAGTTGTACATAAGCCCCAAGTCCATAACACAATGTTTTGAGGACAAATGTTTTAGCAACCCTCTGACCGTTGGACCTCTGCACACACGCCTACAGTTAATCATTTGCGCCACCTCCAGAGAGAGAGTACAGGGAAGAAACCACAGTTTTCCTACCTGTAGGCTGCTATAGCCTACATATCTATTTAGTTTGTCATTCTTTTGTTTTAATGGAATTTTTGTGGTGTTACATATGATTTATTTAGAATTGACCAGAAAAGGTTTTTACGTTTCCAACTCCATGTATTCTCAAATTGAAAAGTGATGGAGCACGGTTCCCCCACGCTACAGCAGCACTAGATCCCTGTTCACCTGGCCATATTCATGGAATGTTAATTTCAAAACGATCAACTTTTAATTTTCACTCTCTTTCTGCCAGATGAGTTCAAGACCTTCCTGACGAGGCTACCGCAGAACTTCTTCCTGAACGTGACGACGATCCAACACCTGTGGTCGTTGGATGGCGTATTCCAGTGGCGCTACGAGCAGCTGGAGAACAGCATGAGAGTGCTCTTCAGACGAGCCCAGAGAGTGGTGTTCAAGCTATTCAGCCTCAGCAAGAGGTGTCAGAGGCAGCCTCACATCCGTCTACCCAGAGAACAGTGAGAGTCCCACTCTGCTCCCACATTACACCTCTTACCACTGAGCCCCAATTACACTTTAATCACCCATCCAGGAAGCTGATAGCAATCCTCTCCATCTCCCCCTGTGTGAGTGGGAGAAAAAGGAAGCAAGCCAAGCAGTGTTTATCTACGTTATTACTGCCGCTGTGAGGAAAATGTAAAGCACTATACTTATTTTGTAACTATAGACTGTGGAGAGAGGGAGTGGAATGTTTGTCATTTTGACTGGGAGGCTCCCCTACATCCCTTTAGTTCGCAGTGCTTCACACAGACGAGAGATGCGTGATTGATATAACTTCCAGGGGCCAGTTCCACTGCTGACAATTATGAAGGAATAATCTGCAGGGAGACGGCGGCTCAGTTTTATACAGCGAGTAATAATACGACTTCAGAATTGGTTTAAACTACACTTTGGCTGTGTTCAGACAGGCAGCCCAATTTTGATATTTTTTTCACTAATTGGTCTTTTGACCAATCAGATCAGCTCTGAAAAAAATCTGATGTGATTGGTCAAAAGACCAATTAGTGAAAAAAATATCATGATTGGGCTAGTTGTGCGATCACCGCCTTTGTGCTCAAACTTTGACCATTAGTCCAAATTATGCAGTTTTACTTTCTGCATGTCTGTTTCACAGATGAAGCAATATGTTTGTCTCTTTGTAAAGATTTTTTACAATACTACAAACAAAAAAAATTGCAGAATGCATTAATGGTATGTTTGTTTTAAATGAACTCAAACATGCATTATTATTTCCTAGTAAGAGTAACTGTTACTAAGTACAATTGCACAGATTTTTTTTATACAATAAACCAATTCAATTCACATTCATTTTCATTCACCTACTGTATTGCCGTCCTATGTTATATTCCATTGTGTCTCTCTGTCTCCGTCCCAGGCCCCAGTCATACTGGCTGAGCCACTTCCAGTCTCTCCTCTACTGTTCTGAGAACAACCAGCTGGGTTCGTTCTCTGAAGAGCTCCACAGCTGTACCTGCAGCTACGAGCACAGCCCTTGCCAGCTGTCCCCACCATGTGCCATCGGAGAGGGCCCCGCCTGCGCAGCCTGCGCCCTAGACAACCACACCCGCTGTGGAAGCTGCAACCCTGGATACGGCCTAACCCAGGGGGTCTGCAGACCCATGGTGGCTGACTCTACAGAGAACTACCTGGGCTTTGAGACAGACCTACAGGACCTGGAGCTGAGATACCTGCTACAGAGGGCTGACCGTAGGCTGGAGGTAAATACAGTGCCTTCAGAAAGTATTTATACCCCTTATTCCACATTTTGTTGTGTTACAGCCTGAATTTATTAAATTAATGTTTTGCGCACATCTACACACAATACCCCATAATGACAAAGAGAAACATGTAAATATTTTTTTTTGCAAATGTATTGAAAATGAAATACAGAAATATCTCATTTACATAAGTATGCACACCCCTGAGTCAATACTTTGTAGAAGCACCTTTGGGAGTGATTACAGCTGTGAGTCTTTCTGGGTAAGTCTCCAAGAGCTTTCCACACAGAATTTGCCCATTATTGTTTTCAACATTCTTCAAGCTCTGTCAAATTAGTTGTTGTTTATTGCTAGACAACCATTTTCAGGTCTTGTCATAGACTTTCAAGTAGAGTTAACTCAAAACTATAACTCGGCCACTCAGGAAAATTCACTGTCTTCTTGGTAAGCAACTCCATTGTAGATTTGGCCTTGTGTTTTAGCTTATTGTCCTGCTGAAAGGTACATTTGTATTCCAGTGTCTGGTGGAAAGAAGACTGAACCAGGTTTTCCTCTAGGATTTTTCCTGTGTTTAGTTTCTTTTTTACCCTGAAAAACTCCCCAGTCCTTAACGATTACAAGCAAACTTAACACTTTGTATTCAGGACATAAAGTAAATTGCTTTGTCAAATATTTTGCAGTATTACTTTAGTGCCTTATTGCATACAGGATGCATGTTTTGTAATATTCCGTACGATCTTGAGATAGGACAATATGTCTAACAACTTAAACAACCATGAATATGTCCTTCCAGGTCCACGCCATCTTCATCAGTAATGACATGCGTCTGAACAGCTGGTTCGACCCATCCTGGAGGAAGAGGATGCTGCTGACTCTGAAGAGCAACAAGTACAAGTCCAACCTGGTCCACATGCTGCTGGGCGTGTCTCTCCAGATCTGCCTGACCAAGAACAGCACCCTGGAACCCGTCCTCACCCTCTACATCAACCCCTTTGGAGGCAGCCACTCTGAGAGCTGGTACATTCCCGTCAGTGAGAACAGCTTCCCAGACTGGACAGCCACCAAACTGGACCTGCCCCTGGAGTGCTTTAACTGGACCCTGACGCTGGGCAACAAGTGGAAGACCTTCTTCGAGACTATCCACATCTACCTGCGGAGCCGGATAAAGACGCAAGACGGTGGAGGCCCGGCAGGGGCAGTGAATGACAGCCTCTACTATGAGCCATTAGAAATGCTGGATTCTTCTCGGAATCTGGGCTACATGAAGATCAACAGCATCCAGGTGTTTGGCTACAGTATGCACTTTGACCCAGAAGCGATCCGCGACCTGATCCTGCAGCTGGACTACCCGCACACCCAGGGTTCCCAGGACACGGCCCTGCTGCAGCTGCTGGAGATCAGGGACCGGGTCAACCGTCTGTCCCCTCCAGGTCAGCAGAGACTGGACCTGTTCTCCTGTCTGCTCAGACACCGGCTCAAACTGACCGCCAGTGAGGTGGTCCGCATACATGCCTCACTTCAGGCCTTCAGCAACCGCCTGCCCAACTCTCTGGATTACGAGACAACCAAGCTGTGTAGTTAACAGTTACTAGGGGACGACTGGGGGACATTAAAGATAAACGGCTACAAGGGGAACTATTGGACAGCTGAATGGTGTACTGGTACAGTATTTTGGCTTTCAGTGGTTTGTTGATTCTCTGGATTACAAGACTGTAAAACTATGTACTAAACAGAGCAGTTGGATGAGAAGGACAACTGAATAATGTTTGGCTTTCATTTGTGTGGCGACTCAATGACTTGGGAGGTGCTGATAGCCGTTGCTTTTTGGTCGAAAGAAGTCACACGCCAAACTCTGACATCTGTAAACAAAAGCAGATCTAGAAATTGATATATTTAACACTCTCTCCACATCCATTTGACCATCTTGTTTAAATTCAACCCTTCTCATTTATACAGTATATACTGAAGCCAACTGGAGGAACTTTTTAAGAAACATGGTACAGTCTGTTTGTTTGTAACTCTTTTATATGTTATTTTGCTTATGTGACCGTGCACTTTCCATAACGACCAGAATACAGTGGTGTCAGTCAGTTTTGTAGATGACTTGTTATTAAAACATAATGGATTAACAACTGGGGATATTTTTTGTCAAACTTACTTAGAGCCGAGGAACAGCTATTATCACATCTCATTGTAAGACATTCAACACATTAATCGCAGGAATTGAAACCACTTAAACTGAGTGAATGAAATTAAACATGATAGAGGAGTTTGATCAAATCATAGGAATCTCTATTACTCTCATTTATGTGGTTCGTGTTTGGCTTGTGATCATGCTTCTTTATCCTAATTGATTAGTAGACTTTGTTAAAGGAACATTTGAAGCCCTAATTATTTTACAAAAAACTATAGTTTTGTACAGTGAATGTCCGCACACACACGAACACACACTACAGATGCTGAAAGAAGTGAACAAAGCTGAGTTTGTCGTAAGACTGGTTTCATTTGGGTCATGGCTAGAAACACACAGGGTGAATTTTTGTATTTATTTACCTGAAAGCAGATTGAATTGGAGCAGATCAGTAGACACTCCAACTGCCCTCTAGAACCAGGGGTGATGCCCCTCTAATTTACTGGGCCACAGATCCATACCTGCAGTATTAAATGTCAGGACTATAATATGTCAGATCTCATTTACTAACATGGCCTGTGTCTCATGGCTTTTCTGTCCAGGGGAGAAGATCAGGGAGAGGTCACACACCTATGAAGATCAATGGCTGTAACCTCCATTTGTCTGCTCCTCTTATCAAGTCCTTCTCATGTCATAAGATAAACTCCAAGGAGGGTAACACGGATGAACATGGATTGATGCTGAGGTGTGTGCTGGATGTATAACTGAATTTCAGGGTGTCCTTTGGATGCAGGAGTGTCAGAACATGGCCACTGTGAAGAGATGAAAAAGTAAGGTCCGGATTGTCTTTTTGGTCTTTTATAATATCATTATTTCCCCGAAAATCATCAGTACACTTTACCCACCTACTCCTGGTTAACACATCCCATTAGAGGTGAAACAGAGAACAGACGAAAACTTTACATCCCATCATCTCACATCAACCCGCCAACAAATTAAACCTTTTATTAAAGGAAAAACGGAGGAAAATAAATTCTGACTGCCCATTTATTCTTCCTGAGGTAAAAATGAAAAGATTACCAGGTAGGTGACTATAATTATGATGTTTAACAGCCCTCTGCTCGTTCTGCAATTACCAGGCTCAGTTCTATAGCCCATACTGGTGAGCCTGGTCATAATTCATTATTGTGAGCTTGTAAATTGTTTTTATCCGTACTGTGGAGTCCCGCCATGTCCCTTATGAGACACTGAGTGGGCAGAGGAGAGACAAGGCTTTGATGAAGGAAGGTCTGACCTTTACTGAGATGTCAATCAAAAGTGTCAGATATAATAACTTAGCTCATGTACTGTATGACTGTCCTGTTGCAACTAGATTGCATACTTTTATGCTTTTACTGTTCATAACGCAGTTCTTTTTCTAAACTGAACATGCCTTAATAAGACATGGCTGCCCATAGAAGAGAGACATTTAATTATTCTGAAATAGGTCATTATGATGTTATGGTAAATGTAAAAGAAAGACGTGTTACCCCTGTCACAGACACAATCATAACATTTCCTACACCGACCAATTTTCTTGCACTCCACATTATACCATGTTGGAAACGCATTCACACATTCAATTATACATTCAAGTAATTTAGCGTAGTTGAAGTTCTTATGGAAGATCAAATAATGTAATAATGACGTGAATGGTGCCGCTTGGTCTGTTAAATTGAACATATTTTAGTATTTTTTTAATTAGTCCATGTAATTATGATGGTGCCACATCATCCACATCCCCATTATGAGGCAAAATGCATTTTGCATCATCATGATGATGTGGCCAGAGACACTTAGCTTCTTGAAAGTCCAATATCTTGAAAACTTGACTGCTGACATGCAAAACATTTTGGGACTGTATCAACAGTGGACAAAAGAAAAACATATTAAAACCATTGTACTGTGACACAGGAAGTAAGATCCCAGGTTTCTCTTTGAAAAATAAATTCCCCTCGTGGGGACCTTGCAGTTAACTGGGAACAGCAAACACAAGAAGAGGCAAAAGGTAACCGTCACCGGCCGATAAATCAATAGTCTGCTTCATTACCTGGGAGAACAAAAGGCTCTGCAAAGAGATCGATAAATCTTCTGAGGAGGCTCCTCTGGCATTTCGTCCCCCCTCCGATCCCCCTTCCCGCCACCTGTCCCCCAGACTATACGAGACTAGATCAGCACCCATTACTGAGATGGCAGTTTCCGCCCGGCACGGTTTGTATAATCACAAATCAATCCTGACTTTTAGTTCCAACGATGATGCATTGTAAAATGACATTAGTTCAGGTGTGTGGCTAGCAAACGCCATTGCTTATCCACTCAGGCTGTGAACACAAAACCCACAACCGTGAGGAGAACATCACATTACATAACTCAGGGGTTCTTGAAAGTTGGGACAATCATTTTCCAGCAGGGAAACGTAAACATTTTTATAGTTGAACATTTTGTTGCATTTCGTACCATTATTTGAGAAAAAAAATATGAATTAGGGGATTTCTATAAGGGGAAAGATTTGTTTTTGGAATGTTCTAATAATGTTCAACATTATTAATTTCCATGGCGGCTCTGTGAAATGTCTGGAGCAAAGGATCACAATTTCAAACTCTCCCCACAAAAAATGTCAATTTTAAAAACGGCAAGAATGAATATGAACTTAAACAAGGATATTATGTAGCATCTTGCAGTAGCCCTTTCTGACTTAAAGGAATATTTCTCTCAAAATTGTGATTCCTAAACAAATTGTGGTTTGTGGTTACTCTGTCAGATTTGTCTAAACTCCTGAATTAATCAAGATTGAGCAGGGTCAGATACAGCATAAGGACCACTTCTCCATGTCCAGAACTTTTGTGAATTTTCTGAAAATAGCACCTCTATGTAGACCTAGCCTCACCCACATCCGTTCCACGCATGGAAAGGGGTTGGAGGCAAAGGAAAAATAAATAAATGCTACTAAAAAAACAATATGCATTTCACAAACACTATATGATTGTATAATCCTTCATCCTGTTTCAACTGTTGCCATGCACCTGCAATAAGATTGCTCAGATGTGCGAGTGCCTTTTGAATTTTCTCATTACATGTAGTGCAACAAGACCACTCATGGTCTGTAAAGTTCTCTACTTTTGATAGATTTAAACAAACAATGTTGAAATCACCATTGTCACATCCATAAACTGTCAACTCCATCTCCCTGACAGATTAAGATAGGATTAGAATTTTGATTAGGTTTTAGTCATAAAGCAACTGAGGAAAAACTAAATTGCAACTGTTTATAAGAAAAACATAATATTCAATTCTGACTGATTTTTGTCAACCATCAACTCCGAGTGCTGTAAGATCTAACAGAATTGTTGTTTTTATTGGGAATTTTCAAATAAATCATTTTCTATTTAGAGGCAAAATATGTCTGTTTTGAGTATTTGTTGTCAACTCCGTCAGTGGCTTGTCAATAGTAGTGGAGCGGTTCAAGAGCTTCAAGTTCCTCGGTGTCCAGATCACTAAGGAATTATCATGGTCCACACACACACCGACACAGTCGTGAAGAAGGCACGTCAATGCCTCTTCCCCCTTAGGAGGCTGAAAAGATTTGTCATGTGCCTTCAGATTCTAAAATATTTCTACAGCTGCATCGAGAGCATCTTCAGCTTCTACCCCCAAGCTATAAGACTGCTGAATAGTTTACCAATGGCTACCCGCATTGACCCCTTTTGCACTAATTATTTTGACTCATTACATATGCTGCTGCTACTGTTTATCTGTCCTGATGCTTAGACACTTTATCCCCACTTACAGTGCCTTCAGAAAGCATTAATGCCCCATGACTTGTTCCACATTTTGTTGTGTTACAGCCTGAATTAAAAATGGATTACATTTATTTTCTCTCACCCACACAATATCCAATAATGACAATTTTACTAATTGATCGAAAATTAAATACAGAAATATCTAATTTACATAAGTATTCAAACCACTGAGACAATACATGTTAGAATCACGTTTGGCAGTCATTCTGGGTAATTCTCTAAGAGCTTTGCACACCTGAATTGTATAATATTTGCATATTTATTATAAAACAATTCTTCAAGTTCGTTGTTGATCATTGCTAGACAGCTATTTCCAAGTCTTGCCATAGATTTTCAAGCCAATGTAAGTCAAAACTGTAACTAGACCTCTCAGGAACATTCAATGTCATCTTCGCAAGCAAATCCAGTGTATATTTGGCCTTTGGGTTTTAGGTTGTTGTCCTGTTGAAAGGCGAATTTGTCTCCCAGTGTCTGTTGGAAAGCAGACTGAACCAGGTTTTTCTATAGGATTTTCCCTGTGCTTAGCTCTATTCTGTTTCCTTTTATAAAAAAAAAACTCCCCAGTCCTTGCCGATGACAAGCATTGCCATAACATGATGCAGCTACCACCATGTTTGAAAATATGGAGAGTGGTATTCAGTAATGTGTTGTTTTGGATTTGCCCCAAACATAACACTTTTTATTCAGGACATGAAGTTAATTTCTTTGCCACATCTTTTGCAGTTTTACTTTAGTGCCTTATTGCAAACAGAATTCATGTTTTGGATTATTTTTATTGTGTACAGTCTTCCTTCTTTTCACTCTCATTTAGGTTAGTATTGTGGAGTAACTACAATGTTGTTGATCCATCCTTCGGTTTCTCCTATCACAGCCATTAAACTCTGTAACTATTTTAAAGTCACCATTGGCCTCATGGTGAAATCCCTAAGCTGTTTCCTCCAACTGAGTTAAGAAGGACGCCTGTATCTTTGCAGTGACTTGCTGTATTGATACTCCTTCCAAAGTGTTATTAATAACTTCCCCACGCTCAAAGGGATATTCAATATCTGCTTATTTTTTTTACCCATCTATCGATAGGTGCCATTCTTTGTGAGACATTGGAAAACCTACCTGGTCTTTGTAGTTGAATCTGTGTTTGAATTTTAGTGCTCGACTAAGGGACCTTACGTCATAGAAAAATCATGTTAAACGCTATTATTGCTCACAAAGTGAGTCCATGCAGCTTATTATGTGACTTATTTAGGAGATTTCTACTACTGAAATGATTTAGGCTTGCCATAACAAAGGGGTTGAATACTTATTGACTCAAAACATTTAATATTTTCATTTTTAATACATTTGTAAAAATATCTATAAACATAATTCCATTTTGACATTATGGTGTATTGTGTGTAGGCCAGTGACACAAAGTCTCAAATGTATCCATTTTAAATTCAGGCTGGAACACAACAAAATATGGAAAACGTCAATTGGTGTGAATACTTTCTGAACACACTGTATATCTACCTCAATTACCTCGTACCCCTGCACATCGTCTCGGTACTGGTAACCGTGTATATAGCCAAGTTATCGTTACTTATTTTGTATTTATTCGTCATGTAATAATTTTTATAATGATCTTTTTTTCTCTCTGCATTCTTGGGAAGGGCGCGTAAGTAAGCCTTTTACTGTTAGTCTACACCCGTTGTTTACAAAGCATGTGACAAATTCAATTTGATTTGATTTAGAGTTGAACTGCGTCATTGATGGCTAACCCTCTTAAAATAGATTTTTTTGTAAATAATATTTTAATCACTGTTCTGCAACATATGCTTCAACTATTTAAGTATTGCTGTGCTAGATCTAAGGGATAATGTTTGATTTATACATTTTGTTCTATGTTCTGAATCTAAAAAAACATGCCAAAATGCTAACAAAATTAGCCCTGGAGCATTATATTGCATTATATAAGTTATAAATAATCAATTAAGGCCTTTAAACACTTATTGGACAATAAATGTACAAATTAAATCCCTATAATGTTGTCCTTACACGGTATGACGTGATTAATCCAATGTGAAAAAGTTTAATTTGGGCTATGGTGGGGAAATAGTTTTTCTAATCAGGTAACATGGTTTTAAAAACTCCTGGCCTTGGGGGGAATGAAAACCTTGTCAAACTGCAGCAACATTGTACTTGTTCATATTAATTATATTTTAATGAAGGACTAGGGGGTTTCCTATACACAGACAAAGAGACGCTAATGTTTAGGTGTATAGGCTGCTATATTTATGTAAGAGCTTTTGCTTGTATCTATCGGGAGTGATGTGTTATCACGCTTGCTAAATAAATACCGGAGGAAAGAGGAGAGCACACCTTGAGCTTTTTGTGTTGTGCCTGACCTGCATGACCTGCAATTTCTGTGAATCTGATTGGTCAAGACACGCAAAGAGACTGCAGCAGCACTCCGATGTGAAAGACAGAGAAATTGTGCGCAAGTTCACAAATCATGAGGCAAATCAGAAAAAAACACTTTTTAACAATTTACTTCAATATTTTTTATTAACCTTTTTTTTAAATGCAGGAGTCACTGTTAAATAGCAGCTTGGAGCACTCTCTCTTTCTCGCTCTCTTCCTTTTCTCTCTCTTCCCTAACTTTGTTCATTTATAAAGCAGTTTGCTGGGTGCGCTCTAGGAATAGAATGCTAATGCGGTTCCAGTGACTCTTGGTTACAGCCAGGTACAACTAACAGCCTGCCTCTGAACAGGTGTTTATCCTCCTGTAGGAATGCCTCTGCTTGTTTGCTTCATGACATTTCTGCATGTTCTTTTACTTCTTTAGAGTCTAAGACGTTGGGGGAGGGGGGAAACTAAGCTGACATATGGAATATTGTTTTAAGATGGTTATAATATGGATCATTTAGCTATTTGATTTTGAATTTTAGGACTCCTTTAGGTATAACAAAAATATATTAAATTGGTTTTGGATAAAATATAGATTTTGGCCTTTACTACTAAAGCCCATAGAAACACATTGAATAGCAAACTTATAATTGGCACAAAGTACAGTTAAAGTGTTTTTGAAGTGTCTGTCCTAAAACTAGGAGATATGAAAAACTCATGAAATAAACAGTACCAGTCAAAAGTTTGGACACACCTACTCATTCAAGGGTTTTTCTATATTTTTACTATTTTCTATATTGTAAAATAATAGTGAAGACATCAAAACTATTAATTAACACATATGGAATCATGTAGTGACCAAAAGTATCAAGCCTTTGCCTTGATGACAGCTTTGCACACTCTTGGCATTCTCTCAACCAGCTTTTTATTTATTTATTTATTTTTATTTAACATTTATTTAACTAGGCAAGTTTCATGAGGAATGCTTTTCCAACAGTCTTGAAGGAGTTCCCACATATGCTGAGCACTTGTTTTTCTTTACTCTGCAGTCCAACTCAGGTCGAGTGATTGTGGAGGCCAGGTCATCTGATGCAGCACCATCACTCTTCTTCTTGGTCAAATAGCCCTAACACAGCCTGGAGGTGTGTTTTGGGTCATTGTCCTGTTGAAAAACAGATGATAGTCCCACTAAGTGCAAACCAGATGGGATGGCGTATTGCTGCAGAATGCTGTGGTATCCATGCTGGTTAAGTGCACTTTAAATCCCCCAAAAATCCCTGACAGTGTCACCAGCAAAGCACCCCCACCACCATCACATCTCCTCCTCAATGCTTCACGGTGGGAACCACACATGCGGAGATTATCCGTTCACCTGCTCTGCGTCTCACAAAGACACGGCGGTTGGAACCAGAAATCTCAGATTTTCAGACCAAAGGACACATTTCTCCTGGTCTAATGTCCATTGCTCTTGTTTCTTGGCCTAACCAAGTCTCTTCTTCTTATTGGTGTCCTTTAGTAATGATTTATTTGCAGCATCTCCTCTGAATAGTTGATGGTGAGATGTTTCTGTTGCGTGAACTCTGTGAAGCATTTATTTGGGCTGCAATCTGGGGTGCAGTTAACTCTAATGAACTTATCCTCTACAACAGAGGTAACTCTGGGTCTTCCTTTCCAGTGGCGGTCCTCATTCAACAACAAGAGCATTAGTGAGGTTGTGCACTGATGTTGGGCAATTAGGCCTGTCTCGCAGCTGGCATTCCAATTCATCCCAAAGGTGTTCGATGGGCTTGAGGTCAGGACTCTGTGCAGGCCAGTCAAAGTTCTTCCACACCGATCTTGACAAAGTAGTGGTGTAATTATTTTCTAGTGATGAAAGCGTTAGAGGTGTCAAAGTCATCCTTTTATCTGCATTACTGACCCCATGCTGCTCTCCCCCTCACTGAGGTTTGATTTTGAAGGGCACTTTGCTCTGGGTCCCAAGACACTTTCTCCCCACAGGCAGAAACTACGAAGGGATATTTTTTTTACTTCTCACTTAGAAGTTATTATGATTATCATATTCTCGAATCAGAATACTCAATACTTCTCTTGTCCGAAACTTTATATTCTAGTTGGAGTTTTATTTTTCTCACAGCATTGTCAAGCTATGTAGAGGTAACTGCCAAAATAAAGGAAACACCAACATAAAGTGTGTTAATAGGGTGTTTGGCCACCACGAGTCGGAACAGCTTCAATGCACCTTGGAATAGATTTTACAAGTGTCTGGAACTCTATTGGAGGAATGCCTAGAAATTCCATAATTTGGTGTTTTGTTAATAGTAGTGGAAAACGATGTTTCAGGCGCTGCTCCGGAATCTCCCATAAGTATTGAAATGCCACGGCCGTCTCTGGTGACTTAGACGGCCGTGCCATATGGTTTACATCGTTTTCATGCTCATCAAACCATTCAGTGACCACTTGTGCCCTGTGGATTGGGGCATTGTCATCCTATGGTGGCATAGCTATGGTACCCAAAATAATGGCCAAATGGCCTGACAAGCATTTTTATACATGACCCTATGCATGATGGGATGTTAATTTATTAATTAACTCAGGAACCATACCTGTGTGGATGCACCTGCTTTCAATAGACATTGTATTCCTCATTTAATCATGTGTTTCCATTATTTTGGAAGTTACCAATAGCTCAGGAATTCTTGAAAGACGGAACAAGCTATTCTTTTCATAAATATTATTGTTAATATTGACAACATTTGAAATATATATTTTGATAGACCAAAGTACCAGCTATCAGACCATGCAAAGGAACAACCTAATTCTTACATTTCATAAAATGCAACTAACTGGATTTATGTCAACTCCGTTAGCAGGACCACTGGAAAAAGTTTTGTGAGGCGGCATTTGCCACAACATTTTTCAATCAGATGTTGCAGCGCCACACCACTTTTTATTTAGTTTAAGGGAATATGCTTGTCCATGTACAGTACCTTTCCTCAGTTCATTAGAATGCATTACAATGCATTCTATATATTGTATATAGAAGTTGTTTGATATTGAAAGCAGTTTATGGATAATGGTGTAAGGGGTGCGTACTGGCGGCAGAGAAGTCAGACGCAGGAGAGCAAAAACTGTGTTTCCAATGGCGCAGTTTAATAACAAAAACCAACCGGAAAACAGAACAATCAAATAATGGGTACATAACCCAACACACACCAGGACAGCCGTGCACAAGCACTTACAATAAACAATCACCGACAAGGACATGAGGGGGAACAGAGGCTTAAATACACAACATGTAATTGATGGGATTGTAACCAGGTGTGATGGAAGACAAGACAAAACCAAAAGAAAATGAAAAGAGGATCAGCAATGGCTAGAAGGTCAGTGACTTGGACCGCCGAATGCCGCTCGAACAAGGAGAGGGACCAACTTCGTCGGAAGTCGTGACAAATGGGCTTAAAGGTCTAGTTCACCAAAAATTACAAAATGACTCAAATGTTTCCTTACATAAAAAGCAGAGTATAGATGATAGGATCATTTAATATGAAGCTGTAACTCTTTCTGGTTAGTTGAGTGTTTGCGATGCAGACAGAAACAAAGCCAACCTAATAAGCCCAGGCCTACCGAGAGCCATTTTATGCAATACATATTACAAAAGAATTGCTTTGGGGATCTTCAGGCCAGATTTTCAATGCACCTCTAATTAGACAATCCTTTGCTGCGGCATGTACTCATCAGGGGATAGTGTCTTGTGACAGGTCTGGACGAAATCATTTATGAACTGTTTGGATTCCCAGCACATTTTACAAATATTCTCAGTCAACAGAGACTGCTTCAGATAATGAGTCGAGGCTGGTCGGTGCAAACAGGCCTCTCAACTGTCACCGTAGATGTTTTTACAACAAACAAATGCTTTGTTATTCAGTCCGATGTATAATTTACCTGGTATCTCCAGTATTTTCTCAATTATTTGAAGTAAGGAAGGACACCTGTATCTTTGTAGTGACTAGGTGTATTGATGCACCATCCTAACTGTAATTAATAACTTCACCATGCTCAAAGGGATATTACTGATTTATTTATTTTAACCCATCTACCAATAGGTGCCCTTCTTTACAAGGCATTAGAAAACCTCCCTGGTCTTTGTGGTGGAATCTGTGTTTGTAATTCATTGCTCGACTGAGGGACCACAGATAATTGTATGGGTGGGTGTACAGAGACGAGGTCGTCATTCAAAAATCATGTTAAACACTATTATCGCACACAGAGTGAGTTCATGCAACTTATGTGACTTGTTAAGCAAATGTTTACTGCTGAACTTGTTTAGGCTTGCCATAATAAAAGGGTTGAATTCTTATAGAGTCAAGACATTTCATCTTTTAATTTTTGTTCATTTGTAAAAATGTGTCCAAACATAATTCCACTTTGACATTATGGGGTACTGTGTGTTGACCAGTGACATACAATCTCAATTTAATCCATTTTAAATTCAGGCTGTAACCCAACAAAATGTAGAAAAAGTCAAGGAGTGTGAATACTTTCTGATGTCACTGTATACAGTACCATGCAGTCTACATTAATTAACAAGTGATAGTGTCAACCAATATATCACAATTGCAGGTGAGATTGAACTTCTCGGTGAAACTGGAAGCCGCATAATTCATATACATAATTATAAATATTATGGATTTTAAACATTTAGGTACATATAAAAGTGTCTTATATTGGCTGAAAGCTTACATTCTTGTTAATCTAACTGCACTGTCCGATTTACAGTAGCTATTACAGTGAAAATATGCCATGCGATTGTTTGAGGACGGCGCCCCACATCAAAATATTTCTCCACCGGCACAGATTTCATACATTCACATATAATGATTAACCTGTTGGGGATAGGGGGCAGTATTTGCACGGCCGGATAAAAAACGTACCGATTTAATCTGGTTACTATTCCTGCCCAGTAACTAGAATATGCATATAATTGTTTGATTTGGATAGAAAACACCCTACATTTTTTAAAACTGTTTGAATGGTGTCTGTGATTATAACAGAACTCATTTGGCAGGCCAAAACCTGAGAAGATTCCAAACAGGAAGCGCTCTCTCTGACTATATCTTGGCCTTCTTGATCATCTCTAACCAAAACAGGGGATCTCTGGCATAACGTGACATTTTATAACGCTCCCATAGGCTCTCAGAAGGCGCCAGAACGATGAATGGTGGCTTTGCAGGCCATGGCTGAAAAACATTAGCGCATTTGGCTGAGTTCATCTCAGCCTATGCTACCCTCCAGTCCCTAGACTTCCTGGCGCTGACGGAAACATGGATTACCACAGATAACACTGCTACTCCTACTCCTCTCTCTTCGTCTGCCCACGTGTTCTCGCATACCCCTAGAGCATCGAGCCAGCGGGGTGGTGGCACTGGAATCCTCATCTCTCCCAAGTGGACATTCTCTCTTTCTCCCCTGACCCATCTGTCCATCTCCTCATTTGAATTCCATGCTGTCACAGTTACCAGCCCTTTCAAGCTTAACATCCTTATCATTTATCGCCCTCCAGGTTCCCTTGGAGAGTTCATCAATGAGCTTGACGCCTTGATAAGTTCCTTTCCTGAAGATGGCTCACCTCTCACAGTTCTGGGTGACTTTAACCTCCCCACGTCTACCTTTGACTCATTCCTCTCTGCCTCCTTCTTTCCACTCCTCTCCTCTTTTGACCTCACCCTCTCACCTTCCCCCCCTACTCACAAGGCAATATGCTTGACCTCATCTTTACTAGATGCTGTTCTTCCACTAATCTCATTGCAACTCCCCTCCAAATCTCCGACCACTACCTTGTATCCTTTTCCCTCTTGCTCTCATCCAACACTTCTCACTCTGCCCCTACTCGGATGGTATTGCGCCGTCCCAACCTTCGCTCTCTCTCTCCCGCTACTCTCTCCTCTTCCATCCTATCATCTCTTCCCTCTGCTCAAACCTTCTCCAACCTATCTCCTGATTCTGCCTCCTCAACCCTCCTCTCCTCCCTTTCTGCATCCTTTGATTTTCTCTGTCCCCTATCCTCCAGGCCGGCTCGGTCCTCCCCTCCTGCTCCGTGGCTCGACGACTCACTACGAGCTCACAGACCAGGGCTCCGGGCAGCCGAGCGGAAATGGAGGAAACTCGCCTCCCTGCGGACCTGGCATCCTTTCACTCCCTCCTCTCTACATTCTCCTCTTCTGTCTCTGCTGCTAAAGCCACTTTCTACCACTCTAAATTCCAAGCATCTGCCTCTAACCCTAGGAAGCTCTTTGCTACCTTCTCCTCCCTCCTGAATCCTCCTCCCCCCCCCCCCTCCTCCCTCTCTGCGGATGACTTCGTCAACCATTTTGAAAAGAAGGTTGACGATATCCGATCCTCGTTTGCTAAGTCAAACGACACCGCTGGTCCTGCTCACACTGCCCTACCCTGTGCTTTGACCTCTTTCTCCCCTCTCTCTCCAGATGAAATCTCGCGTCTTGTGACGGCCGGCCGCCCAACAACCTGCCCACTTGACCCTATCCCCTCCTCTCTTCTCCAGACCATTTCCGGAGACCTTCTCACCTCGCTCATCAACTCATCCTTGACCGCTGGCTACGTCCCTTCCGTCTTCAAGAGAGCGAGAGTTGCACCCCTTCTGAAAAAACCTACACTCGATCCCTCCGATGTCAACAACTACAGACCAGTATCCCTTCTTTCTTTTCTCTCCAAAACTCTTGAACGTGCCGTCCTTGGCCAGCTCTCCTGCTATCTCTCTCAGAATGACCTTCTTGATCCTAATCAGTCAGGTTTCAAGACTGGGCATTCAACTGAGACTGCTCTTCTCTGTGTCACGGAGGCTCTCCGCACTGCTAAAGCTAACTCTCTCTCCTCTGCTCTCATCCTTCTAGACCTATCTGCTGCCTTTGATACTGTGAACCATCAGATCCTCCTCTCCACCCTCTCCGAGTTGGGCATCTCCGGGGCGGCCCACGTTTGGATTGCGTCCTACCTGACAGGTCGCTCCTACCAGGTGGCGTGGCGAGAATCTGTCTCCGCACCATGCGCTCTCACCACTGGTGTCCCCCAGGGCTCTGTTCTAGGCCCTCTCCTATTCTCGCTATACACCAAGTCACTTGGCTCTGTCATATCCTCACATGGTCTCTCCTATCATTGCTATGCAGACGACACACAATTAATCTTCTCCTTTCCCCCTTCTGATAACCAGGTGGCGAATCGCATCTCTGCATGTCTGTCAGACATATCAGTGTGGATGACGGATCACCAGCTCAAGCTAAACCTCAGCAAGACGGAGCTGCTCTTCCTCCCGGGGAAGGACTGCCCGTTCCATGATCTCGCCATCACGGTTGACAACTCCCTTGTGTCCTCCTCCCAGAGTGCTAAGAACCTTGGCGTGATCCTGGACAACACCCTGTCGTTCTCCACTAACATCAAGGCGGTGACCCGATCCTGTAGGTTCATGCTCTACAACATTCGCAGAGTACGACCCTGCCTCACACAGGAAGCGGCGCAGGTCCTAATCCAGGCACTTGTCATCTCCCGTCTGGATTACTGCAACTCGCTGTTGGCTGGGCTCCCTGCCTGTGCCATTAAACCCCTACAACTCATCCAGAACGCCGCAGCTCGTCTGGTGTTCAACCTTCCCAAGTTCTCTCACATCACCCCGCTCCTCCGCTCTCTCCACTGGCTTCCAGTTGAAGCTTGCATCCGCTACAAGACCATGGTGATTGCCTACGGAGCTGTGAAGGGAACGGCACCTCCATACCTTCAGGCTCTGATCAGGCCCTACACCCAAACAAGGGCACTGCGTTCATCCACCTCTGGCCTGCTGGCCCCCCTACCTCTGAGGAAGCACAGTTCCCGCTCAGCCCAGTCAAAACTGTTCGCTGCTCTGGCACCCCAATGGTGGAACAAGCTCCCTCACGATGCCAGGACAGCGGAGTCAATCACCACCTTCCGTAGACACCTGAAACCCCACCTCTTTAAGGAATACCTAGGATAGGATAAAGTAATCCTTCTAACCCCCCCCCCCTTAAAAGATTTAGATGCACTATTGTAAAGTGGTTGTTCCACTGGATATCATAAGGTGAATGCACCAATTTGTAAGTCGCTCTGGATAAGAGCGTCTGCTAAATGACTTAAATGTAAATGTAAATTTGGATAATGGTCAATCTGAGGACAATGAGACTGGAGGCGCGTGCACGAGACGACACCATGTTTACTTTCTCTCTCTTTCAACGAAAACCACCACTCCCGGTCGGAATATTATCGCTTTTTTACGAGAAAAATAGCATAAAAATAGATTTTAAACAGCGTATGACATGCTTCGAAGTACGGTAATGGAATATTTTGACATTTTTTGTCACGAAACGCGTCGGGCGCGTCACCCTTCTTTACCCTTCGGATAGTGTCTTGAATGCGCGAACAAAACGCTGCTATTTGGATATAACTATGGATTATTTGGAACCAAACCAACATTTGTTATTGAAGTAGAAGTCCTGGGAGTGCATTCTAACGAAGAACAGCAAAGGTAATCAAACTTTTCTAATAGTAAATCAGAGTTTGGTGAGTACCACACTTGGTGGGTGTCAAAATAGCTAGCCTGTGATGGCCGGGCTATCTACTCAGAATATAGCAAAATGTGCTTTCACCGAAAAGCTATTTTAAAATCGGACATAGCGAGTGCATATAGGAGTTCTGTATCTATAATTCTTAAAATAATTGTTATGTTTTTTGTGAACGTTTATCGTGAGTAGTTTAGTAAATTTACAGGAAGTGTTCGGTGGGAATGCTATTCACATGCTAGTCACATGCTAATGTAAAAAGCTGGTTTTTGATATAAATATGAACTTGATTGAACAAAACATGCATGTATTGTATAACATAATGTCCTAGGATTGTCATCTGATGAAGATCATCAAAGGTTAGTGCTGCATTTAGCTGTGGTTTGGGTTTATGTGACATTATATGCTAGCTTGAAAAATGGGTGTCTGATTATTTCTGGCTGGGTACTCTGCTGACATAATCTAATGTTTTGCTTTCGTTGTAAAGCCTTTTTGAAATCGGACAGTGTGGTTAGATTAACGAGAGTCTTGTCTTTAAAATGGTGTAAAATAGTAATAAGTTTGAGAAATTGAAGTAATAGCATTTCTAAGGTATTTGAATATCGCGCCACGGGATTACACTGGCTGTTGAGTAGGTGGGACGCAAGCGTCCCACTGGCCCAGAGAGGTTAAATATTCCCTTACTTTTTGAAAATATTCCTCTGATTTGTCATCCAAAGGGCCCCAGCTATAACAGGTGCAGTCGTGGCCAAAAGTCTTGAGAATTACACAAATATTAATTTTCACAAAGTCTGCTGCCTCAGTGTCTTCAGATATTTTTGTCAGATGTTACTATGGGATACTGAAGTATAATTACAATAATGTCATAAGTGTCAAAGGCTTTTATTGACAATTACATAAAGTTGATGCAAAGAGTCAATATTTGCAGTGTTGACCCTTCTTTTTCAAGACCTCTGCAATCCGCCCTGGCATGCTGTCAATTAAATTCTGGGCCACATCCTGACTGATGGCAGCACATTCTTGCATAATCAATGCTTGGAGTTTGTCAGAATATGTGGGTTTTTGTTTGTCCACCCGCCTCTTGAGGATTGACGACACGTTTTCAATGGGCTTAAGGTCTGGGGAGCTTCCTGGCCATGGATCCAAAATATCAATGTTTTGTTCCCCGAGCCACTTAGTTATCACTTTTGCCTTATGGCAAGGTGCTCCATCATGCTGGAAAAGGCATTGTTCGTCAACAAACTGTTCCTGGATGGTTGGGAGAAGTTGCTCTTGGAGGATGTGTTGGTACCATTCTTTATTCTTGTCTGTGTTCTTAGGCAAAATTGTGAGTGAGCCCACTCCCTTGGCTGAGATGCAACCCCACACATGAATGGTCTCAGGATGCTTTACTGTTGGCATGTCTTCTCCGGACAAGCTTTTTTCCGGATGCCCCAAACAATCGGAAAGGGGATTCATCAGAGAAAATGACTTTACCCCAGTCCTCAGCAGTCCAATCCCTGTACCTTTTACAGAATATCAGTCTGTCCCTGATGTTTTTCCTGGAGAGAAGTGGCTTCTTTGCTGCCCTTCTTGCCACCAGGCCATCCTCCAAAAGTCTTCACCTCACTGTGCGTGCAGATTCACTCACACCTGCCTGCTGCCTTTCCTGAGCAAGCTCTGTACTGGTGGTGCCCCGATCCTGCAGCTGAATCAACTTTAGGAGACGGTCCTGTGCTTGCTGGACTTTCTTGGGCGCCCTGAAGCCTTCACAACAATTGAACCGCTCTCCTTGAAGTTCTTGATGATCCGATAAATGGTTGATTTAGGTGCAATCTTACTGGCAGCAATATCCTTGCCTGTGAAGCCCTTTTTATGCAAAGCAATGATGACGGCACATGTTTCCTTGTAGGTAACCATGGTTTACAGAGTAAGAACAATGATTCCAAGCACCACCTTCCTTTTGAAGCTTCCAGTCTGTTATTTGAACTCAATCAGCATGACAGAGTGATCTCCAGCCTTGTCCTCGTCAACACTCACATCTGTGTTAACGGGAGAATCACTGACATTATGTCAGCTGGTCCTTTTGTGGCAGGGCTGAAATGCAGTGGAAATGTTTTTGGGGGATTCAGTTAATTTGCATGGCAAAGAGGGACTTTGCAATGAATTGCAATTCATCTGATCACTCGTCATAACATTCTGCAGTATATGCAAATTGCTATCATAACTGAGGCAGCAGACTTTGTGAAAATGTATATTTGTGTCATTCTCAAAACTTTTGGCCATGACTGCAGTGTCATTTTGTTAGATAAAATCCTTCTTTATATCCCAAAAAGTCTGTTTAGTTGGTGCCATCGATTTGACCAATCCACTCGTTCAACTTGCAGAGAAAGGAATCCGAAAATCTACCCCTAAACTTTGTTTCAACAAGTCAAAATATGTTTATATTTACTCCTCAGATACCCTAAAATTCATTCAAATTATTATATATATTTTGGAAAGAAGTATGTTCAATAGGAAACCGATTTTAGCAGGTTCATAATTTCTTCGTGGCTCGCAAACAGGGATTTCCAGGACTGTGTCCTTATACAAAAACTGTTATTTCTTATTTGTTTTTGAAGTTACAAGCCTGAAACTTGAACATCGACTTCTGACACCCTGTGGAAGCCACCGGAATTGCATCCAGTGAGCTAATTTACAATATGACCTTTCTCTTGCATTTCTAAGAGGATGGTCTGTCTCCCCCCAAAAAATGCTGGTTCGTTTGTCTTTAGATTTTCTCCTACCATTTCTATTGTGTTATATTCTCCTACATTATCTTAACATTTTTATAAACTTCAAAGTGTTTTCTTTCCAATGGTACCAATTACATGCATATCCTGGCTTCAGGGCCTGAGCTAGAGGCAGTTTACATCATTCAGGCAGAAATTGAGAAAAAAGGGGCCAAGCCCTAAGTTAAAAGCACATATTGTTCTGATGATGTTTAAAGTTATTTTTGATTGCATTTGCATTGATGTCAGAGTTGTTAGAGAGACTATATAGCCCTGAGTTCAAGGCCATTAGCGACCTGATGATCATTAGAAAGTTGGGTACTACTAACACATGCATAAAAGGAGATTACCATGATTCAATTGTCGCATAGAATTTTACTGAGGTCATGACACATGACTGCCGGTGTGGCGGTAATACAGTCACCGCAACAGGCCTGTTCGATGCATGTGGCAAGGATTAAAGTCTATAACAGATTATAAATGAAGACCCAGATGTGAACTGCCTAACGATGCCTTCCCTACCAGACGAAATTACAGTGCCTTGCGAAAGTATTCACCCACCTTAGCATTTTTCCTATTTTGTTGCCTTACAACCTGGAATTAAAATATATTTTTTGTGGGGTTTATATAATTTGATTTACACAACATGCCTACCACTTTGAAGATGAAAAATACGTTTTATTTTGAAACAAACAAGAAATAAGACCAAAAGAAAGAAATCTTGAGCGTGCGTAACTATTCACCCCCCAAAGTCAATACTTTGTAGAGACACCTTTTGCAGACATTTCAGCTGCAAGTCTCTTGGGTTATGTCTCTAGAAGCTTGGCACATCTAGCCACTGGGATTTTTGCCCATTCTTCAAGGCAAAACTGCCCCTGCTCCTTCAAGTTGGATGAGTTCCGCTGGTGTACAGCAATCTTTAAGTCATACCACAGAATCTCAATTGGATTGAGGTCTGGGCTTTGACTAGGCCATTCAATACATTTAAATGTTTCCCCTTTAACCGCTCGAGTTTTGCTTTAGCAGTATGCTTAGTGTCATTGCCCTGCTGGAAGGTGAACCTCCAGCATTCTCAAATCTCTGGAAGACTGAAACAGGTTTCCCTCAAGAATTTCCCTGTATTTAGCGCCATCCACTTGGTCTTCATGGTGTCACATGCTTGATGGTGCCCCTTGCTTAGTGGTGTTGCGGACTCTGGGGCCTTTCAGAACAGGTGTATATATATTTTTATTTTACCTTTATTTAACTAGGCAAGTCAGTTAAGAACAAATTATTATTTTCAATGACGGCCTAGGAACTGCCTTGTTCAGGGGCAGAATGACAGATTTTTACCTTGTCAGCTCAGGGATTCGATCTTGCAACATTTCGGTTACTAGTTCAACGCTCTAAAAACTAGACTACCTGCCGGCCCATATATACTGAGATCATGTGACAGATCATGTGACACTTAGATTGCACACAGGTGGACTTTAATTAGTTGATTATGTGACTTCTGAAGGTAATTGGTTGCACCAGATCTTATTAAGGGGCTTCATAGCAAAGGGGGTGAACACATATGCACACACCACTTTTTTGTGTTTAATTTTTAGAATTTTTAAAAATTTCACTTCACCAATTTGGACTATTTTGTGTGGGTGGTGAGGGTAGGCACAACACCTCTGCCACGCTAACCCTCAACATGGGGCCCCCTAGGGGTCTGTGCTTAGTCCCCTGCTGTACTCGCTGTTTACCCATGACTGTGTGGCCACGCACAAGTCCAACTCCATCATCAAGTTTGCTGACGACACGACGGTGGAAGGCCTGATCGCAGACGGCGATGAGACTGCGTACAGGGAGGAGGCCAGGGACCTGGCAGTGTGGTGCCAGGAGAACAATCTCTCCCTCAACATCAGCAAGACCCAGGAGTTGATAGTAGACTACAGGAAACAGGGGGGATGCACACCTCCATTCACATCAATGGGGCCGCATTGGAGAGGGTCAAGAGCTGCAAGTTTCTCAGTGTTCACCTCACAGAGGACTTAACATCGTCCTCTCACACCAGCACAATCATGAAGACGGCGCCAGTAGGGCTGGGATTTGCCAAGGACCTCACGATATGATATTATCATGATACTTAGGTGCCGATATGATATGTATTGTGATTCTCGCGATTCTAATTTTATTGCGATTCGATACGCAATTTTATTGCGATTTGATGTTCCAAAAATATTGCTCACTCTACACTCATTGGCCAGTTTATTAGATACGAAAATGGTTTGCTCCTACTATATTAAGCAGGCAGATAGGCATCGAGGCATTCAATAACTGTTCAATTGAACGTTAGAATGTGCAAAATGAGTGATCAAAGCGGCTTTGAGTGGGGTAAGATTGTCGGTGCCGGTTCCAGGATCTCAGAAATGGCTGGCCTCCTGGGTGTGACAAACAAAAACAACCAGTCAGCGTCAGTCCTGTGGGCGAAAGAGCTTGTTGATGGGAGAGATCGAAAGAGAATGGCAAGAATCATGCAAGCTAACAGGCGGGCCACAAACAGGCAAATAACCGTGCAGTACAACAGTGGTATGCAGAACAGCATCTCAAAATGCACAACTCATCAGTCCTTGTCACAAATGGGCTATTGCAGTAGATGACCACACTGGATTCCACTCCTATCAGGTAAAAACAAGAAGAAACGGCTCCAGTGGGCACAAAATCACCAACACTGGACAATTGATGCATGAAAAAAGATGGCAGTCAGGATTTAGCATGAGCAGCATGTGTCCATAGCCCCATCCTGCCTGGTGTCAACAGTACAAGCTGGTGGCTTTGGTGTAATGTTGTGGGGAATGTTTTTCTGGCACACGTTAGGTCCCTTGATACCAATTTAGCAATGTTTCTATGCCCCAAAGAATTCAGGCTGTTCAGGAGGCAAAGGGGATCCTACCCAGTACTAGATGGATGTACTTAATAAACTGGTTACTGAGTGTACTGTAGGAAAGATTTTGTTATGTGTAGTTTTCTTACATGTGAACCTGCAAATTAGATTTTTTTTGACATTATTGATTTTCACGGGATTTTGCAATTCCAAAATACAGCCGTATTCCCTGGCCTGTCTCGTACAGGTACCCCCACCACACTCACCCCTCTCTCCCAAGCTTTCGCTCACCTCCAGCACACACACTGTTGGGGTAAGTGACTTTGAACTTACAATGGCTAGCCCCAAGTTGTTTTTTTGTGCTACATGACTCCTACATGCTTTGTTTTTTTATTAACCTGTTGGGTCTAGGGGGCAGCATTTGCACGTCTGGATAAAAAAAATGTACCCGATTTAATCTGGTTACTAATCCTACCCAGTAACTAGAATATGCATATACTTATTATATATGGATAGAAAACACTCTAAAGTTTCCAAAACTGTTTGAATGGTGTCTGTGAGTATAACAGAACTCATTTGGCAGGCAAAACCCTGAGACATTTTCTGACAGGAAGTGGATACCTGATGTGTTGTATTGACTTTAAACCTATCCCATTGAAAAACACAGGGGTTTAGGAATATTTTGGCACTTCCTATTGCTTCCACTAGATGTCACCAGCCTTTACAAAGTGTTTTGAGTCTTCTGGAGGGAGATCTGACCGAACAAGAGCCATGGAACGGTGATGTCCCATTAGACACCTGGCGCGCTAGTTCATGTTGGGTACCCTCGTTCCAATACGTTATAAAAGAGTATGCATTCGTCCACCTTGAATATTATTCATGTTCTGGTTAAAAAAGGCCCTAATGATTTATGCTATACAACGTTTGACATGTTTGAACGAACGGAAATATATTTTTTCCCCTCGTTCATGACGAGAAGTCCGGCTGGCTTACATCATGTGCTAACGAGACGGAGATTTTTGGACATAAATGATGAGCTTTTTTGAACAAAACTACATTCGTTATGGACCTGTGATACCTGGAAGTGACATCTGATGAAGAGAATCAAAGGTAATGGATTATTTACATAGTATTTTCGATTTTAGATCTCCCCAACATGACGTCTAGTCTGTATCGCAACGCGTATTTTTCTGGGCGCAGTGCTCAGATTATTGCAAAGTGTGATTTCCCAGTAAGGTTATTTTTAAATCTGGCAAGTTGATTGCATTCAAGAGATGTAAATCTATAATTCTTTAAATGACAATATAATATTTTACCAATGTTTTCTAATTTTAATTATTTAATTTCTGACGCTGACTTGACTGCCGGTTATTGGAGGGAAACGATTTCCTCAACATCAATGCCATAGTAAAACGCTGTTTTTGGATATAAATATGAACTTGATAGAACTAAAAATGCATGCATTGTCTAACATAATGTCCTAGGAGTGTCATCTGATGGAGATTGTAAAAGGTTAGTGCATCATTTTAGCTGGTTTTATGGTTTTGGTGACCCTGTCTTTGACTTGACAAAACATTACACACAACTCTTGTAAATGTACTGTCCTAACATACTCTAAATTTATGCTTTCGCCGTAAAACCTTTTTGAAATCGTAAAACGTGGTTAGATTAAGGAGATGTTTATCTTTCAAATGGTGTAACATAGTTGTATTTTTGAAAAATTTGAATTTTGACATTTATTTGGATTCAAATTTGCCGCTCTTGAAATGCACCTGCTGTTGATGGAGTGCACCACGGGTGGCACGCTAGCGTCCCACCTAGCCCCAAGAGGTTAAAATGTAATATTGTCATTCTAAGATTTATAGATGAATATCTCTTGAAAGCACCTGTCATACCAGATTTAAAAATAACTTTACTGGGTAATCACACTTTGCGATAAAAGGGGATGCGATACTCAGAAAATTAGCTAGTAATTCCAGCTCGGCGCCATCTTGGAACAATCGCATATCACATCTAATCTTGTATACTATTGTCAATAATCCCTTACCTTTAGTTGTCTTCATCAGAAAACACTTCCAGGAATCCCAGGTCCACAACAAATGTATTTTCGGGTCGAAAAAGTCCATCCTTTATGTTACATTAGCTTGCTGTTGTTAGCGCGTCTGAAGGCTGTATCCAAATGCTCCGTCGGGCGCGGGACAGCGGTTTCAAAAAATAACATTTTTCCCCCATTTAGGTTCGTTCAAACATGTCAAACGTTGTATAACATAAATCTTCAGGGCCTGTTTCAACAAGAGAGCCAATAAGATTCGAGGGGGACGATTCTATTGTGTTTCAAAACGTTTCGAAAGGAGGGGGTAGACAGGGCCGCCGGCGTCAATGGTGATGGCCCTCCCTCTGTGACCAATTTCCACAGCGTCTCATTCATTCAGTTTCGACAGTAGAAGGCTCAAACCACTGTGTAAAGACTGGGGACATCTAGTGGAAGCAATAGAAGGTGCTCAATGAACGATAGCTCACGCTGTGATTAATAGGGAAAGATGTGAAGTTGAGTCCACAATTCAGAATTCCACTTCCTGTTTCAATCGGTCTCGGGGTTTTGACTGCCATATGAGTTCTGTTATACTCACAGACACCATTCAAACAGTTTTAGAAACTTTAGGGTGTTTTCTATCCACAGGTATTAATTATATGCATATCCTAGCTTCTGAGTTTGATTAGTAGGCCGTTGAAAATGGGCACGAATTATTTTCAAAATGCGCTGTGGCGCCCCCTATCCTAGGGTGAGCCCAAAAGGTTAAACCACCTGACCAAGTCCTAAAGAAATGGGAGTCCCTAAATCTTTCTCAGATTATTACCAATCCCACAAGGTATGACTCCAAACACCCAGAAAAGGCTACTCTCATTGATGTTATCCTCACAAATAATCCCGATAGGTATCAGTCTGGTGTTTTCTGTAATGACCTTAGTGATCACTGTTTAACAGCCTGTGTTCGTAATGGCTGCTCAGTGAAACGGCCTGTCCTGGTTTCTCATTGACGCTAACTAAAAAACTTGAATGAGCAAGCCTTCCTTCATGACCTGGCCTCTGTAAATTGATATAGAATCAGCTTGATCCCCTCTGTCGAAGACACTTGGACCTTTTTTTAAATATTTTCAGTAGTATTGTTAACAGATACGCCCCCATAAAGAAAATGAGAATCAAAAAAAGGTTCAGTCCCTGGTTCGACTGTGATCTGGCAGAGTTACTCCACTTCAAGAATTCCATTTGGCAAAAGGCTTGGAACACGCATACTCATGCTGACTAGATCTCGTTCAGGCAAATGAGAATTAAGTGCACTCAGGCTATCCGGAAGTACAAAGTGGTTACTTTAAGGAGCAGTTCTCTCTCTGTGGGTCTAACTCAAGAAGTTCTGAAAAACAGTTAAAGACATGGAGAATAAACCCTCCTCCTCACAGCTGCCATGTCCCTTAATGTTGATGATGTGGTTGTTTCTGACAAGGAGCACATGGCTGAGCTCTTTACTCACCACTTCATTAAGTCAGGATTCCTATTTGACAACAAAGCTTTCTTAGTGTCCAACACGCTTTCTCTGCCCTTAACCTTGGTCTGAACACCTCCAAATCAAAGGTAATGTGGTTTGGTAAGAAGAATGCCCCTCTCCTCACCAGTGTGATTACTACCTCTGAGGGTTTAGAGCTTGATATAGTCACCTCATACAAGTACTTAGAAGTATGGCTAGATGGTAAACCGTCCTTCTCTCAGCACATATCAAAGCTGCAGGTTAAGGTTAAATCTAGACTTGAGTTCCTCTATCGTAATTGCTCCTCTTTCACCCCAGCTGCCAAACTAACCCTGATTCAGATGACCAATCTACCCATGCTAGATTACAGAGACGTAATGTATAGATCGGCAGGTAAGGGGGCTCTCGAGCAGCTAGATCTTCTTTACCATTTGGCCATCAGATTTGCCACCAATGCTCATTATAGGACACATCACTGCACTCTATACTCCTCTGTAAACTGGTCATCTCTGTATACCTGTCGCAAGACCGACTGGATGCTTCTTCTTTATAAAACCCACTTAGGCCTAACTCCCCCCTATCTGAGACACCTACTGCAGCCCTCATCCGCCACATAGAACACCATTTCTGCCAGTCACATTCTGTTAAAGGTCCCCAAAGCACACACATCCCTGGGTCACTTTTCTTTTCAGTTCACTGCAGCTAGCGACTGGAACGAGCTACAACAAATACTCAAACTGGACAGTTTTATTTCCATCTCTTCATTCAAAGACTCAATCATGGATACTCTTACTG
The DNA here is from genome assembly GCF_965601325.2 of Salmo salar. Classification (NCBI taxonomy): domain Eukaryota; kingdom Metazoa; phylum Chordata; class Actinopteri; order Salmoniformes; family Salmonidae; genus Salmo; species Salmo salar. Next base: position 19,355,898 of record NC_138313.1, read on the forward strand.
ACTGTTGTGGCTGCTTCGCGTGATGTATTGTTGTATCTACCTTCTTGCCCTTTGTGCTGTTGTCTGTGGCCAATAATGTTTGTACCATGTTTTGTGCTACTACCATGTTGTGCTAATGCCATGTTGTGTTGCTACCATGTTGTTGTCAGGTTGTGTTGCTACCATGCTGTCTTGTCATGTGTTGCTGCCATGCTATGTTGTTGTCTTAGGTCTGTCTTTATGTAGTGTTGAAGTGTCTCTCTTGTCATGATGTGTGTTTTGTCCTATATTTTTATTTTATTTTTTATTTTTAATCCCAGCCCTGTCCCCGCAGCAGGACTTTTGCCTTTTGGTAGGCCGTCATTGTAAATAAGAATTTGTTCTTAACTGACTTTCCTAGTTAAATAAAGGTTAAATAAAAAAATGTTAAGTAAAGTACGATTTTCACATGGTGTTGTTTTACATGTAATTTACATTTGACATTAATTTAAAAGTTCCAAAATCTGAAAGTGAGATTTTCACCTGTGAACATTTTTAACATGTGAAACTGCATATTAGATTCTCACGTTAACATGTGAAACTGCAAATTTCACATGTTAAACTGCAATTCACATGTGAGGTGAAAAAATGCTATTCTCCTCATATGTGAAAATGTGGTGATAATTTGAAATCTACATTTAATTCAAGATGTGGTTTCACATGTGAAATTTAAGCTCTACATTTGAAACAGCTATTTCACATTATATAGCAAATACAATTTTGGCATGTGAAACTACAAAATTGACATGTGTATTTTTGTAACGGTAGACCTGGATGAATGATGATTGCACATTTTATTCAGTTCCAAATTGGACCATCGAGCCCTCAGCCCCACTCATATGAAGTGGACTGGTGCGGATTGGCCATCTGGCAAATACCACATGGGCCAGACCATCTTTTAGTTTGGTAGTCTTAAACAAATCTACTTTGAAACAAAAGTATACATGTCACATACATGGTTATATGCTTAAAAAAAAGAAGGCACCTGCCATGTCAGATATAGAGTTGAAATGTATTCAATTTTGAGTTTGCTTCCCAATATTACAGAAGACTGTAATATAACAAAACTGTTTCACATAGAAAGACAGGATTTTCTGCAGTTTTTCCTTTACATTTTGAAATGTAATTATGAAATTATTAAAAATATGAATAATATTCCACTCATGAGGCCACTAGGTCATTTGACTGCAGGAGATTTAATTAGGGAAAGGGGGATTCGGAGGAACACATACGACAGGCACTTACATGCAATAACCTACATTTATTCACTGATTTTCTCTGATAAATGTGTTTTTATTCAAACAAGGAGAGTTACAGTGGTAAGATGTATCTCTAGTGGTGTTTTTACAATTTGTATTTGTTTTAAATGAAACATGAGCTGGTTAAAAAGAGCTGGTTAAAAAACAAGGAAGACCATGTTTCGCCGGTCACTGGAAAAATAAAGGTTGTGAAACGCTGTACTATACACTCTTATTATTAGTGGTGACTCGAGGAACCCAGGAGCTCCTCAATGAACCCCTGGAATTCCTCAAGGAATCATTGCTAGTCAATAACCACATTTCCATCCATGCATTTCATGCGGATGAATTACCTGATGCATGAAGAAAGTCATGACCGGGCTGATGGAAACATGAAATGTCAGTACAATTTTATAAATTATGCAAGAAATGGTTATGAAAACGTCTTTATGTGCAAATATTAATATAATAACCATTATATTGAAGTAAATTTGGAGTCACCCGATTATATGTTGTGTTGTCCTCCTACTATGACTTGGTTAAGCATGTAGTTTATTAGGCTACAGATTGAATAAATTATGATGACCTTCACAGTGTGGTGAATGTGCAAGGTGATGAGCTTGACGGTCCTTTCCAATAAATATTGAGGGTCTTATTCTGGTGAAATGATGATCAAGGCAGAGTATGTGAGAGGAGAGGAGTGGAGCTGGAGCAGAACGTGCCCAATTTGACTGGAGCGCGGAGCGAGATTCGCAAAGGTTGGAGCGTTGGCCTTCTCACCCCTCCAATTTCACTCCAGTACTGCTCCATTACTGCTCACTTCACGAGCTCAGGGCATGACCAGCCCAAAATGTATTTGTAGTCTACTTGTGTGCTACTATAGCTCCTTGTTTTAGCTACTGTCATGGAGTTCGCTAAATATTTTCATATAGAAACTGATAAAACACACAGGTGCAAAATCAAGGTGACTTACAAAGATGAGGAGTACCAAGAGCAAGAGAGGGAGTGATGTAACATCCACAACCAAATAATCATTGTGGAATCTGAAAAGACATGTATCCCGTAAGGATGAGGGTGTACATATTACTTGCACATTCTGACAGAAAGGAATGAGGTGGGTAGTTAGCTAAATGTGTCGTTGTAGCAAAGTATTTATAACCCCAGGGAGTGCACTACATGGAACAACAGATAGTCCCCCTCAGAAAATCTAAAGGAAGTTTGTTTAGGTAGTAGAGCAAAAAGGAGAACACCATTGTGTTCATGAGGGTCTCCCCTTTCCATAGAGTGGTCGTAATAGTTTGTCAGACCATGAGACATCCAGAAAATCTGTCTTCTCACGAAAAATGTCAGTAGCGTCCAAACGATTTGGCTACAAACACTTTTGTAGCTCGGCTAACTTCCACCGCAGATGTGGAAGGCCGCCTTAGTCGGACATGGTGGATTGTCTCACAGGCCACGCAAAAAAACTGATAACTCTTTCTTAAATTGGCAGATTTTGATGGGATTTTTTAAATTATGTTACTTAGATTGATGCACCGGTGCGTCAATGGACTCTTAAGGATTAAAAGTTATATTATCTATACAATAGGCTATAATTTATATTTCCCCAATAGGCCTGACATACATGAACAAAAACATAAACACACCATGCAACAATTTCAAAGATTTTGCTGAGTTACAGTTCATAAAAGGAAATCAGTTGAAATAAATTCATTAGGCCCTACCTAATCTATTGATTTCACATGACTAGACATGGGTGGGCATAGGTCTACTCACTTGGGAGCCAGGCCCACCCACTGGGGAGCAAGGCCCAGCCAATCAGAATTAGTTTTTCCCTACAAAAAGGCGTTATTAAAGACAGAAAACCTCCTCAGCACATGATACATCTGTGGCATTGTGTTGTGTGACAAAACTGCACATTTTAGTGTGGCCTTTTTTTGTACCCAGCACAAGGTGCACCTGTGTATATGATCATGCTGTTTAATCAGCTTCTTGATATGCCACGCCTGTCAGGTGGATGGATTATGTTGGCAAAGGAGAAATGCTTATTAACAGGGATATAAACACATTTGTGCACAACATTTGAAAGAAATAAGCTTTTTGTGCATCCCTGCCCTGGCAAGAGTGTCCTGAAGGGTGTTTAGCATGCCCAGTGGGTCTGCAAGTCTGGAGACGGTTTTCTCCGCTGCTGGCCTGCTCTCCAGGCATCATCGCATGAGTCTGAAGCCAGACTCTGGCCAATTTCGTGTTTCTAAAAATGAATTCAAAGGCGCTGAGCCTAATAGGTCATTTTTCAATTAATTTGTATTTAATTCTAAGTAAGTCAGAGCCTTTATACACAATTTATTGACTATAAAGTTTTAATACAAGGAAATGTTGTTTAAATGCTAAGCTCTTAATGTCCCTGCCTGTCACAGTGGTCGTAGAATGGAGACCAAGACGCAGTGTGGATAGTGCTCATTTTCAATACTTTAATGAAGACACTTGACAAAATAACAAAACGACCAACACAGTCCCGTCAGGTACACTTAGACTAAACAGAAAACAACTACCCACCAACCCCAAAGGAAAACAGGCTGCCTAAGTATGGCTTCCAATCAGAGACAACGAAAGACACCTGCCTTTGATTGGAAACCATACCCGGCCAAACATGGAAAAACAACACATAGAAATAGAAAACTAGAACACTCCCACATAGAAACAAAAACCCCAAAAACCCACACAAAACAACCCCCTGCCACACACTGACCATTTTACTATGGCAAATTACCTCTTTACCTGGTCAGGACGTAACACTGCCAGCCTAGTGTGTCACACACACAAATGCTTCACAATGTATTTCTTTGTAGGCTATTGCCTTGAAATAATAGGCTAAAAATATAGTCACCTTTTCATGTTGTTTATTAACATACTTTTCATTCAAATCATGGTTTGGTTTCAATACTTCCAGGTATTCACAAAAATAGGTGGGTGATGGTTAAATGGTGATTTTAATGAATGGAGTGAATTTGGAGCAGCAGTTTTTTTTCCTGTGAGCGAGGAGCATTTATTAGCGGAGTGGTTGGAAAGGAAGTGGAGCTCCGGAGCAGTGCAACCAGGGCCTTTATAGAATTTACAGACCAGGAGAGATAATTGCTCCATGACTTAGGAGATGCTGATTCTTCTAGGGCCACTACACTTCATCCATGTGAGTGTGTCTCTGAGATGGTAGGGGAAAAAACCTGAAATCATTCAGAATTTACAGAGCAGGGAACTGTTTCAGAGCAGCTGCAGTGTGAAATTGATATTAATTTAAATTGATTGCACAATCTGGGATACATGGATCATTAATTTCTAATCTCTTCTCAATAAATACTATATCCTTTTCTCCAACGCTGCTTTTGGTAACTTTTGTTTATGAATAAAAATGAGAACAACAATGGTGTTCGTTGATTAATTAAAACAACGGTTCCCTCAGCACTTCCACAGCAAAATCATTACTATCCTCTCAGTCTGGGGTGGTTTTACATTGGAGGGAAAGTACTGCCTTCTGTCACACTCACATTTCTCAAGTTAGGGTTATTTTCTCAATACTTTTGTCTACGGAAAGCAAGAGTGGCATTTCATTACATACTGTATAACCATAATTTGATGACATATGAAACTGGAGGACTCAAATGCTGAAAGTGTCTGTAAAATACGTTCCTTCTTCCACCCACTTCTCGCCTCTTGCTTCAGGAAACAAAGACAAACCCTCTTCCGACATCCTCCGACATCCTCGTAAGTTTATTATTAGAATATGCAGGGGTACTTGAGTGATTGAGGTAGGTATATACATGTAAACGGGTAAAAAGTGACTGGAAGCAGGATAAATAATGATTTTTTTGTAAGGGTGAAACGAGACGACAATGAAGAGGCGCCCTCGTGTGTGTGTGTGTGTGTGTGTGTGTGTGTGTGTGTGTGTGTGTGTGTGTGTGTGTGTGTGTGTGTGTGTGTGTGTGTGTGTGTGTGTGTGTGTGTGTGTGTGTGTGTGTGTACCAATGTCTGTGTGGGTGTGTGCGTGCATATGGTACATTTAGTATGTATCCATCTGTCTTGAGAGCTCTAGAATTGATACGTTGAAACCAAATTTAATGGATGAGGTGGTTGCCCAGCGAGAGCAGCATTGTGACATCTCAATGGATATGTTCTTTCCAATACCCAAATTAAACCTGCATAGCTCACCAATCAGAACAACATTTTTGAACCAAATCGTATCAAAGAGGATGCTCATTAGTGAAGTTACATTTTCATATATTGCTTGTCAAGAATATATCAACAAGAAATGTCAAAAGTAGATCAAAATAACCTTTCGTTTGATATGATGAAAGTGTTCCTTGATCAGTCTGACTGAATGTGACAGAATTGTGACAAAAACTGTTGACCTGTAGACATACATCACCGTCAAGACAGACAGTATATCAGACATAGCACCACTAACTTTCTTTTCCCAATTGGTTTCACTCGGACTAGCATAAGGGAGTAATTGACAGACATATGCCATTACATGATTATCAATTTTTCCTGTTAGAAAACGTATGATCTTTTTGAGAAATTAAACAAAACTGCTCATAATTTTTTTAAATCACTCTTTGCTCAACTCAAATCATTTTTAAGCCAAAAGAATATACTGTATACTAAACAAAAATGTAAACGCAACAATGCACCATTTTTTTACATTTCACTGAAATGTGAAATATAAGGAAATCAGTCAATTGAAATAAATAAATTAGGCTGTAATTTACGGCTTTCACATGACTGGGAATACAGTCATGCATCTGTTGGTCGCAGATACCTTAAATAAAGGTTGGGGGATGGATCAGAAAACAAGTCAGCATCTGGTGTGACCACAAACAGCCTCATGCAGTGCAACACGTCTCCTTGTGGCCTGTGGAATGTTGTCCCACTCATCTTCAATGGCTGTGCGAAGTTTCTGGATATTGGCGGGGAACTGGAACACGCTGTCGTACACGTTGTTCCAGAGCATCCCAAACATGCTCAATGGGTGACTTGTCTGGTGAGCATGCAGGCCATTGAAGAATTGGGAAATGTTCAGTTTCCAGGAATTGTGTACAGATCCTTGCGACATGGGGCTGTGCATTATCATGCTGAAACATGAGGTGATGGCGGCAGATGAATGACACAACAATGGGCCTCAGGATCTCATCACAGTATCTCTGTGTATTCAAATTGCCATTTCTAAAATGCATTTGTGTTTGTTGTCCGTAGCTTATGCCTACCTATACCAAAGCCCCACTGCCATCATGGGGCACTGTTCACAACATTGGCATCAGCAAACTGCTTGCCTACACGACGCCATACATGTGGTCTGCGGTTGTGAGGCCAAATTCTCTAAAACAAAGTTGGAGACGCCTTATGGTAGAGAAATTAACATTTAACTATCTGGCAACAGCTCTCGTGGACATTCCTGCTGTCATTATGCCATTTGCACTCTCCCTCAAAACTTGAGACATCAGTGGCATTGTTGTGTGATAAAACTGAACATTTTAGAGTGGCCTTTTATTGTCCCCAGCACAAGGTGCACCTGTGTAATGATTATGCTGTTTAATCAGTTTCTTGATATGCCACACCTATCAGGTGATGGATTATCTTGGCAAAGGATAAATGCATACTAAAAAGGATTTAAACAAATGTGTGCACAAAAGTAGAAAGAAATAAGCTTTTTGTGCGTATGGAACATTTCTGGGTTCTTTTATTTCAGCTCATGAAACATGGGAACAGAACTTGACATGTTGCATTTATATTTTCGTTCAGTGTACATTTCATAAAATATGTAGGCCTACAGATGTAGGATCTTAATTTTAGCCAGTTCGCAGCAGCAGGAAAATAATTCTGCAGCAACAGGAAATTATTATGTGGATTATAATTAATGGACATTTTTTGTAGGGGTTGATACATTTCCTTTCAGGGAATATCAAGTCTGAAATTTCAAAGTGGAAATTATAAACTTCAGAATAAACTTCAAATACGCTACTAGTTTTACATTTCCTGCACTGCAGGAAACATCTCCTGCAACAGGATGATTAAATTATCATTCGATTCTATACACCATTCTTAAAATGCTTCAATGAAGGTCAGAACTACTGAAACCTCAACATTTTTAATTTGGTTTTCTACTGGTAATGTTTTGATTGCTGGCTTCTCCTGGACCTGTGGTGGTTAAAGCTCTTTCCACCACCTCCATGTTTCTGATGACTCTGATTGAACTCTCTACCATATTGTTGCCTATCCATGGTGAAGATCTTCCAAGGCTTGAGTTTCCCAATACTCTCTTCCATCCATGGTGAATGTATTGATGCAGATGTTCTTTCAGCAGATACTCTTTCTGGTTGAATCAAGTTTCTCAAAGTCATCTAGACTGTAACTTTAAATACAGCAAGTGAGGCTCCAGACAGATCAGCATCATGCAAGCGGCTCAGATAGCAGCAGAGGGAGCCCTGTCAGCCCCTCTCTCTGCTTTCGGAGATGCCAGCCGGATGGTCTTTAATATCAAGTGCCTTTGACACTTAAGACAAATGATGCTCTCAGCCCGATGGGGAGAATATGAGAACCATACAGAGGATGGATGAATGGATATCAGACAGAGCAGAGCAGAGCTGAAATCTGAGTAGAGCTGTTATCATCACCATCATCATCAACATCACCATTATTATCGTTGTCATCAAGGGCCCAATGCCATTTGAAAACTTACAAGCATTAATTATAAATCCATTAAAAGAACAGATTAATTAGAAATGTAGTCTTTACCCATTATCCATTATTTTACCCTCGTAGTGCTCTGTATGCGAGGGTGGTAGCTGGCGTTTCTTTGGGCCTTATGTAAAGACAGCACAAACAGCCATCTGCTTGTGGCAGTTTATGGCAGAATTTTTATCAGGCCTATCAGTGTCCTATGTAATGCTAGGGTGTCAACTCACTGCTCATAGCAATGGGTTCTGCCAGTAGGGTGCCATGTTCCGCACACAATGTGAGTCTTACACAAACAGCCAGACAACAGAGTTGTCTGCAGGCTGGTAAAATCATGAATACTGACATAATCAAATGTGTTTGCTCTTTGTATTACGCCTTAAGGATAGAATTAATATTATATAGCGGAAATGGGGTGTGTTTTATGGATCGTGTCTCATCCATGGTGATGCATGGTATGAAAAGATTAAAGTGTGGATGTAATGTTTAATGATATTGAAGTGAAATACTTGACATTCTCACCAAGGCTGAAAAGGGATTATGCTATCCTCACAATACACTGAGTGCATTGATTTTCAGATATCTGTGTGGGCATAAAACTCACATTTGGGCATCGGTCAATGAAAGTTACATATCGAAAAGTGAACCCCTGACTACAGGTAGCCATTCATAGACCAATTATTTTGGATTTCAGTAGGGCATATTTTTGGCTCCCCTCCAATAATGCCTCTCTGTATTATAAAGTCTGCCCTGAGCAATAGCAAGGTTGTTTTGAATGTGAAAGATAAGATGTTGGCTGCACATTGTGAACTTGTTCAGGTTTTTCTTTTGACCTAATGATTTTCTCTCAAGGTGATTGCTGGTCTGTCTATTCAATATATGAGTCTCTCCATCTGGTAGGATCATCTTGAATGGAGGACCATTGGGACATTTACAGAAGCCATCAAGGTCTTACTGCCACTGTCCTGTTGAAGAACAAGTTAATTTGGAGTCAATATGGATACATCACCTTTGAGTCCCGGCCGTCAAAAGGTCAGAGTAATAAATAAATCAGCTGATAGGTCAAATACTAGACAGTGGTCCACAGTGGATTGTAACACATTGTTTAAAGGTAATACCAGCTCTTCTGATCCCTCCCCAGCCGCTCATTAAGAAATCAAAGAGTGGGAGAAGAAAAGCAGAGCAACAAGATTCAGCTGAAATCAGTGAAACCAGGGATCGAAATTAACCAATCTCTCTGGAATGGACCTTCAGTGTAGCCACTCTTAACACAAAACAGCAACAAATAGTTATAGTTAGGTCCCAATTCAACCAACTGTCGATAAAGGAAAACTGTACTGCGGGTTCATTCAGAAAGTTTTCTCTGGTTTGGTTTCCCGTCAATATCCAACAACAATTCCATGGAGAGGAACATATTGTTAGATGTGTTGGTTTTAACATGGTTAACTCCCATACAGCATGAAGATTATGAGTAAACCCGCAATCCAGTTAATCTTCATGTGCAATGGATTAAATCGGGGCACTACACTCAAAACCTTGTTTAATTGTAACTTATCATGTTTTCAGTTTTCACAAAAGCAGGTAAGAGAGAGATTTAGGCTTAGCTTCAATCAGTTATACCCATTAACCCCTGATACCCGACAACTGATAGCAGTATTATTGTTTTTACTTAGACGATGTGAGAGGTGTAACTGCGTTGGAGCTGTCCAATCAATGAGTGGCTGTTCTAGTCTTCATTGTCACAATAATACACATGTCCTTTAATCCCACCCACGTTAGAAGTTCAGAATGTAACAAGGCTGCATATGATTTACAGTGCATTTGGAAAGTATTCAGACCCCTTGATTTTTCCACATTTTGTTACTTTACAGCCTTATTCTAAAATGTATTAAAAGTATTATGTTTTCTCATCAGTCTACACACAATACCCCATAATGATGATGCAAAAGCAGAATTTTAGAAATGTTTGCAAATGAATAAAATAAACTACAGAAATATCACATTTGCATAAATATTCAGACCCTTTACTCAGTACTTTGTTGAAGCACATTTGGCAGCAATTACAGCCACAAGTCTTCTTGGGTGTGAAGCTACATGCTTGGCACACATGTATTTGGGGAGATTCTCCGATTCTTCTCTACAGATCCTCTTAGACTCTGTCAGGATGGATGGGGAGCGTTGCTGCACAGCCATGTTCAGGTCTCCCCAGAGATGTTCGATCGGGTGCAAGTCCGGGCTCTGGCTGGGCCACTCAAGGACATTCAGAGACTTGACCCGAAGCCACTCCTGCATTGTCTTGGCTGTTAGAAGGTAAACCTTCGCCCCAGTCTGAGGTCCTGAACGCTCTGGAGCAGGTTTTCATCAAGGATCTCTCTGTACTGTACCTTGCTTTGTTCATCTTTCCCTCGATCCTGATGAGTCTCCCAGTCCCTGCCACTGAAAAATATCACCATGCTTCCCCGTAGGGATGGTGACAGGTTTTCTCCAGTTGTGACGCTTGGCATTCAGGCTAAAGAGTTCAATCTTGATTCTCATGGTCTGAGAGTCTTTAGGCACCTTTTGGCAAACTCCAAGAGGGCTGTCATTTGCCTTTTACTGAGGAGGGGCTTCTGTCTGTCCACTCTATCATAAAGGCCTGATTGGTGGGGTGCTGCAGAGATGGTTGTCCTTCTGGAAGGTTCTCCCATCTCCACAGAGGAACGCTGGAGCTCTGTCAGAGTGACCATCGGGTCCTTGGTCACATCCTTGACCAAGGCCCTTCTCCCCCGATTGCGCAGTTTGGCTGGGTGGCCAGCTCCAGTAAAAGTCTTCGCGGTTCCAAACTTCTTCCATGTATGAATGATGGAAGCCACCGTTTTCTTGGGAACCTTCAATGCTACAAAAATTCTTTGGTATCCTTCCCCAGATCTGTGCCTCGACACAATCCTGTCTCAGAGCTCTACAGACTCTTCCTTTGACCTCATGGGTTGTTTTTCTGTCTGACATGCATTGTCAACTGTGGGACCTTATATAGACAGGTGTGTGCCTTTCCAAATCATGTCCAATCAATTGAATTACCTCAAGGTGGACTCCAATCAAGTTGTATAAACATCTCAAGAATGATCAATGTAAACAGGATGCACCTGAGCTCAATTTCGGGTCTCATAGCAAAGGGTCTGAATACTTATGTAAATAAGGTTTTTCTGTTTATATTTTTAATACATTTGCAAACATTTCTAAAAACATTTTTCACTTTGTCATTATGGAGTATTGTGTGTGGATTGATGACAAGTTTTAAAAAATATATATATTTTAGAATAAGGCTGTAACGTAACAAAATATGGAAAAAGTCAAAGGGTCTGAACACTTTCCGAATGCACTATATACAGTGGGGAGAACAAGTATTTGATACACTACCGATTTTGCAGGTTTTCCTACTTACAAAGCATGTAGAGGTCTGTAATTGTTATCATAGGTACACTTCAACTGTGAGAGACGGAATCTAAAACAAAAATCCAGAAAATCACATTGTATGATTTTTAAGTAATTAATTTGCATTTTATTGCATGACAGAAAAGCAGAACTTAATATTTGGTACAGAAACCTTTGTTTGCAATTACAGAGATCATACGTTTCCTGTAGTTCTTGACCAGGTTTGCACACACTGCAGCAGGGATTTTGAACCACTCCTCCATACAGACCTTCTCCAGATCCTTCAGGTTTCGAGGCTGTCGCTGGGCAATACGGACTTTCAAAGATTTTCTATTGGGTTCAGGTCTGGAGACTGGCTAGGCCACTCCAGGACCTTGAGATGCTTCTTACGGAGCCACTCCTTAGTTGCCCTGGCTGTGTGTTTCGGGTCGTTGTCATGCTGGAAGACCCAGCCACGACCCATCTTCAATGCTCTTACTGAGGGAAGGAGGTTGTTGGCCAAGATCTCGCGATACATGGCCCCATCCATCCACCCCTCAATACGGTGCAGTCGTCCTGTCCCCTTTGCATAAAATAATGATGTTTCCACCTCCATGCTTCACGGTTGGGATGGTGCTCTTGGGGTTGTACTCATCCTTCTTTATCCTCCAAACACGGCGAGTGGAGTTTAGACCAAAAAGCTCTATTTTTGTCTCATCAGACCACATGACCTTCTCCCATTCCTCCTCTGGATCATCCAGATGGTCATTGGCAAACTTCAGACGGGCTTGGACATGCGCTGGCTTGAGCAGGGGGACCTTGCGTGCGCTGCAGGATTTTAATCCATGACGGCGTTGTGTGTTACTAATGGTTTTCTTTGAGACTGTGGTCCCAGCTCTCTTCAGGTCATTGACCAGGTCCTGCCATGTAGTTCTGGGCTGATCCCTCACCTTCCTCATTATCATTGATGCCCCACGAGGTGAGATCTTGCATGGAACCCCAGACCGAGGGTGATTGACCGTCATCTTGAATTTCTTCCATTTTCGAATAATTGGGCCAACAGTTGTTGCCTTCTCACCAAGCTGCTTGCCTATTGTCCTGTAGCCCATCCCAGCCTTGTGCAGGTCTACAATTTTATCCCTGATGTCCTTACACAGCTCTCTGGTCTTGGACATTGTGGAGAGGTTGGAGTCTGTTTGATTGGGTGTGTGGACAGGTGTCTTTTATACAGGTAACGAGTTCAAACAGGTGCAGTTAATACAGGTAATGAGTGGAGAACAGGAGGACTTCTTAAAGAAAAACTAACAGGTCTGTGAGAGCCGGAATTCTTACTGGTTGGTAGGTGATCAAATACTTATGTCATGCAATAAAATGCAAATTAATTTCTTAAAAATCATCCAATTTGATTTTCTGGATTTTTGTTTTAGATTCCCGTCTCTCACAGTTGAAGTGTACCTATGATAAAAATTAGACCTCTACATGCTTTGTAAGTAGGAAACCCTGCAAAATCGGCAGTGTATCAAATACTTGTTCTCCCCACTGTATATTTTTATTATATTTTACTCAGACTGTTGGAAGCAAATGGGAGTATAGTAGAAAGGGTGGATATGGGGATTGAACCTTGGACTCCGGTGGGAGTTGGGCTGGATGTGATTTGCCGGGAGTGTTATTACTAGACTGCGGCTCTGCATGGGTTAAGGCGGATCTGATTGAATCTAGCTCTTAAATGACATTGGGGCTATAATAGTGAACATTCTCAAAATGCGTATCAGCCAATTCAAATTGTTGATGTAGTTGCACGTGATAGAACTCTACATTGTAGCTGGTCCCATCATATAACCTGGCACACGTTAATCCTATGCTAACCTCACCAGCTGACAGTGATTATTTCCTGTAACAAATTCCGCATCAGACTATAAAAAATCTTAGACTTTATACCCAAAAACCAATGGCATTTCTTAAAATATGTCCACCAGAGGGATATTTTAAACCTTCAAATTCAAGGTTTACTTTTGTTCCACCAGGTCTGTAAAGTGTAGTGTCCCAATAATATTACATGATGTATCCTTGACTAGGCTAGTAGCTACTAAATTCAAAAGGCATGTTTTCGCATATATGACAAAATCCCACGTTTTTGCCTGTCCATTTCACACACATTAATTTGCTTTCACAGCAAGTATGTAGGAGGATTATACTCCATGTAAGTTTATATTCGTGCATTGTAAAATAAGTAGTTGTGGTAATGTCAAATAGCTCTAATTTACCCCTTACTGCTATCACTAATTGGTGGCGTGATCCACTAAAGGCATCCGCATGCTTCCTAGCCGAAACAATTCGGAAGAGTTTGTTCATATATTATCATGACATTTTGTGACATTTCTGTTTGGGTTTTTTCAACTGTTCGGGCAGACAAGCATTTTTCTCGAGGCAACCTGAAGTCGGTAACAGAATACTGCATCAAACATTAGTTAGATGTAAAATTGCACGACTAAGATCTCCTCTGCAAAATGTCTAAATTAATGACAGATTTATTGAGTTATCTTAGATGATTCGGACTATTTTGAGGAAGTGTATACTGGCTATGGCGTCTCAAAATGGACAAAAACTACTATTGACACTTTTTTCTCATTTTTCAAGCCAAGGTCTTATAAGGGAGCTGTGCATATCTGGGCTTACCTAAAGGTGGTAAGCCCAGATATGGTGAGATATGATGGCTGCGAGTTCAAATCCTCATCGAGCAGGGTTTTTATATGAGGAAATAACATGACAAAGTAAATTATAATAAAAATGCATATAAAACGTTGTAGGCCTACATTTAGGTGTACACATCCATGTAATATAGCCTATGAAATATGACTATTAGCCAATATACAATAGCTGGGTCTAATCCTGAATGCTGAATGGTTAAAACCACATTTTAGCCAGTGCCTATACCACTGGTGAAATCTATGATGTTAAAATGCCTATTTACTCTGTTCCATCTGACTGTGCCATCCACTGTTTCATCAGCCCAGCCAGGCAATTTTTAAACTTGATATCCACTATAAAAAACATCTTGACATTATCTCACATTTCTTTTAGACTAATGTTTAGTTTTCAACGGAGGAGATTTGTATAAAGCGTGCTGTCTGTCTCCCCGACATTTGCAACATTGTTTCATTATTCAAATTTGATCTCCAGCTGTCACTTAGCAATGCACGTGTCAGGACGAGACAGACAGGCAGCTTTTCTCAACCAGTCAAAATCATGAATCAGCTGGCATCATTTTTATAGACATATACAAAGAAATGTCAATTGAAATGTCAAGTGAAAAAAGTTTGCAGTCTTTACAGCTTCAGTTGGAAGTGATTGTGTTTGCTGTGTTGTTGGCTAGATCCTCTGAACAACAGTGTCCTGATGAGAGAGCACATTTTCTATGCCAGGCGAAATCGTGCCTCATTAGATCATTGTTATGGAGGCATCCAAATACATGTCACTCGAAAACAGCTTAAACAAATGCAATTGCAGCTACTGTTATTCTGGCTGTACTGTTTGACGTGACTGTAAGTTAGCCGTAGTTGCCTAGCCCTTGTGTAGTCTTAACATTCTGTATAATCCCCTTGTCCTAAGGGTAAAAAATGACCCGCCTTCACTAAACCCCTAAAATAAAGCAGCTTAATTGAATTGTATTCTATTTTGCATGAAGAAACAACCTGTCATTCATCACAAACTTTGTGAATATCTGGGTTTTCCCTCTTCACAATGCAGAACGACTGCATTTAATCAGAGGACACCACCTGTTTTTATTACAACACACTTGTCATAATTGTTTATTTGACTAAAGTAGAGGTTTATTATTATTATTATTATTGCTAAAGGTACTACATAGGTGTAAACATACATTTTTTAGCAAGAGATAGCACTTGTATAGCATAAGAAAGTAGCAGAAATGTGCAGAAAGTAGTTTTGAATGCATTTTATTGAAGGGAAACAATCAAATGTATTTATATAGCCCTTCGTACATCAGCTGATATCTCAAAGTGCTGTACAGAAACCCAGCCTAAAACCCCAAACAGCAAGCAATGCATGTGAAAGAAGCACGGTGGCTAGGAAAAACTCCCTAGGAAAAACTCCCTAGAAAGGCCAAAAACCTAGGAAGAAACCTAGAGAGGAACCAGGCTATAAGGGGTGGCCAGTCCTCTTCTGGCTGTGCAGGGTGGAGATTATAACAGAACATGGTCAAGATGTTAAAATGTTCATAAATGACCAGCATGGTCAAATAATAATAATCATAGTAGTTGTCGAGGGTGCAACAAGCACGTCCGGTGAACAGGTCAGGGTTCCATAGCCGCAGGCAGAACAGTTGAAACTGGAGCAGTAGCATGGCCAGGTGGACTGGGAACAGCAAGGAGTCATCATGCCAGGTAGTCCTGAGGCATGGTCCTAGGGCTCAGGTCCTCCGAGAGAAAGAAAGAAAGAGAGAATTAGAGAGAGCATATTTAAATTCACACAGGACACCGGATAAGACAAGAGAAATACTCCAGATGTAACAGACTGACCCTAGCCCCCCCGACACATAAACTACTGCAGCATAAATACTGGAGGCTGAGACAGGAGGGATCAGAAGACACTGTGGCCCCATCCGATGATACCCCCGGACAGGGCCAAACAGGCAGGATATAACCCCACCCACTTTGCCAAAGCACAGTCCCCACACCACTAGAGGGATGTCTCCAACCACCAACTTACCGTCCTAAGACAAGGCCGAGTATAGCCCACAAAGATCTCCGCCACGGCACAACCCAAGAGGGGGGGGGCCAACCCAGACAGGAAGACCACGTCAGTGACTCAACCCACTCAAGTGACGCACCCCTCCCATGGACGGCATGGAAGAACACCAGTAAGCCAGTGACTCAGCCCCTGTAATAGGGTTAGAGGCAGAGAATCCCAGTGGAGAGAGGGGAACCGACAAGGCAGAGACAGCAAGGGCGGTTCGTTGCTCCAGCCTTTCCGTTCACCTTCACACTCCTGGGCCAGACTATACTTAATCATAGGACCTACTGAAGAGATAAGTCTTCAGTAAAGACTTAAAGGTTGAGACTGAGTCTGCGTCTCTCACATGGGTAGGCAGACCATTCCATAAAAATGGAGCTCTATAGGAGAAAGCCCTACCTCCAGCCGTTTGCTTAGAAATTCTAGGGACAATTAGGAGGCATGCGTCTTGTGACCGTAGCGTACGTGTAGGTATGTACGGCAGGACCAAATCGGAAAGATAGGTAGGAGCAAGCCCATGTAATGCTTTGTAGGTTAGCAGTAAAACCTTGAAATCAGCCCTTGCCTTAACAGGAAGCCAGTGTAGGGAGGCTAGCACTGGAGTAATATGATCAAATTTTTTGGTTCTAGTCAGGATTGTAGCAGCCGTATTTAGCACTAACTGAAGTTTGTTTAGTGCTTTATCCGGGTAGCCGGAAAGTAATGCATTGCAGTAGTCCAGCCTAGAAGTAACAAAAGCATGGATTAATTTTTCTGCATCATTTTTGGACAGAAAGTTTCTGATTTTTGCAATGTTACGTAGATGGAAAAAAGCTGTCCTTGAAACAGTCTTGATATGTTCTTCAAAAGAGAGATCAGGGTCCAGAGTAACGCCGAGGTCCTTCACAGTTTTATTTGAGACGACTGTACAACCATCCAGATTAATTGTCAGATTCAACAGAAGATCTCTTTGTTTCTTGGGACCTAGAACAAGCATCTCTGTTTTGTCCGAGTTTAAAAGTAGAATAACAATAACAGTCTTGAACTTTTTTGGCAACATAGTGATATATTCTTAGATACTGTACAATGAGGAATTCAACTACAAAATACTAGTCTTCTCCCATTTTTTTAACCATTGCCCCCACCCACAAGGTGTAAATACAACAACAATAAATAAGAATAAAATAATAGATACAAAACAAATACGTGAAGAACATAAACCAATCAACTCTAATTAGCACATGTAGGACAGTATGCAAGTGTGTGTGCACGGACTTTGCAGATGTATTTCTCACATATGCAGCACATAGTATTTGTTTTACAGTCCTTCTTTGGGGCAGAATTGGAATCTCCTCCTCTTGCCTGCCCCAGCTGCAGCCTCAGGTGGATCAGGACAAGATTCAGCCCCCTGAACAGCTTTCACAAGCGCTGCAGAGGCTGCTGTGCGGGGGAAGCACTCTCTTCTTTGAATGTGTGGGGTTACAAGTGCCTTTCCCTGCTGCTTCAGGAACACCTTTCTCTTGTTCCGCTTATCAGGCATCCAGGTAGGCTTGATCTTGTTCCATATCACGAAGGCATCGCATGAGGACACATCAATGTTGTATTGGTTGATGACCAGGGGCCAGCGGGCAGTCATCCTCCTGCAGCTGTAAGTTCCAATCACCTTGTCCAGGTTTTCCAAGCCTCCTTATTTGTGGTTGTAGTCCAGGATGATGGCTGGTTTTCTGTCCTCACGATCACTGTCTCAGCTGTTTTGTGCAGTGTGCTCAGGAGGACCACATTTTTGTTCCTTTTTGAGAGGTAGTAAACTAGAGTGGGGGTGGGGGTGATGGCAAACTTTGATGAGAAGGCCTTTCTCCCCCTTGGTGCGAGGAGTGCAGGGGGGAGCTCAGGCTTGTTCTTTCTAACTGTGCCAACCATGGTGATCTTCCTCTTCTGGAGCTGCTGAGTTCAATCAGTAGCACACATAATCTCAATGTCTCATTGTGTGTGTGTGTTTGGGTGTGTGTCTTTGTGGTTTTTGTGGTGTGTAAATGATTTTATAACTGCCGGATCAAAAATGAGCCTAAGACGATATTTGTACCCTGGTGGTGTACAGCATTCATGGAAATATGAACAAATGCGATGTTTCACTTTTTCTAATGTTGGGGTCACTCTAGGAAAAGTAATCAAATTTCAAGTTGAAAAAACATAATTGAGGGGTTTTTCTCTGCTGTTAAACACAGTGGCGGGTCAATTTTGACCCTTAACCTCTTGGGGCTATGTGGGACGCTAGCGTGCCACCCGTGGTGCACCCTATCAACAGCAGGTGCATTTCAAGAGCGGCAAATTTGAAACCAAATAAATGTCAAAATTCAAATTTTACAAACATACAACTATCTTACATCCTTTGAAAGATAAACATCTCCTTAATCTAACCACGTTGTCCGATTTCAAAAAGGTTTTACGGCGAAAGCATAAAGTTAGATTATGTTAGGAGAGTACATTGACAATAGCTGTGTGTAATGTTTTGTCAATTCAAAGACAGGCGTCACCAAAACCATAAAACCAGCTAAAATGATGCACTAACCTTTGACAATCTCCATCAGATGACACTCCTAGGACATTATGTTAGACAATACATGCATTTTTAGTTCTATCAAGTTCATATTTATATCCAAAAACAGCGTTTTACTATGGCGTTGATGTTCAGGAAATCGTTTCCCTCCAATAACCGGCAGCCAAGTCAGCACAACAAATTAAATAATTAATATTAGAAAACATTGGTAAAATATTATATTGTCATTTAACCTGTTAGGGCTAAGGGGCAGCATTTGCACGTCTGGATAAAAAAAATGTACCCGATTTAATCTGGTTACTAATCCTACCCAGTAACTAGAATATGCATATACTTATTATATATGGATAGAAAACACTCTAAAGTTTCTAAAACTGTTTGAATGGTGTCTGTGAGTATAACAGAACTCATTTGGCAGGCAAAACCCTGAGACATTTTCTGACAGGAAGTGGATACCTGATGTGTTGTATTGACTTTAAACCTATCCCATTGAAAAACACAGGGGTTTAGGAATATTTTGGCACTTCCTATTGCTTCCACTAGATGTCACCAGCCTTTACAAAGTGTTTTGAGTCTTCTGGAGGGAGATCTGACCGAACAAGAGCCATGGAACGATGATGTCCCATTAGACACCTGGCGCGCGAGTTGATGTTGGGTACCCTCGTTCCAATACGTTATAAAAGAGTATGCATTCGTCCACCTTGAATATTATTCATGTTCTGGTTAAAAAAGGCCCTAATGATTTATGCTATACAACGTTTGACATGTTTGAACGAACGGAAATATATTTTTTCCCCTCGTTCATGACGAGAAGTCCGGCTGGCTTAGATCATGTGCGAACAAGACGGAGATTTTTGGACATAAATGATGAGCTTTTTTGAACAAAACTACATTCGTTATGGACCTGTGATATCTGGAAGTGACATCTGATGAAGAGAATCAAAGGTAATGGATTATTTACATAGTATTTTCGATTTTAGATCTCCCCAACATGACGTCTAGTCTGTATCGCAACGCGTATTTTTCTGGGCGCAGTGCTCAGATTATTGCAAAGTGTGATTTCCCAGTAAGGTTATTTTTAAATCTGGCAAGTTGATTGCGTTCAAGAGATGTAAATCTATAATTCTTTAAATGACAATATAATATTTTACCAATGTTTTCTAATTTTAATTATTTAATTTGTGACGCTGACTTGACTGCCGGTTATTGGAGGGAAACGATTTCCTCAACATCAATGCCATAGTAAAACGCTGTTTTTGGATATAAATATGAACTTGATAGAACTAAAAATGCATGCATTGTCTAACATAATGTCCTAGGAGTGTCATCTGATGGAGATTGTAAAAGGTTAGTGCATCATTTTAGCTGGTTTTATGGTTTTGGTGACCCTGTCTTTGACTTGACAAAACATTACACACAACTCTTGTAAATGTACTGTCCTAACATACTCTAAATTTATGCTTTCGCCGTAAAACCTTTTTGAAATCGTAAAACGTGGTTAGATTAAGGAGATGTTTATCTTTCAAATGGTGTAAAATAGTTGTATTTTTGAAAAATTTGAATTTTGACATTTATTTGGATTCAAATTTGCCGCTCTTGAAATGCACCTGCTGTTGATGGAGTGCACCACGGGTGGCACGCTAGCGTCCCACCTAGCCCATAGAGGTTAAGACAAAACAAGGGCTAGCTAGCAAGCAAGGGATAAGAACATTCTAATAATAAGATAAGATAAGAACATTCCACGTCTAACTTTGACTCATTCCTCTCTGCCTCCTTCTTTCCACTCCTCTCCTCTTTTGACCTCACCCTCTCACCTTCCCCCCCTACTCACAAGGCAGGCAATACGCTTGACCTCATCTTTACTAGATGCTGTTCTTCCACTAATCTCATTGCAACTCCCCTCCAAATCTCCGACCACTACCTTGTATCCTTTTCCCTCTTGCTCTCATCCAACACTTCTCACTCTGCCCCTACTCGGATGGTATTGCGCCGTCCCAACCTTCGCTCTCTCTCTCCCGCTACTCTCTCCTCTTCCATCCTATCATCTCTTCCCTCTGCTCAAACCTTCTCCAACCTATCTCCTGATTCTGCCTCCTCAACCCTCCTCTCCTCCCTTTCTGCATCCTTTGATTTTCTCTGTCCCCTATCCTCCAGGTCGGCTCGGTCCTCCCCTCCTGCTCCGTGGCTCGACGACTCACTACGAGCTCACAGAACAGGGCTCCGGGCAGCCGAGCGGAAATGGAGGAAACTCGCCTCCCTGCGGACCTGGCATCCTTTCACTCCCTCCTCTCTACATTCTCCTCTTCTGTCTCTGCTGCTAAAGCCACTTTCTACCACTCTAAATTCCAAGCATCTGCCTCTAACCCTAGGAAGCTCTTTGCTAACTTTTCCTCCCTCCTGAATCCTCCTCCCCCTCCCCCCCCCCTCCTCTCTCTCTGCGGATGACTTCGTCAACCATTTTGAAAAGAAGGTTGACGATATCCGATCCTCGTTTGCTAAGTCAAACGACACCGCTGGTCCTGCTCACACTGCCCTACCCTGTGCTTTGACCTCTTTCTCCCCTCTCTCTCCAGATGAAATCTCGCGTCTTGTGACGGCCGGCCGCCCAACAACCTGCCCACTTGACCCTATCCCCTCCTCTCTTCTCCAGACCATTTCCGGAGACCTTCTCCCCTACCTCACCTCGCTCATCAACTCATCCTTGACCGCTGGCTACGTCCCTTCCGTCTTCAAGAGAGCGAGAGTTGCACCCCTTCTGAAAAAACCTACACTCGATCCCTCTGATGTCAACAACTACAGACCAGTATCCCTTCTTTCTTTTCTCTCCAAAACTCTTGAACGTGCCGTCCTTGGCCAGCTCTCCTGCTATCTCTCTCAGAATTACCTTCTTGATCCTAATCAGTCAGGTTTCAAGACTGGGCATTCAACTGAGACTGCTCTTCTCTGTGTCACGGAGGCTCTCCGCACTGCTAAAGCTAACTCTCTCTCCTCTGCTCTCATCCTTCTAGACCTATCTGCTGCCTTTGATACTGTGAACCATCAGATCCTCCTCTCCACCCTCTCCGAGTTGGGCATCTCCGGCGCGGCCCACGCTTGGATTGCGTCCTACCTGACAGGTCGCTCCTACCATGTGGCGTGGCGAGAATCTGTCTCTGCACCATATGCTCTCACCACTGGTGTCCCCCAGGGCTCTGTTCTAGGCCCTCTCCTATTCTCGCTATACACCAAGTCACTTGGCTCTGTCATATCCTCACATGGTCTCTCCTATCATTGCTATGCAGACGACACACAATTAATCTTCTCCTTTCCCCCTTCTGATAACCAGGCGGCGAATCGCATCTCTGCATGTCTGTCAGACATATCAGTGTGGATGACGGATCACCACCTCAAGCTGAACCTTGGCAAGACGGAGCTGCTCTTCCTCCCGGGGAAGGACTGCCCGTTCCATGATCTCGCCATCACGGTTGACAACTCCCTTGTGTCCTCCTCCCAGAGTGCTAAGATCTTTGGCGTGATCCTGGACAACACCCTGTCGTTCTCCACTAACATCAAGGCGGTGACCCGATCCTGTAGGTTCATGCTCTACAACATTCGCAGAGTACGACCCTGCCTCACACAGGAAGCGGCGCAGGTCCTAATCCAGGCACTTGTCATCTCCCGTCTGGATTACTGCAACTCGCTGTTTGCTGGGCTCCCTGCCTGTGCCATTAAACCCCTACAACTCATCCAGAACGCCGCAGCCCGTCTGGTGTTCAACCTTCCCAAGTTCTCTCACGTCACCCCGCTCCTCCGCTCTCTCCACTGGCTTCCAGTTGAAGCTCGCATCCGCTACAAGACCATGGTGATTGCCTACGGAGCTGTGAAGGGAACGGCACCTCCATACCTTCAGGCTCTGATCAGGCCCTACACCCAAACAAGGGCACTGCGTTCATCCACCTCTGGCCTGCTGGCCCCCCTACCTCTGAGGAAGCACAGTTCCCGCTCAGCCCAGTCAAAACTGTTCGCTGCTCTGGCACCCCAATGGTGGAACAAGCTCCCTCACGACGCCAGGACAGCGGAGTCAATCACCACCTTCCGGAGACACCTGAAACCCCACCTCTTTAAGGAATACCTAGGATAGGATAAAGTAATCCTTCTAACCCCCCCCCCCCCCCCCCCCCCCTTAAAATATTTAGATGCACTATTGTAAAGTGGTTGTTCCACTGGATATCATAAGGTGAATGCACCAATTTGTAAGTCGCTCTGGATAAGAGCGTCTGCTAAATGACTTAAATGTAATGTAAATGTAACATTGCCAGTCAGTATGCTAATGGGACATTTAGAATGAACGATTGGGTCGTATCCATAGATCAAAAAGGCTGAATGACTGGGTTGCGTCTCTGGCAAACAAACCGATAGAACGAACCAGTCGGCTTGGGTAGAAACCCTAGATTTGTGTCTGGACTATATTTTGTGGAAGGATGAAATATAATGAATAAATTCATCAAAGTAAAGTTTTTAATGAAAATGTCAATCATTATCTGAATATGTTGATAACCTGTTGTATAAGAGTGATAACGTCCACGAAGCTGGTGTTTGGAGGATAAAGTATATTGGCACTGTTTGCCAGCCCTTGACTTTGTCTCGGGCCTAACAACATCCGTGCCAATATATCCTCCAAACACGTAGCTCCTTATTGAATTCATTCTTAATATTCATTTTCAAGCTGTTGGCTGCACTTCCCTTCTCAACACAATAACACAATAGATGTAATTCTACATTTCAAAGAGAAAAAAACAGAATGTGTTAAGTATGCATTCATGAACAAGTGTTGGATCACATTCAGCTACGTCAATGATTTTAATTGGGATGGTATTGCGGAAGTTCAGCATTACAGTCTGATTGATATTTAAAGGCAATGTACCCACGTTAAATGAGACTGCATTCAGGGTAAACGCTGCATATAATTGTCTCAATCGTAAATTACCCTTACATTGCTATCGCACGCTTCAGCAATCCAGATTGAATAGAGCACTAAATCTGCCAGGTTATCTGATGGGAACAGCTAACAAAGTGTTTGATCACATGCAACTATGTCAACTATTGTAATAGACTGATGCGCATTTTGAGATGGAGGTCCAGGTTAAAATGAAACTTTTTCTAATGTTGGCAAGTATGGCCTCATTATGTTTACATATGACTGTAATGGCCACCAAAACAAATATGAAGTTGTCAACCGGTGAAAACAAGCTGAGCGTAAAGTCTATCTTTAATGTCATAAATGCCTGGTGCATTGTGATTGCTTTCGGAGTTATTGACCCAGACAAAAGTTAATTACTCCCCAATGTGTTATGGCCAAGCATGACAGATTGCATGGCTATTTACATCCATATTTGCAGGCCATATCACTAAAGTGTGATTGAATGCCTGGGGGTCTAATGCCAAGAGGGGTATGGGGGGGGGGGGTTATTATTATTATAATAAAAGCAACTAGCAATGTCCAACAAGAGACCCCAGAGTCCCCAAGAGATATGAGTAATATCAAATAGTTCTGGCCACAGAGCAAATAATGTTCAGATCAATATGTTTGCTTTGTGCAGCTCTATACAGTACAGTGTTCTTTTGGGAACAGTAGCCAATTGTGTTCTCTTAACTCTTTCAGACATTTCATGAACATTGTTTGCCCTTGCATGGCTTAGAAAAGAATGCTGTCTGTAACAATAGCCAGAATGGACTGGCTTGCCAATAAAACATAATGCTGATGTCAGGAATGCATGGAACTCACTAGCAGCTTGGATATGGAGTTAGAAAAGCAAGCATAGTTACAGAGAATGAAGGAGACTAGAACTTGAAGTCTTTTTGCATATTACATTTCTAGCCTTAAGAGTACTGCATGGATCCAAAAAACATACTGGCATTTTTCTGGAAACGCTTTCCTCTAAAGCAGCTTACAAAAATGAAATACTCTATCTTATACAGTAACTGTTGTGGAAAACAAAAATAGAAAACATACAAAGAGCAAAGGGATAGATGTCCCTCCTATGGAACAAGAAACAATAATGGTTCTTAGCTGGTTCTAACAGATAGCACAGAACAATGCCTTTTTATAGTTCACAATTTACATGGTCAATTTACTAACTAAATTCCCTGTACTGACACGTATGGAAACATTATAGAAGCAATATTTCCTCATTTTATAGTCACAAAACATTACAAGCTTTATCAACTCAGTTAATTCCTAGACTTACAGCCTTACTGTACCATGAATTCCCAGTATCTATCTAATGTATCGTTACATTACAAAGGCGATACAAATACACATAGACAGATACACACCAGCATCCTTGCTCAAACATCCACACATACACACACACTTGGCCTGAAAGATTTTGATTTGCAAGTTCCTTTCAGCAAAAGTGGAAAAGGAATTTTGCAGTAGAAAGAGTCTTGGAGGAATATGAAAAACATTTTTATCCTCATACTATCTCAAAAGCCCTGCTTTGCCATCCCTCTTAACACCCTAGGACTCAAGAGAGAAATACTATGAAATACCAATAATGGCAGTTTGGAAATAGACAGTTATTATTAAAGGCCTCCATGTACTATCATCTTTTCAGAACAGTTCTACATACTGCATTAATAGGAGCCACAGAGGGTGCTTGGACTACAGTCAAAGTACAGAAATTGGTGAGTCCATTTTATCGATTGTGCTATCATAATGAGAGAGGCAGCTTTTAGACTGACATGTTCCCTCTCCTAGGAAGCATCGGGGTGTTATACACTCTCTCTCATTCCCTCTCTCTCCTGTACTCTCCTTCTCTGAGGAGATGGAAGTGGAATTTCCCAGGCGTCCAGACTGAATGGAAATAACACCCCATTAAAAGTATGAATCACAACTCGGCCAGAAAATGAAATAAAAATACAAGGAAAAAAAATTACCCTCCCTGCCTTTCCCCCATGTAATGAAATCACTGTCATTGAAGATTTCGGAGAATGTCATTTTCATTACGAATTCAGGAAATAGAGCATAAAAAAGCTGCCACGGTCTGCCACTCTTAAGGTTACCAGTCTCTGCAAGTATAAGTTTTCAGAGAAAAAAAATAATAAATCCACTGGGCTCTTATTGGAATAAATGCTTCCCATCAAGGTTACACATAACATACACTGTTAAAATGATGTGCTTTTTGTAACACCCAAAAGTAGTGGCAACTGAGCTGCCACCACCTTAAAGGCTGGGCTGCTAAAGAAAAAAATATGTGAAGCACCTGTGCTGCATGATGCAGCCTGTGAGTTTGCCTGTGACGTTCGTTCTGGCGAAGACGCCGGTTCTACAAACAAGTAGCTAATACTCCTCAGCCTGAAGTCCTAGAATACAAATAAAATGATCTGCTTTAGGGAAGTTTTCTCTTTTATACCTGTACATGATTTTTGTTGATTGATTGATTGATTGATTAAATGTATTAGACCATTTTTTTTTAAATACATACAGCCGGTGACGCCACCACATAAAATTTAAGAAAATCCTCAAAGATAACACAATAAAGCTTAAAAGCTTATTTCCATTGTGGTCCTTTTGAAGAGGGAAGGGGGAATGCAACAAGGTTAAGCAGCAATTGTAAAGACAACAGACAATGACAGACAAAATTGCTGTTTGATTCATATAACATGAGATAATTAGTACAATTCCCTTTCCTAATAAACAACTATGGACAGGTACATCTCCCTTGTCTCACATGCCCTTAATATATAAAATAATACATCCCTAAAATATATAAGACAATCACAATATGATAAGCAACAGGCACCAAAAGGTAGACCATGTGCCATCTTGGGCATTTTCCTTCTCAGCCACGTACTATAATCTTACGACTCACTTCTGAGACATGGGCGGCATGTAGCCTAGTGGTTAGAGCATTGGGGCAGTAACCAAGAGGTTGCTAGATCAAATCCCTGACCTGACATGGTAAAAATCTGTAGTTCTGCCCTTGAGCAAGGCAGTTAGCCCACTGTTCCCTGGTTGCTGAAGATGTGGATTTTGATTAAGACAGCCCCCCATATTCAGAGGGGTCAGGTTAAATGCAGGAAACACATTTCAGTTGAAGGCATTCAGTTGTACAACTGACTACGTATCCCATTCCTACTATTTAGCCATTTTTTCAGTGTGAACTTGAAACTAGATTTGGAGGTTATAAATTTCAAATTCTTAGGAAGACTATTCCAAAGAATGGTAGCTGAGCATAAAAACTTTTCTTTCTCCATACCACTTTTAAATCTAAAAGGGACAATGTCAGTTTCACTCCTTCTAGTGGATAGTTATGGTTGTCCCGTACCCCATTAAAGTACTTACATAGGTTCCTGGGGACCATACTGTGGACAATCTTATGTACAATATACAATTTAATCTGAGAGAATCTCTCCTCCACTTTGAGCCATCTAAGGCTTTCAAAGTGGGAATTGTCAAGATGTGTAAGTGCTGGAAGTTTAAGAATAATCATGAAAAAACATTTCTAAGATGTTGGCAATTTTGTTTTTTATTATCTTGGGGGCACTATTGTACCAGGAAGAGCACGTATAGTCAAAGTGACACTGAACAAGAGCCCCTACCAAAGCCTCCATTGCAATGCTACTCAGATATTTTGGAAGTTCATGCCAGAAACCTAATTTTATTGTTCACTTTGGACATAACATTTTGTGCCATGCTCTCCCTTGTCAGATGGTTATCTAGCACACATCCAAGATAATTAACAGTCTTTTGCTGTGACGACTATGTCACCTACTAGCACCTTAAAATCTGTGGAATTCCTGAGTTTCACTTTGGACCCGAACAAGATGGACTCTGTTTTTCCAAGGTGAAGAGACAGCTTATTATCATATAGACATTTACTGACATTCAGAAGTTCAGCACTGAGGACTTTCTCAACCACATTTTTTGTCTTTGTGAGAAACCAACAGTGCAGAATCATCTGCATAGAAGAAAAGGTCACATGTACAGCTGTAGACCACACTACCTATTGAGAGAGTTTTCATCTGTATTCTTCATAGCTGTTTACATACCACCATAGTAAGAGGCTGGCACTAAGACAGCATTGAATGAGCAAACAAGAAAATGCTCACCCAGACGCGGCACTCCTAGTAGCCGGGGACTTTAATGCAGGGAAACGGGAAATGTGCAACCAGAGGAAAAAGAACTCTGGACCACCTATACTCCACACTCAGAGACGCATACAGCTCTCCCTCGCCCTCCATTTGGCAAATCTGACCATAATTCTATCCTCCTAATTCCTGCTTACAACCAAACATTAAACCAGGAAGCACCAGTGACTAGATCAATAAAAAGTGGTCAGATGAAGCAGGTGCTACAGGACTGTTTTGCTAGTACAGACTGGAATATGTTCTGGTAAACCTCCGATGGCATACACAACACCGGTCATTGGTTTTGATCAATAAGTGCATTGATGATGTCATCCCTACAGTGACCGTACGTACATACCCCAAACAGAAACCATAGATTACAGGCAGCATACGCACTGAAATAAAGGCTAGAGCTGCCGCTTTCAAGGAGCGGGACTCTAACACAGAAGCTTATAAGAAATCCCGCTATGCCCTCCGACGAACCATCACACAGGCAATGCGTCAATACAGGACTAAGATCGAATCGTACTACACCAGCTCTGACGCTCTTCGGATGTGGCAGGGCTTGCAAATCATTAGACTACAAAGGGAAGCACAGCCAAAAGCTGCCCAGTGACACGAGCCTACCAGATGAGCTAAACTACTTCTATGCTCGCTTCGAGCTGTTCCGGAATACTGTGTGATCACGCTCTCCGCAGCCGATGTAAGTAAGACCTTTAACCTCTCTGGGCTAGGCGGGACGAATTCGTCCCACCTACGCAACAGCCAGTTGAATCCCGTGGCGCGATTTTCAAATACCTTAGAAATACTATTACTTCAATTTCTCAAACATATGACTATTTTACAGCATTTTAAAGACAAGACTCTCGTTAATCTAACCACACTGTCCGATTTCAAAAAGGCTTTACAACGAAAGCAAAACATTAGATTATGTCAGCAGAGTACCCAGCCAGAAATAATCAGACACCCATTTTTCAAGCTAGCATATAATGTCACAAAAACCCAAACCACAGCTAAATGCAGCACTAACCTTTGATGATCTTCATCAGATGACAATCCTAGGACATTATGTTATACAATACATGCATATTTTGTTCAATCAAGTTCATATTTACATCAAAAAACAGCTTTTTACATTAGCATGTGACGTTCAGAACTAGCATACCCCCCGCAAACTTCCGGGGAATTTACTAACAATTTACTAAATTACTCACGATAAACGTTCACAAAAAGCATAACAATTATTTTAAGAATTATAGATACAGAACTCCTCTATGCACTCGATATGTCCAATTTTAAAATAGCTTTTTGGTGAAAGCACATTTTGCAATATTCTAAGTACATAGCCCAGCCATCACGGGCTAGCTATTTAGACACCCAGCAAGTTTAGCCTTCACCAAAATCAGATTTACTATTACAGAAGTTTCATTACCTTTGTTGTCTTCGTCAGAATGCACTCCCAGGACTGCTACTTCAATAACAAATGTTGGTTTGGTCCAAAATAATCCATCGTTACATCCAAATAGCGGCGTTTTATTCGTGCGTCCCAGACACTATCCGAAATGGTATATCAGGGTCGCGAGCATGGCGCATTTCGTGACAAAAAAATTCTAAATATTCCATTACTGTACTTCGAAGCATGTCAACCGCTGTTTAAAATCCATTTTTATGCAATTTTTCTCGTAAAAAAGCAATAATATTCCGACCGGGAATCTCCTTTTAGGTAAACAGAGGAAAGAAAACAAAGCTTTCGGTCAACGCGGGCACGAGCCTGAGTCTCACAGTACTGTAACCAGCCACTACCCAAACGCGCTACTTTGTTTCAGCCAGAGCCTGCAAAGCCACGATTCAGCTTTTTGCCGCCTTCTGAGAGCCCATGTGAGCCGTAGGAAGTGTCACGTAACAGCAGAGATCCTTTGTAATGGATAGAGATAATCAAGAAGGGGAAGAAATGGTCAGACAGGGTACTTCCTGTACAGAATCTTCTCAGGTTTTGACCTGCCATTTGAGTTCTGTTATACTCACAGACACCATTCAAACAGTTTTAGAAACTTTGGAGTGTTTTCTATCCAAAGCCAATAATTATATGCATATTCTAGTTACTGGGCAGGAGTAGTAACCAGATTAAATCTGGTACGTTTTTTACCCAGCCGTGTCAATACTGCCCCCTAGCCCTAACAGGTTAACTCTACCTACATGTACATACTACCCCAACTAACCGGTGCCCCCGCACATTGACTCTGTATCGGTACACCCCTGTGTATAGTCTCGCAATTGTTATTTTACTGCTGCTCTTTAATTACTTGTTACTTTTATCTCTTATTCTTATCCATATTTTTTTTAACTGCATTGTTTGTTGTGGGCTCGTAAGTAAGCATTTCACTGTAAGGTCTACACCTGTTGTATTCGGCGCAAGTGACAAATAACATTTGATTTGATTTGAGAATTTCATGGTCCACTGTATCAAACGCCTTTTGGAGATCAAATATAACCATACCATACAATTTCCCTCTGTCTATTTCCTTCCTTATGTGGTCAGTTGGATATAGTAGGCAAGTGTCGGTGGAATGGGATTTTCTAAATCCAGATGGAGCTCATATAATAGGTTTTGAAAGGAAATATAACTGTCAATCTCATCGAACAAAGTCTTTTCCTTGACCTTTGATAAAACACCCAGGATTGAGACAGGCCAATAGTTTACATGATCTTACTTATTCCCTTTTTTATATAAAGTAAGGAATGACCCTTGCAAGTTTTAGTCCACTGGGAAAACACCCTAGTTCAATAGACATATTTACAATGTTATACAGGGGGTGATAATTACTGCAGCATCCCTTAGAAATCTGGCAGGAATGTTGTCAAGACCAGTTGCTGTGGAATGGTCAAGTTCTTTCAGCTTCTTTCGCACCGTTGACTCAGACACCTCTTCAAATGAAAAGGCATCTACTTGAATCCCCTGTTGTGAGTAAGATTGCTGGACATGACTCCCCATAGCAACCTGATTGACAAGGTAACTTGCTAACTAATATATTAGCTATAGTGGTAACATAGCTATTCAGACTGTCTGCAACCATTCCTCCAATGTCCAAGCTATGATTTCGAGCACAGGTCTTTAATCAGTTACTGTAACGTAACAGCTTCAGACACTTCCATAATTTACTCGGATTGTTCCTATTTTCAACTATTTTGTCATTCAAATAATCTCTCCTTTTATTCATCCTATTGACCTCATTTCTTAATTTATTAGTCTGTAAATATATAATCTGCCCTGGATTTCCTGAACTCCAGAAAGCATTCATTTCTACGCTTAATTGCCTTTAAAATGTTATCGTTTATCCATGGTTCTGTTCTTTGCTTAATTCGCCAAAAAATCTGGAGCCTGCGCTATCTACAGCATCTAAAAACAACGATTTAAAATTGCCCCAGGCGTTTTCCACCTCATTGCATTTCAATACAGCAGACCAGTCCAATTTGCTCAAAACATGAACAAAAATATCTGCACTATAATTCTTCATAGACCTAATTTTTATTGATTTATGACAATTAACAAATGTTTTCTGAACCTTCCTACTACAAATAATGGACTGATCACTGAGCCCATAGTTCACAACTCCACTGTTTGATATCCTTGATCGATCCAACACAAGGTCAATGATGGTTTGGGTAGAAGGACAGACCCTGGTGGGCTCATTAATCAGCTAGTATAAAGCAAACAGATTACAACAATTCTTAAGAGCTTTAAAAGTAGCATGGTCCATTTTGATCATATCTGTATTAAAATCACCAGTAACAACAACCTCTGATTTACCAAAATCTAAACAGTCTTCTCATACAATTCATAAAACTTGTACTGGTCTGGTGGTCTGAAACAGGTTCCAACTATAATGGGTTTGCATTCTGGTAATAAAATGTCCGACCACACAGCTTCAATCTTGTCATGGCTTTCATCTGATCTATAGTTGAACCCAATATCTGATCATAAATAAAAACTCCCCCGCCTTTTCATTTGCGGTCTCTTCTAATTTCTACATAATTTGCAACTTCAATCTCAGCGTTTTTTATCGAACCATCAAACCATGTTTCGGTAAAGCAAAGCATTTCCACCTTACTG
The DNA here is from genome assembly GCF_965601325.2 of Salmo salar. Classification (NCBI taxonomy): domain Eukaryota; kingdom Metazoa; phylum Chordata; class Actinopteri; order Salmoniformes; family Salmonidae; genus Salmo; species Salmo salar. The sequence continues at coordinate 19,387,780 of NC_138313.1, forward strand.
TTACTGGAGAGTAGGTGAATTTCCAATCTTGGGAAGAAGACTTCTAACGTTGAGATGAAGGATGTGTAGTCCTCTCATAGAAAACACATATTCTAGAGTCAAGTTCTCAATCGAAATTGTTCACTTGAGATGAGTGTTGTCTCCCTGCAGTCCAATCCCAGCAGTGAAGCTCCATCCAGGGTTCGGGCAGGCATCAGACACAGGGTTTGCCTTTCCGATCCCCTGGCCCTGCCCTCTGTTTATTATGCATACCTGAAAGAGAGGGTTGTTGCTCGATCTCTTCTGACCATCTCTATTATAGGATGCCGCTGCTCCAATGGATTTATCGCTAGAAAACGGTCCGGGGTAATGAGTAATAGCTACTTGATTGTAGAGCATGTTTGTTCATTCTACTTTACTAGTAACTGGCAAGGCAGCTTTAGATGCGTGGTGAAAACTAATAGCTATATTTGCTAAGCTATTCATCTGAATGATAAAGTTGATAAAAATGCCATTGGGTAGCTAGGTAGATTGAAAGTGCTGGGGGAAAGTTAGCTAACGTCACCTAACTCCCACCATCAGTCTGAGTTCACCACCTTAGCTAGCTAAGTGAACTGTAGCTAGGTTTCTAGAAAAGAACAACTCTATTATACAGTATATTTGCTAGCTATAATACTGACTAGTATTGTGAACACTTTCAGTCAAACTACTTTGTTCCTATGCCTATTTATTGATGCACTAATGACTGAATAATTTGGCACGAAAAATGCCGCTCTTGAATCTACTTGATTTCACTGTTTTTGTATAATTTGGCTGAATGGGCTTGTGCACATTTACATGTGTTATTAGTTAAATAAGGTACTGACTGAAAAGGCTAATTCTTATTCATGTTTTTGGTGTTGTTGCATTTCAGGTGAAGAGGGAGTTGGATCACACAAAGCAGCATGCAAGCATGCAGACAGACCAGGGCCCATATTCACAAAGCATCTCAGAGTGGGAGTACTGATTTTAGGATCAGTTTAGCCTTTTATCTCACAGTTAATTCTTAAATTGATCCTAGATCATTATTCCTACTCTTAAGATGCTTTGTGAATACGGGCCCGGGAAGAAAGCTGTTGTCCAATACCTTGAACAGCAGTCTTTCGGTCCACATGACCCTAGAGGTATTACAGTCAATGCTTATGAACTGAATATTTGTATGTGAATTTCCATATCAATGACACTAACAAAAGGGTTGAATTGTTCAGCAACATATGCAGTGAAAGGTACATAATGCATTTATTGTCATCTTCCTATCAGGACACAGCATGCTGTGACATGGGATTGGATGGTGACACACATCTTCTTCAAGCTTCCTGAATGAATACTGGAGTCTTCAGTGGTCCCAGAAGCAAGGGTCTTAGCTGGGAGTACAGCAACAGTCTCTCTGTCTCGTAGCCATTCTGTCAACATGTATCGTACTGTATGTAACCACTCAAATTCAATAAAACTGTGAGGGATGCAAGATCCGACACATATTCACTTTGTCCCATTCTTTAATATATATATTTTAGGTGAGACACCTGTATGATATACAGTACATGAATAAAAATCTATTCACTCTGGACATGAAACTTGCCGTTATTTTAGACCTTTTTATTCGTAAGCTCTAAGTGTATTTGTCTTGATTTTTAAGTTTCACAGAAGTTTGTAAAAATGTTAAGACCAACATGACAAACATGCTATGAAAAAGTTGAAAATTAGTTGAATGAGTTCTTTATACAAAACTTTATGGCATTTGGTCATCCCCAAAATGTGGCCATTGAACGTCTGCGGATAGCTGACAACAGGGTGGCAAGTTTTTTGATATGCTGCTCTTAGGCAGGGTTTGATAAACTCAGTCCTGGGGCCTTCCCTTGGTGCACGTTTTGGTTTTTGCTCTAGTACTACAAATCACATTCAACTAATCAAAGCTTGATGTTGGATATTTGAATCAGCGGTGTAGTGCTAGGGCAAACGTTTGGACAGAGTTTGGGAAAACATACTCTAGAGTTTTTTTTTACCTACTCTAGAGTTCCATATAGCCCAGCAGAGTCACCTAGAGGAAAGGGGGATGGACACATGTTCATTTTGATAAGTCTGGAAGGCTTTTAAATGGAGGAAAGAGCATGAGTTGGAGTGAGTACTGTAAATCCAATCCAACCATTGGCCCTGGATAATATACTAGCATCACACAAGCAGACTGTCATAGTGAAGGAGGATTACATATTGCATCAAGTATACTGTTATGAGTGGAGTTTACTTCTTTGTGCTCTGGAGAGATTGCAGGTTGTTGATCAGAAGGCTTTAGAGATCCTTTGACCAGTCGGTCTCTGTAGCACCTGGAGAGAGACGGATAGAGGTAGTGAGTGTGCTTGAAAGAGAGAGCCCTCACCCCTGACCTACTTCTGGCCCAGTGCCTCCTGCCTAACCCTCTAATTGCAGTCTTTCTGACAGGGAGTTACTCCAGGAGTAGACTGTTGTATGGTGCATAGGACTTAGCCACTTCTTATATGAGTCTAGTACTAGCTCTTGAAATAGCATAATGTAATGGAAAAAATTATATAATGACTTACTGGCTGATAGCAGGCCTCAACCTAGATGCAGAGACATTTCCTGCCTTAGAGTATGGTTGCATCTATCTCCGCCAGGGTCCAATAAATCAGATTACAAACCTGCAGAGATTAACTATCAAAATTGCTACCTGTATTTAGGATTCATGTATCCGTTTGCCTACTTCATGAATCAAACCTGTAAATGACAACAGGTTGTCACTAATTACCACAGCTACAAAGTCATACATCCCGCCTATTTCTACAATTTATATTCTTAAAGAAATATGGATGCATTTTTGTGATAATGGTTACGACAAATTACATGGCATCCATGTGAATTTGTAGCTAATCTATTACTTGTATTAGGTCACCACGTATCATTTCACTAACAACTGCTATCTCGATTTATTCCATCATGACGTTAAAAACAACATGCTCCTTATTTGACTGTAGTCATCTGCTAGCTTATCCAGATGCAGCCTGTGCCACTCAATATTAGGAAGGTGTCCTTAATGTTTTGTACAGTGTATATACAGTGGCAAGAAAAATTATGTCAACCCTTTAGAATTGCCTGGATTTCTGCATAAATTGGTCATCAAATTTCATCTGATCTTCATCTAAGTCACAATAGACAAACATAGTGTGCTTAAACTAATAACACACAAATGATTGTATTTTTCTTGTCTATTGAATACATAATTTAAACATTCACAGTGTTGGTTGGAAAAAGTACAGTATGTGAACCCCTAGGCTAATAACGTCTCCAAAAGCTAATTGGAGTCAGGAGTCAGCTAACCTGGAGTCCAATCAATGAGACGAGATTGGAGATGTTGGTTAGAGCTACCTTGCCCTAGAAAAAACACTCACACAGTTTGAATTAGCTTTTCACAAGAAGGATTGCCTGATGTGAACCATGCCTCGAACAAAAGAGATCTCAGAATACCTAAGATTAAGAATTGTTGACTTGCATAAAGCTGGAAAGGGTTACAAAAGCATCCCTAAAAGCCTTGATGTTCACCAGTCCACAGTAAGACAAATTGTCTATAAATGGAGAAAGTTCAGCACTATTGCTACTCTCCCTAGGAGTGGCCGTCCTGCAAAGATGACTGCAAGAGCACAGCGCAGAATGCTCAATGAGGTTAAGTAGAACAGAAATCTCTGGAACATGCAAACATCTCTGTTGAGTCTACAGTACGTAAAACACTAAACAAGAATGGTGTTCATGGGAGGACACCACGGAAGAAGCCACTGCTGTCCCAAAAAAACATGCTGCTTGTCTGAAGTTTGCAAAAGTGCACCTGGATGTTCCACAGCGCTACTGGCAAAATATTCTGTGGACAGATGAAACTACAGTTGAGTTGTTTGGACGGAACACACACTATGTGTGGAGAAAAAAAGGCACAGCACACCAACATCAAAACCTCATCCCAACTGTTAAGTATGGTGGCGGGAGCATCATGGTTTGGGGCTGCTTTGCTGCCTCAAGGCCTGGACAGCTTGCTATCATCCATGGAAAAATGAATTGAAAGTTTATCAAGACATTTTGCAGGAGAATGTCTTGCTCAACAGAAGTTGGGTGATACAACAGAACAACGACGCAAAACACAGAAGTAAATCAACAACAGAATGGCTTCAACAAAATAAATTATGCATTCTGGAGTGGCCTAGTCAGAGTCCTGACCTCAACCCGATTGAGATGCTGTGGCATGACCACAAGAGAGCAGTTCACACCAGACATCCCAAGAATATTGCTGAACTGAAACAGTTTTTAAAGAGGAATGGTCCAAAATTCCTCCTGACCGTTGTGCAGGTCTGATCCGCAAGTACAGAAAACGTTTGGTTCAGGTTATTGCTGCCAAAGGAGGGTCAACCAGTTATTAGCTCCAAGGGTTCACATACTTTTTCCACCCTGCATTGTGAATGTTTACACAGTGTGCTCAGTAATGACTTGAAAACGTATAAGTTTTGTGTGTTATTAGTTTAATAACACTCTAATGTACTTGTCCTCTTGCTCAGTTGTGCACCGGGGCCTCCCACTCCTCTTTCTACTCTGGTTAGAGCCAGTTTGCGCTGTTCTATGAAGGGAGTAGGACATAGCGTTGTACGAGATCTTCAGTTTCTTAGCAATTTCTCGCATGGAATAGCCTTCATTTCTCAGAACAAGAATAGACTGACAAGTTTCAGAAGAAAGTTCTTTGTTTCTTGCCATTTTGAGCCTGTAATAGAATCCACAAATGCTGATGCTCCAGATACTCAAATAGTCTAAAGAAGGCCAGTTTTGATGCTTCTTTAAATCAGCACAACAGTTATCAGCTGTAATAACATAATTGCAAATGGGTTTTCTAATGATCAATTAGCCCTTTAAAATGATAAACTTGGATTAGCTAACACAACGTGCCATTGGAACACATTATAAGATGGTTTCTGATAATGGGCCTCTGTACACCTATGTAGATATTCCATTAAAAGTCAGCTGTTTCCAGCTACAATAGTCATTTACAACATTAACAATGTCTACACTATATTTATGATCAATTTGATGTTATTTTAATGGACAGAAAATGGACTTTTCTATGAAAGCCCAAACTTTTGAACAGTAGTGTATGTTTATTGAAGTTAACTATTTGGTCCCAGATTCCTTGCATGCAATGATTACATCAAGCTTAATACTCTCCAAATTTGTTTGATGCATTAGCTGTTTGTTTTAGTTGGGTTTCAGGTAATTTTGTTCCAAATAGAAATTATGATAAATAATATATTGTGTCATTTTGGAGTCACTTTTATTGTAAATAAGAATAATATTTTTCTGAACACTTCTACATGAATGTGGATGATACCATGATTACGGATAATCCTGAATGAATCGTGAATAATGATGAGTGAGAAAGTTACAGACACACATATCATAATCCCCTAAAAAAGAAATTTTGCGCTCGTAACTTTTGTCCCAATCATGGGTTTGTAAGCATCTAAAGAAATGGGCATTTGTAATTTTGAATGTATTTGAAATATATTTTCAAATGATGCAAAAGGTGCCATCTTTGTAGAGGCCATGAAGTGATTTCACATCATTGTGTCTCCATACGCCCCCAATTAACCATATACAGTGCAGAAAGTATTCAGACCCCTTTTTCCCACATTTTGTTATCTTACAGCCTTATTCAATTGTTTTCCCCCCATAAATCTACACACAATACCCCATAATGACGAAGCAAAACAGATTTTTTTTAAATGTTAGCAAATGTACACAAAATAAATACCTGAAATATCACATTTACAAAGGTATTCAGACCTTTTACTCAGTACTTTGTTTAAGCACCTTTGGCAGAGATTACAGCCTCGAGTCTTCTTGGGTACGACGCTACAAGCTTGGCACACCTGTATTTGGGGAGTTTCTCCCATTCTTCTCTGCAGATCCTCTCAAGCTCACTTGCATCACTGCACAGCTATTTTCAGGTCTCCGGAGATGTTAGATCTGGTTCAAGTCCAGGCTCTGGCTGTGTTGTCTTGGCTGTGTGCTTAGCTGTTGTCCTGTTGGAAGGTGACCCTTCCCCCCAGTCTGAGGTCCTGAGCGCTCTGGAGCAGGTTTTCAGTAAGGATCTCTCTGTACTTTCTCCGTTCATCTTTTCCTCGATCCTGACTAGTCTCCCAGTTGCTGCCACTGAAAATAATCCCCACAGCAAGACGCTGCCACCACCATGCTTCAATAGTAGGGATGGTGCCAGGTTTCCTCCAGACGTGACGCTTGGCATTCAGGCCAAAGAGATCAATCTTGGTTTCATCAGATCAGAGAATCTTGTTTCTCATGGTCTGAGAGTCCTTTAAGTGCCTTTTGGCAAACTCTAAGCGGGCTGTGATGTGCCTTTTACTGAGGGGTGGCTTCCATCTGGCCACTCTACCATAAAGGCCTGATTGGTGGAGTGATGCAGAGATGGTTGTCCTTCTGGAAGGTTCTCCCATCTCCACAGAGGAACTCTGGAGCTCTGTCAGAGTGACCATTGGGTTCTTGGGCACATCTTTGACCAAGTCCCTTCTCCCCCGATTGTTAAGTTTGGCCGGTCTGGCTAGCTCTAGGAAGAGTCTTGGTGTTTCCAAAACTTCTTCCATTTAAGAATTATGGAGGCCACTGTGTTCTTGGGGACTTTCAATGCGGCAGAAAGTTTTTGGTACCCTTCAGATCTGTGCCTCGACACAATCCTGTCTCGGAGCTCTACGGACAATTCCTTCGACCTCATGGCTTGGTTTTTGCTCTGACATGCACTGTCAACTGTGGGACCTTATATAGACAAGTGTGTGCCTTTCCAAATCATGTCCAATCAATTGAATTTACCACAGGCGGACTCCAATCAAGTTGTATAAAAATCAAGGATGATCAATGGAAACAGGATGCACCTGAGCACAATTTCGAGTCTCATTGCAAAGGGTCATAGCAAAGGGTCTGAATAATTATGAATATAAGATATTTCTGTTCCTAAAAACATGTTTTCGCTTTGTCATTATGGCGTGTTGTGTGTAGATTCATGAGGAAAATAATTATTGAATCCATAAGGCTGTGACGTACAAAATGTGGAAAAAGTCAAGGGGTGTGAATACTTTCCGAATGAACTATATGGTCAAAATCATCGTTTTTAAGGTGTGGGGAATGTACAACGCGTGCCATGAAATACAATGTTGTAACAAAAAAAACACAAAAAAATAAGTTTACGAGACTGAAATAGAGGTGCTACTGTCAGAGATTGAGTACAACCAAAAGGTTTTAATAGGCTTGCTCAGTTGTGGCTGGACTATTAAGACAATTTGTTGCTTAAGCAATGGCAAATATACGTCAAATGAGTAGGCAAACACACCAATAAGCCATACATCCTCAACAGCCCCCTCCTGTAGGCGTACACACACTCTCAAGGAAACATTCATTGTTGATGAATGTTGATTTGTGTGGAAATGAACTTTGTGTGGAAATGATTGGAAATGATTCCATGCAGGGTTTATGCACATATTTGTGCCTATGCGTGATTGTTAAATGATGCCACAGGTCTTTCACATTTTTAAGTTGATAAATTAAGACAATTCAAAGATCTAAGGTATTAACCATATTATTATTCTTCAAAATCAACAGAAATATGTCATTAGTCAAAAGTTTGGACACACCTACTCATTCAAGGGTTTTTCTTCATTTTTACTATTTTCTATATTGTAGAATAATAGTGAAGACATCAAAACTATGAAATAAGACATATGGAATCATGTAGTAACTAAAAAAGTGTAAACAAATGAAAATATATTTTCTATCAATTTGAGATTGTTCAAAGTAGCCACCCTTTGCATTGATGACAGCTTTGCACACTCTTGGCATTCTCTAAACCAGCTTCATGAGGAATGCTTTTCCAACAGTCTTGAAGGAGTTCCCACATATGCTAAGCACTTGTTGGCTGCTTTTCCTTCACTCAGCGGTCCAACTCATCCCAAACCATCCCAATTGGGTTGAGGTCAGGTGATTGTGGAGGCCAGGTCATCTGATGCAACACTCCATAATTTTCCTTCTTGGTCAAATAGCCCTTACACAACCTGGAGGTGTGTTGGGTCATTGTCCTGTTGAAAAACAAATGATAGTCCCACTAAACGCAAACCAGATGGGATGGCGTATCACTGCAGAATGCTGTGGTAGCCATGCTGGTTAAGTGTGCCATGAATTCTAAATAAATCACTGACAGTGTCTCCAGCAAAGCACCCCCACACCATCACACTTTCTCCTCCATGCTTCATGGTGAGAACCACACATGCAGAGATCATCTGTTCACCTACTAGGCGTGTAACAAAGACACTGCAGTTTGAACCAAAAGTCAAATGTACAATGCTCGTGTTTCTTGGCCCAAACAAGTCTCTTCTTCTTATTGGTGTCCTTTAGTAGTGGTTTCTTTGCTGCGATTCGACCATGAAGGCCTGATTCACGCAGTCTCATCTGAACAGATGATGTTGAGAAGTGTCTGTTACTTAAACTCTGTGAAGCATGTATTTGGGATGCAATTTATGAGGCTGGTAACTGTAATGAATGTATTCTCTGTAGCAGAGGTAACTCTGGGTCTTCCTTCCTGTGGTGGTCCTCATGAGAGCCAGGATCATCATAGCATTTGATGCTTTTTGCAAATGCAGTTGAATAAATTTGAAAAGTTCTTGAAAGTTTCCGGATTGACTGACGTTCATGTCTAAAAGTAATGATCGACTGTCATTTCTCTTATTTGAGTTGTTCTTTACCAAATAGGGCTATCTTCTGTATACCACCCCTACCTTGTCACTACACAACTGATTTGCTCAAATGCATTAAAACTGAAAGAAAGTCCATGAATTGAAATGTTAATTGAAATGCATTCCAGGTGACTACGTTCATCTCTTCGGCTTGCAAGCCTCTCCCTTTTTCCTCCAAACATAACAATGGTCATTATGGCCAAACAGTTCTATTTTTGTTTCATCAGACGAGAGGACAATTCTCCAAAAAGTACGATCTTTGTCCCCATGTGCAGTTGCAAACTGTAGTCTGGCTTTTCTATGGTGGTTTTGAAGCATTGGCTTTTTCCTTGCTGAGCGGCCTTTCGGGTTATGTCGATATAGGACTCGTTTTACTGTGGATATAGATACTTTTGTACCTGTTTCCTCCAGCATCTTCACAAGGTCCTTTGCTGTTGTTCTGGGATTGATTTGCACTTTTCGCACCAAAGTACGTTTATCTCTTGGAGACAGAACGCGTCTCCTTCCTGAGCGGTATGACGGTGTGTGATCCCATGGTGTTTATACTTGCGTACTATTGTTTGTACAGATGAACGTGGTACCTTCAGGCGTTTGGAAATTGCTCCCAAGGATGAATTAAACTTGTGGAGGTCTACAATTATTTTTCTGAGGTCTTGGCTGATTCCATTTGATTTTCCCATGATGTCAAGGAATGAGGCACTGAGTTTGAAGGTAGCCCTTGAAATACATCCACAGGTACACCTCCAATTGACTCAAATTATGTCAATTAGCCTATCAGCATCTTCTAAAGTCATGACATCATTTTCTGGAATTTTCCAAGCTGTTTAAAGGCATAGTCAACTTAGTGTATGTAAACTTCTGACCCACTGGAATTGTAATACAGTGAATTATAAGTGAAATAATCTGTAAACAATTGTTGGAAAAATGACTTGTGTCATGCACAAAGTAGATGTCCTAACCGACTTGCCAAAACTATAGTTTGTTAACAAGAATTTTGTGGAGTGGTTGAAAAACGAGCTTTAATGACTCCAACCTAAGTGTATGTAAACTTCTGACTTCAACTGTATATATATATATATATATATATATATATATAGAGAGAGAGAGAGCCTTGCAAAAGTATTTATCCCCTTGGCATTTCTTCCTATTTTGTTCTATTCTGTAATTTTAATAGATTTTTATTTGGATTTCATGTAATGGACATACACAAAATATTCCAAATTGGTGAAGTGAAATGGAAAAAATTACTTGTTTCAGAAAATTCAAAAGAAATTTCAACTGAAAGTGGTGCGTGCATATGTATTCAGCTCCTTTGCCATGATGCACCTAAATAAGATCTGGTGCAACCAATTACATTCTGAAGTTACATAATTAGTTAAATAAAGTTCACCTGTGTTCAATCTAAGTGTCACATGATCTCAGTATATATATACACACCTGTTCTGAAAGGCCCAGGAGTCTGCAACACCACTAAGCCAGGGGCACCACCAAGCAAGCGACACCATGAAGACCAAGGAGCTCTCCAAACTGGCCAGGAACCTATGTGGGGGGGTGAATAGTTACGCACACTGAAGTTTTTTTTGTCTTATTTCTTGTTTCACCCAAAAAATATTTTGCATCTTGAAAGTGGTAGGCATGTTGTGTACATCAAATGATACAAACCGCCCCAAAATCTATTTTAATCCAGGTTGTAAGGCAACAAAATAGGGAAAATGCCAAGGGGGTGAATATTTTTGCAAGCCACTGTATATACAGTGGCGAGAACAAGTATTTGATAACCTGCAAAATCGACAGTGTTTCCTACTTACAAAGCATGTGGAGGTCTGTAATTTTTATCATAGGTACACTTCAACTGTGAGAGACGGAATCTAAAACAAAAATCCAGAAAAACACATTGTATGATTTAAGTAATTAGCATTTTATTGCATGACAAGTATTTGATACATCAGAACTTAATATTTGGTACAGAAACCTTTGTTTGCAATTACAGAGAGCATACGTTTCCTGTAGTTCTTGACCAGGTTTGCACACACTGCAGCAGGGATTTTGGCCCACTCCTCCATACAGACCTTCTCCAGATCCTTCAGGTTTTGGGGCTGTCGCTGGGCAATACGGACTTTCAGCTCCCTCCAAAGATTTTGTATTGGGTTCAGGTCTGGAGACTAGCTTGGCCACTCCAGGACCTTGAGATGCTTCTTACGGAGCCACTCCTTAGTTGCCCTGGCTGTGTGTTTCGGGTCGTTGTCATGCTGGAAGACCCAGCCACGACCCATCTTCAATACTCTTACTGAGGGAAGGAGGTTGTTGGCCAAGATCTCGCGATACATGGCCCCATCCATCCTCCCCTCAATACGGTGCAGTCGTCCTGTCCAATTTGCAGAAAATAATTATGTTTCCACCTCCATGCTTCACGGTTGGGATGGTGCTCTTGGGGTTGTACTCATCCTTCTTCCTCCAAACATGGCAAGTGGAGTTTAGACCAAAAAGCTCTATTTTTGTCTCATCAGACCACATGACCTTCTCCCATTCCTCCTCTGGATCATCCAGATGGTCATTGGCAAACTTCAGACGGGCCTGGACATGCACTGGCTTGAGCAGGGGGACCTTGCGTGCGCTGCAGGATTTTAATCCATGACGGTGTAGTGTGTTACTAATGGTTTTCTTTGAGACTGTGGTCCCAGCTCTCTTCAGGTCATTGACTAGGTCCTGCCGCGTAGTTCTGGGCTGATCCCTCACCTTCCTCATGATCATTGATGCCCCACGAGGTGAGATCTTGCATGGAGCTCCAGAACGAGGGTGATTGACCGCCGTCTTGAACTTCTTCCATTTTCTAATAATTGCACCAACAGTTGTTGCCTTCTCACCAAGCTGCTTGCCTATTGTCCTGTAGCCCATCCCAGCCTTGTGCAGGTCTACAATTTTATCCCTGATGTCCTTACACAGCTCTCTGGTCTTGGACATTGTGGAGAGGTTGGAGTCTGTTTGATTGAGTGTGTGGACAGGTGTCTTTTATACAGGTAACGAGTTCAAACAGGTGCAGTTAATACAGGTAATGAGTGGAGAACAGGAGGGCTTCTTAAAGAAAAACTAACAGGTCTGTGAGAGCCGGAATTATTACTGGTTGGTAGGTGATCAAATACTTATGTCTTGCAATAAAATGCAAATTAATTACTTAATCATACGTGGTTTTTCTGGATTTTTGTTTTAGATTCCGTCTCTCACAGTTGAAGTGTACCTATGATAAAAATTACAGACCTCTACATGCTTTGTAAGTAGGAAAACCTGCAAAATCAGCAGTGTATCAAATACTTTTTCTCCCCACTGTATATATTCCAGACTCTGACATTGCTTGTTCTGATATTTCTTAATTTCTTGTTTCTTATAATTTTTTTGTCTATTAGTATTGTACTGTTTGACATTTACTGCACTGCTGGAACAAGAAACACAAGCATAACACCCCACCTGCTCTACCATCTGCTAATTTGTGTACGCGACTAATAAACTTTGATTTGAAATAGAGCCTATGACTGCTTATGTTAGCAGTAGCACTTAAACAAAATGTGTAGAAAACCAGCCCATGGCACAATGAGATCCACAAGTCATCCATTATGCTAATGTTTCTGACCTGAGTCTTTTTATTCAGATGATGGTGCATGGCAGGGAAGGTTGTTCAGATTAATTGAATAACAGTATAGTTGAGTTAGATGATATGATTGAAAGTTGACAGCTGAGTTGGTATTAGTCTGTAATTCTTGTCTTGATTGGCTTTGGTCAGGATTGGTCAGCTGGTGGGTATCGTAGTTTTATGTTTTTCTGCAGAGAGCCAAATAAATAGCAAATAATAACAAGCTATAAATGATAGTACATGAATGCATAATTAGGTAATCAAATGCTATGATATTAATACATTTCAATATGAATATACAACTATAAAACATATTAAGAGTGATATGCAAAATACATACTTGATTAAGCTTAGCAAATATAACAACAATATAAAAATATAAATGTCCAAAGTTAGATGCAATAATTTGTGGTGTAGTAGGCCAAAGCTAGAGTAGGCTATTGTGGCTATTAAATTAAGCATATAACATATGGGGCATACGTCAAACTATATATAAAGCTCATTAAATTAGTAGGCTTTCCAGCAGTATTAAAAACCTCTTAAGGATCGGACTCGTTTTTTCAATTTCTGCCTAAAATGACATACCCAAATCGAACTGCCTGTAGCTCAGGACCTGAAGCAAGGATATGCATTTCCTTGATACCATTTTAAAATTAATGTAGGAGAATAACACATTAGATCTGTTCCATCATCTTTGAAATGCAAGAGAAAGGCCAATTTTAGGAATATAGGCTCAATTTAGATTCTGGCCACTAGATGGCAGCAGTGTATGTGCAAAGTATTACACTGATCCAATGAACCATTGCATTTCTGTTCAAAATGTTGTATCAAGACTGCCCAAATGTGCCTAATTGGTTTATTAACACATTTTCAAGTTCATAACTATGCACTCTCCTCAAACAATAGCATGGTATTCTTTCTACTGTAAATTGGACAGTGCAGTTAGATTAGAATTTAAGCTTTCTGCCCATATCAGATTTGTCTATGTCCCTGGAAATGTTTTTGTTACTTACAACCTCATGCTAATCACATTAGTCTACGTTAGCTCAACCGTCCCGCAGGGGGGACACTGATCCTGTAACTAAAAAGCAGACCTGCTGAGTCTCCCGAGGGGAGAATAGCTCATAATAATGGGTGGAACGGAGCAAATGTAATGGCATCAAACACCTGGAAATCATGTTTTTATCTATTTGATACAAAAACAAATGTTTTTATTAAGTGAATTTCTTTTCTGTTTTCTTCTTCAATGTGGTAACATTTTGTACTCATCTTTTCCTTGACATACTTTCTTGGATTGTTGGGAGAGTTTGAGCGTTTGGTGTGCTCTCACCTGTCTGAGTTCATGAAGAATCCGAATCCAACTTTCACTCCTGTTTCTAATCTGTCTAAACAAAGCATCGAAAAAATAAAATTAGAATTTCACACAAAAATGTTCTCCCTAAGCCCTATTCAGACTTCAGATAAGGTGATTTAAAAAGGACTCATTTCACTTAAATCCATGTTTTATTAAGTCCATGTTACATCTACTTATCTCAAGTCTGAATCAGGCCACATGTGTTCAGTGTAACAACTGTGGTTCAGCACAGCAGTTTAGTCCTGAAGACTGGCTGAGTGGACTACAGGCAGTTCGTGAATATATTATGATGACATTTTGTGATGTTTCTGTTTATTTTGGTCTTTAGCAAGGGTTTTTTCGACTGGTTGTGCACACAATATTTTTTTGGGAGGCAAGCCAAAGTAGGAATTCTTTAATGAAGCGTTTGATGTCATTCAACAAGAGACAAACAATTTTAATGCAAATGTTTTCACTTGAGTAGTACTGCACCAAACATCTTAGTTAGAAGTAAAATTCTGATACAAACATCTTGTCGACAAAAACGGCAAGATTTATGACAGATTTCTTGAGTTATCATAGATTATTTCAGACTATTTTCTATACTGACTACGGTGTCTCAAGATGGACCATCAGTGCTATTGCAGCTTTTTTCTAGTTATTCCAGCGAATTTCTTTGAAAGGAGTATGAGAGCACACTCATTCGATTCGCCTAGCCGAACAAAAGAACTGAAGCATGCGGAAGGCTTAAGGCAGTTGTTTGACAAGCAGGAGATCTGAGTTCACATCCAATTTCTCACATGAATAACAGGAATGAAGGCCCACTTTACACTTTACCTCATATTACCTCTGCTATAACTTAGATAGGCCAAAACATTTTGATTGTAAAATAATTTATCTCACAATGGGCCTGGCAATTGTAGCCTTTAATTCATGCCAAAGTCTACACTAGGAAAAGTATTCAATTCCCAGTGTCTTCTTTAAAATGTTAATCAAAATATTGTGTTTTGATGCTGCATTTTACATGCACTGAAACACCAAAAAGTGTTTTCACAACACTTTCTTAAACACAATTATTCAGATTGAAGAACCACTTTGGGTGTTTCAGAGTACTTTCATTCTGTTTTAAAATATATTCAGTGTATCATTTGTATAACATTTAAACATCTCCAAATGCTAGATTTCAGCTTTGGGGCACCCTTTTTCATGGTTTTACTACACAATGATGGTGTTTTGAGTCTTTCTATTTTAACAGTATATTAAACTGACAGGTTTTATAGGGATTTTTTTTATTATGCTATTTAGATTTCCACGGGGGCGCAGACATCGACTCTAGGGGGTTAATTGCTAGATTTGATGAGGCCTGCATTCTAAATGCCGGACCTGCTTATTAAATACTGCACAAAGAATGTTATTGGTGGCCATTCTGGGGCCTCCAGTGGAGCGGTTGCGTGTGGTTGTATTTTCTGAGTCATTAGCGGTGTGCCACTGCAGAGCGGGTCGTCCTCAGCGAATAGCAAGGTCAACAGGGAGCAGAGAGAACAGAGCTATTTTTGGCCAATAGGTGTGAATATTAACTCCAGAGGTTACCTTAATTGTATTTTCTTTTAGCTATTTCCTCTCCTCTGGTATGTCAATACACAGATGCTATCATTAGAGCTTCTGTATTGCTTGTGGGCTTGATATCCTAAAAGTGTCATATAGAGGACTTGATGCAGTCCACAGTTTCTGTCGTTATTTGAGTAGATTCATAACAGGTGTTAGAACTTAGAAGGAAGATAATATGTTTACCTACACTAGTGGCATCTGAATACACCCCCTTGTCAATAAATTACTATGTTCTATTCATTTCTGAAATGCTAAAGAGCAACATTGCGTAAGTGGAATGTGCTTCGTCATGGCCATCACTTTCAGAGTGCTTGTTTGCTGTACATGTACAGTATAAAGAGAATTACCTAATTAGGTGTGAGTGGGGGGCAAGTTGAAATGGAGTGGTCTGCTCTCAGTTTGCATTGAGTGATGTGCTGTTTGTGACTGATGGCTCTGATGGCAGACCAGCAGTGGATACTAGAGGACGATCAGCTCTCACCCCCTCTACTAAGATATTGCGTTGACCTCTGTGGTCTGCAGCCCCAGACTACCTTGACATTTGCTGTGAAGCTTTTAAAAAGCTAATTAATCCCTTCTGACCTAAGGTTTGGCCCAGTCTGGTCCAAAACCAGCTCTACTTCTCAGGGTTAAAGGCTCCATAGGTCAGCCTGCAGGCTTCTCTCCGTTGTCTCTCCCTGGCTCTCATTTCTGGGAGTTTGTGAGTATAGACAGCTCTCAGAAAAACTCCTCAGATGTGTCAAATTTCTGTAAACTGTTGGGAAAAGTTGCCGGGAACTTTAGATTGGCCTGCTGTTGATACCTGATCTGGAGTCAACATTTCCGTCTGTTTAGAATGGAAGCTGGCATGCAGTTTCCTTCAAATTAGTCGGAGAGGGGTTCTATCAATGATTAATCTGCTTGGCTGTTCCAATTCACTCCATTGGAAGCTCTCAACTCCCTTCTCACATTAGCGTCTATGATATTCCTCTGTGTTATCTCATGGACTATTCCAGCCCATTTAGTATTGCAAAAAGTTCACACCATGAGGCAATATTAATATTCATGAATAATGTTAAGCAGGATAAGAAAATAAATAAATAAACATCCACTAGCTACATTTGGCAATGTCACCCCCTAAAAAGTGCTAAGGGCCCTGGCGCAGCTTGTGATTTTTCTTCCATGACATTTGTTAGTCAGGAAAATAGCAGCCAATGATATTCCCACAGTCCTTGAGGGAAATGGATATGTCGCCACTGTTCTATATTTACCGCAGGGTTTGTAAACCTGAGAATACTTGAAGATATTTGCACATTTATTGTTACCGGCAGGTGAGGAGTGCCGTGGACAAAATTTGTTTTATCAGATCAGTGTTTGTGAAGGATTCCGTTGGGACCAGAAAACCCTCTCTGTTTGCCATTTCACACAAAAAGGAGTGTTCAGATTCTCTACCCTGGGAAATCGATCTATGGGTGAAAGGGGAGAGAGGGGCAGAGGTATTTGTTTTGGAGGGGTGGGGTGAGTGAGTATAAGTGTCCCACATCTGTTGACACAAATGTAGAATTCCTTCTGCCAGTCCTTGTTATAGGTAACAATCCTTCGTAGAAGTGCTTATATTATTATGCATATTATTAGTCAAATGTGGGAATAAATTAAGATATGCAAAATGATTTTTTTTTTAATAACTAGAGTACAACCGACCCGAAGGCGTTCTCATTTATTTTTTGCTGTGGATCTGGTTCTGTACTGGAGGTGGCACCATGTGCTCTTTTTAAATTATGGGCCCCTATCTCTTAAAGGCCCTAGGATTCATTTGTTCAGGGATGGTCAGCCAGACACTGGGATGACAACCCAAGTTGGGATGGGGGGAGGTTTTAGCGGGTGGAATAATGGAGGACAATTAGAGGTTTACTTAGTCACAGCAACAGTATGTTTAACAGTGCAAATATCATGGTACAGCTACATGGACATTCAATGATCATGGTACATTTACAAAAATATATTATGGTAAGTATAATCAAAACTTGTATCTCATTATGGTAAGTGGTGGAATAAGTATAGCTAGTTATAATTGTAATGGCTTAGCAGATAATAACAAAATACTCTGTCTTTACCTGGCTAAACAGGAAACTCATTCTACACCTTTAGACGAAGTGGTATGGGAAAAGGACTTGGGTCGCAAAATACTGTTTATATTGAACAAAAATATAAATGCAACATGCAACATTTTCAAAGATTTTACAGTTCATATAAAGAAATCAGTCAATTTAAATAAATTCATTAGGCCCTAATCTATGGATTTCACATGACTCGGAATGGGCACGGCTAAGTAGGTATGCCCAACCACTTGGGAGCCAGGCCCACCAAATCAGAATTAGTTTTTCCCCCAAAAGGGCTTTATTACAGACAGAGATACTCCTCAACACCCCCTCGTGCAATCCCACGGGTGAAGAAGCCCGATGTGGAGGTCCTGGGCTGGCGTGGTCTGCAGTTGATTCGCCGGTTAGACGTACTGACAAATTCTCTAAAATGACGTTGGAGGCAGCTTATGGTAGAAAAATTAACATTCAATTCTCTGCCAACAGCTGTGGTGGCATTGTGTTGTGTGACAAAACTGCACATTTTAGAGTGGCCTTTAATTGTCCCCAGCACAAGGTGCACCTGTGTAATGATCATGCTGTTTAATCAACTTCTTGATATGCCACACCTGTCAGGTGGATGGATTATCTTGACAAAGGAGAAATGCTCACTAATAAGGATGTAAACATATTTGTGTAACGCATGGACGTCGTGGGTGTGGAGTCAGGCGCAGGAGGCAGAAAAATGTTTGGTACAATACTTCTTTAATAAGTACCACAAAAGAGAATATGCCCAAAACAACAGGGCGTAACAAAACCCAAAGTATAAAACATGATCCACTACACAAACACAGTGAAACTGAACGTAACAAGCTCGCACACAGAACAGGTGGGGAGGCGGGCTTAAATAACACCACTAATTACCTAATGAACACAGGTGCAACTAATAAAGACATAACCAACAGAAAAAGGAAAAGGGAATCGGTGGCAGCAGCTAGTAGGCCGGTGACGACGACCGCCGAGCGCCACCCGAACAGGGAGAGGAGCCACCCTCGGTAGGAGTCGTGACAGTACTTTTCCCCCTCCCTGACGCGCGGCTCCCGCAGCGCGCCGACACCGGCCTCGGGGTCGACCCGGAGGGCGAGGCGCAGGGCGATGGAAATCCTCTAACAGTGATGGATCCAGTATGTCCCCCACAGGCACCCAGCACCTCTCCTCCGGACCGTACCCCTCCCAGTCCACGAGGTACTGCAGACCCCTCACCCGGCGTCTTGAGTCCAGAATGATACGTACTGTATACGCCGGGGACCCCTCGATGTCCAGAGGGGGCGGAGGGACCTCCGGCACCTCACCTTCTTGTAGGGGACCAGCTACCACCGGCCTGAGGAGAGACACATGAAATGAGGGGTTAATACAATAATAAGAAGGGAGTTTTAATCTATAACACACCTCGTTTATTCTCCTCAGGACTTTGAAGGGCCCTAGACGCTGCGGACCCAGCTTCTGGCAGGGCAAGCGGAGGGGTAGGTTTTGGGTCGAAAGCCAGACCCTGTCCCCTGGTGCGAATACGGGGACCTCACTGCGGTGGCGGTCAGCGCTCCTCTTCTGCCATCCTCCTGCTTGCTTCAGGGATTCCTGGATGGCCCTCCAGGTTTCCTTGGAGCGCTGTACCCAATACTCCACTGCAGGAGCCTCGGTCTGACTCTGATGCCATGGTGCCAGGACCGGCTGGTAGCCTAACACACACTGAAATGCCGACATGTTAGTGGATGAGTGGCGGAGTGAATTTTGCGCCAACTCAGCCCATGGTATGTATCTAGACCACTCACCTGGCAATACGACCGCAGAAACCTACCCACCTCCTGGTTCACTCTCTCCACCTGCCCATTGTTCTCGGGGTGATAACCGGAGGTCAAGCTGACCGAGACCCCCAGACGCTCCATAAATGCCCTCCTTCCCCGGAGGTGAACTGTGTACCCCGATCAGAGACGATGTCTTCCGGCACCCCGTAATGCCGGAAGACATGGGTGAATAGGGCCTCCGCAGTCTGCAGGGCCGTAGGGAGACCGGGCAGCGGGAGGAGACGGCAGGACTTAGAGAACCGATCCACAACTACCAGAACCGTGGTATTCCCCTGAGACGGGGGAAGATCGGTAAGGAAGTCCACCGACAGGTGAGACCACGGCCTTTGTGGAACGGGGAGGGGTTGTAACTTTCCTCTAGGAAGGTGCCTAGGAGCCTTGCTCTGGGCGCATACCGAACAGGAAGAGACATAAAACCTCACGTCCTTAGCCAAGGTGGGCCACCAGTACTTCCCCCTAAGGCCTCGCACTGTCCTCGCCACCCCAGGATGACCCGACGAGGGTAGTGTATGAGCCCATCAAATCAATTGATCACGGACACCAAGCGGAACGTACTTACGGCCTGTAGGACAGTTCGAAGGCGCAGGCTCCACCTGTAACGCCCGCTCAATGTCCGCGTCCACCTCCCATACCACTGGTGCTGCCAGCTTAGAGGCTGGAAGGATGGGAGTAGGCTCGATGGGCCGATCCTCAGTGTCATAGAGGCGGGACAGCGCATCGGCCTTGGTGTTCATGGAACCTGGTCTATACGAAATGCTGAACTGAAATCGGGTGAAGAACATGGCCCACCGTGCCTGACGCGTCTCCGGGCTGCCCCGGATATACTCCAGGTTCCGGTGGTCAGTCCAGATGAGAAAAGGGTGTCTAGCCCCCTCAAGCCAGTGTCTCCACACTGTCAGAGCCTTAACCACAGCTAACAACTCACGGTCCCCCACATCATAGTTCCGCTCCGCCGGACTGAGCTTCCTAGAAAAGAAAGCGCAGGGGCGGAGTTTCGGTGGCGTACCCAAGTGCTGTGATAGAACAGCACCCACCCCAGCCTTGGACGCATCCACCTCCACTATGAACGGCAAAGAGGGGTCCGGGTGCGCCAACACAGGCGCATCAGTGAACAGCGCCTTCAACTGGTTAAAGGCTCTGTCCACCTCTGTCGACCACCGCAAACGCACCGTCCCCCGCTTCAGTAGTGAGGTAATGGGAGCCGCCACCTGGCCAAAACCCCGGATAAACCTCCGGTAGTAATTGACAAAACCCAAAAACCGCTGCACTTCCTTCATCGTGGTTGGAGTCGGCCAATTACGCATGGCATTAACGCGGTCACACTCCATCACCATCCCTGAGGTGGAAATGCGATAACCCAGGAAGGAGACGGCTCGTTTGAAGAACTCACAGTTCTCAGCCTTGACGTATAGATCATGCTCCAGCAGTCTACCAAGCACCTTGCGCACTAGAGACCCATGCTCAGCACGTGTAGAGGAGTAAATCAAGATATCGTCGATATACACAATCACGCCCTGCCTGTGCAGGTCTCTGGGAATCTCATCCACAAAAGATTGAAAGACGGCTGGAGAATTCTTCAACCCATACGGCATGACGAGGTACTCATAGTGGCCCGATGTGGTACTAAATGCGGTTTTCCACTCGTCTCCCTTCCGAATACTCCAGAGATCCAGTTTCGTGAAAAAATGCGCTCCGTGAAATGATTCCACCACCGTAGCAATGAGAGGCAGCGGGTAACTGAACTCCACTGTAATGGAATTTAGACCTCTAGAATCAATGCACGGACGCAGACCTCCCCCCTTTTTCTTCACGAAAAAGAAACTCGAGGAGACGGGTGAAATGGAGGGCCGAATGTACCCCTGCCCCAGAGATTCCGTGACATATGTCTCCATAGCCAACGTATCCTCCTGGGACAATGGGTACACGTGACTCTTGGGAAGCGCAGCGTTACCCTGGAGGTCTATCGCACAATCCCCCTGTCGATGAGGTGGTAATTTAGTCGCCTTCTTCTTACAGAAGGCAAGAGCCAAATCGGCATACTCAGCGGGGAATACGCACAGTGGAAACCTGGTCTGGACTCTCCACCGATGTCGCACCGATGGAAACACCCAGACACCTACCTGAACACTCCTCTGACCAACCCTGGAGAATCCCCTGTTTCCACAAAATCCTGGGATTGTGACTGGGTAGCGAGGGCACCCCCAGTACCACCGGAAACGCAGGTGAATCGATAAGAAAGAAACTAATTCGTTCCTTATGATTCCCCTGCGTTACCATGTCCAGTGGCACCGTGGCCTCCCTGACCAGCCCTGACCCTAATGTCCGGCTATCTAAGGAGTGCACTGGAAAAGGGGAATCTATTGGTACCAGCGGAATTCCTAACTTAAGGGCGAGTCCGCGATCCATAAAGTTCCCAGCTGCGCCTGAATCGACTAGCGCCTTATGCTGGGAAAAGGGAGCAAAATCAAGGAAAAAAATTAAGACAAACATGTGACCAACAGAGGATTCTGGGTGTTCCCCCTCATGTCCTTGTCGGTAATTGTTTCTTGTAGTGCTTATGCACGGTATGCTGGTATGTACCGGGTTTTGTTTGACCCATTGTTGTATCGTTCTGTTGACGGTGGTTTATGGATATTAAACATCACTGTTGTAAATCAGTTTTCGCTCTCCTGCACCTGACTTCTCTGCCACTAGTACGCATTGCACTACAATTATTTAGTCATATCCCAGTTTACCTGTTTACTTATGGCCCTGCCTACACCAAACAACTTTTGTTTTATTAATTGAGAAAGAATATTCCACTTTACTTGGAATGGCAAGCCAGACAAATTAAACTGCCCTAATTATATAATAGTAATATTAAATATTAAAGCATTGGACCTCTCAATAAAGGCTTCAGTCAAACAAAAACTATACTTAAAACCTGTTGGGGCTAGGGGGCAGTATTTTCACGGCCGGATAAAAAACGTACCCGATTTAAACTAGTTACTACTCTTACCCAGAAATGAGAATATGCATATAATTAGTCGATTTGGATAGAAAACACTCTAAAGTTTCTAAAACTGGCAGGCCAAAACCTGAGAAGATTCCATATAGGAAGTGCCCTGTCTGACAATTTGTTGTCCTTCTGTTGCATCTCTATCGAAAATACAGCATCTGTGCTGTAACGTGACACTTTCTAAGGCTTCCATTGGCTCTCTAAAGCTGCCAGAAAGTGGAATGGGGTGTCTGCTGTCTCTGGGAAAAGTACAGCAGCTCTGTTTGTGAGTGGTCAGCCTGGGGACAGTGAGACTGAGATGCGCGTTCACGAGACTTCTCAATTTTTTTTCTTTCAGCCTTTGAATGAATACAACGTTGCCCGGTTGGAATATTATCGCTATTTTACGAGAAAAATACCATAAAAATTGATTTTAAACAGCGTTTGACATGCTTCTAAGTACAGTAATGGAATATTTTGAAATGTTTTGTCACGAAATGCACTCATGCGTTACCCTTCGGATAGTGACCTGAACGCATGAACAAAACGGAGGTATTTGGATTTAACTATGGATTATTTGGAACCAAAACAAAATTTGTTGTTGAAGTAGAAGACCTGGGAGTGCATTCTGACGAAGAACAGCAAAGGTAATCCAATTTTTCTAATAGTAATTCTGAGTTTAGTGAGCCCCAAACTTGGTGGGTGTCAAATTAGCTAGCCTCTGATGGCCGAGCTATGTACTCAGAATATTGCAAAATGTGCTTTCGCCGAAAAGCTATTTTAAAATCTGACATAGCATTTGCATAAAGGAGTTCTGTATCTCTAATTCTTAAAATAATTGTTATTTATTTTGTCAACATTTATCATAAGTAATTTAGTAAATTCACCGGAAGTTTGCGGTGGGTATGCTAGTTCTGAACATCACATGCTAATGTAAAAAGCTGTTTTTTGATATAAATATGAACTTGATTGAACAAAACATGCATGTATTGTATAACATAATGTCCTAGGAGTGTCATCTGATGAAGATCATCAAAGGTTAGTGCTGCATTTAGCTGTGGTTTTGGTTTTTGTGAGAAATTGAAGTTATAACATTTTTTTGGTATTTGTATTTCGCCCCACGCGATTCCACTGGCTGTTGACTAGGGTGGGACGCCATTGTCCCACCTAGCCCATAGAAGTTAAATCTGAACTGGTTCTCTAGCAGATTAGTAAGAATGGCTCACCCTGTGTTCAAGAATGGCCTTTTTCCCTTCATACAGATTACAACCTCTCACTTTCGGTGATTTGAAAATGAAATCCTCTCCAAATTATCATTATTTTTAAAACAAGCCATAGAAAGCTGGTTGCAATTTTAGTTTAATCTATAAGAAAAGACAGAACAAATATTATAACAAATATTATGGTTAAACTCAAATATACTGATTGATAAAATGCATTATCTTTGGAAGAAATGCATAAAAACTGTATAATCTTTGTAAATGATATTATAAATAGGACTGGTGGAATTATGTCACACCAAAATTGGCTATAGAAAACTCATAAATAAAAAGTATACCAGTTTCATTTAAGGACCAAAAATGTACAGCCGTGTCATACAGGTTACAAAAAAGTTGTGAGGAGATTTTCGATGTACCGATTCCATAGCACATGGTTTATGAACTGATACACAAAACGACCCTGGATTCAAAACTTTTTTCAATTTGAATTATTATACAAAATTCTTGCAACCAATAGAAAGTTATATATAATATATGGGGGATACAACCATCCCTGCTCTGCAGATTTTGCTGTGAGGAGACATAATCATTAGGTCACTTATTTTAATACTGCCCATATGTAGCCTGTTTTTGGTCTCAGGTTCAGGAAAGGCTGACAAATTGCAACATTTACTTGGAGCTAACTGAAAATTACACTGCTGGGTTATTTCAAAAGTCATAGTCAATCGATCAATAATATAATAATACTCTTAGCAAAAATGTGTATCTTTAATTTATACTCTGTAGAAACTATGAGAATAGAAATGTTCAGAACTTTTGTGAAACATCATAGCACAGTGGAAAAATATATGGCAGATAGAAATCACAATTGGATGGTCTTCAAAGATATATGGTAGGGGTTGAGGGTAGCTGAAGGCTGGGACTAAAAACAAAAGTGAACTAATGTAAAATATACTGTCCATAAAATATATATATATATAGTATAAAGTGCATTCTGAAAGTATTCAGACCCCTTGACTTTTTCCAAATGATGTTACCTTACAGCCTTATTCTAAAATGTATTAAATTGTTTTTTTCCCTCATCAATCTAGACATAATGACGAAGCAAAATCAGGTTTAGACATTTTTGCTAATTTATAAAAAAATAAAGCCTGAAATATGACATTTACATAAGCATTCAGGCCTTTTACTCAGTACTTTTTTGAATCACCTTTGGCAGCGATAACAGCCTTAAGTCTTCTTGGGTATGACACTACAAGCTTGGCACACCTGTATTTGGGGAGTTTCTCCCATTCTTCTCTACAGATCCTCTCAAGCTCTGTCAGGTTGGATGGGGAGCGTTGCTGGACAGCTATTTTCAGGTCTCTCCAGAGATATTCGATCGGGTTCAAGTCCGGGCTCTGGCTGGGCCACTCAGGGACATTCAGAGACATGTCCCAAAGCCACTCCTGCGTTGACTTGGCTGTGTGCTTAGTGTCGTTGTCCTGTTGGAAGGTGAACCTTGGCCCCAGTCTGACATCCTGAGCGCTGTGGAGCAGGTCAAGGATCTCTCTGTACTTTGTTCAATTCATCTTTGCCTTGATCCTGACTAGTCTCCCAGTCCCTACCGCTGATAAACTTCCCCATAGCATGATGCTGCCACCACCATGCTTCACCGTAGGTATGGTAATAGGTTTCCTCCAGACGTGACGCTTGGTATTCAGGCCAAAGAGTTCAATCTTGGTTTCATCAAACCTGAGAATCTTGTTTGTCATGGTCTGAGAGTCTTTAGGTGACTTTTGGCAAACTCCAAGCGGGCTGTTATGTGCCTTTTACTGAGGAGTGGCTTTCGTCTGGCCACTCTACCATCAAGGCCTGATTGGTGGAGTTCTGCATAAATGATTGTTCTCCCATCTCCGCAGAGTGACTCTGGGCTCTTGAGTGGCGCAGCAGTCTAAGGCACTGCATCTCAGTGCTTGAGGTAGCACTACAGACACCCTGATTCTAATCCAGGCTGTATCACAACTGGCTGTGATTGGGAGTCCCATAGGGCGATACACAATTGGCCCAGCATCATCCAGGTTAGCCGGTGTAGACTGTCATTGTAAATGAGAAATTGTTCTTAACTGAATTGCTTAGTTGTTGTCGGAATACTTATGTAAATAAGGTACTTTTATAGTTGTATACATTTGCAAAAATTTCTAAAAACCTGTTTTCACTTTGTCATTATGGGGTATTGTGTGTAGATTGCTGAGGAAAAACATTTATTTAATCAATTTTAGAATAAGGCTGTAACGTAACAGAATGTGGAAAAAGTCAAAGGGTCTGAATACTTTCCGAAGGCCCTCCATACAAACTGGAATTAGAAGTGTAAGTATTGTTGTCCATTAGTTTACATTTGTTAGTAGAGGGGTGGTAGGGTTAGGGTACAATAATTAAGAATTAAAATATATAAAATAACATATACAGTACAAGTCAAAGGTTTGGACGCACCTACTAATTCAAGGGTTTTTCTTTATTTTTAGTATTTTCTACACTGTAGAATAATAGGGAAGACATCAAAACTATGAAACAACACATATGGAATCATGTAGTAACTAAAAAAGTGTTAAACAAATAAAATATATATTTAACATTCGAGATTGTTCAAAGTAGCCACCCTTTGCCTTGATGACAGCTTTGCACACTCTTGGCATTCTCTCAAACAGCTTCACCTGGAATGCTTTTCCAACAGTCTTTAAGGAGATCCCACATATGCTGAGCACTTGTTGGCTGCGTTTACTTCACTCTGCGGTCCAACTCATACCAAACCATCCAATTGGGTTGAGGTCAGGTGATTGTGGAGGCCAGGTCATCTAAGGCAGAGCTCCATCACTCTCTCTTTCCTGGTCAAATATCCATTACACTTCTTGGAGGTGTGTTGGGTCATAGTCCTGTTAAAAAACAAATGACAGTCCCACTAAACACAAACTAGATGGGATGGCGTATCGCTGCAGAATGTTGTGGTAGCCATGCTGTTTCACCTGTTATGGCTAGGGGGCAGTATTTTCACGGCCGGATAAAAAACGTACCCGATTTAATCTGATTATTACTCCTGCCCAGAAACTAGAATATGCATATAATTATTAGCTTTGGATAGAAAACACTCCAAAGTTTCTAAACCTGTTTGAATGGTGTCTGTGAGTATAACAGAACCCTTTTGGCAGGCCAAAACCTGAGAAGTTTCCATGCAGGAAGTGCCCTGTCTGACAATTTCTTGCCCTTCTTGATTATCTCTATCCAATACAGGGGATCTCTGCTGTTACGTGACACTTCCTACGGCTCCCATGGGCTCTCAGAAGGCGGCAAAAAGCTCAATCGTGGCTTTGCAGGCTCTGGCTGAAAAAAAGTAGCGCGTTTGGATAGTGGCTGGTCACAGTACTGTGAGACTCAGGCTCGTGCACGAGGGGATCCCATGCTTTTATTTTCTCTCTCTTTGTACGTATACACGCTTTCCCAGTCGGAATATTACCGCTTTTTTACGAGAAAAATGGCATAAAAATTGATTTTAAACAGCGGTTGACATGCTTCGATGTACGGTAATGGAATATTTAGAATTTTTTTGTCACGAAATGCGCCATGCTCGTAACCCTTATTTACACTTCGGATAGTGTCTTGAACGCACGAACAAAACACCGCTATTTGGATATAACAATGGATTATTTTGAACCAAACCAACATTTGTTATTGAAGTAGCAGTCCTGGGAGTGCATTCTGACGAAGAACACCAAAGGTAATCAAACTTTTCTAATAGTAAATCGGAGTTTGGTCAGGGCTAAACTTGGTGGGTGTCTAAATAGCTAGCCGTGATGGCTGGGCTATCTACTCAGAATATTGCAAAATGTGCTTTCACCGAAAAGCTATTTTAAAATCGGACACCTCGATTGCACAAAGGAGTTCTGTATCAATAATTCTTAAAATAATTGTTATGTTTTTTGTGAACGTTTATCGTGAGTAATTTAGTAAATTCACCGGAGGTTTGCGGGGGGTATGCTAGTTCTGAACGTCACATGCTAATGTAAAAAGCTGTTTTTTTATATAAATATGAACTTGATTGAACAAAACATGCATGTATTGTATAACATAATGTCCTAGGTGTGTCATCTGATGAAGATCATCAAAGGTTAGTGCTGCATTTAGCTGTGGTTTGGGTTTATGTGACATTATATGCTAGCTTGAAAAATGGGTGTCTGATTATTTCTGGCTGGGTTCTCTGCTGACATAATCTAATGTTTTGCTTTCGCTGTAAAGCCTTTTTGAAATCAGACAGTGTGGTTAGATAAAGGAGAGTCTTGTCTTTAAAATGCTGTAAAATAGTCATATGTTTGAAAAATGGAAGTTTTTGTATTTTTGAGGAATTTGTAATTCGCGCCACGCCTATCATTGGCTATTGGAGCAGGTGTTCCGCTAGCGGAATGTCTAGATGTAAGAGGTAAGCGTCCCACCTACGTAACAGCCACTGCCAGCCTGTGGCGCGATTTTCAAAACCTTAAAAATCCTATTACTTCAATTTCTCAAACATATGACTATTTTACAGCCATTTAAAGACAAGACTCTCGTTAATCTAACCACACTGTCCGATTTCAAAAAGGCTTTACAACGAAAGCAAAACATTAGATTATGTCAGCAGAGTACCAAGCCAGAAATAATCAGACACCCATTTTTCAAGCCAGCATATAATGTCACCAAAACCCAGAAGACAGCAAAATGCAGCACTCACCTTTGATGATCTTCATCAGATGACAACCCTAGGACATTATGTTATACAATACATGCATGTTTTGTTCAATCAAGTTCATATTTATATCAAAAACCAGCTTTTTACATTAGCATGTGACGTTCAGAACTAGCATACCCCCCGCAAACTTCCGGGGAATTCGCTAACATTTTACTAAATTACTCACGATAAACGTTCACAAAAAGCATAACAATTATTTTAAGAATTAGAGATACAGACCTCCTCTATGCACTCGATATGTCCGATTTTAAAATAGCTTTTTGGTGAAAGCACATTTTGCAATATTCTAAGTACATAGCCCAGGCATCACGGGCTCGCTATTTAGACACCCGGCAAGTTTAGCACTCACCATAATCATATTTACTATTATAAAAGTTTGATTACCTTTTGTTGTCTTCGTCAGAATGCACACCCAGGACTGCTAGTTTAGCAAGTTTAGCACTCAACAAAGTCAGATTTACTATAAGAAAAATGTTATTACCTTTGCTGTTCTTCATCAGAATGCACTTCCAGGACTTCTACTTCAATAACAAATGTTGGTTTGGTCCCAAATAATCCATCGTTATATCCGAATAGCGGCGTTTTGTTCGTGCGTTCCAGACACTATCCGAAATAGTAAAGAAGTGTCACGCGCATGGCGCAATTCGTGACAATAAAATTCTAAATATTCCATTACCGTACTTCGAAGCATGTCAACCGCTGTTTAAAATCAATTTTTACGACATTTTTATCGTAGAAAAGCGATAATATTCCGACAGGGAATCTCCTTTTCGGCAAACAGAGGAAAAAATCCCAAAGGCGGGGGCGGTCGGGGTCACGCGCATAAGCCCGTGTCCCTTGATCGGCCACTTGAGAAAGGCGATAATGTGTTTCAGCCAGGGGCTGGAATGACGACATTCTGTTTTTTCCCGGGCTCTGAGCGCCTATGGACGACGTGGGAAGTGTCACGTTAGAGCAGAGATCCTTAGTAAATGATAGAGATGGAAAAGAAGTTCAAGAAATGGTCAGACAGGCCACTTCCTGTAAAGGAATCTCTCAGGTTTTGACCTGCCATTTGAGTTCTGTTATACTCACAGACACCATTCAAACAGTTTTAGAAAATTTAGGGTGTTTTCTATCCATATGTAATAAGTATATGCATATTCTAGTTACTGGGTAGGAGTGGTAACCAGATTAAATCGGGTATGTTTTTTATCCAGCCGTGTCAATACTGCCCCCTAGCCCTAACAGGTTAACACTGAAATGCTTCACTATTATTCAACAATGTGGAAAATACTAAAAATAAAGAAAAAACAGACTAGATGTGTCCAAACTTTTGACTGGTAATGTATATAAACTCAGCAAAAAAAGAAACTTCCTCCCACTGTCAACTGCGTTTATTTTCAGCAAATTTAACATGTGTACATTTTTGTATGAACATAACAAGATTCAACAACTGAGACAAACTGAACAAGTTCTACAGACATGTGACTAACAGAAATGGAACAATGTGTCCCTGAACAAAGGGGGGGTCAAAATCAAAAGTAACAGTCAGTATCTGGCGTGGCCACCAGCTGCATTAAGTACTGCAGTGCATCTCCTCCTCATGGACTGCACCAGATTTGGAAGTTCTTGCTGTGAGATGTTACACCACTCTTCCACCAAGGCACCTGCAAGTTCCCAGACATTTCTGGGGGAATGGCCCTCACCCTCACCCTCACCCTCCGATCCAACAGGTCCCAGACGTGCTCAATGGGATTGAGATCTGGGCTCTTCACTGGCCATGGCAGAACACTGACATTCCTGTCTTGCAGGAAATCACGCACAGAACGAGCAGTATGGTTGGTGGCGTTGCCATGCTGGAGGGTCATGTCAGGATGAGCCTGCAGGAAGGGTACCACATGAGGGAGGAGGATGTCTTCCCTGTAATGCACAGGGTTGAGATTGCCTGCAATGACAACAAGCTCAGTCCGATGATGCTGTGACACACCGCCCCAGACATTGACGGACCCTCCACCTCCAAATCGATCCCGCTCCAGAGTACAGGCCTCGGTATAATGCTCATTCCTTTGACGATAAACGCAAATCCGACCATCACTACTGGTGAGACAATACCGCGACTCGTCATTGAAGAGCTCTTTTTGCCAGTCCTGTCTGGTCCAGCGACAGTGGGTTTATGCCCATAGGCGACGTTGTTGCCAGTGAGGTCTGGTGAGGACCTGTCTTACAACAGGCCTACAAGCCCTCAGTCCAGGCTCTCTCAGCTTATTGCAGACAGTCTGAGCACTGATGGAGGGATTGTGCTTTCCTGGTGTAACTCAGACAGTTGTTGTTGCCATCCTGTACCTGTCCTGCAGGTGTGATATTCAGATATACCGATCCTGTGCAGGTGTTGTTACATGTGCTGTGCCATTGTGAGGATGATCATTTGTTGACTTCTGTAATCGAAAAAGCCTTGGTTTCATGCATGTTAACATCAAAAGCCTCCACCATAAGTTTGTTTTTCTCACTGCTTTAGCACCCGCCGCCAACCACGATGTCCTTGCCGTGTCTGAATCCTGGCTTAGGAATGATTTCCATACCCAACTACAACATTTTTCCGTCAAGATAGAACTGTCAAAGGGGGAGGAGTTGCTATAAACTGCAGAGATAGCTTGCAAAGTTCTGTCATATTTTCCAGGTCTATGCCCAAACAGTTCGAGCTTCTAATAAAAAAAATGAATCTCTCCAGAAATAAGTCTCTCGCTGTTGCTGCCTGTTATAAACCCCCCTCAGCTCCCAGCTGTGCCCTGGACACCATATGTGAATTGATTGCCCCCCATCTATCTTCAAAGTTCGTTCTGTTAGGTGACCTAAACTGGGATATGCTTAACACCCCAGCAGTCCTACAATCTAAGCTAGAGGCCCTCAATCTCACACAAATGATCAAGGAAACCACCAGGTACATCCCTAAATCTGTAGACATGGGCACCGTCATAGATATCATCCTGACCAACTTGCCCTCCAAATACACCTCTGCTGTTTTCAATCAGGATCTCAGCGATCACTGCCTCATTGCCTGCATCCGCTATGGGTCCACGGTCAAACGACCACCCCTCATAACTGTCAAATGCTCCCTAAAACACTTCTGCGAGCAGGCCTTTCTAATCGACCTGGCCCAGGTATCCTGGAAGGATATTGACCTCATCCCGTCAGTTGAGGATGAGTGGTCGTTCTTTAAAAGTAATTTCCTCACCATCTTAAGCCCCTTTCAAATAATGTAGAACTAAGAACAGATAGAGCCCTTTGTTCACTCCAGACCTGACTGCCCTTGACCAGCACAAAAACATCCTGTGGCGGACTGCAATTGCATCGAATAGTGCCCGCGATATGCAACTGTTCAGGGAAGTCAGGAACCAATACACACAGTCAGTCAGGAAAGCAAAGGCTAGCTTTTTCAAACATAAATTTGCATCCTGTAGCTCTAACTCCAAAAAGTTTTGGGACACTGTAAAGTCCATGGAGAACAAGAGCACCTCCTGCCAGGCTAGGCGACATGGTCACCACCGATAAATCCATGACAATCAAAAATGTCAATAAGCATTTCTCAACGGCTGGCCATGCCTTCCTCCTGGCTACTCCAACCCAGGCCAACAGCTCCGCACCCCTCGCAGCTACTTGCCCGAGCCTCCCCAGCTTCTCCTTCACCCAAATCCAGATCACTGATGTTCTGAAAGAGCTGCAAAATCTGGACCCGTACAAATCAGCTGGGCTAGACAATCTGGACCCTCTTTTTCTAAAATTATCCGCCGCCATTGTTGCAACACCTATTACCCCTATTACCCTATTAGCAAACTCTCTTTCGTTTCATCCGAGATCCCTAAAGATTGGAAATCTGCCACGGTCATCCCCCTCTTCAAAGGGGGTGACACTCTAGACCCAAACTGTTACAGACCTATATCCGTCCTGCCCTGCCTTTCTAAAGTCTTTGAAAGCCAAGTTAATAAACAGATCACTGACCATTTTGAATCCCACCGTACCTTCTCTGCTGTGCAATCCGGTTTCCAAGCTGGTCACGGGTGCACCTCAGCCACGCTCAAGGTACTAAATGATATCATAACCTCCATCGATAAAAGACAGTACTGTGCAGCCGTCTTCATCGACCTGGCCAAGGCATTCAACTCTGTCAATCACCGTATTCTTATCGGCAGACTCAATAGCCTTGGTTTCTCAAATGACTGCCTCGCCTGGTTCACCAACTACTTCGAAGACAGAGTTCAGTGTGTAAAATCGGAGGGCCTGTTGTCCGGACCTCTGGCAGTCTCTATGGGGGTACCACAGGGTTCAATTCTCGGGCCGACTATTTTCTCTGTATATATCAACGATGTCGCTCTTGCTGCGGGTGATTCCCTGATCCACCTGTACGCAGAAGACACCATTCTGTATACATCTGGCCCTTCTTTGGAAACTGTGTTAACTAACCTCCAAACGAGCTTCAATGCCATACAACACTCCTTCTGTGGCCTCCAACTGCTCTTAAACGCTAGCAAAATAAAATGCATGCTTTTCAACCGTTCGCTGCCCGCCCCCGCCCGCCCATCCAGCATCACTACTCTGGACGGTTCTGACCTAGAATACGTGGACAACTACAAATACCTAGGTATCTGGCTAGACTGTAAACTCTCCTTCCAGACTCATATCAAACATCTCCAATCCAAAATGAAATCTAGAATCGGCTTTCTATTTCGCAACAAAGCCTCCTTCACTCACGCTGCCAAACTTACCCTAGTAAAACTGACTATCCTACCGATCCTCGACGTCGGCGATGTCATCTACAAAATAGCTTCCAATACTCTACTCAGCAAATTGGATGCAGTCTATCACAGTGCCATCCGTTTTGTTACCAAAGCGCCTTATACCACCCACCACTGGGACCTGTATGCTCTAGCCGGCTGGCCCTCGCTACATATTCGTTGCCAAACCCACTGGCTCCAGGTCATCTATAAGTTTATGCTAGGTAAAGCTACGCCTTATCTCGGCTCACTGGTCACGATAACAACACCCACCAGTAGCACACGCTCCAGCAGGTATATCTCACTGGTTATCCCCAAAGCCAACACCTCCTTTGGCCACCTTTCCTTCCAGTTTTCTGCTGCCAGTGACTGGAACGAATTGCAAAAATTGCTGAAGCTGGAGACTTACATTTCCCTCACTAGCTTTAAACATCAGCTATCTGAGCAGCTAACCGATCGCTGCAGCTGTACATAGTCCATCTGTAAATAGCCCACCCAATCTACCTACCTCATCCCCATATTGTTTTTATTTACTTTGCTGCTCTTTTGCACACCAGTATCACTACTTACACACCATCATCTGCTCATCATCATCTGCTCATCTATCACTTCAGTGTTAATCTGCTAAATTGTAATTACTTTGCTACTATGGCCTATTTATTGCCATACCTCCTCATGCCATTTGCACACACTGTATATAGACTTTCTTTTTTTCAATTTTTTTATTGACTGTACACTTGTTTATTCCCTGTGTAACTCTGTGTTGTTGTTTCTGTTGCACTGCTTTGCTTTATCTTGGCCAGGTCGCAATTTTAATGAGAACTTGTTCTCAACTAGCTTACCTGGTTAAATAAAGCTGAAATATTTGTATTTTAATTTTAAATCAGCTGTCCGTCCTGTCTCCCTGTAGTGCTGTCTAAGGCATCTCACAGTACGGACAATACTATTTATTGCCCTGGCCACATCTGCAGTCCTCATGCCTCCTTGCAGCATGCCTAAGGCACGATCACGCAGATGAGCAGGGAACCTGGGCATCTTTCTTTTGGTGTTTTTCAGAGTCAGTATAAAGGCCTCTTTAGTGTCGTAAGTTTTCAAAACTGTGACCTTAATTGCCTACCGTCTGTAAGCTATTAGTGTTTTCACGACCGTTCCACAGGTGCATGTTCATTAATTGTTTATGGTTCATTGAACAAGCATGGGAAACAGTGTTTAAACCCTTTACAATGAAGATCTGTGAAGATATTTGCATTCATACAAATTATCTTTGAAAGACAGGGTCCTGAAAAAGGGACGTTTCTTTTTTTGCTGAGATTATATTTACAACAACAAAAAATATATGGGGGATTGGAAATGATGCAGAAATGTACATTAACATGAGCCACATTCTAAACTCATCAAAAAAAGAAATGTCCTCTCACTGTCAACTGCATTTATTTTCAGCAAACTTAACGTGTAAATATTTGTATGAACATAACATTCAACAACTGAGACATAAACTGAACAAGTTCCACAGACATATGACTAATAGAAATGTAATAATGTGTCCCTGAACAAAGGGGGGGGGGGGGGGTCAAAAGTAACAGTCAGTACTAGTTCTTGCTGTGAGATGTTACCCCACTCTTCCACCAAGTGTCACGTCCTGGCCAGTATAAGGGTTCATTGGTATTGTAGTTTGGTCAGGACGTGGCAGAGGGTATTTGTTTTATGTGGTTCAGGGTGGTGTTTTGGGAAAAGGGTGTTTGATTTATTATTTCCGGGTTTTGAGTTATGGTCTATGTTTATGTATTTCTATGTGTAGTCTAGTGAGTGTGTTTCTATGTTGAGTTAATTGGGGTGGACTTCCAATTGAAGGCAGCTGTTTGGTGTTGCCTTTGATTGGAAGTCCTATATTAGTTGGGTGTGTTTGTCTTGTATTTGTGGGAGATTGTTTTTGCACTGTGTATGTATAGCCTGCAAAACTGTCATTTGTCGTGCTTATTGTTTTCTTGTTTTTTCGTGTTCAACGTTCGTTAATAAATGAACACCAATTCTGCTGCATATTGGTCCACCTTTTCAGACGACGATTTCGCTATATCATCGGATGATGAAGAAGCGCGTGACACCAAGGCACCTGCAAGTTCCCGGAAATTTCTGGGGGGAATGGCCCTAGCCCTCACCCTCCGATCCAACAGGTCCCAGACGTGCTCAATGGGATTGAGGTCCGGGCTCTTCGCTGGCCAAGGCAGGACACTGACATTCCTGACGTTTCTTTTTTTGTTGAGTTTATCTGCAATATTAAAGCTAATCTACCCCCTAAATACCTAGAAATTAAAGAAGTACAACAATACTTTTTCGCCACTTACACATTTTGTCGTTGCAGTTTATAACAAATTATGTGGTATAGCATATTCTCAAGGTCCTTACTCCCAGCTCATATCACAATCACAAAGCTAGAATAAATCATGGAATAAAGTCTCAAATTCAACCCTGTTTGTTCCCCAGTGTAATAAACTCACAGTGAAGCTGTGGTACAGTAGAGTGCAGTAGTGTCGACCATATCATCCTTGTCAGGGCACCTCCATAAAAAATTGCCAACATGTTCTCTTTTCTCATCTGCTCCAGCGCTGCTCAGCCAAATGATCCCTGTGCCTCCTGGGTACACATTACAGAAAGGTCGACCTCTCCGCTTCCAATCTCCCACATGACCTCCCACCTCCCTCCTGATCCTCTTACCTCTCCATCTCCTTGGGCTCCAGGCCTCCTGTCCTCCTTCTCAATCCCTTGGCTGTAGCATTGGGGGTCCCCAGCCTCTGATCTCTTCATCTCCCTCCAGTCTGGTCCACCACTCACTTCATCAACACATGTCCTGGGCTGACACTCATGTGCACTCTGCCCGACTCTACAATTGGCCCTCTCTCAGTTGGTTGGGGTGAGGTAACAAATCTTTGACCATGTATGTTTCCTTTTTAATCCCTTTCAATGGCAATTGAGCAGACCTGCCTATCCAGAGACAGAACAGATAGAGCATGAAAAGGTGTTGAATAGAGCTCTGATTTTGTCCTGGGAGTCCTTCACCAAGCCCTGCTCCCCTCTCCCTCAACTGTTTGCTGCTGTTATTTTTGTGCTGATCATACCATCACCATTTGCAATAAATATGTGCAGGGTTAATGTATTTTATAAAATATTTGATTCAGTGTTTCTTATAATCCTTGATCTGATTTTATGGATGAACAGATTCATTTACATGACATTACAAAATGAGGAAAGATTTTTTTTCCTCAACCATGAGAGAATTTAATAACAATAAATGTAGCATGGTGATTTCTCCTGCTTTCACCAGACTGACTGCACCAGGCGGTCTAATTATGTCACGACAGTCATTGGAGTGAAAACTACAAATTGTTTGTTTCATTTGAATGTTTTACATTTCAGGGAACTCAATAGTATTTGCTACACCTTACCTGAATACATTTGTTAGCCTATTGGCAATCTTCAGGGACAAGAAATTAGGTATGAATCTTCATTGCCAATTTAAAGCACGCATGACAAAGCTAGCCCATAAAATTAGCTCTCGTAATGTACACAATTATCCTAAATTACTGAATGTAGTGAATCATAAAGCGGAAGGGAATATAACCTAGCTCATTCATCTCAGTAACACAAACAATTGCAATTACATGCATGCATGGTCACACACTTTTAATACAACATTTTAATGATAATGATGGTGGAAACTAAGTTACTCTTTGTGCAGCATGTCTAATTATATCAGGTCCTTGTTCAATAGAATACTAATAATGTAAAATTCACACAAAACAGAAAAATATCAGAAAAGGCAGATTTATGGAAAGTCATATTTCAACCAACCTTCACAGATTTTCCAAATTAAAATGGAAATAGATTTTCACTCAAAACAAGGTTATCATCACGCTTACAAACCTCTCAATAAACAAAAACAAGTCCAAATGAGATTCCATCAATTAGTTTGAGATGTGGCTGGTGGATTAAAATGTAGATTATCCCCTTCACACAGATTGCTTGGCTCCCCTCAGGTTATCTTGATGAGGGTGTGGTGTCACAACACACAACAAGGATAATTTCCCTGGCCCTGCTTGTACACTGCATGGTCTGATGCACAAATAGAGCACTGTGCACCTCTTAGAAGGCACCAGGCATCGGAGTGTGTAATGACACCAGAGGCTTGCTGCTTTTTACAACCAAGCCATATCTTCACAATAGAGATGAATTGAACTTGATTATTTAAATGTGGTGACTTTATAAATCCCTCTCTGGATCAGGCTCTTATTGGAGGAGCCCAGCAAATCAAATCAAATTTTATTTGTCACAAGCTTCGTAAACAACAGGTGTGGACTAAGAGTGAAATGATTACTTCACAGCAATGCAGAGAGAAATAAAATGAAAGTTAAACACTTAATAAGTAAAGTAATAAATGATACACAATTAGTAACAATAGGTCGGTCTAATCCAGAATGATGATTGGTTAAAACCGCATTCCAGCCTGTGTCTATTATCACTGGCTAAATCTATGACGTTGAAATCCATATTTATTCTGTTCCATCTCACTGTGCAATCCACTGTCTCATCAACCCTGCCAGGAAATGTATCAACTTCATCTCCACTATAAAAAGCATCTAGATAATATCTCTAATTTCTGTTAGACTAGCATTTGGTTTTCAACAGCAGAGATTTGTATAAACCTTGTTGTCTGTCTCGCCGACATTTTTAATATTGTTTCAATATTCAATTGCAATCTCCATCGTCCCATGTAAAGTAAATGTGTCCGAATGAGACAGACAGCAATTTGAGCTTGTTGTCATGGCAACATACAACACTTTTTTCAGTTGACTGGCTAAATCGATACTTTGCTGTGAAAACTAAAATGGATGTGTGGAACATTTATTTTGATATTTTCGGTGGCACGACTATGGATGAATGGGAAAAAGATATGGCAATAATACCCAGGCATGCAGATTTGGGGGATACTGCATTGAATGGCCGAAAGAAAAGCCGCAACGAAGAAAACACAGTTAAGAATACAAACTGGGCTGTGCGTTGCTTCGAGGGCTGGCTAGCAGAGAAGAAAAAAAGTTATTGACTTCAAATCTGCCACTATGGAAGAGTTAAACATCCTTCTCCGACAGTTTTATGGAAATGTACGAAATGGGAAAGGGGAGAAGTACAGCATAAGTAGCTACCTGGCACTCTGGAGTGGGTTCAACCGGTTTCTAAATGACCCACCCATCGGTCGCAGCTGGTGCCTTATGAAGGACACTGAATTTACCACCTAGAATCATGTATTTGAGGGAGTCTTATATCTCCCTCTCTAACCTTAAGCATCAGCTGTCAGAGCAGCTTACCGACCACTGTACCTGTACACAGCCAATCTGTAAATAGCACACCCAACTACTTCATCCCCATATTATTACTTACCCTCTTGCTCTTTTGCACCCCAGTATCTCTACTTGCACATCATCATCTGCACATCACTCCAGTATTAATGCTAAATTGTAATTATTTTCACCTCTATGGCCTATTTATTGCCTACCTCCCTACTCTTCTACATTTGCACACACTGTACATAGATTTTTAAATTTGTATTTTATTTTGTGTTATTGACTGTACGTTTGTTTCTATGATGTTGTTTTTGTCACACTGCTTTGCTTTATCTTGGCCAGGTCACAGTTGTAAATGAGAACTTGTTCTCAACTGGCCTACCTGGTTAAATAAAGGCAAAAAAGTAAAAAATTATAATATTCTGGGCAACTTCAAAAAGCTAAGGCGGCAAGGAAAATATATAACAAACAGCCACCCTCCCATCACCTATAAGGGCATGGCCCAGCTCTAAAATTCCCAGGCTCTGAATCCCGGTCCAGAAAGTGTGGTTCGACCTCCAGCTACATCTGGGTCAAAGAGGAAAAGAGGGAAACAGACAACTAAAGCCCAACTCATACCTCGTAAAAACAGATGAGAATGGTCTAAGGTATGTTGTTCATAGCCTGTTTGTGTAATTTCAAAGTTGCACTCGTAATTGGGCTACAAGAAAGCAATATTATAACAATGCAGTCGCGCTCTCAGATACGCCACTCTCTCATATAGCAAGGCCACAAAGAATAATCAGGACCCAAGGGAGAGGGGGAGGGAGTTCAAGAGAGGATTCATGTTTGAGCAGCCAGGGAACCCTCTATGCCCGGTGGCATCACTGGAGAAATATTTATTGAACTGTCTGGAGAACGCCCTTGCATTTTATTTCCTCCCAAGGAGAGGAGAGTTTATCCGGGACTAGCAGAAAAAAAATATATATATTTACAAAAACACATACATACATACATACATACATACATACATACATACATACATACATACATACATACATACATACATACATACAGTTGAAGTCGGAAGTTTACATATACTTAGGTTGGAGTCATTAAATCTCTTTTTTCAACCACTCCACAAATTTAGTTTTGGCAAGTCGGTTAGGACATCTACTTTGTGCATGACACAAGTAATTTTTCCAACAATTGTTTACAGACAGATTATTTAACTTATAATTCACTGGATCACAATTCCAGTGAGTCGGAAGTTTACATACACTAAGTTGACTGTGTCTTTAAACAGCTTGGAAAATTACAGAAAATTATGTCATGGCTTTAGAAGCTTCTGATAGGCTAATTGACATAATTTGACATAATTTGAGTCAATTGGAGGTGGAAGTATTTCAAGGCATACCCCTCATTGCTTGACATCATGGAAAATAAACTGTTTATACAGTGAGGGGGAAAAGTATTTGATCCCCTGCTGATTTTGTACCTTTGCCCACTGACAAAGAAATTATCCATTTTTAATTTTAATGGTCGGTTCATTTGAACTGTGAGAGACAGAATAACAACAAAAAAATCCAGAAAATTGCATGTCAAAAAAGTTATAAAATGATTTCCATTTTAATGAGGGAAATAAGTATTTGACCCCTCTGCAAAACATGACTTAGTACTTGGTGGCAAAACCCTTGATGGCAATCACAAGAGGTCAGATGTTTCTTGTAGTTGGCCACCAGGTTTTCACACATCTCAGGAGGGATTTTGTCCCACTCCTCTTTGCAGATGTTCTCCAAGTCATTAAGGTTTCGAGGTTAACGTTTTGCAACTCGAACCTTCAGCTCCCGCCACAGATTGTCTATGGGATTAAGGTCTGGAGACTGGCTAGGCCACTTCAGGACCTTAAAGTGCTTCTTCTTGAGCCACTCCTTTGTTGCCTTGGCCGTGTGTTTTGGGTCATTGTCATGCTGGAATACCCATCCACGACCCATTTCCAATGCCCTGGCTGAGGGAAGGAGGTTCTCACCCAAGATTTGACGGTACATGGCCCCGTCCATCGTCCCTTTGATGCGGTGAAGTTGTCCTGTCCCCTTAGCAGAAAAACACCCCCAAAGCAAAATGTTTCCACCTCCATGTTTGACGGTGGGGATGGTATTCTTGGGGTCATAGGCAGCATTCCTCCTCCTCCAAACACGGTGAGTTGAGTTGATGCCAAAGAGCTCCATTTTGGTCTCATCTGACCACAACACTTTCACCCAGTTGTCCTCCGAATCATTCAGATGTTCATTGGCAAACTTCAGACGGGCATGTATATGGGCTTTCTTGAGCAGGGGGACCTTGCGGGCATTGCAGGATTTCAGTCCTTCACGGCGTAGTGTGTTACCAATTGTTTTCTTGGTGACAATGGTCCCAGCTGCCTTGAGATCATTGACAAGATCCTCCCGTGTAGTTCTGGGCTGATTCCTCACCGTCCTCATGATCATTGCAACTCCACGAGGTGAGATCTTGCATGGAGCCCCAGGCCGAGGGAGATTGAAAGTTCTTTTGTGTTTCTTACATTTGCGAATAATCGCACCAACTGTTGTCACCTTCTCAACAAGCTGCTTGGCGATGGTCTTGTAGCCCATTCCAGCCTTGTGTAAGTCTACAATCTTGTCCCTGACATCCTTGGAGAGCTCTTTGGTCTTGGCCATGGTGGAGAGTTTGGAATCTGATTGATTGCTTCTGTGGACAGGTGTCTTTTATACAGGTAACAAGCTGAGATTAGGAGCACTCCCTTTAAGAGTGTGCTCCTAATCTCAGCTCGTTACCTGTATAAAAGACACCTGGGAGCCAGAAATCTTTTTTTTCGCCTCGTAAGTAAACATTTCACTGTTGTATTTGGCGCATGTGACTTATAAAATATGATTTGATTTGCTCACGTAGAATTGGATAAAGAGTTTTTCTTTAATGAGTCGGATGGGAAGGATATACTCCAAACACTCAAACAGGCCTCCATCTCTGCCATTTGCTGGAGAAGGAAAACGAGATTTTGCGGAAAGAGATCAGGGTGCCTTGTGAGGATCAGGCGACAAGTGGCTAATCTGCCCTCTGTCCTGCTAGCTAACGTTCAATCGCTGGAAAATAAATGGGAAGAACTGAAAGCACGTATATCCTACCAACTGGACATTAAAACTGTAATATCTTATGTTTGATCGAGTTGTGGCTGAACGACGACATTAACAACATACAGCTGGTGGGTTGTACACTCTATCGGCAGGATAGAACAGCAGCCTCTGGTAAAACACGGGGTGGGGGGCCTATATCTGTAAACAGCAGCTGGTGCACGATATCTAAGGATGTCTTGAGGTTTCCTCACTGAGGTAGAGTATCTCATGATAAGCTGTAGACAACACTATCTACCTAGAGAGTTTTCTTCTGTATTTTTCGTAGCTGTTTACATACCACCACAGACCGTTGCTGGCACTAAAACCACACTCAATGAGCTGTATACCGCCATATGCAAACAGGAAAACGATCATCCAGAGGCGGTGCTCCTAGTGGCTGGGGACTTTAACCTCTTGACGTTACCCTAGGATAGGGGGCGCCACAGCGCATTTTGAAAAAAATGTGTGCCCATTTTAAATGGCCTACTACTCAAACTCAGAAGCTAGGATATGCATATAATTAATACTTGTGGATAGAAAACACCCTAAAGTTTCTAAAACTGTTTGAATGGTGTCTGTGAGTATAACAGAACTCATATGGCAGTCAAAACCCCGAGACAGATCGAAACAGGAAGTGGAATTCTGAATTGCGAACTCAACTTCATCACGTTGCCTATTAATCACACCGTGAGCTATGGTTCATTGAGCACATCCTATTGCTTCCACTAGATGTCCCCAGTCTTTACAAAGTGGTTTGAGTCTCCTACTGTTAAAACTGAATGAATGAGACGCTGTGGAACGTGGTCACAC
The DNA here is from genome assembly GCF_965601325.2 of Salmo salar. Taxonomy (NCBI): domain Eukaryota; kingdom Metazoa; phylum Chordata; class Actinopteri; order Salmoniformes; family Salmonidae; genus Salmo; species Salmo salar. The sequence continues at coordinate 19,430,035 of NC_138313.1, forward strand.
GGAGAGGGCCATCACCATTATGATGCCGGCGCCCCGGGTTACCCTCCCCTTTCGAAACGTTTTGAAACACAATGCAATCGTCCCCCTCGAATCTTATTGGCTCTCTTGTTGAAAAACGCCCTGAAGATTTATGTTATACAACGTTTGACATGTTTGAACGAACCTATATGGGAAAAAAATGCATTTTCTCGAAATGGCTGTCCCGCGGCCGACGGAGCATTTGGATCAGCCTTCAGACGCGCTAACAAGAACAAGCTCTTGGAACATAAAGGAGTAATTTTTTCGAACGAAAATACATTTGTTGTGGACCTGGGATTCCTGGAAGTGCTTTCTGATGAAGACAACCAAAGGTAAGGGATTATTGACAATAGTATACAAGACTAGATGTGATATGCGATTGTTCCAAGATGGCGCTGACCTGTAACGTTAGCCTATTTTTCAGAGTATCGCATCCCCTTTCATCGCAAAGTATGATTACCCAGTAAAGTTAATTTTAAATCTGGCATTACAGGTGCTTTCAAGAGATATTCATCTATAAATCTTAGAATGACAATATTACATTTTAAAAATGTTTTCGAATAGTAATTTAGTAAATTGTAGCTCTGTTTCATCAGATGCATTTGAGGGAAAATAGTTAGTCAACGTTACGCACCGATGTAAAATGCTGTTTTCATATATAAATATGAACTTTATCGAACAAAAGAATGCATGTATTGTGTAACATGATGTCCTAGGTGTGTCATCTGATGAAGATTGTCAAAGGTTAGTGCTGCATTTAGCTGTTTTTTGGTTATTTGTGATGCATGTGGTTGGTCGGAAAATGGCTATGTGGCTACTTTTATGCGGGCCTCCGAGGCCGCACAGGGGTTAATTTAATGCAGGGAAACGTAAATCAGTTTTACCCAATTTCTATCAGCATGTTAAATGTGCAACCAGAGGGAAAAACACTCTAGACCAACTTTACTCCACACCCAGAGATGTATACAAAGCTCTCTCTCACCCTCCATTTGGCAAATCTGACCATAATTCCATCCTCCTGATTCCTGCTCACAAGCAAAAATTAAAGGAGGAAGCACCAGTGACTCGATCTATAAAAAAGTGGTCAGATGAAGTAGATGCTAAACTACAGGACTGTTTTGCTAGCACAGACTGGAATATGTTTCGGGATTCTTCCGATGGCATTGAGGAGTACACCACATCAGTCACTGGCTTCATCAATATGTGCATCAATGACGTCGTCTCCATAGTGACTGTACGTACATACCCAAACCAGAAGCCACAAATTACAGGCAACATTCGCACTGAGCTAAAGGGTAGATCTGCTGCTTTCAAGGTGCGGGACTCTGACCTGGAAACTTGTAAGAAATCCCGCTATGCCCTCCAACGAACCATCAAACAAGCAAAGTGTTAATACAGGACGAAGATCGAATCATACTACACCAGCTCCAACGCTCATAAGATGTGGCAGGGCTTGCAAACTATTACAGACTACAAAAGGAAGCACAGCCGACAGCTGCCGGGTGACACAAGACTACCAGACGAGCAAAATAGCTTCTATGCTCACTTCGAGGCAAGTAACACTGAAACATGCATGAGAGCATCAGCTGTTCCGGATGACTGTGTGATCATGCTCCCCGCCACCGATGTGGGTAAGACCTTTAACTTCTTGGGGCTATGTGGGACGCTAGCGTGCCACCCATGGTGCACCCTATCAACAGCAGGTGCATTTCAAGAGCGGCAAATTTGAAACCAAATAAATGTCAAAATTCACATTTTTCAAACATACAACTATCTTACACCCTTTGAAAGATAAACATCTCCTTAATCTAACCACGTTGTCCGATTTCAAAAAGGTTTTACGGCGAAAGCATAAAGTTAGATTATGTTAGGAGAGTACATTGACAATAGCTGTGTGTAATGTTTTGTCAATTCAAAGACAGGGTCACCAAAACCATAAAACCAGCTAAAATGATGCACTAACCTTTTACAATCTCCATCAGATGACACTCCTAGGACATTATGTTAGACAATGCATGCATTTTTAGTTCTATCAAGTTCATATTTATATCCAAAAACAGCGTTTTACTATGGCATTGATGTTGAGGAAATCGTTTCCCTCCAATAACCGGCAGTCAAGTCAGCACCACAAATTAAATAATTAAAATTAGAAAACATTGGTAAAATATTATATTGTCATTTAAAGAATTATAGATTTACATCTCTTGAACGCAATCAACTTGCCAGATTTAAAAATAACCTTACTGGGAAATCACACTTTGCAATAATCTGAGCACTGCGCCCAGAAAAATATGCTTTGCTATACAGACAAACGGCCATGTTGGAGAGATCTAAAATCGAAAATACTATGTAAATAATCCATTACCTTTGATTCTCTTCATCAGATGTCACTTCCCGGATTCCCAGGTCCATAACGAATGTAGTTTTGTTCAAAAAAGCTCATCATTTATATCCAAAAAGCTCCGTGTTGTTAGCACATGATCTAAGCCAGCCGGACTTCTTGTCATGAACGAGGGGAAAAAATATATTTACGTTCGTTCAAACATGTCAAACGTTGTATAGCATAAATCATTAGTGCCTTTTTTAACCAGAACATGAATAATATTCAAGGTGGACGAATGCATTCTCTTTTATAACGTATTGGAACGAGGGTACCCAACATGAACTCGCGCGCCAGAGTCTAATCGGCCATCACCGTTCCATGGCTCTTGTTCGGTCAGATCTCACAGTAAAAGACTCAAAACACTTTGTAAAGGCTGGTGACATCTAGTGGAAGCAATAGGAAGTGCCAAAACATTAATCAACCCCTGTGTGTTTCAATGGCATAGGCTTAAAGGTAATTCAACACATCAGGTATCCACTTCCTGTCAGAAAATGTCTCAGGGTTTTGCCTGCCAAATGAGTTCTGTTATACTCACAGACACCATTCAAACAGTTTTAGAAACTTTAGGGTGTTTTCTATCCATATATAATAAGTATATGCATATTCTAGTTACTGGGTAGGATTAGTAACCAGATTAAATCGGGTACGTTTTTTTATCCAGCCGTGAAAATACTGCCCCCTAGCCCCAACAGGTTAAACAGGTCAACATTCACAAGGCAGCAGGGCCAGACTGATTACCAGGACATGTACTCCGAGCATGTGCTGACCAACTGGCAAGTGTCTTCACTGACATTTTCAACCTCTCCCTGTCTGAGTCTGTAATACCAACATATTTCAAGCAGACCACCATAGTCCCTGTGCCCAAGAACTTTAAGGGAACCATGTGGTAGCAGAGAGAAAGGTCTATGACTTAGGTGGCTGGAGTCTTTGACCATTTTTAGGACTTTCCTCTGACACCGCCTGGTATAGAGGTCCTGGATGGTCCTGGGCTGTCCGCACTACCTTCTGTAGGGGCTTTCGGTCGGAAGCCAAGCAGTTGCCATACCAAGCAGTGATGCAGCCAGTCAGGTTTCTTTCGATGGTGTAGCTGTATAACTTTCTGAGGATCTGAGGGCTCATGCGAAAATCTGTTGAGCCTCCTGAGCTGGAAAAGGTGTTATCATCCGCTCTCACGCAGGTGTTCCTTCAGTCCAAGTGGGAAAGGGCAGTGTGGAGTGCAATATAGATTGCGTCATCTGAGATCTGTTGGGGCTATATGCGAATTGGAATGGGTCCAGGGTGTCTGGGGTAATGATGTTGATGTGAGCCATGACCAGCCTTTCAAAGCATTTCATGGCTACAGATGTGAGTGCTATGGGGCGATAGTCATGGAGACTATGGTGGTATGCTTGAAACATTTAGGTATTACATACTGGGTAAGGGAGAGGTTGAAAATGTCAGTGAAGACACTTGCCAGCTGGACAGCACATGCTCTGATTACGCATCCTGGTAATCCGTATGGCCCTGCGGCTTTGTGAATGTTAACCTGAAGGTCTTACTCAAATTGGCCACGGAGAGCGTGATCACTCATTGATCTGGTGATCTCATGCATGGTTCAGAGTTGCTTGCCTCGAAGCCAGCATAGAAGGCATTTAGCTGGTCTGGAAGGCTTGTGTCACTTGGCAGCTTGCGGCTGGGTTTCGCTTTGCAATCCGTGATCGTTTGCAAGTACTGTCACATCCAATGAGCGTCAGAGCCGGTGTAGTAGGATTCGATCTTAGTCGCTTTGCCTGTTTGATGGTTTGTCTGAGGGCATAGTGGGATTTGTTATAAGCGTCTGGATTAGTGTCCCGCTCCTTGAAAGCAGCAGCTTTATCCTTCAGCTCAGTGCGGATGTTGCCAGTAATCCAAGGTTTCTGGTTTGGATAAGTATGTATGGTCACTGTGGGAACAACGTCATCAATGTGTTATTAATGAAGCCGGTGACTGATGTGGTAACCTCCTCAATGCCATCGGATGAGTCTCGGAACATATTCCAGTCTATGCCTGCGAAACAGTCCTGTAGCTTAGCATCCGCTTCATCGGACCACTTCCTGTTTGAGTGTTTGCTTGTAAGCAGGAATCAGGAGGATAGAGTTATGGTCAGATTTGCCAAATGAAGGTCGAGGGAGAACTTTGTATGCATCTCTCTGTGTGGAGTAAAAGTGATCAATCGTTTTTTTTTTTTTGCCTCTAATTGCACAGGTGACATGCTGGTAGAAATTAGGTCAAATGGATTTCAGTTTTCCTGCATTAAAATCACAGGTCACTAGAGCAGTAGAGCATTTTCTTGTTTGCTTAAGGCCTTATACTGTCACGCCCTGACCTGAGAGAGACGTTTTATTTCTCTATTTCGTTAGGTCAGGGTGTGGGGTGGGCATTCTATGTGTTGTATTTCTTTGTTTTGGCTGGGTATGGTTTCCAATGAGAGGCAGCTGTCTATCGTTGTCTCTGATTGGGAATCATACTTAGGCAGCCCTTTTTCCCTCTTTCAGTATGGGATCTTGTTTTTGTACAGCTCAGTAAAGCCTGCAGAACGTGACATTCGTTTTCCTTTGTTTGTTGTTTTGATTTAGTGTTTAGAGTTATAATAAATTATTCATCATGAGCCCTTACCACGCTGCACCTTGGTCTCCTTCACCTTACGAAAACCAGCACAGAAGATCCCACCACAAAAAGACCAAGCAGCGTGGTCCGGAGCAATGGACCTGGGAAGACATCCTGGACGGAAAGGGATCCTGGACATGGGAGGAGATCCAGGTTGGATGGCATCGCCTCCCATGGGTACAGGTGGAGGCAGCGAGAGCAGAGCGGCGACGAGACGAGGAACTAGCACGGCAACGACGGAAGCACGAGAGGCAGCCGGGGAGATTGGCAGAGTCAGGGTGGAGACCTGAGCCAACTCCCCGTGCTTACCGTGGGGAGCGAGTGACTGAGCAAGCACCGTGTTATGCGATGATGCGCACAGTATGGTCTACAGCTTATCATGAGGTATTCTAACTCAGGCGAGCAGAACCTCAAGACCTACTTAATATTAGATATCTCGCACCAGCTGTTTTTAACAAAAAGACACACACCACCCCCCTTGAGCTTATCCGATGCTGCAGTTCTGTCCTGCTGATGCATAGAATAACCTGAATATTATCCATGTCCTTGTTCAGCCTAGTTTCTGAGTAACATAGGATATTACTGTTCTTCAGGTCCCATTGATAGGATAACCTCGAATGGAGCTCGTCCAATTTATTCTCATGTGATTGTAAATTCGCCAATAGAACAGAGAGTAGAGACAGATTATTTACTTGTCGCCATACTTTCATCAGGGTACCCGCTCATCGGCCGCTATATCACCGTCTCTTTTGAGTGACAGGGATTAGGGCCTGGTCCGGGGTGAGCAGTATGTCCTGTAATGCCGACTCATTGAAGTACACATTTTCATCCAAATTAAAGTTAGTGATCTCTGTTCTGATGGCCAGAAGCTCTTTTCGGTCATAGGAACTGATAGCGGAAACATTACGTACAACAAAAGTTAAGATTAGCAAAAAGAAACAAAACACAAAATAGCCTGTAAAACAGCCCTTATACATTCCAGCGTCATTCTGTTGCATGTTCAATCAGTATTGAACTCTTATCAGAGTGGGGATAATTAGGCTTTTTCCATGTGGGGTTTTCTGTTCTCATCTTGTGACCACACATAGTGCATAAAATGCATGTTGAAAGGATTTCTGGTCGTGTGCATGCTTGTTGTACAAAACAGTTAATGTATTGTATTATGTACAGACAGAGTCCGTGCATAGTGTTAATAGAAACAGGCAGGAGCAGTGCTCAGGTGAAACAATAGTTTTAACATGTCCATGTGGATATGCAAACAAAATAAAGGCCCTTTAATTTTCCTATACTTTATCTGAAGAACCCCTTCACATTTTTTCTCTAACATGAGATGCTTTGATTTTGTTGATGACAAGTGATGTTTGATCAATGGAAATGCAGTAGAGCCTTCAACAAATGAGTGAGATGACCCTGCCAAGTTTCTCTGAAGTGACTTCCAAATGTGTCATTCTCAGGAATCAATTACACGCATCAACGGCTACTGAAAGCTATTGCTATAGCGTTAATTAGATTAAAGTGCTTTACATACAGTCCATGAGCATATTATTTTACTTAATGTAATCAAGTGGAGTCAAGCTATGTACTATGTCTTTTGAGCTTATTTTAAACTTATCCTGTGCATACATATACACTGTACAGGAGTATTTACTGTGGATATTGATATTTTCTAAACAGCAGTTTCCCGTATCTCAATCCCCATAGCTGGGATCATGTCACTGATCCCTCCTCTACCACACTTTTCTGTCACCACTAATAACACTCTTCACTTTTTATTTTCTTCTCCTCTGCTCGTAACATCATTTCACATCTCCTCCTCCTCACCTCCATTCCTAACACTCTGTCACCTCATCTTGTTCTACTTCTCCACCTACCCTCCTCTCCTAACAGTCTAACATATTTTCCTCTTTCCCATATAGTCTAGTAAAAAGCATGAGGTGACACACAGCCAAACATGTTTGTAGAGGTGCTGACTGATGGATACTAAACTGAATGAAAAGAAAGAAAAGAAAGACACACACTTTATATATGCTCCTAACAATTGAATGGGTAAACCTAATAACCAATGTTTTAGCAACGCAGTGCCTTCTTCAGGGTTATATAATGATGCTTGAACCAGGTTAGGTTGACAAACAGTACAACCAACGAACAATTCCTGACAGGCTGACTACACCGCTCGCATTGCGTGAGCTTGCATTGCAAAATAAATTTAGAAATCTATATTATTAAATTACTGCACCCACACTTCTCGCGAGCGCCAACGAGCGTCTGCGTTGCCAAGGGCTAAAATAGAAGTCAGTTCTATATGTGACGCAGATCGCGCTGCAAGTCCTGCCTCTCCCATCTCCTCATTGGTTTATAGAAGTAGGTACCCATGTGCCATCTCCTCATTGGTTATACCCACGTGAGTGACTGAAAGACAAACGAGGTCGGTGGCGGTAATGTACCTAATTTATGAAAGTTGCCAATCGCAATATAAAGTCAAGAGAAGAAAAAGCCTGGAAGGAGGAGAGATGACTAGAAACGATTCGGTTGACCATTTTATGTGTGGATTAATTGGCGGAGTAGAGGACCTTGTGCATTTCAGGTAAAATAACAACTCAATGTTTATATCCCAGGACAAATTAGCTAGCAACAGCAAGCTAGCTAAATAGGACAAATTAGCTAGCAAGTGCAAGCTAGCTAGCTAAATTGCCATAAATGTTTAATGCTTTTTGACCTGTCCCCAAATTAATATAATTGGTTCAGAGTTTGTTTTGATATTTTAACCTGCGTATCGTGATCGCGTTTGGTGTGGTGGGACAAAATGCATTTATGCACGATGGCGCACAATGGCGCACGTGCACAGCCGGTTTGGGTTCCATTTTATAGTCAGTCTTCACCTCTTCTTATAATACTTATTAACCTCTCCTCTTCCTCTCCACCACTCTTTCTCTACCTTTGACTTCTGATTGACAGTCCACTGTGGCCTCTAACCTCTCTCCATGTGGCAGGAGACAGCTGAACTGAGCAGGTCGGCCTCGGCATAGACCTATGATACAGAAAAAACAATCACACAGAGAGAGAGGGAGAGCATATCAGTCTTTCAGATCCTTACGACACACAGCAGTGAGGAAGAGACTCTTACCTCTAACACAGCAATGGAAATCTGATATCAGAGCAAGTGATTGCCCAGTGAAGCGAAAGAATAGAATCACACACAGGTGGTCTTCATTGCTTGAGCTTCGCCCCCTGCCGCTGTCAAAGGCCTTAATCAATGAAAACCTGTAAGTTCAAATGAAAGTCTGAGAAGTGTCAGAAAGGAACCAGACAAGTGTAGTGTCCCTGCTGCTGAGGATCAGCATGTGATAGGCTACAGTGCATGGACTAATAATATTACAACCACAGGTGAATCGCAGAAGAAACAAAACATCAAAACCTGTTTGAATTCAACTCAACAAGATGGAACACCTCCAATTGTTAGCAGCTGGCATAATTGTCCAAACACCATCCTGTCATGTATTTGTACGTACATACACTCCCCTACATAGTAGCTTGTGAAAGTATTCATCCTCTTTGGCATTTGTCCTATATTGTTGCCTTACAACCTGGAATTAAAATGTAATTTTGGGGAGTTTGTATCATTTGATGTACACAACATGCCTACCACTTTGAAGATGCAAAATATTTTGTATTGTGAAACAAACAAGAAATAACGGAAAACTTGAGCGTGCATAACTATTCACCACCCCAAAGTCAATACTATGTAGAGACACCTTTTGCAGCAACCTGTAATCTAATTTAATTTACTGCAGACCTAAAACCCATGGGTTTAACCTTCTGAATTAATGATTATATTGAAGATAGAAGCCGCCTTTTAATGAGCTCCGAAAGTCGATCCGTTACCAAACAAAATAATATACATTTATTTGGCCTAATTGTTTTTTATGACTACAGAAAGTAGGCTATTATTCCTCTTTTCCTCCCTGCATTAATTTACTTGTCTGCATGTCTATTCAACATTACGCTAAATATAAACCACACGATGAATTAAGAACAGATATACACTACCGTTCAAAAGTTTGGGGTCACTTAGAAATGTCCTTGTTTTTGAAAGAAAAGCAAAAATAATTGTCCATTAAAATAACATCAAATTGATCAGAAATACAGTGTAGACATTGTTAATGTTGTAAATGACTATTGTAGCTGGAATCGGCAGATTTTTTTATGGAATATCTACATAGGCGTACAGAGGACCATTATCAGCAACCATCACTCCTGTGTACCTATGGCACGTTGTGTTAGCTAATTTAAGTTTATCATTTTAAAAGGCTAATTGATCATTAGAAAACCCTTTTGCAATTATGTTAGCACAGCTGAAAACTGTTGTCCTGATTAACCTCTTACATCTAGACGTTCCGCTAGCGGAACACCTGCTCCAATATCCAATGATAGGCGTGGCGCGAATTACAAATTCCTCAAAAATACAAAAACGTCAATTTTTCAAACATATGACTATTTCACAGCATTTTAAAGACAAGACTCTCCTTTATCTAACCACACTGTCCGATTTCAAAAAGGCTTTACAGCGAAAGCAAAACATTAGATTATGTCAGCAGAGTACCCAGCCAGAAATAATCAGACACCCCTTTTCAAGCTAGCGTATAATGTCACAAAAAACAAAACCACAGCTAAATGCAGCACTAACCTTTGATGATCTTCATCAGATGACACACCTAGGACATTATGTTATAGAATACATGCATGTTTTGTTCAATCAAGTTCATATTTATATCAAAAAACAGCTTTTTACATTAGCATGTGACGTTCAGAACTAGCATACCCCCCGCAAACCTCCGGTGAATTTACTAAATTACTCACGATAAACGTTCACAAAAAACATAATTATTTTAAGAATTATAGATACAGAACTCCTTTGTGCAATCGAGGTGTCCGATTTTAAAATAGCTTTTCGGTGAAAGCACATTTTGCAATATTCTGAGTAGATAGCCCAGCCATCACGGCTAGCTATTTAGACACCCATCAAGTTTAGCCCTGACCAAAGTCAGATTTACTATTAGAAAAGTTTGATTACCTTTGGTGTTCTTCGTCAGAATGCACTCCCAGGACTGCTACTTCAATAACAAATGTTGGTTTGGTTCAAAATAATCCATTGTTATATCCAAACAGCGGCGTTTTGTTCGTGCGTTCAAGACACTATCCGAAGTGTAAATAAGGGTCACGAGGATGCCGCATTTCGTGACAAAAGATTTCTAAATATTCCATTACCGTACTTCGAAGCATGTCAACCGCTGTTTAAAATCAATTTTTATGGCATTTTTCTCGTAAAAAATCGATAATATTCCGACCGGGAATCTGCGTTTAGGTAAACAGACGAAAGAAAATAAAGCATGGGGTCGACTCGGGCACGAGCCTGAGTCTCACAGTACTGTAACCAGCCACTATCCAAACGCGCTACTTTTTTTCAGCCAGAGCCTGCAAAGCCACGATTCAGCTTTTTGCCGCCTTCTGAGAGCCCATGGGAGCTGTAGGAAGTGTCACGTAACAGCAGAGATCCTCTGTAATGGATTGAGATAATCAAGAAGGCCAAGAAATTGTCAGACAGGGCACTTCCTGCATGGAATCTTCTCAGGTTTTGGCCTGCCAAATGAGTTCTGTTATACTCACAGACACCATTCAAACAGTTTTAGAAACGTTGGAGTGTTTTCTATCCAAAGCTAATATTATATGCATATTCTAGTTTCTGGGCAGGAGTAATAATCAGATTAAATCGGGTACGTTTTTTATCCGGACGTGAAAATACTGCCCCCTAGCCATATCAGGTTAAAGAAGTAATTAAACTGGCCTTCTTGAGACTAGTTGAGTATCTGGAGCATCAGCATTTGTGGGTTCGATTACAGGCTGAAAACAGCCAGAAACAAATAACTTTCTTCTGAAACTCGTCAGTCTATTTTTGTTCTGAGAAATTAAGGCTATTCCATGTCAGAAGTTGCCAAGAAACTGTGTACTACTCCCTTCACAGAACAGCGTAAACTGGCTCTAACCAGAATAGAAAGAGGAGTGGGAGGCCCCAGTGCACAACTGAGCAAGAGGACAAGTACATTAGAGTGTCTAGTTTGAGAAACAGACCCATCACAAGTCCTCAACTGGCAGCTTCATTAAATAGTACCTGAAAAACACCAGTCTCAATGTCAACAGTGAAGAGGCGACTCCGGGATGCTGGCCTTCTAAGCAGAGTTGCAAAGAAAAAGCCATATCTCAGACTGGCCAATAAAAATAAAAAATGGGCAAAAGAACACAGACACTGGACAGAGGAAGATCGGGAAAAAAGTGTTATGGACAGAGAAATCTAAGTTCGAGGTGTTCGGATCACAAAGAGGAACATTCGCGAGACGCAGAAAAAATGAAAAGATGCTGGAGGAGTGCTTGACGCCATCTGTCAAGCATGGTGGAGGCAATGTGATGGTCTGGGGGTGCTTTGGTGGTGGTAAAGTGGGATATTTGTACAGGGTAAAAAGGATCTTGAAGAAGGAAGGTTATTACTCTATTTTGCAACGCCATGCCATACCCTGTGGACTGAGATTAATTGGAGCAAATGTCCTCCTACAACAAGACCATGACCCGAAGCACAGCTCCAAACTATGCAATAACTATTTAAGGAAGAAGCAGTCAGCTGGTATTCTGTTTATAATTGAGTAGCCAGCACAGTCACCGGATCTCAACCTTGTTGAGCTGTTGTGGGAGCATCTTGACCGTATGGTACGTAAGAAGTGCCCATCAAGCCAATTAAACTTGTTGGGGGTGCTTCAGGAAGCATGGGATGAAGTCTCTTCAGATTACCTGAACAAATTGACAACTAAAATGCCAAAGGTCTGCAAGGCTGTAATTGCTGCAAATGGAGGATTCTTTGACGAAAGCAAAGTTTGAAGCACACAATTATTATTTCGAACCTTGTCAACGTCTTGACTATATTTCCTATTCATTTTGCAAATAATTTCATGTAAACTCAGCAAAAAAAGTAACTTCCTCTCACTGTCAACTGCAGTTATTTACAGCAGACTTAACGTGTAAATATTTGTATGAACATAAAAAGATTCAACAACTGAGACATAAACTGAACAGTTCCACAGACATGTGAAAATAACTGCAGTTGACAGTGAGAGGAAGTTACTTTTTCTGCTGAGTTTACATGAAATTACACGAGCTCTGAAGCAAACTTTGAGAAAATTGGAACGGAAATGGCGCCACACCAAACTGGAAGTCCTCCGACTGGCTTGGAAAGACAGTACCGTGCAGTATCGAAGAGCCCTCACTGCTGCTCGATCATCCTATTTTTCCAACTTAATTGAGGAAAATAAGAACAATCCGAAACAATGCAAAGTTAACTAAAAAGCAGCATTCCCCAGGAGAGGATTGCTCTCACTTCAGCAGTGATGAATTCATGAACTTCTTTGAGGAAAAGATCATGATCATTAGAAAGCAAATTACGGACTCCTCTTCAAATCTGCGTATTCCTCCAAAGCTCCGTTGTCCTGAGTCTGCACAACCCTGCCAGGACCTAGGATCAAGGGAGACACTAAAGTGTTTTAGTACTATATCTCTTGACACAATCATGAAAATAATCATGGCCTCTAAACCTTCAAGCTGCATACTGGATCCTATTCCAACTAAACTACTGAAAGAGCTGCTTTCTGTGCTTGGCCCTCCTATGTTGAACATAATAAACGGCTCTCTATCCACCGGATGTGTACCAAACTCACTAAAAGTGGCAGTAATAAAGCCTCTCTTGAAAAAGCCAAATCTTAACCCAGAAATTATAAAAAACTATCGGCCTATATCGAATCTTACATTCATCTCAAAAATTTTAGAAAAAGCTGTTGCGCAGCAACTCACTGCCTTCCTGAAGACAAACAAGGTACTCGAAACGCTTCAGTCTGGTTTTAGACCCCTTCATAGCACTGAGACTGCACTTGTGATGGTGGTAAATTACCTTTTAATGACGTCAGACCGAGGTTCTGCGTCTGTCCTCGTGCTCCTAGATCTTAGTGTTGCTTTTGATACCATCGATCACCACATTCTTTTGGAGAGATCGGAAACCCAAATTGGTCTACATGGACAAGTTCTGGCCTGGTTTAGGTCTTATCTGTCGGAAAGATATCAGTTTGGCTCTGTGAATGGTGTGTCCTCTGACAAATCAACTGTAAATTTCGGTGTTCCTCAAGGTTCCATTTTTGGACCACTATTGTTTTCACTATATATTTTAACTCTTGGGGATGTCATTTGAAAACATAATGTTACATTTCACTGCTATGCGGATGACACACAGCTGTACATTTCAATGAAACATGGTGAAGCCCCAAATTTGCCCTCGCTAGAAGCCTGTGTCTCAGACATAAGGAAGTGGATGGCTGCAAACTTTTTACTCTTAAACTCGGACAAAACAGAGATGCTTGTTCTAGGTCCCAAGAAACAAAGAGATCTTCTGTTGAATCTGACAATTAATCTGGATGGTTGTACAGTCGTCTCAAATAAAAAACTGTGAAGGACCTCGGCGTTACTCTGGACCCTGATCTCTCTTTTGAAGAACATATCAAGACTGTTTCAAGGACAGCTTTTTTCCATCTACGTAACATTGCAAAAATCAGAAACTTTCTGTCCAAAAATGACGCAGAAAAATTAATCCATGCCTTTGTTACTTCTAGGTTGGACTACTGCAATGCTCTACTTTCCGGCTACCCGGATAAAGCATTAAATAAACTTCAGTTAGTGCTAAATACGGCTGCTAGAATCCTGACTAGAACCAAAAATGTTGATCATATTACTCCAGTGCTAGCCTCCCTACACTGGCTTCCTGTTAAGGCGAGGGCTGATTTCAAGGTTTTACTGCTAACCTACAAAGCATTACATGGGCTTGCTCCTACCTATCTTTCCAATTTGGTCCTGCCATACATACCTACACGTACGCTACGGTCACAAGACGCATGCCTCCTAATTGTCCCTAGAATTTCTAAGCAAACAGCTGGAGGCAGGGCTTTCTCCTGTAGAGCTCCATTTTTATGGAATAGTCTGCCTACCCATGTGAGAGACGCAGACTCAGTCTCAACCATTAAGTCTTTACTGAAGACATATCTCTTCAGAAGGTCCTATGATTAAGTGTAGTCTGGCCCAGGGGTGTGAAGGTGAACGGAAAGGCTGGAGCAACGAACCGCCCTTGCTGTCTCTGCCTGGCCGGTTTCCCCTCTTTACACTGGGATTCTCTGCCTCTACCCCTATTACGGGGGCTGAGTCACTGGCTTACTGGTGTTCTTCCATGCCGTCCCTGGGAGGGGTGCGTCACTTGAGTGGGTTGAGTCACTGACGTGGTCTTCCTGTCTGGGTTGGCGCCCCCCCTTGGGCTGTGCCATGGCGGAGATCTTTGTGGGCTATACTCGGCCTTGTCCCGGGATGGTATGTTGGTGGTTGGAGATATGCCTCCAGTGGTGTGGAGGCTGTGCTTTGGCAAAGTGGGTGGGGTTATATCCTACCTGTTTGGCCCTGTCCGGGGGTTTCATCGGATGGGGCCACAGTGTCTCCTGACCCCTCCTGTCTCAGCCCCAGTATTTATGCTGCAGTAGTTAAGTGTCGGGGGGCTAGGGTCAGTCTGTCACATCTGGAGTTTTTCTCTTGTCTTTTCCGGTGTCCTGTGTGAATTTAAATATGCTCTCTCTAATTCTCTCTTTTTCTTTCTTTCTTTCTCTCTCTCGGAGGACCCTGAGCCCTAGGACCATGCCTCAGGACTACCTGGCTTGATGACTCCTTGCTGTCCCCAGTTCACCTGGCCGTGCGGATGCTCCAGTTCCAACTGTTCTGCCTGCAGCTATGGAACCCTGACCTGTTCACCGGACGTGCTACCTGTCCCAGACCTGTTGTCCCAGACCTGCTGGAACCCTGACCTATTCACCGGACGTGCTACCTGTCCCAGACCTGCTGTTTTCAACTCTAGAGACAGCAGGAGCGGTAGAGATACTCTCAAAGATCGGCTATGAAAAAGCCAACTGACACTTACTCTTGTGTTACTGACTTGTTGCACCCTCGACAACTACTATGATTATTATTATTTGACAATGCTGGTCATTTATGAACATTTGAACATCTAGGCCATGTGCTGTTATAATCTCCACCCGGCACAGCCAGAAGAGGACTGGCCACCCCTCATAGCCTGGTGCCTTTCTAGGTTTCTTCCTAGGTTTTGGCCTTTCTTGGGAGTTTTTCCTAGCCGCCGTGCTTCTACACCTGCATTGCTTGCTGTTTGGGGTTTTAGGCTGGGTTTCTGTACAGCACTTTGTGATATCAGCTGATGTAAGAAGGGCTATATAAATACATTTGATTTGATTTGACTAACATAAATTGAATAATGTGTCCCTGAACAAAGGGGGGGGGGTCAAAATCAAAAGTAACAGTCAGTATCTGGAGTGGTCCCCAGCTGCATTAAGTACTGCAGTGCATCTCCTCCTCATCTACTGTACCAGATGTGCCAGTTCTTGCTGTGAGATATTACACCACTTTTCCACCAAGACACCTGCAAGTTCCCAGACATTTCTGGGGGGAATGGCCCTAGCCCTCACCCTCTGATCCAACAGGTCCCAGACATGCTCAATGGTATTGGGATCCGGGCTCTTCGCTGGCCATGGCATAACACTGACATTCCTGTATTACAGGAAATCACGCACAAAACAAGCAGTATGGCTGGTGGCATTGTCATGCTGGAGGGTCATTTCAGGATGAGCCTGCAGGAAGGGTACCACATGAGGGAGGAGGATGTCTTCTTTGTAATGCACAGCGTTGAGATGGCCTGCAATGACAACAAATTCAGTCCGATGATGCTGTGACACACCGCCCCAGACATTGATGGACCCTCCACCTCCAAATCGATCCCGCTCCAGAGTACAGGCCTCGGTGTAACGCTCATTCCTTCGACGATAAACACAAATCCGACCATCACCCCTGGTGAGACAAAACTGCGACTCGTCAGTGAAGAGCACTTTTTGCCAGTCCTGTCTGGTCCCGCGACGGTGGGTTTGTGCCCATAGGCAACGTTGTTACCGGTGATGTCTGGTGAGGATTTGCCTTACAACAGGCCTACAAGCCCTCAGTCCAGCCTCTCTCAGCCTATTGCAGACAGTCTGAGCACTGATGGAGGGATTGCGTGTTCCTGGTGTAACTCGGGAAGTTGTAGTTGCCATCCTGTACCTGTCCGCTGGTTGGATGTTCGGATGTACCGATCCTGTGCAGGTGTTGTTACACGTGGTCTGCCACTGCGAGGACCATCAGCTGTCCGTCCTGTCTCCCTGTAGCGCTGTTTTAGGTGTCTCACAGTATGGACATTGCAATTTATTTCCCTGGCCACATCTGCAGTCCTCATGCCTCCTTGCAACATGCCTAAGGCACGTTCACACAAATGAGCAGGGACACTGGGCATCTTTCTTTTGGTGTTTTTCAGAGTCAGTAGAAAGGCCTCTTTAGTGTCCTTTCATAACTGTGATCTTAATTACCTACTGTCTGTAAACTGTTAGTGTCCGTTCCACAGGTGCATGTTCATTAATCATTTATGGTTCATTGAACAAGCATGGGAAACAGTGTTTAAACCATTTAAAATGAAGATCTGTGAAGTTTTTTAGATTTTTACGAATTATCTTTGAAAGACAGAGTCCTGAAAAAGGGACGTTCCTTTTTTTGCTGAGTTTATGTTTCCATAGAAATCAAGGACTTTTCTAAGTGACCCACAACTTAAATGGTAGTGTATATATTTTTTCACATTAGCTGGCAGCTGTTTTTTTTGCCTGTTGCAGGACTCTAGTGCAATAAGAGAGAGACTGACAAACATTCACACCTCCATTAATTTACAAAAGGATAGCCTAATAGCTCGTCTACGGGTGAAAAATCCCAAATTTGTGTAACAGGTTAGACTACTGATAGATGCTGCAGTCAGTCAGAGTTGAGTCCTATTGTAAAGTGTAGCCTAAATGCCAAAAATGGGCAAACTTGAAATATATTCGATACTTAAGTACTCTTAAGGTTTTATATTTCTAACTCAATATCACAGACCAGATTTGCCCTAACCAAAAATGCATCAACCCTTACAAATATATCAATGTATTTTTAACCCTGCATTACTGTTGTATAAAAGCCCCTTATATATTACTTTTGAATCCTCTAAATTTAATTACATCTACAAGGACATTTTATTGATCTGCCAGTATTTTCATTTAGAGATGCTGGTAAACTCTTTGATGTTTCCGTTTTATGTGTCTTACCAATTAATATTGGATTATTCACCATGGCAACCACGTGTTAATATAAAAACGAAACGTATTTCTCAGTTCAGTTGGCTTTCTTGGAGATCAGACCATTTTCATTTCCAGGGATATTTGTCCGTTTTGACCAAATGTAAGTCAAAACAAAGACTTATGTCAATTTTACAATATTCCTGTTGCTATTGTTACATGTAAATACAAGTAATGTGTATGTAGAGGGGTAACTTTCTTCACCAGTTCTCTTACCATTTTGTGCAATTGTGTGATAAGCCTACCAGTTGGTGTACCCCAATGTTAATTCTCTTGAGAGGAATTATGGTGTGTTATGTTTCTCTTATTGTCATTTGTGTGTAGAGATTGCTGACATTACTGTTTAATTTAATATAGTTTTTTGGATTTACATTGTCGTAATTTTCTATTTATTTTATCCTGTTTCCCTCTGTACACAGACCACATGTATACTCTGGTTCATCATTAACTCCTAGACTGCTCTTCTGTGTCTGTCATCACTCTTTGACCAGAGTGCAGTACAGTATCCGTTTACTCCCAGTGGCCTATCCACACATTAGAGAGCACCAGACTCTGTTTTAATATTATAATTTATTTTGAACGAAAGCCAAGAATGAGTGAGCCACAGTCGTATCCTGTTCCTGCATCTGTTGCCTATTTGAGTGTTTGTTTAATATCCTACTGATTCTGTGATCACCAAGCCTCATGCAACTGCAAAATGTCAGATAAAGCAATTTCTCACAAAAAAATACACTTTTTTCTACTTTGTCAAAAGAAGCTGTAACTGGACCATGTAACAAGGATATAGATGCATAGAAAGTATTTGTTCAACATCTTTATGCTTTCATTAATAAAATTATGATAAAAGACTCTTTGAAAATAAGTAATAATCAATCCCATATAGTCTGTTCTAACAAAAAAAGTTTTATCGTCTCTAGTACAGCCAATATTAAAAACACTCAAATGCATTCGTGAATTCAATCGCTTTAGCCAACATGTTGCGGTTTATTCATTGTTTAATTATTCAAGGCTCCCTTTGTTATTTTGTTTTATAACTAAACTGCTTGACTGTATTTAAAGACATGGATGACTTGTATGCTTTATGTTGGCCTATAATGCCAATATGTAAGTTACGCTAAAACTGCTACAGTAAACAGGCCCTGTTTTGCCAAACTCCAAGAAGGCTGTCATGTGCATTTTACTGAGGGGTGGCTTCCATCTGGACACTCTACCATAAAAGCCTGATCAGTGAAGAGCTGCAGAGAAGGTTGTCCTTCTGGAAGGTTCTAACATCTCCACAGAAGAACTCTGGAGCTCTGTCAGAGTGACCATCGGGTTCTTGGTCACCTCCCTTACCAAGGCCCGTCTCCCCTGATTGCTCAGTTTCGCAAGGTGTCCAGCACTAGGAAGAGTCTTGGTGGATCCAAACTTCTTCCATTTAGGAATGATGGAGGCCACTGTGTTCCTGGGGACCTTCAATGCTGCAGTACTCTTCTCCAGTACTCTGCCTCGACACTATGATGTCTCAGAGCTCTACGGACAATTCCTTCGACCTCATTACTTGATTTTTGCTCTGACATGCACTGTCAACTTTGGGACCTTATATAGACAGGTGTGTGCCTTTCCAAGCCATGTCTAATCAATTGAATTTACCACAGATGGACTCCAATCAAGTTGTGGAAACATCTCAAGGATGGTCAATGGAAACAGGATGCACCTGAGCTTAATTCCAAGTCTAATAGCAAAGGGTCTGAATACTTATGTAAATAAGGTATTTCTATTTTTTACTTTAAATAAATTAGCAAACATTTCAAAAAACATGTTTTCACTTTGGGGTATTGTGTGTAGATTGCTGAGGATTTTTTTAATGTAATTATTTAATTTTGTTTAATTTATTTAACTTAACAAAATGTGGAAAAAGTCAAAAAGTCTGAATACTTTCGGGAAGGCACTGTATCTCTGAGTTGTGTCCTCAGCTCTTTTGCTGCCATTTGCTCTCGGTGTATCATACAATGAGTCCATATGGTAGAGGGAGACACATTCATAACTAGAATGCAGAGACCTGCCCACCGTCCCATCATAGATGGAGCCCCATCTGTGCAAAAGCCCACCATTCAATCCCATCTGAAATCAGTTTTTCATCAATATAGCTACGCAGCACACTGAACATCCCCTATGCTGTTTCATGTTCGGTAATCATGATACAGAACAATAGGTCCTCATGAATAGCATCCTCCGACATGTATAGCAAACAAAAGTCAAGGCATGGGCATATCGGCCCTCACAGCTAACATCCCTTTGGTGGAGAGCTTATGTTTTTGAGTTGTTCAGTCAGAGCATAAATTCTTCATTTAACCATGTTATCTGACAAAGATATTGATGTGAGTTTCTGTGCCTTTGACTCCCCACACATTGTTTTCCTCATATCAATTGCGGACCGTAATATCAAAGTATCTGCTGTAGTGTGTGGCTTCATAGTGTAGCAGGCCTAGCCATTAACCATGGGAATGATTCAAGTGCAATGGTCAAGTGCGGGCTTTTCCCATGATCTAAGGGCAGTATCTCGTTGAATTTTATCTTTTAGATTTGAATAATTTTCATTTAGATTTTTAAGCCGCACAATCCACAGAGCTGGGCTTTATGGAAGAGTGGCCAGAAAAACAGCCATTGCTTAAAGAAAATTTGGTGTTGGCAAAAAGGCATGTGGGAAACTCTCCAAACATATGGAAGAAGGTCCTCTGGTCAGATGAGACAAAAATGTGGCTTTTTGGCCATCAAGGAAAACCCAATACCTCTCATCACCCCAAGAACAACATCCACACAGTGAAGCATGGTGGTGGCAGCATCATGCTGTGGGGATGTTTTTCATCGGCAGGGACTGGGAAACTGGTCAGAATTGAAGGAATGATGGATGGCGCTAAATACAGGGAAATTCTTGGGGGAAACCTGTTTCAGTCTTCCAGAGATTTGAGAATGGGACGGAGGTTCACATTCCAGCAGGACAATGACCATAAGCATACTGCTAAAGCAACACTCGAGTGGTTTAAGGGGAAACAGTTAAATGTATTGAATGGCCTAGTCAAAGCCCAGACCTCAATCCAATTGATAATCTGTGGTATGGCTTAAAGATTGCTGTACACCAGCGGAACCCATCCAACTTGAAGGAGCTGGAGCAGTTTTGCCTTTAAGAACTGGCAAAAATCCCAGTGGCTAGATGTGCCAAGGTTGTAGAGACATACCCCAAGAGACTTGCAGCTGTAATTGATGCAAAAGGTGGTTCTACAAAATATTGGCTTTGGGGGGGTGAATAGTTATGCACGCTCAAATGTTCTGTTTTTTGTCTTATTTCTTGTTTGTTTCACAATAAAAAATATTTTGCATCTTCGAAGTGGTAGGCATGTTGTGTAAATCAAATGATACAATTCTGCCAAAAATCATTTTTTTGTGCATATGGAACATACTTTTATTTTAGCTCATGAAACATGGAACCAACACTTCAAATGTTACATGTATATTTTTGTCAGTATATTTGATTGTGGTAGAGATTGTACTGTAGTGCTAGAGATTGTACTTGAATGGATTGAAAAGGAAGATTAGGCAATTTTTTGGTAATTTATTTTCTACTTAAAACCCCCATGCAGGCTGTTTATTTTTAGATTATTACTTTGTCTAATACATCACTGTGTGTGTAATTTTTTTTAATGTAACTCCAAATATACTTTATATTGAATTTAATTCCCCGAGCCTCCTTGGGCCACTGAAATGCTCAGTCCGACTGTGTGGGGGTGGGGATACAGATTTTAATATATTTACATATACAACTGTCACGTCCTGACCAGTAAAAGGGGTTATTTGTCATTGTAGTTTGGTCAGGGCGTGGCAGGGGGTGTTTGTTTTGTGTGTTTCGGTGTTTTTTGGTTTATGTTCTATGTTATCTATTTCTATGTTTATATCTAGTTTTCTATTTCTATGTTGGGTTTTTGGCAATGACCTCCAATTAGAGACAGCTGGTTGTCGTCTCTAATTGGAGGCCATATTTAGTTGTGTTTGTTTCACTTGTGTTTTGTGGGTGGTTGTTTTCCTGTATAGCCTGTGTTGCCTTACGGAACTGTTTCGTTGTTTTGTTTAAGTGTTATCTTTAACCTGTTAGGGCTAGGGGGCAGCATTTGCACGTCTGGATAAAAAAATGTACCCGATTTAATCTGGTTACTAATCCTACCCAGTAACTAGAATATGCATATACTTATTATATATGGATAGAAAACACTCTAAAGTTTCTAAAACTGTTTGAATGGTGTCTGTGAGTATAACAGAACTCATTTGGCAGGCAAAACCCTGAGACATTTTCTGACAGGAAGTGGATACCTGATGTGTTGTATTGACTTTAAACCTATCCCATTGAAAAACACAGGGGCTGAGGAATATTTTGGCACTTCCTATTGCTTCCACTAGATGTCACCAGCCTTTACAAAGTGTTTTGAGTCTTCTGGAGGGAGATCTGACCGAACAAGAGCCATGGAACGATGATGGCCCATTAGACACCTGGCGCGCGAGTTCATGTTGGGTACCCTCGTTCCAATACGTTATAAAAGAGTATGCATTCGTCCACCTTGAATATTATTCATGTTCTGGTTAAAAAAGGCCCTAATGATGTATGCTATACAACGTTTGACATGTTTGAACGAACGTAAATATATTTTTTCCCCTCGTTCATGACGAGAAGTCCGGCTGGCTTAGATCATGTGCTAACAAGACGGAGATTTTTGGACATAAATGATGAGCTTTTTTGAACAAAACTACATTCGTTATGGACCTGTGATACCTGGAAGTGACATCTGATGAAGAGAATCAAAGGTAATGGATTATTTACATAGTATTTTCGATTTTAGATCTCCCCAACATGACGTCTAGTCTGTATCGCAACGCGTATTTTTCTGGGCGCAGTGCTCAGATTATTGCAAAGTGTGATTTCCCAGTAAGGTTATTTTTAAATCTGGCAAGTTGATTGCGTTCAAGAGATGTAAATCTATAATTCTTTAAATGACAATATAATATTTTACCAATGTTTTCTAATTTTAATTATTTAATTTGTGACGCTGACTTGACTGCCGGTTATTGGAGGGAAACGATTTCCTCAACATCAATGCCATAGTAAAACGCTGTTTTTGGATATAAATATGAACTTGATAGAACTAAAAATGCATGCATTGTCTAACATAATGTCCTAGGAGTGTCATCTGATGGAGATTGTAAAAGGTTAGTGCATCATTTTAGCTGGTTTTATGGTTTTGGTGACCCTGTCTTTGACTTGACAAAACATTACACACAACTCTTGTAAATGTACTGTCCTAACATACTCTAAATTTATGCTTTCGCCGTAAAACCTTTTTGAAATCGTAAAACGTGGTTAGATTAAGGAGATGTTTATCTTTCAAATGGTGTAAAATAGTTGTATTTTTGAAAAATTTGAATTTTGACATTTATTTGGATTAAAATTTGCCGCTCTTGAAATGCACCTGCTGTTGATGGAGTGCACCACGGGTGGCACGCTAGCGTCCCACCTAGCCCATAGAGGTTAAATAAATTAAGAAGATGAGCACTATACCCACTGCGCCTTGGTCCTATCCTTGGTCCTATGACAACAGCCGTGATTGGCTAATGGAATCGTCTAGAGACCGCCCCCTTACCCCTTCAAAAAAGAAAAAAACAAAGGCACATGGTATTAAACTTGTCAGTTGGAGTTGGAATTGGACCCTGAAAGCATCAAACTTCCACAGGTGTTTAGGCTAGTTAGTTTTATCATCAAAACAAAAAGGCACACATCACGCATCTTAATTTGCTAAATCATTGTTGTACTGTTTTCAATAGGTCACCAGAATATGCGGTAAGTCACCAGAAGATGCTGGACCAGAACAGCATGTATGCATGGTCTGCTGTTGTCACGGCTGTCGTCGGGAATAGAGGACCAAAACGCAGCAGGAATGTGGATGCTCATCTTGTTATTTATTTTAAATAAAGAGAACACGAAAATAACAAAATAAAGAATGCACGAACAACAAAACAGTCTTGTCATGCTCACACAGGCAAAACAAGAAACAATCTCCCACAACACTACACCAAACAATTACCCATATATAGGACTCTCAATCAGAGGCAACGAGAAAGCACCTGCCTCCAATTGAGAGTCCAACCCCCCATAAACCTACACATAGAAATACCACAAACCAGAAAGAACATAGAAATACAAAACATAGAACATAAACCAAAACACGGAAATAATAAATCTAACACCCTACTACATAAACCATCACCCCGAAACACATAAACAAAATACCCTCTGCCACGTCCTGACCAAACTACAATATCAAATAATCCCTAAACTGGTCAGGACGTAACAGCCGTCTATTCATTGTAGAATGCCATGATTAACTACCGGGCAGACCATAGGCCTCTGCATCTCCGAGTACTTAGTATTACTTGCTGTGTTTGGCCTCTGAGAGACAGAGGTCCATTGTATAATCTTCAGTACCATCACAAAGTCTACTTCATCATTTTGTGAAATAGACTGTGATGATACTGGAGATTATAACTAAAAAGTAAACACTTGAATTGAACCTTTTGTAATGTTTTCTGTCATTGAAAGTATACAAAGAAACCAGACTGCAATAAAAGGTTATTGTCATTCTTTATCAATTCTCTTGTCAGTTATTTACATAACATAATAAACTAATCGTAAACAAGGTTATACTGAAAGTCCAAATCATGGCATCTATGTATCTTTTCAGTTATTGTTTTACAACTCAAGCTCTGGAAGGTATAACTCGTTCACAGTAAAAGGTATTTATATTCTGATCCTTACAAAATAAGTAACACCTGTTTAAGTGACATATGGTACTTTTCTAACATTTCAAAATTCCATTTTCTGTGATCAGACACTTTCTTATCCAGATTAAACACATATCTGCACCAAAACAAATTACAGAAAGCATTGAGTCTTTCTATGATAAGGAAAGACATACACATATATAATAATTTTGTTGAAATAATAAGGTTAGGGGAATACATTGTCTCATTCAAACTTGAAAACAAAGTGCAAGTTAGGGCTTACATCACTATCATAACCATACCATCATACACAAATGATTGCCCTTTCATTCAGGTGGCACACAAGCAAACCACATCATATTCTTCTTTCTATCTTTCCTGACCACAAAGTAAACCATTTCTAGAGTAGTCCTCAAGTAAACTGAAGTTTCACTCTTTCTGTTCTGAAAATCTGGCAACGCCTATGGTAAAATGGCAAGACAACTATTATACATTAGGAGTTAGCAAGACAGCATAAACAGATCTGGGACCAGGCTTGAGCATTTCTGCGACCTGCATCACCAGCTTGGTATTTACAGCAGCCACCTCCACCAGCATCATGAGCGCTGTGTTGTCGATGGCGCCAGGTGAATTCAGGGAAACACATTATTAAAAGCTTCACTTTGCATGTTGTCCATGATGAAAATATGAGTGATCCAAAGACGTGTCATTATTAAAATATCCACATGGTAATGTTAGCTAGCTAGCTAGTAGCCTAGGGCAGGACGTGTTTTTTTTTGACAGAAGAACCCTCTATCTCATTCTAGGGTAGGAGGGTACATAAGCAATTATCAGATGAATATGCAAATATAAGATCAACGATCCTTGGTCCAATAGAATGTGACGTTATGAAGGCAGCCAAAAACTCCATCCCACCCTAACAGGCTGAAATCCCATGCATTTTTTCAAACAGCTCTTACACAAAAAGGGCATTATCATAATTTTCTAAATTTCAGAGTATTATGTAGACATAGTGTGAAAATATCAAACAAACCGGAAAAATCACATTTTGTACAGCACTGGGCCTTTATGATTAACCAAGTGCTCATAGGTAGAGATAAAAAAAGGTTGAATATGAATTCTTAGAATATGCAAATACCTTCTCCCACACACATAATAATTGTCTTATTTTACAAATGTTGTAATACTGTACCAGTGTAGAATTGTAAGGTTCATAAACACAATCCTGAATGTTTCTCTACTTTTTGGAGGTTTACTTGGTGTTCACTATTCATGCATGCAAGTATTTGTGTGATCTACAAGGTGCTGACAAGGTTCATTCTGTTTAGGTCTCATCACATAACCCTGTAAGCCTGATATTCTTTCCTAATCACCCTTACAATATACTCACAAAGCAGTCTGACTGGAGTATCTATCTTTCATGAGAAAGGAAAAAACATTCCTTCAATGTTTGACTTTTAGGGGCCAACCTGACAATCCTTCTGAATTGTAAGAACCCAAAGCCGTTATGAATTTGTCACCTCCCGTCGTTTTATCTTCAACTGCAGGCAGCCTCTCTCACAAAGTGCCACAGGTACGCAGAGAGCAGCGCTCAACCAGGTTTTCCTTTCTCTAGTCCCCATCCAGAAACTAAAAGTGGTCTCAATGTAATCTGACAATTATATAGAAACAGGATGTAAGCCTTTGTATCTCCATATATTAAAAACCCTTTTCTGTCCATGGCTACACCATTTGTTCTTGTACTATACCCAGAATAGTGCATTGTCCATTTATTTAAATGGTAAGCCCTTTCACTCAATTAGCTGCTTTAACCCTCTGTTCATGTTCAACAAAACAGACTGACTGTTGAATGGGTGGATAATTCAACCGTAATTAGGTAACTTTTGAAAGACGCATTTCGACTTCCTTCCCCTGGCCAGAGGAGAGGAGGGGGACTGTGGTCATTGCACAGGGTGAACACAAGGGTGAGCCTCTGTCTGTACTGTACATTTCTGTAGATTTCAGACAATCAATGTATGACAGCTCAGATTCTATCTTTAGGTGCATTAGTCTAAAGACTCCTCCTCTCCTCTTCTCTATTGCAGAACAGATCTAAACATTGAGATACATAGATATGCCAATTTTGTAGACTTCCACCTAATGTACACACAATTTACTGTATGAATTTGCAAATGTAAACAATCCCAACACAATCCTTACTCATATTAATTCCTATAATCAGCGGGTCCTGTCACACTAGCTCATATCACTCTCCCTGTCACCCATAATGCCAACTGGAACAAGCTCAGTGTAAGAGGCCACACCAGCAGTCACGAGTCATGACCGCAGTCAAATTTCACGTGACAGTTGAGTCCCGGTAACTAGGCTTCTCCAAAACTACACTCTCATGCCGCTGATGGTCATTAGTAGTCTACCAAACTTGCTAACGGACAGTTGCTAATGGCCGGTACTCAGCACTGTATTGTCCCTCTAATCAATCTGACATCGATGCAAATGCATTCGAAAATCAAATCAAACACTTCATGAGAGTTTGAGCATAATAGGATCACTTGTTGTGCAGTGATAGCCAGCTCCTCATAGCTGGAATTAAATAAGTGTTCCTACATTTCTATAGGCTATGCTACGCAATTGCGTGAGATGGCCTCATTTAAAAAGAGGAAGATCCCATCAGCTTTCTGTAGGCTAGGCTACTATATTTATTTATCAACTTTCCTAATATCTATATATACTGCTCAAAAAAATAAAGGGAACACTTAAACAACACATCCTAGATCTAAATGAAAGAAATAATCTTATTAAATACTTTTTTCTTTACATAGTTGAATGTGCTGAAGACAAAAACACACAAAAATAATCAATGGAAATCCAATTTATCAACCCATGGAGGTCTGGATTTGGAGTCACACTCAAAATTAAAGTGGAAAACCACACTACAGGCTGATCCAACTTTGATGTAATGTCCTTAAAACAAGTCAAAATGAGGCTCAGTAGTGTGTGTGGCCTCCATGTGCCTGTATGACCTCCCTACAACGCCTGGGCATGCTCCTGATGAGGTGGCGGATGGTCTCCTGAGGGATCTCCTCCCAGACCTGGACTAAAGCATCCGCCAACTCCTGGACAGTCTGTGGTGCAACGTGGCGTTGGTGGATGGAGCGAGACATGATGTCCCAGATGTGCTCAATTGGATTCAGGTCTGGGGAACGGGCGGGCCAGTCCATAGCATCAATGCCTTCCTCTTGCAGGAACTGCTGACACACTCCAGCCACATGAGGTCTAGCATTGTCTTGCATTAGGAGGAACCCAGGGCCAGCCGCACCAGCATATGGTCTCACAAGGGGTCTGAGGATCTCATCTCGGTACCTAATGGCAGTCAGGCTACCTCTGGCGAGCACATGGAGGGCTGTGCGGCCCCCCAAAGAAATGCCACCCCACACCATGACTGACCCACCACCAAACCGGTCATGCTGGAGGATGTTGCAGGCAGCAGACCGTTCTCCACGGCGTCTCCAGACTCTGTCACGTCTGTCACGTGCTCAGTGTGAACCTGCTTTCATCTGTGAAGAGCACAGGGCGCCAGTGGCGAATTTGCCAATCTTGGTGTTCTCTGGCAAATGCCAAACGTCCTGCACGGTGTTTCGCTGTAAGCACAACCCCCACCTGTGGACGTCGGGCCCTCATACCACCCTCATGGAGTCTGTTTCTGACCGTTTGAACAGACACATGCACATTTGTGGCCTGCTGGAGGTCATTTTGCAGGGCTCTGGCAGTGCTTCTCCTGCTCCTCCTTGCACAAAGGCGGAGGTAGCGGTCCTGCTGCTGGGTTGTTGCCCTCCTACGGCCTCCTCCACGTCTCCTGATGTACTGGCCTGTCTCCTGGTAGTGCCTCCATGCTCTGGACACTATGCTGACAGACACAGCAAACCTTCTTGCCACAGCTCGCATTGATGTGCCATCCTGGATGAGCTGCACTACCTGAGCTACTTGTGTGGGTTGTAGACTCTGTCTCATGCTACCGCTAGAGTGAAAGCACCGCCAGCATTCAAAAGTGACCAAAACATCAGCCAGGAAGCATAGGAACTGAGAAGTGGTCTGTGGTCCCCACCTGCAGAACCACTCCTTTATTGGGGGTGTCTTGCTAATTGCCTATAATTTCCACCTGTTGTCTATTCCATTTGCACAACAGCATGTGAAATTTATTGTCAATCAGTGTTGCTTCCTAAGTGGACAGTTTGATTTCACAGAAGTGTGAATGACTTGGAGTTACATTGCGTTGTTTAAGTGTTCCCTTTATTTTTTTGAGCAGTGTATATATGCAATCTGGTTTCAGAGCTGGTCATGGGTGCACCTCAGGCACGCTCAAGGTCCTAAACGATATCGTAACCGCCATCGATAAGAAACAATACTGTGCTGCCGTATTCATTGACCTGGCCAAAGCTTTCGACTCTGTCAATCACCACATCCTCATCGGCAGACTCAATAGCCTTGGTTTCTCAAATGCTTGCCTCGCCTGGTTCACCAACTACTTCTCTGATAGAGTTCAGTGTGTCAAATCGGATGGCCTGTCTTCCGGGCCTCTGGCAGTCTCTATGGGGGTGCCACAGGGTTCAATTATTGGGCCAACTCTTTTCTCTGTATACATCAATGATGTCGCTCTTGCTGCGGGTGAGTCTCTGATCCACCTCTACGCAGACGACACCATTCTGTATACTTATGGCCCTTCTTTGGACACTGTGTTAACAACCCTTCAGACGAGCTTCAATGCCATACAACTCTCCTTCCGTGGCCTCCAACTGCTCTTAAATACAAGTAAAACTAAATGCATGCTCTTCAACCGATCGCTGCCTGCACCCGCCCGCCCGTCCAGCATCACTACTCTGGACGGTTCTGACTTAGAATATGTGGACAACTACAAATACCTAGGTGTCTGGTTAGACTGTAAACTCTCCTTCCAGACTCACATCAAACATCTCCAATCCAAAGTTAAATCTAGAATTGGCTTCCTATTTCGCAACAAAGCATCCT
Organism: Salmo salar; assembly: GCF_965601325.2. Taxonomy (NCBI): domain Eukaryota; kingdom Metazoa; phylum Chordata; class Actinopteri; order Salmoniformes; family Salmonidae; genus Salmo; species Salmo salar. Next base: position 19,459,207 of record NC_138313.1, read on the forward strand.
TCACTCATGCTGCCAAACATACCCTCGTAGAACTGACCATCCTACCGATCCTCGACTTCGGCAATGTCATTTACAAAATAGCCTCCAATAGCCTACTCAATAAACTGGATGCAGTCCATCACAGTGCCATCCGTTTTGTCACCAAAGCCCCATATACTGCCCACCACTGCAACCTGTACGCTCTCGTTGGCTGGCCCTTGCTTCATACTCGTCGCCAAACCCACTGGTTCCAGGTAATCTACAAGACCCTGCTAGGTAAAGTCCCCCCTTATCTCCGCTCACTGGTCACCATAGCAGCACCCACCTGTAGCACGCGCTCCAGCAGGTATATCTCTCTGGTCACCCCCAAAGCCAATTCCTCCTTTGGCCGTCTCTCCTTACAGTTCTCTGCTGCCAATGACTGGAACGAACTTCAAAAATCTCTGAAACTGGAAACACTTACCTCCCTCACTAGCTTTAAGCACCAGCAGTCAGAGCAGCTCACATATCACTACACCTGTACCTAGCCCATCTATAATTTAGCCCAAACAACTACCTCCTCCCCTTCTGTATTTATTTATTTATTTTGCTCCTTTGCACCCCATTATTTCTATTTCTACTTTGCACTTTCTTCCACTACAAATCTACCATTCCAATGTTTTACTTGCTATATTGTATTTACTTTGCCACCATGGCCTTTTTTGCCTTTACCTCCCTTATCTCACCTCATTTGCTCACTTGTATATAGACTTATTTTTTCTACTGTATATTGTCATTGACTATATGTTTGTTTTACTCCATGTGTAACTCTGTGTTGTTGTATGTGTCGAACTGCTTTGCTTTATCTTGGCCAGGTTGCAATTGTAAATGAGAACTTGTTCTCAACTTGCCTACCTGGTTAAATAAACGTGAAATATATATATTTTTTTAAATAGGCTACTGACAAGATACGTGTCTCTTCGCCCCAACAATGGGAGTCACAGGACGTTGGTAGAACCTTAATTGGGGAGAACAGGCTTGTGGTAATGACTGGAGCAGAATCAGTGGAACGGTATCAAATACATCAAACACATGGTTTCAAGGTGTTTGATGCCATTCCATTTGCTCCGTTCCGGCCATTATTATGAGCTGTTCTCCCCTCATCAGCCTCCACTGATGGGAGTAATTGTCCACAAAGCGGCACCGTGGGCTGTCAGCCTCATGACATGAATATGCATAGCACATTGCTTTGCTTTACAACCGGAGTAACCTCCCTGGCTAGCATGAAAATTAACTGTGGGAAAAGCGTCCCCCATTTGCTATTCAAGTGCATACGGATGACGTCTTTTTTTACACCACCCCTGTTCCAACATGTGCATGATAATGGCCCATTCTAAATCACAACTAATTTCAAAAATATATTTTTTACTATATGTTAAGACAAGATTAAATTGAGAATAGTCTGATGGGTGAGAATATTATCACGTATGAATAATGCCCAGCCTGTGCAGTCTTAGGCAACAAACAGCGCTTGCATTTTTCAGTCACTTTTTCAAATCATAGTCGCATGCATCATGTACAGTAGCCTAACCCATAGGCCTATATGTTTTGATAAGGTTTGTATCACAGCCTAAGTGGCCAAATAACTCCAAATGTAGCCTTTAGGCCCAATACCCCTGGAACATAATTGGAGAGCCCGTAGCCTACAGAGCCTAGTTAATGCGTGTGAAAACAGAGTTTTGACTGGCCACTATTTAAAAGATTAAAAAAGGATTCCAGCTTTCTCGTGCTGCTATATTTATTGCAAAATTCTTAAAATTAAGCACATATTCTTTTTTTTTCTTTTTTTTTGGGGGGGGGGAATTCTAAACAATAAATTATTCCATACATATATTACATTAGAATAGTCTGAAGGATGACAATATTATCAAGTGCTTCTCAAGTGCTTGAGACTGATGAAAATGCAACAACAAAAAATAATAATCATTAGAGTTGCACCATGTAGCCTTAGAACCTAGTATTAGAAACCTAAACACATAGCCTAATGTTGTATCACAACTAAAGTTGCGTAAATAATTAAGCATATAGGAGGACCTGTTTCTTTGTTAACTGCTCAACACAGTATTGCCGCATGTGCACACTACCTCAGAAATTGTTTTGGGAAAATATCCTTTCTAGTTTATTCAGCTATGTTCAATTGCATTGTTCTTACAATTGCCTGCTAAATGAACTAGTGTAGGCCACAGCCATATGGCATAGCTTAGCATAAGGAAGACTCAGAATATGCTATTCTGTTCTTCTGAAATAGGATATATTTTCTTCATATCATAATGTTTCTTTAGACCTGCCTAAAATAAATAATGGATTTATTGTGTGATTGTGTAGGCTATATTAAACGGATTTATTCTGATTCTTTTTTTAAATGTAGATGTTCAAAGGTCTGCATCAGTGGCTTGTTGGCTATGAGTGGAAGCCGGAGATACTTAACATATTTATGTTAATTGTTGATCAATTACCGTGAGACTGGCAGTTATTTGCATGACAATCACCAGCTGACAAAATGTTCTGACTGCCACAGCTCTACATCTGCTCAATGCAAATAATAAGCTGTTCTATCACAACACTCTCAGTTCCAGAGTACAGTTAATAAACCAACTCTGTAAGAATCTCACGCTAGGTTTATGATAACTTTTGTTTTTAAAGCACTTTTTCAAAACTTTTTTTTAGGGGGTTGATAGCTTGTGGGTTCTATCAATGTAATTGTCTGCATCATTTGCAATCCCCCATATATTTATTACATATTGAAAAATATATGTTTTCCTACTTTATTATTTTCCTCCAACGCTAGCACCTCTGCCCTAATTGGAGCAAACTCGAGGACAACAGTACATAGGCTTCTACTTCCAGATTATACACACTATACACAATTTACGGACACGGTACATTTTACATTAGTTATGTTTTTTACTTTGTTTTTATTCCCACCCTTCAGCTACCCTCAACTCATCTCTGAAATCCATCCAGTTTTGATTTCTAATTGCTATATATTTTTCAATTGTGTTGTAATGTTTCACAAAAGTTCTGAACCTTTCTATTCTCACGTATAGTTCCTACAGATGGTAAATTAAAGATGAACATTTGACTAAGATTATTATAATATTATTGATCAATTGACTATGGCTTTTCAAGTCACCCAGCAGTGCTATTTGCAGAGTTAGCTCCAGGTAAATGATGCAGTTCTTCAGCCATTCCTGACCATGCGACCAGAAACAAGCTACACATGGTGTCACGTCCTGACCAGTAAAGGGGTCATTTGTAATTGTAGTATGGTCAGGGCGTGGCAGGGGGTGTTTGTTTTGTGTGTTTTTTTTTTTTTTGGTTCTAGGCGATTTTGGTTCTAGTTTTCTATTTCTATGTTTCAATTTCCATGTTTGGCCGAGTATGGTTTCCAATCAGAGGCAGTTGTTTTTCGTTGTCTCTGATTGGAAGCCATACTTAGGCAGCCTGTTTTTTCCTTTGGGTTTGTGGGTGGTTGTTTTCGGTATAGCCTATGTGCCTTACGGAACTGTTGATTGTCGGTTTGTTATTTTTGTTTAAGTGTTCACTTTATTAAATAATAAAAGATGAGCACTTTACCCGCTGCGTTTTGGTCCCCTTTCATCGACGCCTCTGACAAATGGGCAGTACCAAAACAAGTGATCTAATGATTCTCTCTTTGTAGCAAAATCTGCCGAGCTGGGATGGTTGTATCCCCCATATACATAACATTCTATTGGTTGCAAGAACTTTCTATAATAATGTAAATGGAAAAACTCTATTTCAATGTTTAAAGCTATTTGTATTGAGAAGACTGTTACCTCAGAATTGACATTGGGCATACATAATCCAAACTGGTATGGCTGTGAATGTATACCTTATGATTTGTAATTAGCTTCATTTATGATTTTTAGACATGATAAAGATCTTCATTGGAAAGCACTTTTCAGAGCCTTGATAATAGGCTTGCTTCTTTGGACCACTAACATTCTGTTCTTTTAACAGCTAATGATAATGCACTGCAATTAGCCTTTAATTTCCTCTACACAGGACATAACTCAGCACCAGGCCAAAGATCGTTCCTCACACTGACTTTCAGGCGTCATCAATCAAGCATGGATCAATCTTCTTCCACTCCGGCCCTAGAGGAATGAAATGGAGCAAGGAGGGAGCATCTAAAAGCCTGTGTACTGCAGACAGGTAGTAACTGAAGTGGCATGTTAATATTCTTCACTATTCTCTGTATTAATGGCCGTCGTTGCATTTCACAAGTACCTCATCGACAGCTGAGGCACTCAGCATCTGAATGTCACTTCCAATGTTCTCACCTTCAGAGTGGCATCGGTGGAAGGTAATGTGTGGAGAGGAGGGACCATCTGGTCGGGTTGAGGGGGAGTCGACAACCGTGACTCAGGCCAAGTGACCTTGGCAGGACCTTGGCTTGGAGGTGCCGAGATGGCGCTAATCATATAACACTCAGACACCCGAGTTCTAACATACAGGCAAGCCCATGACTTCAGCCAGGTTGCTGGTTACGGGTGGTGGGTGGGCGATGGAGGTTTACATCAAAGTGCTGAGCATCCATCCATGTGGCTTGGTGTTTTTACTGGCTAGCAAACAGTGTGTATGCTGTTAGCAGCCTTTTTGGAACTAGAGTAGTTTTTGATTCTTAAATCAAAGTACTGTGACTTTAAAGGGTAGGAAGCACAAGTTTGTATGCACCAAAACAAAACAACACAGTGTGGTCAAAGACTTAGTAACTTAGTTGTAGTAACGATCTGGTTACCTTTAACTAGAAACATAGTTATGTTTTGGGTTTTTTACATATTTATTATTAACTTATTTCCAGATATTTTCGGAACTACCCACAATGCACTATTTCTCAACGTCATATGGAGGATCTACTCTGTGCTACCGAGTTTGTATTCTAGCTCAGTTGCTAGCTCAAGCTGGCTAACATTAGCCACACCTTATACAGTTCATGGACTTTGTGGCTGTGCTGTCTAGTGGGAACCCGTTAGCACTGCAGGCTCTGGTGCCTTCTTGCAATGGGCTCAAAACTAAAGAGAAAATCATACCCGCTTGCTCTAATGGTGGTACCTTGTCTGTTCTTCTTTTTGTTTTGTCAACTTTTCGGCATGTTCTCTGTGAAGTAGTCTACAGAGTTTTGTAACTTTCCCCACCTTGGCTTAGTGCTAGCGTGCTAGCTGACTGATATCTGGAGATCTATTTTGGATTTTTCTCACTATAGCTATTGGATTTTCCCTGACTCTTACCATCAGATGGGCACCAGCCATCAATCTGTAAGTCTCTGCTCTTTTGATCTACGGTAATGTTTTAGTTGTGTTGTGTTAGTTATGTTCTAACTGGTCTCCAGTAGTTGCTCTCTAGCATGCCGACCATAGCCGAGCAGGTTGGCTAGGCTGGCTAGGCTAATAGCGTACGTTAGTTGGCTAAATAGCGAACTTTAGCTGGTTGGCTAGATTATTATTTTAATTTTATTTTTGTTGCTGGCTGGCTAGCTTGCTGGTTAAGATTACTGCATATATATAGTAGTTGACATTCTTTCATATTTGGTTAGATGGCGTTATGTATTTCCAAAACTTTGGTTTTCTTTAATTCAGCTGTAATTTAGGTGATGATAGCGACTGGCTGACTCATTCAGTGCTAATGTGACGTTAGCAAGCTGGTAGGGCTAACATTAGCAGGCTAGTTGGCTATCAACCTTGCAAGTTGATTTATAACAATACATTCATAAAGTATTTACTTGTAAGTTGCCTTCAAATATAATTGAAACCAGTAGTCATGATTGCATATTATTCGGTTTAATTCTGTTGGAGTTGACATTATAGGGAATAGGCTTGCTTGCCGGGCACTCCATATTACATTACACCCTAGAAAAACATTTTCAGACATGACTTCGGAATTCTGGTCGGTTTTATGTAGAAAAGTGAGGTGTAACTTTGCATTGGGAATTTCAATATGAATACTAATGCAAATACTTGTAACATGTGGTTACGTTTATGCTACATACCCTTTAAGATGAACTTTGGGAGAATGTCACTTGTGTAATGAGCTGTGGAAGTCTATAGGGCTTATAAACTGAGTTAATATCTACTTGCTTAGCAGTGAGTCAGGGTGACTAAAAGTTTAACATGTTGGGGCTAGGGGGCAGTATAAACGTACCCGATTTAAACTGGTTACTACTCTTGCCCAGAAATGAGAATATGCATATAATTAGGAGATTTGGATAGAAAACACTCTAAAGTTTCTAAAACTGCTTGAATGGTGTCTGTGAGTATAAGATAACTCATATGGCAGGCCAAAACCTGAGAAGATTCCATACAGGAAGTGCCCTGTCTGACAATTTGTTGTCCTTCTGTTGCATCTCTATCGAAAATACAGCATCTCTGCTGTAACGTGACATTTTCTAAGACTTCCATTGGCTCTCAGAAGGCGCCAGAAAGTGGAATGTGGTGTCGGCTGTCTCTGGGCAAAGAACAGCAGGAGTATTTGTGAGTGGTCAGCCTGGGGACAGTGACACTGGAGATGCGCGTTCATGAGAATTCTCAATTTTTTTCTTTCAGCCTTTGAATGAATACAACGTCGCCCGGTTGGAATATTATCGCTATTTTACGAGAAAAATAGCATAAAAATGTATTTTAAACAGCCTTTGACATGCTTCGAAGTACGGTAATGGAATATTTTGCATTTTTTGTCACGAAATGCGCTCGCGCGTCACCCTTCGGATAGTGACCTGAACGCACGAACAAAACAGAGCTATTTGAATATAACTATGGATTATTTGGAACCAAAACAACATTTGTTGTTGAAGTAGAAGTCCTGGGAGTGCATTCTGACAAAGAACAGCAAAGGTAATCCAATTTTTCTAATAGTAATTCTGAGTTTGGTGAGCCCCAAACTTGGTGGGTGTCAAAATAGCTAGCCGTGATGGCCGGGCTATGTACTCAGAATATTGCAAAATGTGCTTTCGCCGAAAAGCTATTTTAACCTGTTATGGCTAGGGGGCAGTATTTGCACGGCCGGATAAAAAAACGTACCCAATTTAATCTGGTTACTACTCCTGCCCAGTAACTAGAATATGCATATAATTAGTAGATTTGGATAGAAAACACCCTAAAGTTTCTAAAACTGTTTGAATGGTGTCTGTGAGTATAACAGAACTCATATGGTAGTCAAAACCCTGAGACAAATCCTGACAGGAAACTGAAATCTGATGTCTGGATATCACTTCAAACATTTGCCATTGAAACACACAGGGGCTTATTAATCATTTAGCACTTCCTATGGCTTCCACTAGATGTCCCCAGTCTTTACAAAGTGGTTTGAGTCTTCTCCGGTGAAAACTAACCCAAAGAGAGGCTGTGGAGCTTGGTCACAGGTGGAGGGCCATTACTACAATGACGCGGCCGCCCATGGCTACCCTCCCCTTTCGAAACATTTAGTAAGACAATGCATTCGTCCGCCTTGAATATTATTGAAGCTCTGGTTGAAAAAGGCCCTAAAGATTTATGTTAGACAACGTTTGACATGTTTGAACAAACTTAAATATATATTTTTTGCACATTCGTGACAACAAGTCCCATGCACCACGGTACATTTGGAGTAGCTTTTGGAACGCGCTAACAAGAAGGAACTATTGGGACATAAATTATTAACTTCTTCGAACAAAACTACATTTGTTATGGACCTGGGATTCCTGGAAGTGCCTTCTGATGAAGATAATCAAAGGTAAGGGAATATTTACAATAGTATTTTTGATGGTTGATGGTTCCAAGATGGCTCTAACATGTATAGCCTAGCCTATTCTTCTGGGCATACCACGTCGTTTATTGCAAAGTGTGATTTCCCAGTAAAGTTATTTTTAAATCTGGCAAAGCGGTGGCATTCACGAGATGTTAATCTATAATTCTTTGAATGACAATATTACATTTTAACAATGTTTTCGAATAGTAATTTTGTAAATTGTAGCGCTGAATCACCGGAAGCATTTGAGGGAAAAGATTTACTGAACGTCATGCGCCGATGTAAAATGCTGTTTTTATATATAAATATGAACTTTATCGAACAAAAAATGCATGTATTGTGTAACATGATGTCCTAGGAGTGTCATCTGATGAAGATTGTCAAAGGTTAGTGCTGCATTTAGCTGTGTTTTGGGTATTTGTGATGCATCTGGTTGCTTTGAAAATGGCTGTGTGATTATTTCTGGCTGGGTTCTCTCCTAACATAATCTAATGTTTTGCTTTTGCTGTAAAGCCTTTTTGAAATCGGACAACGTGGTTCGATTCAGGAGAGGTGTATCTATAAAACGGTGTAAAATAGTAATATGTTTGAGAAATTGAAGTTATAGCATTTATGAGGTTTTGCATTTCGCGCGACGTGATTCCACTGGCTGTTGATTAGGGTGGAAGCGTCCCACTGGCCCAGAGAGGATAAGAAGAAGAGACTTGCTTGGGCCAAAAAAAACGAGCAATGGACATTAGACCGGTGGAAATCTGTCCTTTGACCTGATGAGTCCAAATTTGAGATGTTCCAACCGCCGTGTGTGTGAGTCAGAGAGTCGGTGAACGGATGATCTCCACATGTGTGGTTCCCACCTTGAAACATGGATGAGTTGTGATGGTGTGGGGGTGCTTTGCTGGTGACACTGTTGGTGATTTAGTTAGAATTTAAGGCACACTTAACCAGCATGGCTACCACTGCATTTTCCAGCGATACACCATCCTATCTGGTTTGGTGTTTCGTGGTACTATCATTTGTTTTTCAACGGGAAATGACCCAAGACACCTCCAGGCTGTGTAAGGGCTATTTGACCAAGAAAGAGAGTGATTGAGTGCTACATCAGATGACTTGGCCTCCACAATCACCTGAAATCAACCCAATTGAGATGGTTTGGGATGAGCTGGACTGCAGAGTGAAGGAAAAGCAGCCAAAAAGTGCTCAGCTAATGTGGGAACTCCTTCAAGACTGTTGGAAAAGCTTTCCAGGTGAAGCTGGTTAAGAGAACGACAAGAGAGTGCAAAGCAGTCATCAAGGCTAAGGGTGGCTACCTTGAAGAATCTAAAATCTAAAATATATTTTGATTTGTTTTTCACTTTTTTGGATACTACATGATTCCATATGTGTTTCATAATTTTGATGTCTTCACTATTATTCTACAAAGTAGAAAATAGTAAAAATAAAGAAAAACCCTTGAATAAGTCGGTGTGTCCAAACCTTTGACTGATACTGTGGCTTTGGAGGGTATACGTTTTAAATTCTTCGGAAGACTATTCCAAAGAATGGCAGATGAATATAAAAAAGTGTCTTTCCCCATACCACTTTTAAACTAAAAGGAACAACGTCAGTTTCACTCCTGCTAGTGTAATAGTTATGGTTATCCCGTACGAAGTTAAAGTAGTTACATACTGTAGGTACCTGGGGAACATACTAACATACTGATTATGTACAAAAGATAATGTACAAAACAATTTAATCTCAGAGACTCTCCTCCACTTTGAGACATCTAAGGCCTTCAAAGTGGGAATGGTGTTGATGCATAAGTGCTGGAAGTTTAAGAATAATCCTGACAAATTTATTTTGAGATGTTGAAATACATTTTGTATTATCTTGGGGCCACTATTGTACAAGGAAGAGCACACATAGTCAAAGTGGCACTAAAGAAGAGCCCCTGCCAATGCCCCATTGCATTCTTATCCAGATATTTGGAGGTTCTTGCCAGAAATCTAATTTGATGGTTCACTTTGGAGGTAACGTTTTGTGCCATGCTCTCCCCTGTCAGATGGTTATCTAGCACACATTCAAGATAATTAACAGTATTTTGCTGTGATTACTATGTCACCTACCACCACCTTAAATTCAGGGGATTTCCTCAGTTTCACTTTGGACCCGAATAAGATGGACTGAGGGCTTTCTCAACCACATTTTTGTCTTTGTGGGAAACCACAAAGAGAGAGAAAAGGTCACATGTACAGGCAGATTTTAGATCATTTATATACAATAGAAAGAAACGTGGACCCAGCACACCCCCTTGGTGTACCCCGCACACCCCCTTGGTGTACCCCGCAGTTCAAGATTTTGGGTTTAGACAGGGTCCCATCCACCATCTGTTTTCTTCCTTGCAAATAAGAGCTAAACCTTTTTACTGCTAAGTTGTTAAAGCCCTCATTAGGACCTAATGAATTTATTTCAATTGACTAATTTCCTTATATGAACTGTAACTCAGTAAAATCTTTGAAATTGTTGCATGTGCTTATATTTTTCTTCAGTCTAGTTAACCTCTATGGGCTAGGTGGGATGCTAGCGTGCCACCCGTGGTGCACTCCATCAACAGCAGGTGCATTTCAAGAGCGGCAAATTTGAATCCAAATAAATGTCAAAATTCAAATTTTTCAAAAATACAACTATTTTACACCCTTTGAAAGATAAACATCTCCTTAATCTAACCACGTTTTACGATTTCAAAAAGGTTTTACGGCGAAAGCATAAATTTAGAGTATGTTAGGACAGTACATTTACAAGAGTTGTGTGTAATGTTTTGTCAATTCAAAGACAGGGTCACCAAAACCATAAAACCAGCTAAAATGATGCACTAACCTTTTACAATCTCCATCAGATGACACTCCTAGGACATTATGTTAGACAATGCATGCATTTTTAGTTCTATCAAGTTCATATTTATATCCAAAAACAGCGTTTTACTATGGCATTGATGTTGAGGAAATCGTTTCCCTCCAATAACCGGCAGTCAAGTCAGCGTCACAAATTAAATAATTAAAATTAGAAAACATTGGTAAAATATTATATTGTCATTTAAAGAATTATAGATTTACATCTCTTGAACGCAATCAACTTGCCAGATTTAAAAATAACCTTACTGGGAAATCACACTTTGCAATAATCTGAGCACTGCGCCCAGAAAAATACGCGTTGCGATACAGACTAGACGTCATGTTGGGGAGATCTAAAATCTAAAATACTATGTAAATAATCCATTACCTTTGATTCTCTTCATCAGATGTCACTTCCAGGTATCACAGGTCCATAACGAATGTAGTTTTGTTCAAAAAAGCTCATCATTTATGTCCAAAAATCTCCGTCTTGTTAGCACATGATCTAAGCCAGCCGGACTTCTCGTCATGAACGAGGGGAAAAAATATATTTACGTTCGTTCAAACATGTCAAACGTTGTATAGCATAAATCATTAGGGCCTTTTTTAACCAGAACATGAATAATATTCAAGGTGGACGAATGCATACTCTTTTATAACGTATTGGAACGAGGGTACCCAACATGAACTCGCGCGCCAGGTGTCTAATGGGACATCATCGTTCCATGGCTCTTGTTCGGTCAGATCTCCCTCCAGAAGACTCAAAACACTTTGTAAAGGCTGGTGACATCTAGTGGAAGCAATAGGAAGTGCCAAAATATTCCTCAGCCCCTGTGTTTTTCAATGGGATAGGTTTAAAGTCAATACAACACATCAGGTATCCACTTCCTGTCAGAAAATGTCTCAGGGTTTTGCCTGCCAAATGAGTTCTGTTATACTCACAGACACCATTCAAACAGTTTTAGAAACTTTAGAGTGTTTTCTATCCATATATAATAAGTATATGCATATTCTAGTTACTGGGTAGGATTAGTAACCAGATTAAATCGGGTACATTTTTTTATCCAGACGTGCAAATGCTGCCCCCTAGCCCTAACAGGTTAACATACAGGACTAGCACTGTACTTCTGTCTAACAAGAAAAACGTAATTTTCAATGATTTCTTCACGTTCTGTTTGCTCTCTGCACTACTCAACACTGTGAGCATCTGGCACAGCTAAACTATTTACTTCACTCACAAACTCGCTAGCTAGCCGTCGAAACTATGACTTCACCTCCATAATGTCGTGTCTACAGTCTGCTGGTCATAAGGAGATATAACCCATAGTCATCACACGGATTATTGTTATTGTGAAAATGTTGCTTTTTCCTCATCGCCAAGTATTATACACTTGACCAGATTCAAAGATAGGCACATGGACTCCATCTCAAGGTAAATCTGAACTGCTTTATTTCCTATTTTACAGAGTTGAGTTCCTTACGGCCGTACGGGCAACTCCCTATTGAGCTACCCCATAACAGTTGTGTGGTAAAATGAGGGATTTCAACCATGATGGACTTTCTAATCTATTGTTTACAAAATAATCTGGTTCCTTCAAGATGGAAAGCAAAGAGCTGTGGGTGACATGTCTCTCACACATTCTCTTTGAAGGGGAAACTCAGGCATAGCACTCCAGCACATCCAGCCCCTGCCAAATAATTTCTCAGCACAAACATTTTACTGTTTTCCTACAGACCCAGTCAACTTGAATGATCCCAGAGACTCCCCGAAGGAAACACTCACGCTAAAGCAGAGCGTCTCATTTCATGGGGTATATCCTAATGACAGATGGCATTTTCACAGGCGCTGGCAATGATGACCTCACTCTCGAATGCAACATAATTGCTAAAATGGTGCCGTAATGAAATAAGTTGCAACTAACCTTTGTCTCCCCGTCGCAGGTGGGCGAAAGCATATTTGCCTCAGAGTCGTCAGTGTGGGGACGGGGAAGAAGGGAGCGTATCGGATATTGGTTCAGCGTGGGTTCCAGGTTGAGTCAGGCCCACTCATCTGCTCAGGCAAGCACATGGAATGACAAGTACATTCTTAGAATGAAAATATGGAACTCATTTCAAGAGAAAAAAGAGCTGTTGCCAAACAAGAAAGAAGTAGTGTCAGTGAATATGATGGCAGTATACTGTGCAGAGAGAGAGCAAAATCATTCTAATGTTGAGCTACAGATTAACATATCAGAAGAGATACTAAACTTAGGAAGTTCTGTGAGACCATTAATGCTAGTTGCGGTGATTGTCACTGCTACTGTCACAAACAATTAGCATTCAGCATTCTGCTTCATTTACGACTTCAAAACATCACAAAGGCCTCGCATCACATTCTCCTTAAGAGAGCCTCAGGGAACGATGTTTAGCCACAAAGATGGCACAATGTCACTCACCAATTAGTGTGTGGGACAAAATCATTTACATATCGCTGGCAGAGTAAAGAACAATGATGGCCATTTCACCTTAAAAGTCATTGTAAAAGACAAAAAGAAGAAACCCACACACCTTAAAAGTCATTAACTTCACAGCGGATACAATTACCCAAGCCTCAATCTGATGGGGTCCTTTGACAGTGTGTTTCTGCCGGCGTCATGATAGCCTAAGATTTCTCTGGCTGGGAAGCTAATCGTCCCAGCAGCTGTGAATAGGACTCCTAGCATTCACGGCACTCTTAGCATTCAAGGATCTCTGCGTAGCACTCAAGAATTCACGTGTTTACAGGAAGCCCCTAGAGGGAGCCAGAGTGTTTGTATGACTGTTTGTCTTAATCAAAGTGCTAATGCAGTGATATTTAAACAACCCAAAATATGACAAGCAAGTTGAACCTAACATTATGGAAAATACAATGAGGAAAATTAGACTGAATTGAGGATGGCAAATTAAAATACACTAGCTACAAGCTGTGTCACAATTGCTGCCTGTGGACTGCCTTTGCTTACCATTTTTGCAATACGAATAGAAAGGTTTCCGCACAACAATAACACGTTTTTGTTGGTCATAGGCCATGAATGAGACAATCGAAAAAGTATCTTCAGGACAGCTGGCGCCTAGCTGCTGTATTGTCATCTTAATATAGAATAGGTGTTCTTAGGCGACGAGGTACTCTGTTGTCAGAAGTTCTCCTGGGTAACCCTGCCCTCCTGTCCAACACAGTGATACAATCCCCAAAGGAAACATTGCCTGGGCATGTTCACAACTTTTAACCAATCAGAGCCAATTATGAGAGGGGTGTTTTTTCATGCTACCTGGAATTGAATTTGTGTCCTTTCATTTCTCACCTTGAGGCATTCATTTCTGAAACACTGCCATGTCGATGGCATACAGACAGTATCTGCTAGCTAACCCACCTCAGCACCTGGACACACTGTCTCTGCCATCCATCCATGGCAGAACTGGGCTGTGTTTCATTCCAGAAATATGCTCACGGACTTCTGCCCTTATCCTCTCTCCTTCACCGATCTGACCTCTCCTATACTTTACTCAGTGAAGCATCTCATGGGAAAAACAAACAACAACAACAACAACCATTTAACCTCTATGGGCTAGGCGGGACGAATTCGTCCCACCTGCGCAACAGCCAGTCTAATCCAGTGGCGCGATTTTCAAAACGTTTAAAATGCTATTACTTCAATTTCTCAAACATATGACTATTTTACAGCTATTTAAAGACAAGACTCTCGTTAATCTAACCACACTGTCCGATTTCAAAAAGGCTTTACAACGAAAGCAAAACATTAGATTATGTCAGCAGAGTACCAAGCCAGAAATAATCAGACACCCATTTTTCAAGCCAGCATATAATGTCACCAAAACCCAGAAGACAGCTAAATGCAGAACTCACCTTTGATGATCTTCATCAGATGACAACCCTAGGACATTATGTTATACAATACATGCATGTTTTGTTCAATCAAGTTCATATTTATATCAAAAACCAGCTTTTTACATTAGCATGTGACGTTCAGAACTAGCATACCCCCCGCAAACTTCCGGGGAATTCACTAACATTTTACTAAATTACTCATGATAAACGTTCACAAAAAGCATAACAATTATTTTAAGAATTATAGATACAGACCTCCTCTATGCACTCGATATGTCCGATTTTAAAATAGCTTTTTGGTGGAAGCACATTTTGCAATATTCTAAGTACATAGCCCAGGCATCACGGGCTCGCTATTTAGACACCCGGCAAGTTTAGCACTCACCATAATCATATTTACTATTATAAAAGTTTGATTACCTTTTGTTGTCTTCGTCAGAATGCACACCCAGGACTGCTACTTCAATAACAAATTTTGGTTTGGTCCAAAATAATCCATCGTTATATCCGAATAGCGGCGTTTTGTTCGTGCGTTCCAGACACTATCCGAAATAGTAAAGAAGTGTCGCGCGCATGGCGCAATTCGTGACAATAAAATTCTAAATATTCCATTACCGTACTTCGAAGCATGTCAACCGCTGTTTAAAATCAATTTTTACGCCATTTTTCTCGTAGAAAAGCGATAATATTCCGACAGGGAATCTCCTTTTCGGCAAACAGAGGAAAAAATCCCAAAGGCAGGGGCGGTCGGGTCACGCGCATAAGCCCAGAGTCCCTTGATCGGCCACTTGAGAAAGGCGATAATGTGTTTCAGCCTGGGGCTGGAATGACGACATTCTGTTTTTTCCCGGGCTCTGAGCGCCTATGGACGACGTGGGAAGTGTCACGTTAGAGCAGAGATCCTTAGTAAATGATAGAGATGGAAAAGAAGTTGAAGAAATGGTCAGACAGGCCACTTCCTGTAAAGGAATCTCTCAGGTTTTGACCTGCCATTTGAGTTCTGTTATACTCACAGACACCATTCAAACAGTTTTAGAAAATTTAGGGTGTTTTCTATCCATATGTAATAAGTATATGCATATTCTAGTTACTGGGTAGGAGTGGTAACCAGATTAAATCAGGTATGTTTTTTATCCAGCCGTGTCAATACTGCCCCCTAGCCCTAACAGGGTAACCTAATGATGTGACTACTTGACAGCTGATTGCTCAGCTTGTTTATTACATTTACATTTTAGTCATGGATCGGAGTTCCAGGGGAGGGTTTTGTCATTTGTAATTGATGAAATGTCAATATTTCTCAATGTTTTAGAATTAGTAGCTTATTAGGTTATATATCGATGTGTGCCCAATGCTGCTCTCATCTCTGATTCTCTGCTCGGTGCCCAAAATCAAGTGCGCCTATAGGCTATTTAGTGTGGTCTTAATCAAATGATCCATAGCCTATAGGCTATAGGCTACGAAGTGCATGCTCTGAGAAGTACAGGGCAAAGTTATTATTCTAAGATAGATGCTGGGATGGTGTAAATACAACTAGGCTGTGTTACACACTGCAATGGACATTCCAACCCTGAACCCTGGCCTGCTCTGCTCTTGCTGATCAAAAACGGCTGTGCTGTGTAGGCTTCTTCCGATTCTTTGATGTTGTTGATTAGGCCTAGTCCAAAAAATGCACTCTCTTATGTGTGGACTAGCCTATAGGCTATGTTCTGTTTAGTTTGAGAAGGAGAAGGCAAAGATGAGAATGAGGACCGGAGGTCAACTTTCATAGCTTGCTACTACTATAATTGATTTTATAAAAAATTATGTTTCTTGCCCATGATGTATTTATCAGAGTTTATTGACCTCACAATAAGCCAGATTCGATTAACTTACATTGTGGCATTGAAACTTGAAGCAGTAGCCGCGGCATATACAATTGGAAATGGACAGCTCATGGTGCTGAAAGTAGCCAAATTCGAGTAGGCATAATTCATTTCAACTTCTTCATTTTAATTAGACTTTACACTCTTTAAATAGCTTACCTCCGTGTCAGTGAAGGGCTGTTGTGATAAAACCAATACTCAAAATGAGGGGGTATGAGAGGGTATGGCATAGGCCTACCTTTTATTAAAGAAAATGGCAAAAAGCACAGGCCTGTGCCTTGTTAGCTAAAGATTTTGAAGAAAATAAAATGGATCTGATTATATAAAGTGATCTGAAACAACGCTTTGGTCCACAATGCTTTATACAGTGCCTTCCAAAAGAATTCATCCCCTTGGAATTTTTCCTATTTTGTTGCATTACAACCTGTATTTTAAATTGATTTTTATTTGGATTTCATGTAATGGACATACAGAAAATAGTCCAAATTGGTGAAGTGAAATGAAAAAAATGACTTGTTTCACAAAACTCTAAAACATTCATAATGGAAAAGTGGTGCTTGCATATGCATTCACCCCCTTTGCTATGAAGCCCCTAAATAAGATCTGGTGCAACCAATTACCTTCAGAAGTCACATAATTGGTTAAATAAAGTCCACTTGTGTGCAATCTAAGTGTCACATGATCTCAGTATATATACACCTGTTCTGAAAGGCCCCGGAGTCTGCAAAACCACAAAGCAAGGGGCAACACACCAAGCAAGCGGCCCCATGAAGACCAAGGAGCTCACCAAACAGGTCAGGGACACAGTTGTGGAGTAGTACAGATCAGGGTTGAGTTCTAAAAAAATATCAGAAACTTTAAACATCCCATGGAGCACCATTAAATCCATTATTAAAAAATGGAAAGAATATGGCACCACAACAAACCTGCCCACCAAAACTCACAGACCAGGCAAGGAGGCCATTAATCAGAGAAGCAACAAAGAGACCAAAGATAACCCTGAAGGAGCTGCAAAGCTCCACAGCAGAGATGGGAGTATCTGTACATAGGACCACTTTAAACCTTACACTCCACAGAGCTGGGCTTTATGGAAGAGTGGCCAGAAAAAAGCCATTGCTTAAAGAAAAAAATAAGCAAACATGTTTGGTGTTCGCCAAAAGGCATGTGGGAGACTCCCCAAACATGTGGAAGAAGGTACTCTGGTCAGATGAGACTAAAATTGAGCTTTTTGGCCATCAAGGAAAACACTATGTCTGGGGCAAACCCAACACCTCTCATCACACCAGAAAACACCATCAACACAGTGACGCATGGTGGTGGCAGCATCATGCTGTGGGGATGTTTTTCATCGGCAGGGACTGAGAAACTGGTCAGAATTGAAGGAATGATGGATGGCGCTAAATACAGGGAAATTCTTGACGGAAACCTGTTTCAGTCTTCCAGAGATATGAGAATGGAACGGAGGTTCACCTTCCAGCAGGACAATGACCATAAGCATACTGCTAAAGCAACACTTGAGTGGTTTAATGGGAAACATTTAAATGTCTTGGAATGGCCTAGTCAAAGCCCAGACCTCAATCCAATTGAGAATCTGTGGTATGACTTAAAGATTGCTGTCCACCAGTCGAAACCATCCAACTTGAAGGAGCTGGACTAGTTTTGCCTTGAAGAATGGGCAAAAATCCCAGTTGGCCAGATGTGACAAGCTTTTGAGACATTCCGTAAGAGACTTGCAGCTGTAATTGCTGCAAAAGGTGGATCTATAAAGTATTGACTTTGGGGGGTGAATAGTAATGCACGCTCAAGATTTCTGTTTTTTATTCTTATTTCTTGTTTGTTTCGCCAAAAAATATTTTTCATCTTCACAGTGTTATGCAAGTTGTGTACATCAAATGAATCAACCCCCCCAAAAATCAATTTTAATTCCAGGTTGTAAGGCATCAAAATAGGAAAAATTCCAAGGGGGAATACTTTCGCAAGCCACTGTACGAGAAACAAGCTGTAAAAAAAACGGGAAAGACATGATGCATATGTGAATGTCTTTCTTTTGTTCCTTGGCATTCAGAGGCTGAGCTACAATCTTTTATAGCCGAGGAGACAACAAATTGACTTTGCTTGGGAAGTAGTCTAATTCTGTCACTATCAGTTGATTAAGACATGTAGCTAGCTAGCTTGCTAAGTAAACAAGAGGTATAGCTATTCACTTTCTGTACAATTAGAAGATGTTTAAACCTAGACAGCTTTTAGGGAAACACATTCTCTCATGGGGTTAAGCCACGGTTTTTTTTTCTGTGTCGGTAGGTGTAAAGGTTGGCCTAACTTTTGAAAGTACCATGCTCAGATTCATAATGACGTCTCAGATTTTATTAATTGCAAACATGGACAGTTTCATTGCAAACAAGACACAATGATTTGGCATTGGATAAATATGATAAGATGAGCACATAGGCCTACCTCTGTCCATTTCTAGCCTGTAATTTCAGTAATTTGTGTGGTATTAAAAAATGTAAAATAATGTAGAACATTTTTATAAAAGGCAATTTTTTCCCGGACTTCCAAATATGATGATAGATTATACTTTTACTATAAAGGAGATCTTTCCACCCCTACTCTTGTCCATGGTGGTCTGCGAACCCGCATCCTTCCGGCCCTCAGCCCTGTGTGCTATCAACATTTCTGCGTTGCCATGTAATGCTTACAGGACGAAGAACAGTTTCTAAAACGGCATATCTAAGGCTCTGCTCTGTCCAGAAACTGAGGGTAAATGGTAGACATGTTCTCTGCTATCTACTTAGTTTTATTATTATTTTGGGTTTAGGGGAAGGTCCCATAAAAAATTGGGTGTTCAGGGAGGGTTTAGGTCAAATATATTTTGCTGAAGGGAGGGCCATCCATTTTAATTTCAAAGAGGTCTGATTTTCTCCATGTAACCCTTAATATAAATAACATTCACTCCCTTAGCAAACGGACAGGAATTTGACTTACAGGCTCTAACCTGTTGTTTTATTTCTTTACCCACCTATTGTTCACCTAATAGCTTTTTTGCACTATTGGTTAGAGCCTGTAAGTAAGCATTTCACAGTAAGGTCTACACCTGTTGTATTCAGCGCACGTGACAAATAAACTTTGATTAAATGCCAAGATGTTACACTCATTTTGGTTTTTCATCTAATAGAATTCACTTGCACACTTTTCGGGAAATTCACAGCCACAATGCATTGGAAGAGGGGGTCTGTGTGTTTTGATAGCTAGATTTCTTCAAGTAAACAACAAAACAACTTGGGAGCAAAGATTCTGCAGTGCTGTTCTCCTTAAAATTATCACAAATGTTTCATCATAAAGTTACATCTTTGAAAACAGATCTGCAGCCTGCCGTGCCTTTAGCTAGCTACATGTTTTAGTAGAATATAAGTTCGAACAGTAACGTTAGCTACAGGATTACTTGTTTGCTGTTGCGCAACAACTTAATATTTGACATTAGCCTAGTTAGCTAGCTAGTTACTTGTTGTAACCTAGGGCTTGTGTTCAAACTGTTGTAGGGTCTGAAGACAATACCAGGCATTTAATTCAGTGGAAACACGGCAGGAGAAATGTCGCACAAAATAGGTTTTGAGTGCGTCATGTGGACATAGTTAGCGCTCTTGCCACTGCACTATGCACTGCCACTAGCTATAGCTCACGTCAGTAGCACAGTAGCCTACATTCCTATTTTCCACAGCGGTGCTGGTTCCAACACTCTTTTCTTTTAGTTCTCCTGATTTGTCACGTTGGTTCATCTGTGTTGAGCTGATTCTGATTGTAACGTTCATGTTATGCAGTACCAGATCTACCTGAACGTTTACAGCCTGAATGGATCTAGCAGTCAAATGACAAAATTGCCCTCTAGTGGCCTCATTTCAGTCTTCTGTGATGAATATAAAGTGTAATATTGGGATGTAAACAAAAAATGAAATACATTTCTCTGTCTGACAAGGTACAGGTGTCTTCTTTTTTAAGTCCATAACCATGTGTGTGAAGTGTATACTTGTTTTTCAAAGTAGATTTGTTTAAGACTACCAATAAACACTCTATGTGACCCTGATTTAGCCCACTGCAGTAAAAGGATAACCTGTTATGGTGAAAGTAATGGTACGATACATTCACTACTGTTTCACCTTGGCACTCCAATTTGATAAAGTATGTGGCACAACAACTCTACTTTGCTCATGTTTTGGTTAATGTTGTGCTTCATTTTATGCGTATTCAGGATCTATGTAAAGGAGTGTGAGCTGGAGAGACAGCTGTCACTTGCATGGGTGAAAAAGAAGTGGGAGAACCATAAGAAACAAATACACGGTACGGTACTGCATGTTATCTTGACATTTATAGCTGTGCTATACTTGGCTAACAAAGTACCCCTTTTCTCTGAGAGCAATAACACTTTCCCATCTGTTTCCTATGCTTCACTGGCACATTCACGTAAGAGTGCAGATATACATGTTAGAAAGGTGCAAGTATTCCAGAGAAATGTACTGCAATTGCCATAATACCTTTTACAGGGCATTACATGTAGTATGTTTGCTGCGAAAGTGTCCTTTTCCATATTTTTCAGGAGTTTAAACCTCCCTCCACCGGAGTCACCACAGAGGGAGGGGAAGCCACAGCCACATCCCGGGAGTGGTATGAGGGGGAGGCCACAGCCGCATCCTGGAACTGATATACAGTGATGAAAGAGGTGCTGGGGGACTGACACTCTATTAATAATAATACATTAACCTGTTAGGGCTAGGGGGCAGTATTTTCACGGCCGGATAAAAAATGTACCCGATTTAATCTGATTATTACTCCTGCCCAGAAACTAGAATATGCATATAATTATTAGCTTTGGATAGAAAACACTCCAAAGTTTCTAAAACTGTTTGAATGGTGTCTGTGAGTATAACAGAACTCATTTGGCAGGCCAAAACCTGAGAAGATTCCATGCAGGAAGTGCCCTGTCTGACAATTTCTTGCCCTTCTTGATTATCTCTATCCAATACAGGGGATCTCTGCTGTTACGTGACACTTCCTACGGCTCCCATGGGCTCTCAGAAGGCGGCAAAAAGCTGAATCGTGGCTTTGCAGGCTCTGGCTGAAAAAAAGTAGCGCGTTTGGATAGTGGCTGGTCACAGTACTGTGAGACTCAGGCTCGTGCCCGAGTTGACCCTATGCTTTATTTTCTTTCGTCTTTTTACCTAAACGCAGATTCCCGGTCGGAATATTATCGCTTTTTTTACGAGAAAAATGGCATAAAAATTGATTTTAAACAGCGGTTGACATGCTTCGAAGTACGGTAATGGAATATTTAGAAATCTTTTGTCACGAAATGCGCCATGCTCGTGACCCTTATTTACACTTCGGATAGTGTCTTGAACGCATGCACAAAACGGCGCTATTTGGATATAACAATGGATTATTTTGAACCAAACCAAAATGTGTTATTTAAGAAGCAGTCCTGGGAGTGCATTCTGACGAAGAACACCAAAGGTAATCAAACTTTTCTAATAGTAAATCGGAGTTTGGTCAGGGCTAAACTTGGTGGGTGTCTAAATAGCTAGCCGTGATGGCTGGGCTATCTGCTCAGAATATTGCAAAATGTGCTTTCACCGAAAAGCTATTTTAAAATCGGACACCTCGATTGCACAAAGGAGTTCTGTATCTATAATTCTTAAAATAATTATGTTTTTTGTGAACGTTTATCGTGAGTAATTTGGTAAATTCACCGGAGGTTTGCGGGGGGTATGCTCGTTCTGAACGTCACATGCTAATGTAAAAAGCTGGTTTTTGATATAAATATCAACTTGATTGAACAAAACATGCATGTATTGTATAACATAATGTCCTAGGTGTGTCATCTGATGAAGATCATCAAAGGTTAGTGCTGCATTTAGCTGTGTTTTTGTTTTTTGTGACATTATATGCTAGCTTGAAAAATGAGTGTCTGATTATTTCTGGCTGGGTACTCTGCTGACATAATCTAATGTTTTGCTTTCGCTGTAAAGCCTTTTTGAAATCGGACAGTGTGGTTAGATAAAGGAGAGTCTTGTCTTTAAAATGCTATAAAATAGTCATATGTTTGAAAAATGGACGTTTTTGTATTTTTGAGGAATTTGTAATTCGCGCCACGCCTATCATTGGATATTGGAGCAGGTGTTCCGCTAGCGGAACGTCTAGATGTAAGAGGTTAAATGTATATAGCTCTTTTCATAACAATCTCAAAGAACATTAAAAGCAAGCAATACATTGTCATGAGTAGCCTAGCTATATTTAGCCAGGTCAACCAATAGAGGCCAAGTCTTTGAATCCTCCAAAGATGGAGAAGGACAGTTCATGGCGTGGTCAGGGAGATGATTGATGAAGATGGAGTCTGGTGACGATCTTGTAGAGGGCTAGCTGCTCTGGGAACCAGCCTAAGCCGTGTAGCCACTGGAGTTCTCCTTCACAATGTATGGCACCTACTTGGGTGATGCCTCAGCAGCTCTGGGTGCCAGAATGCTCACCACTCAGAGTTGTAGCTAGCCAGTTGTCCTCATTATAAGCCATCTGCCTCAGCACTGCATTCCTCTACTGCATCTCCCATTCATCGCAAGCTTCAGGTGACTCTTCAATTGATACATGTTTAGGGCTACGGTTAACGCAAGTTCACTCCAAATAAGTCCTTCCAAATGCTAGCTACTTATCTAGCTAACATTAGCCCAAAATAACAACACTCCGCTATAGCGAAATGTCACTGGGTGGGGCTACATACGATCCCCCCTGGTGAAACCATAACTGATAGTGCGTTCAAGACAACAGGGAACTTGGAAAAAAATGTGCTTCGACTGGGATTTTTCTTTTGAACAGTCATCCAACTCGAAATTATGGAACTTGGAAGTTGGAAACTCGGGCATCACCCTAGAGCTCCGACTTCTCCAACCTGAAGATCACTCACTTCACTATTTTTCCCAGTCTGAGCTTGTTTTGTTTCCAACTTCCCAGTTGTCTTGAACGCATAAAAAGTAGTACGTTGTGGTAGTGGCATAGTGAATACTTTTTACTGAACAGTACGTGCTAAATAGTATGGGTTGATGAGTACATCCCATGCAGTTTAAGTATGTAGCATGCGAGTATGGGTATTCAGACACAGTCAACAATTCACCTGATACAAGAATGAATCCAATCATTACACTATTAATGTTCTGTGCATTTTACATTTACTACACTTTTCGCCGGATTTGTGGATAACAAAATCTGAAAATAGTCAGTAAAATGATAAGAATATTCTTGGAAAATTTGGGGTTGGTAAACCCTAAGACAAACAAATGACAAGGGTTTGAGTGAAAGGTCTAACCTCCTGGTTGGCCCTGTCCGGGGTGTCCCCCCCATGTCTCTCTCTTTCTCTCTCTATTGATGTTCTGCATGCGGCTGTTCTGCATGCAGCTATGGAACCCTGACATGTTCACCACTGTGATTATTATTTGACCCTGCTGGTCATCGATGAATATTTCAACATCTTGAAGAACGATCTGGGCTTAATGGCCATGTACTCTTACCTCCACCAGGCACAGCCAGAAAAGGACTGGTCACCCCTCAGAGCCTGGTTCCTCTCTAGGTTTCTTCCTAGGTTCCCGCTTTTCTAGGGAGTTTTTTCTAGCCACCATGCTTCTACATCTGCGTTGCTTGCTGTTTGACATCTGCTGATGTAAAAAGGGCTTTATTAATACATTTGATTTGAATTGGTGTTTCCAAGTGGCCACACACCTCTCCAAGGTGTGCACAGTTCCTAAGTAATTTCAATGCACTTTTATGACTCAAAGAAGAGTCTTCAACTATAAGGTGCTTTTTTTAGCTCTTCTAGCTGTGCTATTGAGGAACTAGAGCAAGCATACTTGTAGTTGTTTTGCTAGGAACACCACCCTGCATCCTTGCTTGTTTTATTGCCAACATGACTAGCTAAATTAGAAAATATGATCTTGCAGTGGTAGGCTTTCACAAGGCAATTCAGAGAAGCAGATCATAATTTTGGTGCACTGGAGTCGTGAGTTCATTCAAATGTTCTGCACAATACAACAAACAGGCTCATTCTGCACAGGAAAACACAAGGTATAACGCCATGTCATCTTGTAACTGAACAACAAGCATAGTGATCATAAACATTGGCACTGTATATTACATGAGTTTTATGATATGGAATTGTGAAGTGCACATTTGGGCTCACGGGTGTTTGGCTTGCTTGTATGACTTCAAAATGGTATTTATTATAATCCCCAATGTCTCATCTTTAAAAATACATTGAGTCCTCGTAATTTAAAGCATTTCCCTAACTCAGATAACCAAACATTTGCAAAAGTTGCCCAATTAACAGGTGGGATTGTTGGGCATGGTGCTCAATTTCAGAACGTCTGTCAGTCAAAACTCACACAATTTTTTTTATTTGACTAGGCAAGTCAGTTAAGAACAAATTCTTATTTACAATGACGGCCTACCCCGGCCAAACTCTAAACCAACGACGATGGGCTAATTGTGCGCTGCCCTATGGGACTTCCAATCACAGCCGTTTGTGACACAGCCTGGAATCAAACCAGGGTCTGATTTCGCCACTTGCGAGATCAATTTTTTTTGTTTACAATTAAAAACCGCTACTGAATGCCAACTCCATGAGGAAATCTGTTGGCCAACAAGTGGGAGGGTTTTTGGTGGTTTAATTAAATGTATTCAGTGCACATAAGGGAGTCACACTGGTGAAATACAGCAACAATAATACAACTCAATAGGTGCCTTGTTATGAGATTAAAGTAAGTGATTGTAAACAGTAAACATCATTCAGATAAGACACTGATGACCAATTATCAGATTTTCTAGTGCTTTGTTTTCAAGGCTGATAGACCTGCCAGGCTGCCTCAACACATGAACATGTTCAGTGTACAATAAACTGGTATTGCAGGTCGAGAGCTGCCCTCCCGCTCAACCCAGTCCAAGCTCTTTTCTGTCCTGGCACCCCAATGGAGCTATACCGGGCGCGTGCGTCCGTGTGCGCCATTGCGCACATGATGATTTTGTCCAGACGTGATCAGAAATATCAAAACGAACTCTGAACCAACAATATTAATTTGGGTCAGGTTGAAACACATGAAACATTCATGGCCATTTAGCTAGCTATCTTGCCCTGGCATAAAAATCGAGTTGTTATTTTACCTGCCTACACAGACACATGTGAGCAGCTTGGATGAAATGATCAGTTAAGAACAAATTCTTATTTTCAATGACAGCCTAGGAACAGTGGGTTAACTGCCTTGATCAGGGGCAGAACAACATATTTGTACCTTGTCAGCTCGGGGGTTCGATCTTGCAACCTTTCAGTTACTAGACCAACACTCTAACCACTATGGTACCTGTAAAAAAAACTTAAATGCGAGCACTGTGGTCAGCATGTTAGATATGCAGTTTTAAAAACTTCTTCTTCCTTGAAGTCTTAAACGGCAACGCTGGAATTTTAGCTCACATAGCTGCACTCCAAAAGGTTGTGGGTTTGCAGACCACCGTGGACATGAGTAGGAGTGGAAACATCTCCTTTATAGTAAAAGCATTGCATGAATCTATCATAATATTTGCAGGGCTGAGAAAAAAATTGCCTTTTATAAAAATAACATGCAATTCTACGCCATTTTACATGTTTTTTTGATACCACACAAATTACTGAAATTACAGTCTAAGAATGGACAGAGAGGTATGCCTATCTGTTCATCTTTTCATATTTCTCCAATGCCAAATCAGTGTGTCTTGTTCGCAAATAATTAAATCTGAGACGAATGAATACTCAGGGAGAAAAAGGTGTAGATTCACGTGCAGAGCATGGCAGGTGTTTATTTCGCCTTCGCAGAAGGCAACGGTCATACACAGGTAGGCAAACAGGCAGGTGAATCAAAACTAGGACTGAAGGCTATAACTGGTTCTCACAAACGGCCTGGGAAAAGCCTAAATAAAAGGCTAAATAAGGAGCTGATGAGACCAGGTGAGTAACAAAAACAGGTCAAATCAAAAATTAAAGACAGGGCTACATTCAAGAACACAAAGAAACAGGGCTATGTTCATGAACACCTGGAAACAGAACACAAGGTTGACTAAGAAAATAAATACAGAACCTTACAGAGACGTCATTAGAAATCTGAGAATGTTACTTTCGAAAGTTAGGCCTTCTTTTCCACCCTAGACAGAGTAGGCCTACCGACGCAGAAAAAAATGTACGTTTTAACTGCTGGCTACTCTTCTTCCTTGGCTTTCTTTTTACCCAATGAGAGAAGGTCGCATGTGTTTCCCTGTCTGGATTTAAAATCTTGTTTTGTACGGAAAGTCAATAGCTTAATCAATTGATAGTGACAGAATTAGATTACTTTCCAAGCAAAGTCAATTTTTTGGTCTCCTCGGCTATAGAAGGTAGGAGCTCAGCCTCTGAATGTCAAAGAAAAGAAACAATGATATTCCCATATGCATCTGAGTCATGTCTTTCCCGGGTATTTTACAGGTTGTTTCTAGCATAAAGCATTGCGGACCAAAGCGCTCTTATAGATCACTTTATATAATTGGTTCTGTTTTATTTTCTTCTGAAGCTTAAGCTAACAAGGCGTAGGCCTGTGCTTTTTGCCATTTTCTTAAATAAAGGTAGGCCTATGGCATAACCTCTCATAGCCCCTCAATAGAAGTCTTGGTTTGAATTTAAATAACCTACCTCAGTGTCAGAGAAAGGTTGTTAAAGAGTGCATGGTGGGTGGATGAACTGACTGAAAAATCGATGGATATAGCAACCTATAGCCTAATTTCATCTGTCAAACAGGTAAGCCTACGTCTTATTTCTTAAATAGGAAGAAATAGGCTCCAACACGAAGCCCTATTGATGCTAGTCTAATTAAAATAAAGAAGTTGAAATGAATTTTTGCCTGCTCGGTTTATCCATTGCAGTGTAATGCAGCCTATAGTAGTTGTATATACACCATCCCAGCAGCTATCTTAGAAAAATAACTTTGCCCTGTGCTTCTACGAGCATGCTCTTTGTAGCCTGTAGCCTATAGGCTATGGATCATTTGACTGAGACCACACTGAATAGCCTATAGACGCACTTGATATTGGGCGCCATGCGTAAAATCAGAGATGAGGGGCGACATCAGGCGCACATCGATATACAGTGCATTCGGAAAGTATTAAGAACCTTTGCATTTTTCCACATTTTGTTGCGTTACAGCGTTATTCTAAAATGGATTGAAAAAAAGAAATCCTCATCAATCTACACACAATACCCCTTAACGACAAACTGAAAACAGGTATTTCGAAATACTTTATTTACATAAGAATTCAGACCCTTTGCTTTGAGACTCGAAATTGAGCTCAGGTGCATCCTGTTTCCATTGATCATCTTTTCTACAACATGACTGAAGTCCATCTGTGGTAAATTCAGTTGATTGGACATGATTTGGAAAGGCACACACCTGTCTATATAAGGTCCCACAGTTGACCGTGCATGTCAGAGCAAAAACCAAGCCATGAGGTCGAAGGAATTGTCTGTAGAGCTCCGAGACAGGATTGTGTCGAGGCACAGATCTGGGGAAGGGTACCATAGACTTTCTTCTGCATTAAAGGTCCCCAAGAAGAAGTTTGGAACCATCAAGACTCTTCTTGGAGTTGGCCGCCCGGTCAAACTGAGCAATCAGGGAAGAAGGGCCTTGGTCAGGGAGGTGACCAAGAACCCGATGGTCACTCTGACAGAGCACCAGAGTTCCTCTGTGGAGATGGGAGAACCTTCCAGAAAGACAACCATCTCTGCAGCACTCCACCATTCAGGCCTTTATGGTAGAGTGGCCAGATGGAAGCCACTCCTCAGTAAAAGGCACATGACAGTCTGCTTGGAGTTTGCCAAAAGTCACTTAAAGTCTCTCAGACCATCAGAAATGAGATTCTCTGGTCGGATGAAACCAAGATTGAACTCTTTTGCCTGAATGCCAAGCGTCATGGCTGGAGGAAACCTGGCACCATCTCTAGGTTGAAAAATGGTGGTGGAAGCATCATGCCATTGGGATGTTTTTCAGCGGCAGGGACCTGGAGACTACGCAGGATTGAGGGAAAGATAGAGTGAAGTACAAAGAGATCCTTGATGAAAATCTGCTCCAGAGCGCTCAGGACCTCAGACTGGGGCTAAGGTTCACCTTTCCAACAGGACAGCGACCCTAAGCACACAGCCAAGAAAACGCTTTGGGACAAGTCTCTAAATGTCCTGGAGTGGCTCAGCCAGAGCCCGATCAAACATCTCTGGAGAGACGTGAAAATAGCTGAGCAGCGACGCTCTCCATCCAACCTGACAGAGCTTGAGAGGATCTGCAGAGAAGAATGTAAGAAACTCCCCAAATACACGTGTGCCAAGCTTGTAGCGTCATACCCAAGAAGACTCGAGGCTGTAATCTCTGCCAAAGGTGCTTCAACAAAGTGCTGAGTAAAGGGTCTGAGAACTTATGTTCAGTTGAAGTCGGAAGTTTACATACAGTTACGTTGGAGTCATTACATTTCATTTTTCAACCTCTCCACAAATTTCTTGTTTACAAACTATAGTTTTGGCAGGTCAATTAGGACATCTACTTATTGCATGACACAAGCAATTTTTCCAACAACTGTTTACAGCAGATTATTTCACTTATAATTCACTGTATCACAATTGCGGAGGGTCAGAAGTTTACATACACTAAGTTTTCTGTGCCTTTAAACAGCTTGGAAAATTCCAGAAAATGATGTCATGGCTTTAGAAGCTTCTGATAGGCTAATTGACATACTTTGAGTCAATTGGAGGTGTACCTGTGGATGTATTTCAAGGCCTACCTTCAAACTCAGTGCCTCTTTTCTTGACATCATGGGAAAATCAAAAGATATCAGCCAAGACCTCAGAAGAAAAATTGTAGTCCTCCAGAAGTCTGTTTCATCCTTAGGAGCAATTTCCAAATGTCTGGAGGTACCACGTTCATCTGTACAATCAATAGTACGCAAGCATAAACACCATGGGACAACGCAGCAGTTAGGCCGCTCAGGAAGGAGTCGCGTTCTGTCTCCTAGAGATGAATTTACTTTGGTGCGAAAAGTGCAATTCAATCCCAGAACAGCAGCAAAGGACCTTGTGAAGATGCTGGAGGAAACAGGTACAAAAGTATCTATATCCACAGTTAAACAAGTCCTATATCAACATAACCTGAAAGGCCGCTCAGCAAGGAAAGAAGCCACTGCTCCAAGACTGCCATAATAAGCCAGACTACGGTTTGCAACTGCACATGGGGACAAAGATCGTACTTTTTGGAGAAATGTCCTCTGGTCTGATGAAACAAAAATAGAACTGTTTGGCCATAATGAACACGGTGAAGTTTGGAGGAAAAATGGTGAGACTTGCAAGCTGAAGAACACCATCCCAACCGTGAAGCACGGGGGAATTCATCATGTGGTGGGGGTGCTTTGCTACAGGAGAGACTGGTGCACCTCACAAAATAGATGGCATCATGAGGAAGGGAAATCATGTGAATATATTGAAGCAACATCTCAAGACATCAGTCAGGAAGTTAAAGCTTGGTCGCAAATGGGTCTTCCAAATGGACAATGACCCCAAGCATACTTCCAAAGTTGTGGCAAAATTGATTAAGGACAACAAAGTCAAGGTATTGGAGTGGCCATCACATAGCCCTGACCTCAATCCTATAGAAAATGTGTGGGCAGAACTGAAAAAGTGTGTGCGAGCAAGGAGGCCTACAGACGTGACTCAGTTACACCAGCTCTGTCAGGAGGAATGGGCTAAAATTCACCCACCTTATTTTGGGAAGCTTGTGGAAGGCTACCCAAAACGTTTCACCCAGGTTAAACAACTTAAAGGCAATGCTACCAAATACTAATTGAGTGTATGAAAACTTCTGACCCACTGGGAATGTGATGAAAGAAATAAAAGGTTAAATAAATCACTCTACTATTATTTTGACATTTCACATTCTTATAATAAATTGGTGATCCTAACTGACCTAAGACAGGGAATTTGTACTAGGATTAAATGTCAGGAATCATGAAAAACATACGTGAAATGTATTTGGCTAAGGTGTATGTAAACATCCAACTTCAACTCTAAATTTCTGGGGTAGATTGTGTGTAGATTGACAAGGATTTTTTAAATCCATTTTAGAATAAGGCTGTAAAGTAACAAAGTGTGGAAAAAGTATAGGGGTCTGAATACTTTCCGAATGCACTGTATAGGCTTGTAAGCAACTAATTTTAAAACACTGAGAAATATTGAAATTTAGTCAGTTACAAATGACATGACCCTGATACGCAAAACAACGCTTGATTCAAAAATTTGAGATTTTCTATTTAACATTTTTGACAAAATTCTTGCCACAAACAGAATGTTATGTATATGGGGCATTTTTCTATGAAGAGACACAGAATCATTAGATCATATATGTTGGTATTGCACCTACTGTATGTAGGTTGTTTCTGGTCACAGGTTCAAGAATGGCTGAAAAATCACAACATATATAAAAAAAAAGATTACCCTAGAAACAGCACTGTTGGGAGATTTGGAAAACCAGGGTCAATCAATCAACAATTGTCACGTCCTGACCAGTAGAGGGTGTAGTTGGGTCAGGACGTGGCAGAAGGGAGTGAGTGTTTTATTGTTTCATTTAAATTTGGCCGTGTGACTTCCAATCAAGCACAGCTGTAGAGGGTTGTGGTTGATTGGGAGTCACACATAAGTTGCCTACGTTTCCGTTGTGTGGTGTGGGTAATTGTTCTTGTCACTGTTGTTGCACCTGACAGGACTGTGTTGGCTGTCAGTTTTGTTGTTTTGTGAATTGTATGGTGTTCGTAACATTAAAAAATGACGAACCCTAACTCCGCCGCATTTTGGTCCACTTCTTCCGTAGACAGCCGTTACAGAATTACCCACCAAACCAGGACCAAGCGGCGGAAGAGGAAGGAGCAGCAGGACTACTGCGTTATGGACAAATGGACGTGGGAACAGATCCTGGACGGAGAGGGACCATGGACTCAGGCTGGGGATTATCGCCTCCCGCAGTGGGAGATTGAAGCGGCGAGAGCGGAGAGGCGATACTACGAGGAGAGAGAGCGCAACGAGCGCGAGAGGCAGCCCCAATAATTTTTTGGGGGGGGGGCACACGGGACAGTCGGTGGAGCTGAGGTCGGAACCAGAGCCAGTCGGGATGACATTGGAGGTGAGCGAGGGTTATGAGACAGAGACTGTGACGGGGTTAATGGGAAAATTAGGAGAGAGAGAGATGAGAGAGCTGCTAGTGTGGTGCATAAGGTACGGCATTCGCCCTAATGAGCGTGTCGTGGGTATGATGTCACCTGAGGCAGCTCTCCATACTCGTCCTGAGGTGCGTGCTGGTTGTCTGGTAAAGACTGTGCCTGCGCCCAGAAACAGGCCTCCTGCATGTCTTCCCAGCCCTGCACATCCTGTACCTACGCCCAGAACCAAGCCTCCTGCATGTCTTCCTATCCTGGTCAAGCCCGTGCCTCCTCCACGGACCAGTCCTCTAGTGGGTCTCCCTATCCTGGTCAAGCCCGTGTCTCCTCCACGGACCGGTCCTCCAGTGGGTCTCTCCACCCTGGTCTCTCCTGTGCCACCTCCTCAAACCAGGCCTCCAGCGGGCCTTCCCAGACTGGTGAGTCCAGGGCCTGCGCCCAGAGCCAGGCCTCCGTTATGTCTCCCCAGCCTGGTGAAGCCAGAGTGGCCGGACTGCCCTGTTCTGCCAGAGTGGCCGGACTGCCCTGTTCTGCCAGAGTGGCCGGACTGCCCTGTTCTGCCAGAGTGGCCGGACTGCCCTGTTCTGCCAGAGTGGCCGGACTGCCCTGTTCTGCCAGAGTGGCCGGACTGCCCTGTTCTGCCAGAGGTGCCCGCCTGCCCTGATCTGCCAGGGTGCCCGGCCTGTCAGGATCAGCCCGAGTGGTCCTCCTGCCCTCCGGCCCAGCCCGAGTGGCCCGCATGCCTTCCGGCCCAGCCCGAGTGGCCCGCATGCCTTCCGGCCCAGCCCGAGTGGCCCGCATGCCTTCCGGCCCAGCCCGAGTGGCCCGCATGTCTTCCGACCCAGCCCGAGTGGTCCGTCTGCCAGGGTCAGCCCGAGTGGCCCGTCGGCCCGGCGCAGCGATCGGCGCCAACAGAGTGGGCGACGCCGAAGGTGGAGCGAGGTCCACGTCCTGCACCTGAGCCACCTCCAGGATAGGTGGGTTGGGGAGGGAGGGTGTAGCACAGTGCCGTCGGTGACGGCAGCCACCCTCCCTTCCCTCCCTTATTGTTTAGGTGTTCCTTTTTGTTGGGGATTTTTTTTGTGTTTTCCTTTTTTTTAGGTGCATCCCGGGGTCTGCACCTTGAGGGGGGGGTACTGTCACGTCCTGACCAGTAGAGGGTGTAGTTGGGTCAGGATGTGGCAGAAGGGAGTGAGTGTTTTATTGTTTCATTTAAATTTGGCCGTGTGACTTCCAATCAAGCACAGCTGTAGAGAGTTGTGGTTGATTGGGAGTCACACATAAGTTGCCTACGTTTCCGTTGTGTGGTGTGGGTAATTGTTCTTGTCACTGTTGTTGCACCTGACAGGACTGTGTTGGCTGTCAGTTTTGTTGTTTTGTGAATTGTATGGTGTTCGTAACATTAAAAAATGACGAACCCTAACTCCGCCGCATTTTGGTCCACTTCTTCCGTAGACAGCCGTTACAACAATATAATAATACTTTTAGTAAAACTATTTATCTTAAACTTACAATCTGTCGATACTACGCAATTAGACAGGTTCATAATTTATGTCAAACATCCCAGCACAGTCATAATAGGGAGGTTAACAGAGATAGCTGGGATGGACTGAGAGTAGCTGAGGTTCTATAACAATTATGACTGAAAACACAATTCTAATGTATAAGTACTATGTATCTAGTACTATGTATCTAGATGTAATGTATATCAAATTATTCTTTATGTAACTACTGTAAAACAAAAATAAAAAAAGTCTGTGAAATGTTTGTACAATTTGTGTAGAATGTACATGTAAAAACAAAAGAAAACCCTCTCCTTGACTGAAATTGAAAAAGCATGACCGTCCCCCATTTTTCTCCTGGTAACCTTTTTGTAAATTTTGATCCATCCCTTAATGATGTTTATGTTATTCTTCAATAACACAGACCCCAAAGCAAATCATGGGGAGAAAATAGATTTATTTGAAAGGACAAATCATATAACCCCCCCATTATAACCCCGACCCTAGCCTGGGGTTGACCAATCAGAAGTCCTTGCAGTACAACTGGGCCAATGGCCAAATAACAAGTTTCCTGCTCCAGACTCAATGTACAGACCATTGAAAACATGGCACACGTAGCTCTGAGTTCAGGACTGAGATTCCACTGATTTTAAACAGCTGTTGAACTGAAAACCAACTATTTCAATTGACAATTCCCTATTGACCATTAATTCTAGTCCTCTCATCCTCGGTGTTGTGTATTTATCTTCAAAACATTCTTATACCCCTATGAGACAATGTAGACGCAAAGACAATTTCACTTCCTCAAAATTTCCAGAATGAATGTAAGATAACTTGAGAAATCTGTATTCATTTTCAAGTTTTTTTCTGAGGATGTTTTAGTTGCGCAATTTCACATCTAACTAAGGTATTTGGTGCAGTACTTCTCAAGTAAAAAAATATGTTTTTGTTAGCAGTTGGAGCTGATGAGCAGGTCTGTCGCACTGTCTATGCTATTGGCTAGAGAGCAATCACAGCAGCTGTTCACCCCATGTTAGTGGGCAAATGGACATTGTCAAATCAAAACCCAACCTTCATTTACAGGTTGTGACTCATAGATGTTCCAAACTCCATTTAAGACGAGACTGACTTCATGACCGGAATTATCTTATTTACACTTTGTAGTCAATTTTGACACTAGAATAAAACTGTTTCTGACTCATATCGATGGCACACCATTTTCAAAGGGAGTCATTGCTTTTTAAAGGCAGGCACGATTGAGAGGACTCAGGCTTTTTGAAAACTTTGGATACCCTAATACTAGTGTTGTTTTATCTCTCTGTATCTAGATATGACTCAACGAGACAGGATAGAGACGGGAGAGAAACACTGTTTTGATTCATGATGTTATAAATGAATAATGCAATGCAGCATGTAAAGTCTGCTGCTTACCATTACAGTGAGTGAGTATAAGTGATTTGATTGCTTATGATAGGGAAATGAAATTATTTGGGCATCACAACACTCATTGGACATTGTATTTGTGACTAATTATATCCTACCATTTGAGATCAAGCACGTATTCTATGTTGTGGCAATTATAAACGTACATCTTCTGTAATACAATATGTATACTTCTCCTATAGTGTACCATATAATGCTGCATTAATTAGTCCCTTGGCACAAACAATACACCATGCTGTCATCAGTGCAAAGACAATGGAGGCCATGTATGTTCATATATACTTTTCATAAACAACAGACAAGTTGCAAAACATCTTCATTATGCTGTGGTGTGGAGGCTGTTGAATGAGTCAGATTGCACCACAGCATCTCCGTAGGCCAGACATTCTTCATTTTAAATCAGCAATAAACAACAGCTAGTTGCCACCTACCTTCCTTTCCCCCAAAATACCTCCATTAAAAATGACATTGACGCCCACACATGCTAGCATGCTAGAGGCTAGCACCACCACCAACGGTCTGGATGCAATGGAACCATTTGTTCTGCAGTCAGTGTATTGCTCTACGGTGAGTTAAAAGGCAGGTTTGCATCCATGCATATCTTCTCTTTTGAGGAAAAATGTATTCCCTGGGGCCTTGAGGGACACCATTGTCAAACAGCACACTTACGATGAGTAATGGAGGAACAAGGCCATAAACGCCTTCCCTGACCTTTATGTATGCATACACAGAGGCGGAGAAAAGAGGCGAACAACAATCCAGCAATAATTGCTCCCAAGCAGACAGTGTTTTTGTGTTAGAGTGGGAAAGGAAAACCTGTAGTAAGTGCCAGAGGATAAATAAAAATGAATAAGTTGTGTGAGGTTAGAGCTGGAACAGGAGGAAGTGGCCCAGAATGCGCAAGACGAGCTCTAATCTGTAAACTGTCATCCGGCCCAGGCTGCCACATCTCCAGGCTTGGCCACTGGCCTGGTTTCTCTGTTGTCTTTCACTGCATGCCTATTTACTCATATTTATTTCGATTATATTATGTAGGGGAGGTTGCCTGTAACTATAATGTATTCTGAGCACTCTAGATTACATGAATCAGATGCACCCGTGTGTCAATCTATTGAACATAATAAAAACATCCCTATCAAAATCTGTCAGTATAAGCTAGAGATATCAGTTTTCTTCTTTTGTCAGCCTTCCACGTCTGCAGTGGAAGGTGGCCGAGCTACAGCAGTGATTTTATTTTACCTTTATTTATACATGTTTTTTCTCATTGAGATAATCTCTCTTTTCCAAGAGAGACCTGGTCCAATAGCAGCAGGAGGAACAATGTTTCAGACAAAACAACTTACATACACTAACACAACATTAAACAAAAACTATGAACACACATACAGTACAACAATTACATATTACATTAAAAACACAAACATCTTGACATAAAACAATTACACTCTTCTATGAGTGTTTGTCAGACCATGAGACGTCCTGAAAATGTGGGTCTTCTCACAAAAATATCTATAGTGTAGGAACGGTTTGGCCTACAAAATATCACCGTGTCACGCTCGTCGTACGAACTGGAAGCATACTCGGACCAACGTGCAGCGTGATCTGGGTTCCACATATTTTATTTAAGTGAACCGCACAAAACAATAAATGATCAAACAAAACATGACTAAGTGACGCACAAACACAAAATAATATCCCACTAACACAGGTGGGAAAAACAGCTACTTAAATATGATCCCCAATTAGAGACAACGATTACCAGCTGCCTCTAATTGGGAATCGTACAAATCACCAACGTAGAAATAATAACCTAGAACCCCACATATAAATAATAAACTAGAATACTCCCCAGTCACGCCCTGACCTACTTCACCATATGGATCTCTATGGTCAGGGCGTGACACACCGGTAGTTGTGCCAATAAAAATAAGGGGTTAAATGTGTGTCCAAAAAAACTAAAATATTTCCTGTGTTATTATATCTCCTAGATATAGGACAGACGTTTCAAAAGCTTATTCCTTATGATTTATTTTTTTACTCTGTTTTTGCGATTTATCTATGTGTTATTCAATGTGTTTCTATAGGCTATAGCAGTAAAGGCCAAATTCAATATATATTGTTTTTATACCTAAAGGGGTCCTAAAATTCTAAGTCAATAGCTAAATAATCCATTGTATAATCATCTTAAAACAATTCCATATGTTAGCTTAGTTGGTAGGGAGAACAATGTGGGGTTAGACTATGGATGTTAAGGTCAAGAAGGAGTGGATTATCAGGCTCTTTCTAGTTTTGTGTCAATGCAATCAATTGGACACAGAAACCTCATCTGATTTCAATCTCAAATCTCTCAGCTTATCTTTTTTTATTTTCTTGCCCTAATTGCCATAACCTGAAATGTAAAGAACGTAACAATGCAGCACAGTAGCAGCAGTAACCATTTTTTTCAGTAGAGGCCAGACATGAGGCTCATCACCAACCACCCAGACACACATTTATCCATCACATGACCCACTTCTTGTTGTGGGGCTGGTGTGGCAGTCAGTCATGGTGATGGTTTAAATCATACTGGGACTGAGATCTGTGCTTGACTGATGGAGCCATCAGTTGCACTAACAGTCCAGCCCGCTGTTGGCCACCTTTGCCCTCGCCTTGTCATCTAGTCTATAATATTGCCAGTTTGCTCTCTGCTAATTGGCTCTTTCTAGTAAAAAAAATCACCTAAAAAGTCTCTAGCTGCACGAAATGCACGGTTCCCTCTGAGGCCTAACCATGTTCAGAATGAGCAGAACCACCTCATTAGTAAGGCAGGGACATCCTCCACCGCACCTCTCTACTGGGGGAAATTAGAGCTGCTGCTGGTCACATTATTGGTTACATTCACAGGAGAGTGTGAGAATATGGATGTAGAAAGACTGATTTGGGTAAAGTAAATAAAGTAGACGTTAGCCATAAAAGTTTTATTCATAATAATCTTCAATTGAGTTGAGGGGCATTGATTGCTAACAAGCATGGTCAATCAACTAGAGTGATCACCAATTAAAAGGGGTGAAATAATCAATAATCAATCGACAGTCAATTGTTGACAAACAAGACAGAGGTGACTGTGGTAGTCCACACTAAGTTATCAAGGAAATAACCTGTTACGGCATAATGGCTATTTTGTGTATTGTCATCTTTAGACAACACATTCAGTAGGCCTTTGAAATATCACACAGAGCTCTGGTATTAACGAAGAAGCAGCTACTTTAGATCTCTTATCAAGATTCTACCCTTTAATAGAATGAGTCATATCATTGTCCTATTCTGTTCTTAATTCAGTCATTGACATTAAAAGAGCACTTCAAGCACTGAATGTATTTCTTAATATCAAGGACTGTCATGTGAGAAACTGTACTGACATCACTAACTCGTTAGTTGGCTATTATTGTGTAAGTGTCTTGAGACAAAATGGTTCGAAAGTTAATTTGTATTCCGTATAGGACCTCTGCACTGTGAATTATAATTTCCATCTTAACATGACAAGTATAGTTTGGCTTTTAATTGTCATCTTCCAGAGTGATTTGAAACGTTGTGCCCTGAGGGGCCATCTGAGCATTTGAGTGGGCTAAGCATTATTTAATTAGCAGTGATAATATTTCTTTAGTCTTTCAAATTCATGGCTGCATGCAGGACGACTGAGTGGGAAGGAATTAGAGAGCGAGAGAGACCAGAAATAAGATGCTACGTCCCTTTCCATAGTAAATAATAATCTCATTAAATGGATGAAATGTTTTAAAAGCTATTATCTGACCAATTTCACTTCAATTAGTCCGGTGTCTGTAGTCTCGTTTATACATGGCGCTAACATGCATCTTTGGTCTTGATCTTGTCCACATTCTGATTGTGCCCCTCATTTTCAGATATGCTTCTACACATGATATTACAATGTCTCTTACTCATCCACTGTGTCCATATTGTGACCAGATTTTCTGGTCCATCCTTTTATTAAAATTATTTGACAGATATTCTTTCAAAATAATATTTATTTATTTATTTTAAGACAACATATTGATGTCATAAGTCAATGGTGCCACCTGTCAATGATTTTAGAAGGTGGGATAATGATGATTTAAATGTTTCCAAGAGAGATCCGTCTACATATGTAAGATGTCCAGACATAATGCGTGCCTGTCGACCTCCAGAGGTGGTCAGGAAGATCAATCACAATTAGATCACAATGTGTCTTTTGGTCGACTACACCTGTCGACAAATGTGGGCACAATCAGGATGTGAACGCAATCAGGAAAAAGGATGCTTGTTAGCACCAGATATAAACCAGGCTTAAACAAGATTGACCTTTTTGTCAAATAGCAACACAATGCTGAGTGAACACAATGGCAATTCCAATGGTTTGACAGGTAAGATAAACCAGAAAATGATTCATTCTGACTAACACACTCAGACAAGTGTGTAGTGATTAGAGACCTTGGATGGGGATGGTCCTTGCATTTCACGCTTTTCACAGCTAATTGGTTTTAGTTGTGGCTACATAACCCATTTAAACTCTGTGGAAAGTGAAGGCATTCATGAATCATTATTAAATTACATCTCTTTTGTAATCTACACTATATCTTAAAGATGCACTCCGGGATCTTAAGCACAACAAATTCGTAACATATTGCACAAATTTGACTCGTAACATATCATATGAAATGGATGACAGTGCACAATTGGATTACATAGTACACAAAAAAAAGGGTATTCCTTTTGGCTTGTGAGCACCACTTTCAAAATGACCTACTAAAGTGGTACAAAGATTTGAGAGTGCATCTTTAATACTTAGTCTCTAAATCCCATTATGTGTCTAAAGTGTAATTTATACAATCATCAAACTGCAGAACTATGCCATATAAATCATATCTTTCCCTGCGCAGTAGTTATCATTACTAAATGGAAGATCTTTTGGAACATGCTGTTTAAAACCCCCTATATTATTTTGTGATGTATATAAAGTGTAATATTGGAATGAATACAGATACAGGTGTTTTATTTTTTAAAAGCTCATAACCATGTGTGTGTATACTTTGTTTCAAAGTGGATTTGTTTAAGACTACTAAGAAACACTTTATGACCCTGATTTATCCCACTGCAGTAAAAGGTTCATGTAGAAATATTCAGAAACATAAAATACTCTTATTTACAATAAAAGTGCCTCCAAAATGACATCATAGATTATTTACCATTCATTTCTATTGGATACAACATAATCAGAAACACAACCAAAACAAATGGCAAATGCATTCAACAATTATGTAGAGTCACAAGCTTGATGTAGTCATTGCGTGCTATAGGACCAAATACCAAACTTTTGACTAAATGTAATATACTATACATTTTCAAAATGGGGGGACATAAAGTGCATTTATTTATAAATGATAAAACATATGTATGAAAAAAATTCTTAAATAAAAGTTGACATTCTGTACTCTCTCCTCATATAAAGCCTTTCATCTCAAATCCAAAATGTTGGACTATAGAGCTAAATTAAAACTTTTATCTTCACTTTCCAAATAAATATTTAGGCGAGTATATTGACAGAGATGGAGTTCAGAGGCATGCAACACACTGAGAAATCACCATCTCTGAAAATGAATGGAATCAATCAATTACTCTGGCATGCAAGCGACATTGTGTTCCCATTAGAAACCTTTATTGCATTGGAGATGGAAATCATTTGAAAGATAATCAGTCTATGCTATGTTTATCACCAGAAGTCAAATTAAAATCTAATTTCATCTGTCAATCCAATATCACATAAAGATCAGCATCCAAATAAAAATGATGAAAGCGTTTGAATCATAACATGTTGTGTTCTCTCTTATGATAATCATCCACATTCCATGACCAATGCTATTTCAAGTTCATTTGAGAGAAATATTGTAATGATATGAATTAATGGTTAATTATAATGCAAAATGTCCTCATTAAACAAAGTACCTGAGGCAGGTTTGTGCGAAGGTGGGCATTTATTTGGATGACTCATGTTCTGGAGGCAGCTCATCAGTCATAAAATCTGATTTTAAACGTAACCCTAACCTTAACCCTAACATTAAGCACACTGCTAACCGTATGTCTAACCTTAATAATTACGAGTCTATTAACGCACCTGTGCATCAATCTAAGTAACATAATAAAAGATCCCATTGAAAGCTAGAAATATCAGGGTTTTCTGCTTGGGCTGCGGCTCAATCCACCATATCTGCCTATGTCGCCCTTCCACATCTGCAGTGGAAAGTGGCAGAGCTACAGCACTGTTTTTCAGACCCGCAAAACACCAGTCTCAATGTAAACAGTGATGAAGTGACTCCGGGATGATGGCATTCTAGGCAGAGTTGCAAAGAAAAAGCCATATCTCAGATTGGCCAATAAAAAGACAAGATTAAGATGGGCAAAAAAACACAGACACTGGACAGAGGAACTCTGCCTAGAAGGCCAGCGTCAACAGTCTCCTCTTCACTGTTGACGTTGAGACTGGTGTTTTGCGGGTACTTTTTAATGAAGCTGCCAGTTGAGGACTTGTGAGGTGTCTGTTTCTCAAACTAGACACTCTATAGTAATTGTCCTCTTGCTCAGTTGTGCACCGGGGCCTCCCACTCCTCTTTCTGTTCTGGTTAGAGCCAGTTTGCGCTGTTCTGTGAAGGGAGTAGTACACAGCCTAGTACGAGATCTTCAGTTTCTTTAAAATATCTCGCATGGAATAGCCTTCATTTCTCAGAACAAGAATAGACTGATGAGTTTCAGAAGAAAGTTATTTGTTTCTGGCCATTTTGAGCCTGTAATCAAACCCACAAATTCTGATGCTCCAGATACTCAACTAGTCTAAAGAAGTCCAGTTTTATTGCTTCTTTAATCAGGACTACAGTATTCAGCTGTGCTAACATAATTGCGAAAAGGTTTTCTAATGATCAATTATCCTTTTAAAATGATCAACTTTAGCTAACACAACGTGTCATTGGAACACAGGAGTGATGTTTGCTAATAATGGGCCTTTGTATGCCTATGTAGATATTCCATAAAAAAAATCTGCCGTTTCCAGCTACAACAGTCATTTACAACATTACCAATGTCAACACTGTATTTCTAGACAATTTTATGTTATTTAAATGGACCAAAAAATGTGCTTTTCTTTCAAAAACAAGGACATTTCTTAGTGACCCCAAACTTTTGAACGGTAGTGTACAGTTGAAGTCGGAACTGTACATACACCTTAGCAAAATACATTTAAACTAAGTTTTTCACAATTCCTGATATTTAATGTGAGTAAAAATTACTTGTCTTAGGTCAGTTAGGATCACAACTTTATTTTAAGAATGTGAAATGTCAGAATAATAGCAGAGAGAATGACTTATTTCAGCTTTTATTTCTTTCATCACATTCCCAGTGGGTCAGAAGTTTACATACACTCAATTAGTATTTTCTAGCATTGCCTTTAAATTGTTTAACTTGGGTGAAACGTTTCAGGTAGCCTTCCACAAGCTCCCCACAATAAGTTGGGTGAATTTTGGCCCATTCCTTCTGACAGAGCTGGTGTAACTGAGTCAGGTTTGTAGGCCTCCTTGCTCGCACATGCTTTTTCAGTTATGCCCACACATTTTCTATAGGATTGAGGTCAGGGCTTTGTGATGGCCACTCCAATACCTTGACTTTGTTGCCCTTAAGCCATTTTGCCACAACTTTGGAACTATGCTTGGGGTCGTTGTCCATTTGGAAGACCCATTTGCGACCAAGCTTTAAATTCCTGACTGATGTCTTGAGATGTTGCGTCAATATATCCACATAATTTCCCTTCCTCATGATGACATCTATGTTGTGAAGTGCACCAGTCCCTCCTGCAGCAAAGCACCCTCACAACATGATGATGCCACCCCCGTTCTTCACAGTTAGGATGGTGTTCTTCTGCTTGCAAGCCTCCCCTTTTTCCTCCAAACATAACGATGGTCGTTATGGCCAAACAGTTCTAGTTTTCTTTCAACAGACCAGAGGACATTTCTACAAAAAGTACGATCTTTGCCCCCATGTGCAGTTGCAAACCGTAGTCTGGCTTTTTTATGGCAGTCTTGGAGCAGTGGCTTCTTCCTTGCTGAGCGGCCTTTCAGGTTATGTCAATATAGGACTCGTTTTACTGTGGATAGAGATACTTTTGTACCTGTTTCCTTCAGCATCTTCACAAGGTCCTTTGCTGTTGTTCTGGGATTGATTTGCACTTTTCGCACCAAAGTACATTCATATCTAGGAGACAGAACACATCTCCTTCCTGAGCGGTATGACGGCTGCGTGGTCCCATGGTGTTTATACTTGCATACTATTGTTTGTACAGATGAACGTGGTACCTTCAGGCGTTTGGAAATTGCTCCCAAGGATGAACCAGACTTGTGCAGGTCTACAATTTTTCTTCTGAGGTCTTGGCTGATTTCTTTTGATTTTCCCATGATGACAAGCAAAGAAGCATTGAGTTTGAAGGTAGGCCTTGAAATACATCCACAGGTACACCTCCAACTGACTCAAATGATAAGCCTATCAGAAGCTACTAAAGCCATGACATCATTTTCTGGAATTTTCCAAGCTCTTTAAAGGCACAGTCAATTTAGTGTATGTAAACTTCTGACCCACTGGAATTTAGACACGGTGAATTATAATTTAAATAATCTGTCTGTAATTTTTTTTTGAAAAATGACTTGTGTCATGCACAAAGTAGACTTGCCAAAACTATAGTTTGTTAACAAGAAATGTGTGGAGTGGTTGAAAAACGAGTTTTAATAACTCCAACCTAAGTGTATGTAAACTTCCAACATCAACTGTTTATATTTTTGATACGTAACGGGGTCCTACTACATGATCCATGGTATGAACTTCTGAAAACAATTTCCTATGTCAGCTTAGAAGACCCCCAAACGCTTGGTACTTATACACATACAGGACTCTTGTGGAGTGCATCCTTTTAGACTGAACTGTAGACATAACATTCAGAGGTAAGTGTCTAGCCATCAGATTGGCCCCTGTATTTAATATATTCATATGTCACCAAATAATTGATTAAAATACACTGTTTTGCAATGAAGGTCTACAGGAAATTCAACAGCACTGTCTGGTGTAGCACCATTGTGTAGCCAGAGGACAGCTAGCTTCTGTCCTTCTCTGGCAACATTGACTTCAATACAAAACCTAGGAGGCTTGTAGGCCTCACCCCTTTTCATAGACACACATGGTAATTACGTTCACTTCCGAAGGACATCCTCCAACCAATCTAAATTTATGCAGTGTGAACTGACATGTTGTTCATCCAATCATAGAATTAGGATCAGAGAATGAACCTAGTGAGTTGTACTGGGATTGTGCCACTGAGCATTATGTGTGTTCTATGTGTTGAGAAGCTTGGTGACATTGTTGGATAGAGATTAAGAGTGAAAAGTGATAGTTGAGCATCTTTTTCAATTCAAATTCAATTTCTTCAATTTACAGGAGTCGGAGGAAGTATATTATAAATTGTTTTACTGGCTTTAGAACTTTATTTTTGTGTCCAGTTATTGCAATTTATTTCAATTTGCCTTGCTAACTTCAGTAGCTA
Organism: Salmo salar; assembly: GCF_965601325.2. Taxonomy (NCBI): domain Eukaryota; kingdom Metazoa; phylum Chordata; class Actinopteri; order Salmoniformes; family Salmonidae; genus Salmo; species Salmo salar. The sequence goes on from NC_138313.1 coordinate 19,503,384, forward strand.
GCTAGCTACCAGTGCGTGTGTGCAGTTTTCTCCGCAAAATGGGCGACGCTGCTGAAAATGTTGTGGACTTTTTGTTGAAGAACCCCTTTCATTCTCTGGGATGCACGGTGCAAATTAAAAGTGAGGGTCGACCTCTGCCGAAACAGTTTCAGGAAGAAGGATGAAAAGGTGAGGGTGTAATACCAACTGCAAAAGTATAGCTGTTTAACAAGGAGCCTTTCATCAAGCCGCCTGTATTGCTGGCCTTTTTTGGAAAGTCTGAGCCTTGGGCAAAAGAGGGGTACAGTCACCTGAAGAACATTGAGCGTTCAGCATGCCCACATCAGATTCAATATTCTGGGAAAAAGCTGCATTGATCATGACGAAGGTCTGCGTATTCAAACTGCGCGACACAACAAGAAAGTTAGAAGACACAGGGATGTTCTCAAGCGGCTTATCAACCCCACTGCATTTTTTGGCATGCAAGAATGTGCTTTTAGAGGACACTACGAGAGGGAAAATTCCGCCAACAAGGGAAACAACAACGAGCTTGCAGAGGTAATTGCACGTAACAATGCTTTACTTGCTGAACATATTGAACTTTCAACTGTCTTTTCTGGGATGTTGAAATCAATTCCGAATGATTTGATAGCTTCCATAGCATCATCCATTAAAAGTTAGATTAAAGAGAGAGGTTGACGAAGCAAATTTTTTCATGTGCGCTCAAGTAGGCTTTCCACTTTCCTCCGGTATTTATTTAGCAAAGATGAAAACACATAATCACTCCGGACAGACACAAGCAAAAACTCATGATATAAATGTGGCAGCAGCCTAGGCTACACCTAAACATTAGAGATCTGACATGCTGTATGGGATGAAAACTAGACCATTTTTCAGTCTGATCAACTGTAGGCTATTAATAAGAGCAGATGCATACAGTGTATATGTGCTGTCCATTTGGCCAGGGTAAAATAATTGGTAACATTAAGCCTTTATAGTCCATTTGTGTGTCAGGAGAAAATGTGAATGTGATCAAATTTGGTTTATATTATAAATTGGGCTGGCTAGGCTGCCTATACGTTTTCAATCCAACATTATTAACTGGAATTAATCAATCACATAATAGTGATGTGAGTAAAGGCCTACAATTGCATAGAACTGTATGATGCTGTAATGCGTCTGTGTGTAGCTGGTGAGATGAGTCAGGCGCAGGACAGCAGATTTGATAAATGAAAGCAATTTTACTCAAATAATATAACAATACACGTCGTATAAATACAAGGCCACAAATACGGACCTCAATACAATAAACAATTACTCAAACAAACATGGGGGAACAGAGGGTTAAATAATGAACAAGTAATTAGGGAATTGAAACCAGGTGTGTAAGAAAGACAAAACAAATGGAAAATGAAAAGTGGATCGGCGATGGCTAGAAGGCCGATGACGTCGACCGCCAAACGCCGCCCGAACAAGGAGTGGGACCGACTTCGGTGGAAGTCGTGACAGATGCAAACATGCATAACGCAAGCTCAGCCCTTTGAGCTCTATTGTCTATCAGTTGTTGTCTCTGTGTCTGGGTAGAGGAAATTCCCCTCCTAATCTAGTCTAAATATAATTAATATGAACAAGTATAAGGTTGCTGCAGTTTGACAGGATTACCATCCCCAGGGCCAGGATTTTTTCCCCAGTGTTTTAAAACCATGTGACCTGATTAGGAAAAACTGGTCCCATCATAGTCCTTATAAAACCTTTTTATAACTTATTAATCACTGTCATACCTTATAGGGTCCGGAGTTTTCCTGCTTAGGTTAACATGTCAGGAAAAACTCCAGACCTCAGTGGGTAAATATTGCCCCCCACTCTGGGACCTATGGTGCCACCAGTCTGTTTGCAGTTGTCATCAGCTATGTGGATGATCAGGGCGTTATTCACAAATGTTTCTTGGGCTACTTTGATGTGTTTAGTGGGCAAGATGCCAACTCTGTTTAACTTCACGGAGAAACTTGTCCAAACCTATGATGGCGTAGCTGTAATGGAATGAATCTGCTATTTGTATTTCCAGCTAAGTCCCCTCCTGTTCCCTGATTAAGAGGTGATGACCACTCCATTCCACTACCATTGTCAACTCCGTCCTGACATGAACTGAAGCCACGTCTCATGTGCCCACTCATCCACTGGCACATTGAATGTTTCCACTGTTAGCACTGTGAGTACCCCTATCAATTTTCTCTCTTTACTCTATGTAGAGTCAATCACATACACAATTACATTACTACACATAAATGATTTTACTCCTTGCTTGGACTAACTCATTCTTAGCTCTTTGGTCAAACTGCGTAGTGTGTTATTGTTTTTTGTCTTCCCAGACAAATCCTGTCCTGCACTGAAGCCAAGCCTTTGAACATCTCAACTCATGCCTCATACCCTCATTCAGTCACTGCTGTGATCCCTTCCAAACACTGTGTAAGTAGCCCTCTCATTCCCATTCCCCATAATATTGGCTAGAAATGTCTTTATTAAATGCTTTAGGTTAAAATAATTACGATTTGACTATTTTTGAAACACACTTTGACATCTCTGTGCATTCAGCGCCTATACCGTGGGTCTCCCATCCTCCTACATTTTTTTCAAGTCACCAGCCCCCATCTGCTCCCTACCTGTTCATGCATGCCATCGCTGATACCATTGTCAGTTCTGACCAACACAAGATGGCCAAACAAAAACAGGGGGAAGCGCCTGAGTGCCAAATACTCCGGATACATGACATGCAGTGCGCTCCGCACCAGTGCCCTTACCTGTTGAATTGCGGGATACAACTCAGCCAATGGGAGCCCTGTCACAATAGCAGAGGGTCCCAACATTGGGTCATGGTTCGTAGGCTTTGCTAAACATAAATAGTTAATTGAAACAGGTCTATATATAATCTCAGTTATGATGACTCCATATCCTTCAACATGCATGGCCATCCACCAGAGATGATTAAAAACAGGTCCCAACGACCAAAGACAGGGGAATTAACTAAAAGTCTTTAATTACATTTCATGGACATTAATCACACTGAGAGATGAGGTTAGTTTCCTGCCCTTCTTAATCATTGTCATTGAGTGACCAAGAACAGCCTGAATATACTTTACTCTATAGGTCTATACTGTATGGTGCCTGTCTCTATGGACAGGGTCCCAGCAGAGCACTAGCCGTGTACCAGGCCCATCAAAGTCTACTCAGTAGACAGACTTTTAAGGGATATTCTTTACAGACTTACAAAGATGCTTTAGGTCATGACACAATTCAAGACAGTGAAACTAAAGTGTTGTTGTCTTTCTACAGAGAGTTGTTTTGTCTACACTTTGTAATAAGCAGCCCTTCACATTGTCCTCAGGAGATAGCTATGGCTGAATGTATCCTTTTGAGCTGTATGTTTTATCAGAATATACTGAATATTGTGTTTGGCTTTGGGTATGCTTTAGGTAAGAAATTGATTCCACCATGAGATCTCTTTGTCCTTACAAATTTGATTGTGTAATTGCAGGAGCTTTGTTCCTATTTATAGAACAGAGTTTTATGAATGTCTCTGATATTGTTAGCCAACAACTTTCAGTGTGGTAGTTTGAAAGGTGTTTATGAAATCCTTTCAAAGCTCATATAATAGCAAATAATCAGAGGTTTCATCAAGTTAGATCTCTTCTGTCAATATACAACATACAATCAACTGTGAAACTTGTTTTGGCTTGAAATAGGTTTTTCTATGTGCTCTCTCAGCATGAGATACATACAGTATTGTCTCTCTGATGAATACATGTATGAACTTCTTTCCTCATGTACTCCAGTCTCTAATTAGTCCTGATGAATTTATATTGGAGTCAATTAATGAGCCTCTCCCATTCCCAGCTGAATGTATTGCCCCCCTAACCAGCAGTGACACACAGGCATATACTCCGCCTCAAGGCATAACCATCTCATTACCTCAACTGGCATACACACCGTCACCAGGATTAATCCTCTCTGGCATCAGCAAAGCGCTGCTGAGGGACACTGCCGTGGACTCCCTTCACTCTTTATAGCACGCATATATCATTACTGATGTGCTGTAAATTACAAGGCAAGTTCCTCTAGGTCTAACTCTTGATGTATCACGTTTGTAAGTAAAAAGCTACCTGTTATCAGATCAGAGGATGTTATTGATTAATGGATTAGTTTAGTTGTGATTAATAAGGGAAAGGGAGTGAGTGTAAGAGTAGATGTGTTAACAATTTAAGTATGTTTTAATTTTTTTATTCTCTGCCTAGAAGGCCTTCATCCTGGAGTTGCCTCTTCACTGTTGATGTTGAGACTGGTGTTTTGTGGGTACTATTTAATGAAGCTGTCAGTTGAGGACTTGTGAGGCGTCTGTTTCTCAAACTAGACACTCTTAATGTACTTGTCCTCTTTCTATTCTGGTTAGAGCCAGTTTGCTCTGTTCTGTGAAGGGAGGAGTACACAGCCTTGTACGAGATCTTCAGTTTCTTGGCAATTTCAAGCATGGAATAGCCTTCATTTCTCAGAACAAGAATAGACTGACGAGTTTCAGGAGAACGTTCTTTGTTTCTGGACATTTTGAGCCAGTAATCGAACCCACAAATGGTGACGCTCCAGATTCTCAACTAGTCTAAAGGCCAGTGTTATTGCTTCTTTAATCATCCCAACAGTTTTCAGCTGTGTTAACATAATTAAAAAAGGGTTTTATAATGATAAATTAGCCTTTTAAAATGATAAACTTGGATTAGCTAACACAACGTGCCATTGGAACACAGGAGTGATGGTTGCTGATAATGTGGCTCAGTACGCCTATGTAGATATTCCATTAACAATTAGCCGTTTCCAGCTACAATAGTCATTTACAACATTAACAATGTCTACACTGTATTTCTGATAAATTTGATGTTATTTTAATGGACAAAAAAATGTGCCTTTCTTTCAAAAACAAGGACATTTCTAAGTGACCCCAAACTTTTGAATGGTAGTGTAGATATGAGGACTAATACAGTACTGGTCATAGTCAAACTATATTGGGTTAAATAGTGAGCTATAATAGCTCACAAATATTAGTTGTAAATATTCAGATTAATTCACAGATTCTCCCTATAGTTATTAAATCTCAGCAGGGTAGGCCTACATACCACCTGAACTCCATTAACATTTATCACATTCTCCTCTCTCCTTCTCCACCCAATGTTCTGTCTTTCTCTCACGCTTTGTTATAAAAAAAAAACACCTGAAGCCATAATCATAATGCCTAATTTTCTCAACAACAAAAAAATGCTGCATAGGTTATCTAAGCATACCTTACCATCACCGGCAGCTAATATAAAATAAAACGCTGTGTTTGTCTCTCTACACTCTCGCTCCTCTTCCACTGACGGTACTGCACACACTAGAGAATCTAGTGTCCCGCCTAGGCATCTCTTTCCTCCATGCACCTTTGAAGGAACCACTTACTATCACGACTCAGGATATGACCCAGATGCAGACACGGGAGGCACATAGTACAGTTCTCAGATGATTTATTAGAAACACGGGGCAGGCAAAGGGCAGGTCGAGAGCAGGCAGAGGTTCGTGATCAGGTCAGAGTCAGGCAGGTACAGGACGGCAGGCAGGCTCGTGGTCAGGGCAGGCAGAATGGTCAGGTCCAGGAAAAACTAGGAAACAGAACTAGAGAAACAGGAAGGTGGGAAAGAACGCTGGTAAGACCTGACAAAACGAACTGGCAACAGACAAACAGAGAACACAGGTATAAATACACAGGGGATAATGGGAAGATGGGTGACACCTGGAGGGGGGTGGAGACAAGCACAAACACAGGTGAAACAGACCAGGGTGTGACACTTACTAGGGAGAATGGGGGTGTGGGCTCTTTGCCTGGTCTAGTTAGTTTGCCCCCTCTACAAAATACAGCCGACAGATATTTTTATAAATAATTGTGTTAAATAATTGCCTCCCTGTGGCTCAGTTGGTAGAGCATGGTGTTTGCAATGGTGTTTGCAATGCCAGGGTTGTGGGTTCAATTCCCACAGGGGGCCAGTACAGAGAAGAAAAAAAATGTATGAATTGAAATGTATGCATTCACTACTGTAAGTCGCTCTGGATAAGAGTGTCTGCTAAATGACTAAAATGTAAATGTAAAATGTGAGCTTTAAAACAACAGGAAAAATCTAAGGAGGGCACGTGCCTTGTGACACCAGTGTGTGTGTGTGTGGTAATCCATTACACTTACAAAAGTGAAAATTTATGTATGCACCTCCATATTCAATTAATCACGCAGGAACAACTACAGTAAAACATTTGAACAGCTACAATATGTTTTTTTCAGTCAGCCATTTTCAATGTGGCAGATTTCCCCCATCTCCATGACTGATACAGTGTTATGGCAGACTGAAATTGGAGATCAAAATGAGCGCTAGAGACCAAAACTGTAAGTCATCCTCAGTGGTGAGATCTATAATAGCGCGGCTCATCAGTAAAAAGCTCTAATCACCTCCCTCATCAGAGCTGCTCCACCCGCCACTGAGGCTGCTGCTGCCACTGCCAAAATTCAATTTAATTTGGGTCATTGCAAATGACACAAACTCATCCATGTCAGAGAACTTTTTAATGTCTTGAATTTCATTTCAAACAGAAGTTATTATCACTGTTTTAATGAACAGACTGGGCTGGGCCGGTGGTGAGTAGCAGTGGGGGCAAGGCTAATTTTGAGATGACAATAAATCGTTATGTGAACATCCTGTGTGTTAAGAACTGACTTTGTATGTGATAAATGCAGCATTTCATACTGTAGCAAAGTGCAATTTTAATGTCATATGTTTTTTCAAGGGCCCAGGACCAGTGGAAGCAAAATAGCCCCATATCAAAGATCCACTACCATATTTTACAGTAGGTATGGGGTTATTGTCTGCTTATGCATTCTTATTTTGACAATAGAGCTCTTTGGCCACGCAGATCAGTGGTGGTTTTGGAGTTGAAACAAGGATGCATAAGCAGAAAATATACCTACTGTAAAATATGGTGGTGGATCTTTAATGTTATGGGGCTATTTTGCTTCCACTAGTCCTGGGGCCCTTGTTAAGGCAAGTGGATCTTCCAGCAAGACAACAACCCAAGCACATTTCAAAAACTACAAATTGACCACAAAATCTAAATTTTCCAGACCTGTGATTTGAATGGAAAAGGGTAGTCCATTATAAGCAAAGATGAAGGATATCAAGGATCTGGAAAGATTCTGTATGGATGAATGCATGGTCTAATATCTCTATATTCTCCAATTTCATAAAACCTTTTAGAAAAAGGTTCAGTGTTGTTATCCTCGCTAAGTGAGTCATAGTCACACAAGTCATAAACTGTTCTCTCTGTTGTCACTTGGCAAGTGGTACCAGAGCAATGAGTCTAGGTCCTAAAGGCTCCTTAACAGCTTCTACCCCCAAGCCATAAGACTGCTGAACAATTAATCAAATGGCCACCCGGACTATTTGCATAGAAGTATTTTGTAAATATTTTCTCAACTACATTTTCTTAATACTGCATTGTTGGTTAAGGGTTTGTTACTAAGAATTTCACGGTAAGGTCTAAACCTGTTTTATTCTGCGCATGTGACATATAACACTTGATAGGTATTGAAAACGGGTGCCTATAATTTTGAGAAAAATAAATATCACTTGTTAAACATCTTTTTCTCTGAACAATTGAATTAGCATAAAATAATAGACTAAATACATTTTTTTTTAAAGAATACTATATGGCTCAGTATTTGTATTATATGTTTTATACAGTATTTTTCACTTCAAGGGTGCCAATAATTTTGGACCTGACTATTTCCTCTGGCGATCTAGTGATTCGTGTGGAACAGCCTGGGCCCAGGCCTGGACTCCAATAAGCCTCCCATCTCCATGGCCTCACATCAACTTCACACTAGTTTAGAAGTGGAACAGTCGAGTTAACCCCTAGTTCCACCCCTTGTACCGCGGTGAAATTACAATCAGGCCCACACAGCTTGTTCGATCCAAGCTTGTTCCCTCCTTTATACACAGAAAAAACACACACACACACCACTCAAACATCCTTTAGTCTCCACAGTTGTTCCTTAATTCAACTTAAAGCTTGTTTTTGTTTATATTACTCTGAAGACACAGACCTACTGAGCAGAAAACACCAATTAATCTATGGTGTGATATCCCTCTGACTGAACTCCAAAGTAAATATTTGTACTGTAGGACTAAGCTTTTCCTATCAAACAAGTACTTCACGATAAACAACATGGGGGGACAATTTTGCCCCAATCACTGGGTTTCCCAAATTCAACTTAAAGGTGTAATCATCTGGAGTGAATCAACACTGTGTGTTCTCTCCATGGTGCTCAGTGGGAAGGTGAAAACTAATGAGCACAGAGCAGAAAAAGCCTCTCGAGTTCTTTGATTAGACAGGCTGTAATTGCGTGATACGTTTTCTGTGGCTGATAGATAAGACTTGGAGTCACAGCTGGAGGATCGTTGTTTTTTTAAATTATATTTTCTGTTTATAGAAATGTTGGTAAAAATGTGGCTTTTATGTTGAGTTTTGTGTTTCACCTGGTAGCACAGGCTGATCTTCGATATGTGCTTATAGAAGCAAAGGGTTTTCTGGAGCTCTGGTATTAACTTGAAATTAGAAAATGCTGCCATGCATCACCTTGAAGGCCTGATTGGTGGAGGATGCTTTAGATTGGTGGTCAGGCACCAAATAACACATTTTTGTTGATTAAAAGTTCACTCACAATGTGTATGGCAGACATGTTCAGTGTTGTCGATGATAAATATAATTACACAAGATTCTGTAGATGAGGAAGAGTTTAATTTGCTGAAAATCCTCTGCCTGTTCCAGAGCTGAGAAACAATCAGGCCAAGGTGGATAGCGAGAACAGGGAACAAGGTAGCCTTTAAGAAAAATGTCTCAAGCTCAGTAAAGCATGTCCTGCTGAGGCAGAAAACTAATTGTTGAATAACCACACTGTGGACAGTCTCTAGTGGCTGGCGATCTCATGCATTTGTAAGAAATAATTCAATAAAATTAACAAATGGAGGTTCAGGAAGCTAAATTCAACATGAAAACAATGTTACATTTTGGGTTTAGTTGTCACCCAAATATCTATCACTGTGCTTTCAAACGTTTAAATGCACAGTAAAGTTCAAATGGGAATACAATGTCAGATATTGTGTTAATTTATACAACAGATTAAGGTGTTGCTTAGCACTGTGCTTCATCTAAATAGCAGAATAAAATGACCTGGATTGCAGTTGAGATGACATTGAAACCACATGGTGCAAGTGATCAATGCAGTTCGGGCTCTCCACAGACATACAAAAACCTATGCATGTTAGCTTGAACATGCACACTTTATATGATTACATAAGAAAACATTTATAGTTACAGTAACCTCAATGTGGCCATGGATGTTTTACTCATGTTAAGGTTGAATGTTAAGTTAGTTTGTAAGATAGCCTTAAGTTTAGGCTATTTACTTACTGTATTACAAACGTAATATTGAATTGTGTTTGGTTGACAACACAAACAAATATTAACATTTAAAGAAGATGTATCTACTGCTTGGATAGTTCCATCTGAACAACTGGCTTAGTCTCATTCTTTAACTTTTATTTTGGGTTGAGTTGGAGAAGTGAATCCAACATATCATTTGTTAATTTATCAACAAGTTAATAGGCTATTTATTGTACTTCAAAAGTGATATTGAATTGTTTTTGGTTGTCAGTTGTGTTTGGAGATGTATTTTATGCTTGGATAATTCCATCTGTGTCACTGTCTGGCTTTAATTCTAATTCGTCTACAAATTAGTAATTTATATGATGTTGGATTCACGTCTTCATCTCAACCCCACAAAAAAAGTTAAACTATAGGACTAAATCAAATCAAACTTTAAATGCGCTTTAAATAAAGTTTAATTTGATTTAATCCTATTCTTTAACTTCGATTTTGGTTGAGATGGAGATGTGAATCCAACATATCAATTATTAACTTGAAAACAAACTGGATTTAAAGCCAGACTATGTCAGCGGCACAAATGGAACTGTGCAAGCAGAAGATACTGTACATCTCCTTCAAATGTTGATATTTCGTGGCGTTGACCACCAAACGCAATTCAATATCACTAAATATAATTACATTTGAAATCAACTGGAGCTTGAAGTCCTAGGCCAACAGCGCATTCGGAAAGTATTCAGATCCCTTCTCTTTTTCCACATTTAGTTACGTTACAGCCTTATTCTAAAATGCTTTAAATTAAACAAAATCTTTATCAATCTACACACAATACCCTATAATGACAACATGAAAACAGGTTTTTAGAATTTTTTGCAAATGTATTAGAAATTAAAAACAGAATTACCTTATTTGCATAAGCATTTAGACCCTTTGCTATGAGACTCGAAATTGAGATCAGGTGCATCCTATTTCCATTGACCATCCTTGAGATGTTTCTACAACTTGATTGGAGTACATCTTTCATTAAATTCAATTGATTGGACATTATTTGGAAAGGCCCACACCTGTCTATATAATGTCCCACAGCTGACAGTGCATGTTAGAGCAAAAACCAAGCCATGAGGTCGAAGGACTTGTCCATAGAGCTCAGAGACAGGATTGTGTCGAGGCACAGATCTGGGGAAGGGTACCAAAACATTTCTGCAGAACCATCCAATCTGACAGAGCTTGAGAGGATCTGCAGAGAAGAATGGGAGAAACTCCCCAAATACAGGCGTGCCAAGCGTGTAGCGTCATACCGAAGAAGACTGAAGGCTGTAATCGCTGCCAAAGGTGCTTCAAGTACTGAGTAAAGGGTCTGAATACTTATGTAAATGGAATATTTCAGTTTTGTATTTTTAATAAATGCAAACATTTATAAAAACCTGTTTTTGCTTTGTCATTATTGGGTATTGTGTGTAGATTGGCGCAGCGGTCTAAGGCACTGTATCTCAGTGCGAGAGGTGTCACCACCGACCCTGGTTCGATCCCGGGCTGTATCACAACTGGCCGTGATCGGGAGTCACATAGGGCAGTGCACAATTGGCCCAGTGTTGTCTGGGTTAGGGGAGGGTTTTGCCGGGGTAGGCTGTCATTGTAAATAAGATTTTGTTCTTAACTGACTTGCCTAGCTAAATAAAGGTTAAATAAAAAAAATACATTTTGAAAAAATGTTGATGTTGTATTTACAAGGTAATACAAACTGACCACAGTACTTAAGTCTTTCTCCAATTTACATTTTTACATTTTACATCCAATGTATGTGCAATGACATAATACACAGACTGTTGGTACATTAGGTGAGGAATTGGAGCTTAAAAGCCCTAAAAAGGCATAGCGCTTCAAAGTACAAAGAAGTAATTTGCTTAATTTTTTGGTGTGTTCTCTGTTAAATGTCTACTCAGCCAACATGATCACATGCGCTACACTGAGTGTACAAAACATTAGGGAGACCTGCTCTTTCCATGACATAGAATGACCAGGTGAATCCAGGTGAAAGTTATGATCCCTTATTGATGTCACTTGTTAAATCCACTTTAATCAGCGTAGATGAATGGGAGGAGACAGGTTAAAGAAGGATTTTTAAGCCTTTAGACAATTGAGAAGGCTTGTGTATGTGTGCCATTCAGATGGTGAATGGACAAGACAAAAGATTTAAGTGACTTTGAATGGTGTATGGTAGTTGGTGCCAGGCGCACCGGTTTGTGTCACGAACTGCAGTGCTGCTGGGTTTTTCACATTTAACAGTTTCCCGTGTGTATCAAGAATGGTCCACCACCCAAAGGACATCCAGCCAACTTGACAAAACTGTGGGACGTGTTGGAGTCAACATGGGCCAGCACCCCCTGGAACACATGGACACACCTTGTAGTGTCCATGCCCTGACTAATTGAGGCTGTTCTGAGAGTAAAATGGGGTACAACTCATTATTAGGAACAGGTTCGTAATGTTTTGTACACTCAGTGTATATATGTAATCTATACAATAACTATGTATTCATACTTTGACTTTCCCATTCCATGGAATGCCCACCGCCCTCATCTGACTAAAATGTTTTATCTGGTTCTTCAATGATAGATGGAACAGACAAGGTTAGCTTACTAAAGACCAACAAAATCCAATGTATTACATGGAATGTGCACAGGCTTCATAGTGGGGAAAAAGCATATGGTTCTTGAACACTTAAAGAGATTGTCAGCAGATGTGGTCTTCCTGCAAGTTACATTATAAAAAAAGGATAAATTAAACACTTAGAGGCCTATGCTGCCACCTACTGTAGTAACAGCAGATGTGCAGGCATCCTGATAAATAAGAATACATCCTTTTCCCTTATATCCCAGCACATGGACCAAGAAGTCAGTTTTCTTATGTTGAATTGTACCTTACATGTGAAAAATACACGTTGATTTCATTGTATATCCCACCAGGGGCAAATGTGGTGTTTCTATTGTTATTAGATAAAATCCAGGCAGGAACTATTGTTTTAGCAGGTGACCTAAATCATACATTTGATAAGATTGACAGATGAAGCAATAAAGAAGGCAAATTCAAGGAGCCTCCAAAGAGACTGAACATTTTCATATCTACAAATAATTTACAGGACACCTGGAGATTAATATTCCCAACTACAGAAGACTGCTTCGTTCTTTCTCAAAGTAAGAAAAGCTATTTAACCTGTTAGGGCTAGGGGGCAGCATTTGCACGTCTGGATAAATTTTTTTTACCCGATTTAATCTGGTTACTAATCCTACCCAGTAACTAGAATATGCATATACTTATTATATATGGATAGAAAACACTCTAAAGTTTCTAAAACTGTTTGAATGGTGTCTGTGAGTATAACAGAACTCATTTGGCAGGCAAAACCCTGAGACATTTTCTGACAGGAAGTGGATACCTGATGTGTTGTATTACCTTTAAACCTATCCCATTGAAAAACACAGGGGCTGAGGAATATTTTGGCACTTCCTATTGCTTCCACTAGATGTCACCAGCCTTTACAAAGTGTTTTGAGTCTTCTGGAGGGAGATCTGACCGAACAAGAGCCATGGAACGATGATGTCCCATTAGACACCTGGCGCGCGAGTTCATGTTGGGTACCCTCGTTCCAATACGTTATAAAAGAGTATGCATTCGTCCACCTTGAATATTATTCATGTTCTGGTTAAAAAAGGCCCTAATGATTTATGCTATACAACGTTTGACATGTTTGAACGAACGTAAATATATTTTTTCCCCTCGTTCATGACGAGAAGTCCGGCTGGCTTAGATCATGTGCTAACAAGACGGAGATTTTTGGACATAAATGATGAGCTTTTTTGAACAAAACTACATTCGTTATGGACCTGTGATACCTGGAAGTGACATCTGATGAAGAGAATCAAAGGTAATGGATTATTTACATAGTATTTTCGATTTTAGATCTCCCCAACATGACGTCTAGTCTGTATCGCAACGCGTATTTTTCTGGGCGCAGTGCTCAGATTATTGCAAAGTGTGATTTCCCAGTAAGGTTATTTTTAAATCTGGCAAGTTGATTGCGTTCAAGAGATGTAAATCTATAATTCTTTAAATGACAATATAATATTTTACCAATGTTTTCTAATTTTAATTATTTAATTTGTGACGCTGACTTGACTGCCGGTTATTGGAGGGAAACGATTTCCTCAACATCAATGCCATAGTAAAACGCTGTTTTTGGATATAAATATGAACTTGATAGAACTAAAAATGCATGCATTGTCTAACATAATGTCCTAGGAGTGTCATCTGATGGAGATTGTAAAAGGTTAGTGCATCATTTTAGCTGGTTTTATGGTTTTGGTGACCCTGTCTTTGAATTGACAAAACATTACACACAACTCTTGTAAATGTACTGTCCTAACATACTCTAAATTTATGCTTTCGCCGTAAAACCTTTTTGAAATCGTAAAACGTGGTTAGATTAAGGAGATGTTTATCTTTCAAAGGGTGTAAAATAGTTGTATGTTTGAAAAATTTGAATTTTGACATTTATTTGGATTCAAATTTGCCGCTCTTGAAATGCACCTGCTGTTGATGGAGTGCACCACGGGTGGCACGCTAGCGTCCCACCTAGCCCATAGAGGTTAAGAATTGACTACATTTTTATTTTCAAATGCACTCAAAACAATTTACTGGGTTATAAAATACATGACATAGTGATATCGGACCATTCTCTGGTATCATGCTTATTAGACCAACAGAAAATACACTTAGCAACAAAATGTGGAGAATGAACAGCGCATCTTCAAAACATGAAATGTATTAAATAAGTACATGAAAAAATAAAAACCTTTACCATTACAAAAGTAGACAAAGGATAGAGAAAAGCCAACCCCCCGATATAATTTGGGATGGTTTTAAGGCTTACATTAGGGGAATGATAATCTCATACTCTGCAAAAGTTAATTGTGCGTTTAGAAATTAAAATGTAATCAAAATAAATCACTATCTTAGGAAAACCAATAAAAAATCTTTACAAGCTAAAGAAGACAATAAAATGTCTGAACTTAAGCAGGAATATGATCTTACTTTTGAAGAGAGTCAACAACTACAGGTTAAACTCAAATAAAGCATACTACTTAATGACAAATAAACATGGTAAACATCTCACAGCCCTCACAAAATGATTACATGCCAATCCAGCTATAATTTTAAAAGATAAAGATACAATTATGTTAATTACAAACAACAATGCGATTAATGACAATTTTAAATGCATGTATGAAAATATAATGTATATAAATAAGAATTAAACAACAGTTGCACAGATCCTACAGCCTTCTTAGACTCAACAAACCTGAAGCAATTATCAGCAGACAAAAAATAATCACAAAAAATATAGATCACCCAAAAATAAATATTAGACACTGTTAAAACATTCGCACAGAGAGAAGCACCAGGAATGGACAGCTTTCCCATAGAATTCTATTTATCATTTTGGGACAAAGTAGCGCCCCTATTTACACAAATGACAACACATGTCACGTTCAGTGCGTCCTAGTTTTATGTATCAAAATGTTATTTCAGTTATATTAAAACCAGGAAACTGGAGAGTCCGCTGCTGATTACAGACCCATAAGTTTAATAAATTGTGACAATAAATAATAAAAAGGCTTATAAGCAATAGAATGGCAAAAGTCCTACCAGACTGGATACATACAGTGCCTTGCGAAAGTATTCATCCCCCTTGGCGGTTTACCTACTTTGTTGCATTACAACCTGTAATTTAAGTGAAGGGCTGTTTTGATAAAACCACGACTCAAAATGAGGGGGTATGAGAGGGTATGGCATAGGCCTACCTTTTATTAAAGAACATGGCAAAAAGCACACTTGTTTCAAAAGATTCTAAATAAAAAAAGGAAAAGTGGTGCTTGCATATGTACTCACTCCCTTTGCCATGAAGCCCCAAAATAAGATCTGGTGCAACCAATTACTTTCAGACGTCACAATTATTTAAATAATGTCCAGCTGTGTGCAATCTAAGTGTCACATGATCTGTCACATGATCTCAGTGTATATATATATATATATATATATATATATATATATATATATATATATATATATATATATATATATATATATATATATGTATATATATATATATATATATATATATACACACACACACACACCTGTTCTGAAAGGCCCCAGAGTATGCAAAACCACAAAGCAAGGGGCACCACCAAGCAAGCGACACCATGAAGACTAAGGAGCTCCCCAAACAGGCCAGGGACAAGGTTGTGGAGAAGTAGAGATCAGGGTTGGGTTATAAAAAAATCTGAAACTTTGAACATCCCTCGGAGCACCATTAAATCCATTATTTAAAAATGGAAAGAATATGGCACCACAACAAACCTGCCAAGAGAGGGCCGCCCCCCAAAACTCACGGACCAGGCAAGGAGGGTATTAATCAGAGAGGCAACAAGGAGAACAAAGATAACCCTGAAGAAGCTGCAAAGCTCCACAGCGAAGATGGGAGTATCTGTCTGTAGGACCAATTTAAACCGTACACTCCACAGAGCTGGGCTTTACGGAAGAGCGGGCAGAAAAAAGCCCTTGCTTAACCTGTTATGGCTAGGGGGCAGTATTTTCACGGCCGGATAAAAAACGTACCCGATTTAATCTGATTATTACTCCTGCCCAGAAACTAGAATATGCATATAATTATTAGCTTTGGATAGAAAACACTCCAAAGTTTCTAAAACTGTTTGAATGGTGTTTGTGAGTATAACAGAACTCATTTGGCAGGCCAAAACCTGAGAAGATTCTGTACAGGAAGTACCCTGTCTGACCATTTCTTGGCCTTCTTGATTATCTCTATCCAATACAGGGGATCTCTGCTGTTACGTGACACTTCCTACGGCTCCCATGGGCTCTCAGAAGGCGGCAAAAAGCTGAATGATATCGAGGCAGCACCTGGCTGAAAAACAGTAGCGCATTTGGATAGTGGCCAGTCACAGTACTATGAGACTCAGGCTCGTGCACGAGGGGATCCCATGCTTTTATTTTCTCTCTCTTTTGTACGTAAACACGCTTTCCCGGTCGGAATATTATCGCTTTTTTACGAGAAAAATGGAATAAAAATTTATTTTAAACAGCGGTTGACATGCTTCGAAGTACGGTAATGGAAAATTTCGCATTTTTTTGTCACGAAATGCGCCATGCTCATAACCCTTATTTACCCTTTCGGATAGTGTCTTGAACGCACGAACAAAACGCCGCTATTTGGATATAACAATGGATTATTTGGGACCAAACCAACATTTGTTATTGAAGTAGAAGTCCTGGAAGTGCATTCTGATGAAGAACAGCAAAGGTAATAACATTTTTCTTATAGTAAATCTGACTTTGTTGAGTGCTAAACTTGCTGGGTGTCTAAATAGCTAGCCCTGTGATGCCGGGCTTTCTACTGAGAATATTGCAAAATGTGCTTTCACCGAAAAGCTATTTTAAAATCGGACATATCGAGTGCATAGAGGAGTTCTGTATCTATAATTCTTAAAATAATTGTTATGTTTTTTGTGAACGTTTATCGTGAGTAATTTAGTAAATTCACCGGCAGTGTTAGGTGGGAATGCTAGTCACATGCTAATGTAAAAAGCTGGTTTTTGATATAAATATGAACTTGATTGAACAAAACATGCATGTATTGTATAACATAACGTCCTAGGGTTGTCATCTGATGAAGATCATCAAAGGTTAGTGCTGCATTTAGCTGTGGTTTGGGTTTATGTGACATTATATGCTAGCTTGAAAAATGGGTGTCTGATTATTTCTGGCTGGGTACTCTGCTGACATAATCTAATGTTTTGCTTTCATTGTAAAGCCTTTTTGAAATCGGACAGTGTGGTTAGATTAACGAGAGTCTTGTCTTTAAAATGGTCATATGTTTGAAAAATTGAAGTTTTTGCATTTCTGAGGTATTTGAATATCGCGCCACGGGATTACACTGGCTGTTGAGTAGGTGGGACAAAATCAAGCGTCCCACCTAACCCATAGAGGTTAAAATAGCTTTTAGGTGAAAGCACATTTTGCAATATTCTGAGTAGATAGCCCGGCCATCACGGCTAGCTAATTTGACACCCACCAAGTTTGGCCCTTACCAAACTCAGATTTACTATAAGAAAAATTGGATTACCTTTGCTGTTCTTCATCAGAATGCACTCCCAGGACTTCTACTTCAACAACAAATGTTGTTTTGGTTCCAAATAATCCATAGTTATATCCAAATAGCTCCGTTTTGTTCGTGCGTTCAAGTCACTATCCGAAGGGTGACGCGCCGGCGCGTTTCGTGACAAAGTATTTCAAAATATTCCATTAGCGTACTTCGAAGCATGTCAAACGCTGTTTAAAATAAATTGTTATGCTATTTTTCTCGTAAAATAGCGATAATATTCCAACCGGGCAACGTTGTATTCATTCAAAGACTGAAAGAAAAAAATGGAGAAGTCTTGTGAACGCACATGTCAGTCTCACTGTCCCCAGGCTGACCACTTTCAAACTCTGCTCCTACACTTTGCCCAGAGACAGCAGACACCCTATTCCACTTTCTGGCGGCTTTAGATAGCCAATGGAAGCCTTAGAAAGTGTCACGTTAGAGCACAGATGCTTTAACCTCTATGGGCTAGGTGGGACGCTAGCGTGCCACCCGTGGTGCACTCCATCAACAGCAGGTGCATTTCAAGAGCGGCAAATTTGAATCCAAATAAATGTCAAAATTCAAATTTTTCAAACATACAACTATTTTACACCCTTTGAAAGATAAACATCTCCTTAATCTAACCACGTTTTACGATTTCAAAAAGGTTTTACGGCGAAAGCATAAATTTAGAGTATGTTAGGACAGTACATTTACAAGAGTTGTGTGTAATGTTTTGTCAATTCGAAGACAGGGTAACCAAAACCATAAAACCAGCTAAAATGATGCACTAACCTTTTACAATCTCCATCAGATGACACTCCTAGGACATTATGTTAGACAATGCATGCATTTTTAGTTCTATCAAGTTCATATTTATATCCAAAAACAGCGTTTTACTATGGCATTGATGTTGAGGAAATCGTTTCCCTCCAATAACCGGCAGTCAAGTCAGCGTCACAAATTAAATAATTAAAATTAGAAAACATTGGTAAAATATTATATTGTCATTTAAAGAATTATAGATTTACATCTCTTGAACGCAATCAACTTGCCAGATTTAAAAATAACCTTACTGGGAAATCACACTTTGCAATAATCTGAGCACTGCGCCCAGAAAAATACGCGTTGCGATACAGACTAGACGTCATGTTGGGAAGATCTAAAATCGAAAATACTATGTAAATAATCCATTACCTTTGATTCTCTTCATCAGATGTCACTTCCAGGTATCACAGGTCCATAACGAATGTAGTTTTGTTCAAAAAAGCTCATCGTTTATGTCCAAAAATCTCCGTCTTGTTAGCACATGATCTAAGCCAGCCGGACTTCTCGTCATGAACGAGGGGAACAAATATATTTACGTTCGTTCAAACATGTCAAACGTTGTATAGCATAAATCATTAGGGCCTTTTTTAACCAGAACATGAATAATATTCAAGGTGGACGAATGCATACTCTTTTATAACGTATTGGAACGAGGGTACCCAACATGAACTCGCGCGCCAGGTGTCTAATGGGACATCATCGTTCCATGGCTCTTGTTCGGTCAGATCTCCCTCCAGAAGACTCAAAACACTTTGTAAAGGCTGGTGACATCTAGTGGAAGCAATAGGAAGTGCCAAAATATTCCTCAGCCCCTGTGTTTTTCAATGGGATAGGTTTAAAGGTAATACAACACATCAGGTATCCACTTCCTGTCAGAAAATGTCTCAGGGTTTTGCCTGCCAAATGAGTTCTGTTATACTCACAGACACCATTCAAACAGTTTTAGAAACTTTAGAGTGTTTTCTATCCATATATAATAAGTATATGCATATTCTAGTTACTGGGTAGGATTAGTAACCAGATTAAATCGGGTACATTTTTTTTATCCAGACGTGCAAATGCTGCCCCCTAGCCCTAACAGGTTAATGTCGATAGAGATGCAACAGAAGGACAACAAATTGTCAGACAGGGCACTTCCTGCGTGGAATCTTCTCAGGTTTTGGCCTGCCATATGAGTTCTGTTATACACACAGACACCATTCAAACAGTTTTAGAAACTTTAGAGTGTTTTCTATCCAAATCTACTAATTATATGCATATTCTAGTTTCTGGGCAGGAGTAGTAACCAGATTAAGTCGGGTACATTTTTTATCCAGTCGTGAAAATACTGCCCCCTAGCCATAAGAGGTTAACCGACCAGACTTGGAATTGTATCAACTTAACACCCAAGGATTTTACTTGCAACATATAGCTACAGTGCATTAGGAAAGTATTCAGAGTACATGGCACCGACAGAGATGGTCGCCCCGCTTAATGTTCTTAGGAAATGATGCAGTATTTAGTTTTTTTATGTATTAATTCTTACACTGTTACCCCAGGAAATCTTAAGTCTTATTACATATTGCCGGGAAGAACTATTGGATATAAGAGCAACGTCAATTTACCAACATTACGACCAGGAATACAACTTTCCCGAAGCGGATCCTCTGTTTGGAAAACCACCCAGGACAATAGATTGGATCCCGGTATTGGATTGGATCCCTTCAATGGATTGGATCCCTTCTTCCCCGCAGAAGGGGAAGACGGAGCGGTCTTCTGGTCAGGCTCCGTAGACGGGCACATCGCTCATCGCTGCCGAGTATACTACTCGCCAATGTTCAGTCTCTTGACAACAAGGTAGACGAAATTCGAGCAAGAGTTGCCTTCCAGAGAGACATCAACATTCTCTGTTTCACGGAAACATGGCTCAATCGGGATACGTTATCAGAGTCAGTACAGCCACCCGGTTTCTTAACTTCTTGGTGATGGGGCAGTATTCAGAAATTCAGATGAATACGTGCCCAAATTAAACTGCCTGCTTCTTGGAAGTTTCCACTCTGAAGTTTCTAAAACTGTTTGAATGATGTCTGTGAGTATAACAGAGCTCATATGGCAGGCAAAAACCTGAGAAAAAAGTCCAACCAGGAAGTGACTTGTAGTTTTTCTATCTAATCCCTATTCAAACTACAGTGTCTGTGGGGTCATTTTGCACTTCCTATGGCTTCCATTGGCTGTCAACAGCTTTTATAAACTTGTTTCATGCGTCTACTGTTACTGGGCAGTGAATAGGAGCTCAGTCAATCAGTGGACTGCCTGGGACCAGTGAGATGTTTACTGCGTGCTCACGAAGGTGCGCCACTCCTTTTTCCTCTGTAATGAATACACTATTGTCCGGTTGGAATATTATCAAAGATTTATGTTAAAAAGACCCTAAGGATTGATTGTAAACATCGTTTGACCCTGTTTCTACGAACGGTAATGGAACTATTTGACTTTTTGTCTCTGGTTTTACGCTCACGCGTTATGCCTTTGGATTAGTGATCTGAACGCGCGAACAAAACGGAGGTATTTGGACATAAATATGGAGTTTTTCGAACAAAAATAACATTTCTTGTGGGAGTCCTGGGAGTGCATTCCGACGAAAATCAGCAAAGGTAAGGGAAGATTTATAATACTAATTCTGAGTTTAGTTCACTTCAGAACTTGGCGGGTAACTGTATAGCTTGCTTTGATGGCTGAGCTCTGTACTCAGAATATTGAAAAATGTGCTTTCGCCGTAAAGCTATTATAAAATCTGACACAGCGGTTGCATTAAGGAGAAGTGTATCTATAATTCTTTCAATATCTGTTGTAAATTTTATCAACGTTTATGATGAGTATTTTTGTAAATTGATGTGCTCATTCACCGTAGGTTTTGGTGGGAATACAATTTCTGAACA
Organism: Salmo salar; assembly: GCF_965601325.2. NCBI lineage: Eukaryota > Metazoa > Chordata > Actinopteri > Salmoniformes > Salmonidae > Salmo > Salmo salar. The sequence continues at coordinate 19,524,816 of NC_138313.1, forward strand.
TCACGCGCCAATGTAAAATGGGGTTTATGGATATAAATATGAACTTTATCGAACAAAACATACATGTATTTTGTAACATTGAGTCCTGGGAGTGTCATCTGATGAAGATCATCAAAGGTTAGCGATTAATTCTAGCTGTATTTCTGGTTTTCGTGACACCTCTCCTTGCTTGGAAAATGGCTGTGTGGTTTTTCATGTTTAGGCACTGTCCTAACATAATCTAATGTTATGCTTTTGCCGTAAAGCCTTTTTGAAATTGGACACTGTGGTTGGATTAAGGAGCATCTTATCTTTAAAATGCTGTATAATACTTGTGTATTTGAGAAATTTGAATTATGAGATTTTTGTTGTTTTGAATTTTCCGCCCTGCTATTTCACTGGCTGTTGATAGTGTGTACCGCAGGTGGGACGCTAACGTCCCACATACCCCAGAGAGGTTTTAAACTGTGAAACTATGCAAAACATACAAATAAACTCCTAAACAAAACAACAAACCGTGATGAAGAGGTGCAACATACACTTACTCAAAATACAATCTCCCACAAACCTAGGTGGGAAAAACAACTACTTAAGTATGATCTCCAATTAGAGACAACGATGACCAGCTGCCTCTAATTGGAGATCATCCCAAAAAACAACAACATAGAAATACAGAAACAAGAACATGACAACATAGAAAATCTAAATTAGACACAACCCCGTCACGCCCTGACCTACTCTACCATAGAAAATAAAAGCTTCTATGGTCAGGACGTGACAGTACCCCCCCCCAAAGGTGCGGACTCCGAACGCCAAAACATCTAACAAAATTTTGTACAAAAAAGGGAGGGTTAGGGTGGGTGTCTAATGTCGGTGGTGGCTCAGGTGCAGGACGAAGAACTCTCTCATCCTGCTTATCCGCCAGCATAGGAGGCGGCTCGGGTGCAGGATGACGAACCCTCTCCTCCTGCGAATCCAGCATCATAGGAGGCGGCTCCGGTTCGGGGCGTAGCCCCAGCTTCTCCCGCTGATCCCTCCGCTTTTGTGTCACCGGACCGTGGATCGTCGTCGGGAAACCGGACAGTGGTTCATCGCCGGAGACTCCGGACTGCGGACCGCCGCCGGAGACTACGGTCTGTGGGAGTTCGCGGAAGACTCCGGACTGTACGAGTTCGCGGAAGACTCCGGACTGTGGGAGTTCGCGGAAGACTCCGGACTGTGGGACGTCACAGGAGGCTCCGGACTGTGGGCCGTCTCAGGAGGCTCCGGACTGTGGGCCGTCTCAGGAGGCTCCGGACTGTGGGCCGTCTCAGGAGGCTCCGGACTGTGGGCCGTCTCAGGAGGCTCCGGACTGTGGGCCGTCTCAGGAGGCTCCGGACTGTGGGCCGTCTCAGGAGGCTCCGGACTGTGGGCCGTCTCAGGAGGCTCCGGACTGTGGGCCGTCTCAGGAGGTTCCGGACTGAGAACTGTCGCCGGAAGCTCCGGCCTGGGAACTGTCGCCGGAAGCCCTGGACTGGGAACGCGCACTGGAGGCCTGATGTGTGGGGCTGGCACAGGTGGTGCCAGACTGGTAACACGCACCTCAGGGCGAGTGCGGGGAGCAGGAACAGGACACCCCGGACTGGGCAGGCGCACTGGAGGCCTGATGCGTGGGGCTGGCACAGGTGGCGCCAGACTGGTGACACGCACTTCAGGGCGAGTACGAGTAGCAGGCACAGGGCGTACTGGGCTGTGAATGTGCACTGGAGACACCGTGCGTATCACCGCAAAACATGGTGCCTGACAGGTCACACGCTCCCTCAAGCGAGTGCGTGGAGGAGACACAGGACGTACCAGACTGGGGAGGCGCACTGAAGGCCAGATGCGTGAAACAGGTGCATATGACACCGGACTGGTGTCACACTTCTCAGCACGCCCGCTCTGCAGCCCTCTCAATGCTAACACCTCTCTCCGGAATCTTGCGTCGAGTTCCTCACTCGTCTCCCTGACTGGCTCTGGTTCACCCCTCAGCTCTCCACGGTAAGCACGTGGAGTTGGCTCAGGTCCCAAACCTGACTGCACCAAACTCCCTGTGTGCCCCCCCAAAAAAATGTTTTGGAGCTGCCTCTCGGGCTTCCGTCGTTGCCATGCTAGTTCCTCGTATTGTCGCCGTTCCTCTCTCGCTGTCTCCGCCTGCTTGCCTTGATGGTATAACGCCTTGTAATATCGCCGTTCTGCTCTCGCTGCTTCAATCTCCTCCTTAGGACGGCGATACTCCCCGGGCCTTGTCCAGGGTCCTGCCCCATCCAGGATTTCCTCCCAGGTCCAGTCCTCCTGACCACGCTGCTTGGTCCGTTGGTGGTCGGAGATTCTGTCATGGCTGTCTGAAGAATGGGACCAAGGCGAAGCGTGTGTTTCGTTCCACAGTTTATTTAAACTGTGAAACTATGCAAAACATACAAATAAACTCCTAAACAAAACAACAAACCGTGACGAAGAGGTGCAACATACACTTTCTCAAAATACAATCTCCCACAAACCCAGGTGGGAAAAACAACTACTTAAGTATGATCTCCAATTAGAGACAACGATGACCAGCTGCCTCTAATTGGAGATCATCCCAAAAAACAACAACATAGAAATACTGAAATAAGAACATGACAACATAGAAAATCTAAACTAGGCACAACCCTGTCACGTCCTGACCTACTCTACCATAGAATATAAAAGCTTCTATGGTCAGGACATGACACCCAGGGGACTGGTAATTCCCTATTTGGACACATGACTTACATCGTGATTCATGCGTCCCAGAAAAACAACACTTCCTGTTAAATAAAAATAAACAAATTAAAATTACAACTTGATAACTCCATAAGGAATTATTGTATCCCATAAGGGTCCTCCTTTCAGAGGCAGCATTCTCTCTCTGTCCTTCTCGTGGTCCAAATCACACATAGGACTATTGATAAATTATACATTTCTTCTAATTATTAGTGTTTACATAGCCCATTTAAATCTCACCCAATGTCTCTAGTCTTTCTAGTAAGGGTGATCAGGCCTCAACAGAAAGACAAAACAGAGGTCAGAGTTTAGTCAGCCCTATTAAGTGAGTGTTTGTCTCCCTGTACCTCAGACATTATTTAAAGATATTTCAAACATTTTGTGTATCAGGTATACTAAGGCTTTTTCAGTACATTTCTTATCAAGAGAATTTACATGTGTGCAACCAAAACTCTGACAATAGAAACTTCAGAAAATGTGATTTGTGTATGCTTTAAGTTGCATAATTTCTTCCCTGTGATAAACTCACTAAAACAAAAATAAAAAGACCCCACACAATTAATCAAGCAGTGTTAACCACAAAAAATGATTCATTAACAAGTGTGTTGTGTGTGGATGCTGGCGTGTGTGTGGTAAAAATCATAGGGTAAAAACAATCAAAATGGCCAGGCCATACCCGTCAAGTTGAATAGGCACCTTCTAAAGTAAACAATTCCAGACCCCCTCTCTTGTGATCATTGTTATTTTGACCTGTTGCATTGACATACAGTTCTGTACAAACTATCCCTGGGACATAAAACTAGTCAAAATATAAAACCTGTTGTTTAACAAATCTGCTAGGACCTTCAGAAAGTTGGTGCTGGCTTATTAGCTAAATTCAATTTTTTTTACTTGTATCTACTTCATTCTGGACACAGTTCCGCGTAATGGAAACAGATTATGGTTTTAGATGACATTACCTTCTTACTTAAATCACTGGTGCTACCCAAACTATAGAATTGAGTAATAAATTGTCAAAAACATGTTTTATTCAATTATTCAAACCTCTGTCCCAAATTTCCCCACAGCCTGTTTGAGTTCAGTTCAGTTCCATAGGAATCTTATCTCTAACCCAAACACCAGACGGGGTCCTCTAATTTAATAACAGTCCCAATGCTCAATCCCTCAGTTCGTAATGTGACCTTGTATTGAAACATTTACTTCTTCAAATTACTAAGATTGTAAGGATCGATGCTGGTAGACGAGAAGCAGGTACAGGGAGAACATTTAATGAACAACGGACATGCAACAGAACATGAACAGCATCTGGACAGGGGACAAATAATGACATCAATGCTGACACAGGGAACAAAGTGAGGAGCAGACAGATATAGAGGGGGTAATCAACAAAGTAATGGAGTACAGGTGAGTCCCACATTGCACAGCTGTGTGTAATGATGGTGACAGGTAATATAGGGCAGCCTGGTGCCCTCGAGTGCCAGAGAGGGAGAGCGGGAGCAAGCGTGACAAAGATATTGCATTATTAGAGTGCTATCTGAAAGCCAACTACCATTCACTTTGCTACTTCACTCACACTTATTACATTTCTATTTTAAGGTTGATATGTAATGCTTTGGAGGAATCAATATGCATTAACTGGGCTGGCACTGTCTATCAGTCCCCTGTAGATGGCATGCTCTGTCCATAATAAGTCTCCGCCTAGCAAGTCAAACGGTTGAGTAGGTGAATACAGAAAATAATTTGTTCTATTTAACAGGGTATGGGGTTTATTTCAAAATGTATTACCAGGGTGGAGGAAATCTCATAAGCGTTCATAATTTTATTGGTTTGGGGTAAGTCAAGTCCCGTACAATTTTTAACCTTATCTTTATCACTAACATTTCTCAGGATACTTTTCACACTATTTACGTACATCTACGTGTGTGTGTGCAAGTTGTCTATTATTATTATTGTTTCTATTATTACTTCATCAGATCTCTATTAACCCATTATACTCAATATTATGTTAATTGTTCTCTAGTGGCCCATCTAGTAACCTCCTCTACGTCAATGTTGAGCAAAAGACGATGAGACCCACCCAGACCAGACCCTTACTGTGAGCTGCCCAGGAGGAGACACATCATCGGAGAACAAAAGAGGTACATGTCTTCTGAATTTCAGTAAGTCAATTTAAATTAATCTGTATAATTTTTTTTTTTAAATGATAAAAAATGTCATTAAGGTGAGTACGCATAAAAAAGGTATCCATAGTCTTATAGAGAGAAGGCTATTCACTAGTAAGAAGAGAAGTCTAGAATGAGGACGTAACGGTACCATGGAAAGCCCAGCTGACAGCTGTCTGTAGGCATTTATAAGAGAACTGTCTACGTGGTCGGACAATCACTGGAACCATTGAAGATACATATGGTGAATTCCTAAGAAGTGTCTGCGTGTGTCTGCAGCCTCTACTAATAGCATGTGTGTAACGATCGCGTACGTGGTCTGAGAACCACTGATAATAGCAAGTGTTAGGTGTTATTGTAAGCATTCAGTCATTGATGCACATGAGTGATGTGGATGTCTTTAGGCATTTATGCTCTATATCGTTATAAAGGGATTCTGTATGGAGATATGAAAGGAGAAAGTACTATTATAAGTATGAATATGCTATTAAATAGAACAACTAGTGTAAATATCTAAACCCTGTATGAATAGAACACTAGTCTGAAGGAGGCACTGAAAATAAACAGTGTCCCTGTGTAGAATTTCCAAGACAATTGGTAATAGGAACTACATTTATTTCCATGATAGAATTAAAAAGTGATTTTGGACTGACCAATGTGGATATTTTAAAATACATTGAACTTAAAAGTTTCCTATCACAACACTTTGATTTGAAATATTTTGGGCATCAGGGAAATCTTGAGGGAATTATATTTGATAGGTAAGATATACAAAGAGCATATCCAACTGACAATCTCTTTGAAAAAATATAAAACTTGGAACAACGACTTAAACATAACTGATATTGGCACAAGATGGAATGTTGGAACATAAGTAAAGAAATTACAGTTAACAAAAATGTACACTTATTTCAGTATAAACTGATGTATATAATTTATTATACAAGAGACAAAATTCACAAATTCTACAGCACAATGGCAGAGTCATGTCTTCAATGTAAAACTAACAATAACCCAATAGTCCATGCATTCTGGAAATGCAATAAAGTCCAAAAGTTATGGACGGAGTTAGAATGTTGGCTGTCAGAAGTACTACATTGTGAATTTACTTTTAATTTGTCTGTCTGCAAATATTTCAAGACATAGCATATGAGGGTGAAGTGAGATACCCGATGGGTTGGAACAAATTTTATCGTCAATCATATTGAAAAAACGTATACTTAAAAACTGGAAATCAACCAATCCTCCCTCGTTAACACAATGGAAAGGTAAAATGCTTTATTATCTAAATGTTGAAAGTGCATGGGCGACGGAGAGAAACAAAATGGTGCAGTTTTAGGCCATATGGCTGGGAGTGACGCGGGTGTGAGTAGGTGGGTCTTGGTAGGTGTGATGTTGTTGTTTGTGTGCGTCCAATATATTTTCCATGTAGATTCCACAGCACAATAGGTTGACAAATTATGTTGAAACAATGTTAATTCAACCAGTTTTGTGTCCAGTGGTGTTCTCTGTACAACACCCCCCCTAAAGGTTTCAACAGACATTTTATTGACATGAAAATAGTTTATGCCAATATTTAGCCAGGTGTAAACTTGAACTAAAGTTTTTGTAGTGAGTAAGTTCTCTATTTGGCTCAAATCTTATACTCAAGCTTGTTTTGATTATGTGGACACTGGATTAGTTCTCCCCTTAGTAATCATAGCTACTTGTCTTAGTGACCCCTTAAGCAGTTTCAATTTAGACTGTTCTTGTAAAATACTGCTAATTTAGCTCACACACAGAACTTGGACCATAGAAAAGAGGCTTATTCCATTCTTTGTTTTCATGGAAATTAAAGCAGATTAATATTAAAACAAATCATAGATGACCCAAGCAATGTATTTGAAATCAGAGGATAAATGCAACAAATTTATCCTAGAAGCTATGGAATGTTGTGCCTCAGATTCATTAGAAAGACTAAATGAGAATGCCTAGTGGGATCTGGAGAAGCGTTTTAAAATGTGACAATCTTCACCAGTGGTGGAAAAAGTAACAATTTCTTACTTGAGTAAAAGTAAAGATACCTTAATATAAAATGACTCAAGTAAAAGTAAAATTCACCTAGTAAAATTCTACTTGAGTAAAAGTCTAAAAGTATTTGGTTTATAATATACTTAAGTATCAAAAAGTAAATGTAATTGCTAACATATACTTAAGTATCAAAAGTAAAAGTATAAATCATTTCAAATTCCACATATTAAGCTACCCAGATGGCAACATTTTCTTGTTTTTAAAATTTATGGATAGCCAGGGTCGCACTCCAACATTCAGACATTATTTATAAACGAAGCCTGTGTGTTGAGTGAGTCCATCAGATCAGAGGCAGTAGGTATGAGCAGGGATGTTCTGTTGATAATTGCGTGAATTGGACCATTTTCCTGTCCTGCTAAGCATTCAAAATGTAACAAGTACTTTTGGGTGTCAAGGTAAATGTACTGAGTAAAAAGTACAATATTTTCTTAAAGAGTGTAGTAAAGTAAAAATATTAAAAAATATAAATAGTGAAGTACAGATACAGAAAAAAAACGACTTAAGTAGTACTTTCAAGTATTTTTAGTTAAGTACCACTAATCTTCACCCACGGGATCATTGAATTGAATTTAAGTGGTTGATATTGTAGAGTAAAATCCCCCTCACTGTATTCCATATCTATGAAAAATACAGTAATTGACTTGGGCTGGGGTTGAGGCAGCACTTTTTCACAGTCTTTAAGTGTACAGTATATATTCTAATTACCCTTCACGAGGCAGCCTCTGATTAGCAACATGACGGTGCGCCCCTGGAATTAAGGACCAGTTCCTATCACCAACGTAGCTGCAGCTAGCGTCTCATGTGTCTCTAATGACATAAGTCCCTGAGCGAAAACTGGGTGACCCACACATAAATCATATCAGTACAAAAACATTAAGACTTGGGGGACAGCGAAACTATGGATATGGAAAGTCTATAAATCTACCAGGAACCTATATCTGGGGGCACTGACAGGACCACAGATGACAAATGATGGCTACTGTAGTCTTATCTACCCATAAACACCATGTAGGGGGAATTAATTGCTGTAGCTTATCACATTTGAAAGCGAGGTAGGAGGAAAAACAGCTCATTATGAAAGGATACCCAGCTAGCCCATTTGGTTCCATGGAAGTTGTGGGAACGTAGGTTTTTTGTGGACACGATGCAATAAGTTTCCTGACCAATAAAACATAACGTTTTTTAAACGTTATGGGAACATTTATTTTTTGTTTGCTGGGAGGTTCTGAGAACATTTTACTCTGGTTTCCTGGGAGGTTTTATGAATGCTCTTAGAATGAAAATGATAGGTTATTTTGAGGTTTTTGAATAACTTCCTTAAAACTTTCACTGAATGTTTTAGTAAGACTTTTAATAACACTGCTATCTTATTTTGGGTTAACTTCATTATACTCCAAGCACAAATACTATAGGACACATGTAAATTAATTTCCTTGGGTATTAATCATGTGAACAAATTCCTTTTTTATTGAGAAAATACATCAGTGAGGTTCAAACCTATGATCTTCTGTTCACTATCCATGGAATTAGTCCACTGCACCACCAGGAGGAAGCTAGCATGCCATGTTTTTTTATGTATACAAAGCTGTTCATTTTAGTCTATTAAAACAGAACCTATTGCAAAGGAAACAAGCACTCATTAAGATCAGATGTGGCCAATTAGTGGGCTCAGCTAATACACCTGAACAGACTTAAATCAAATTAAATCAAATGTTATTATTTGATTGAAGTGTCATCAGGTGTGTTGGCTGCGATAGACGATATAAAGACTTTTGTTGATGCTGAGAACAGAATGTATATGTTTTTAAATAACATTCTTAGAATGTTCTCAGAAAATGACTAAAGTTTTCTTGTGTTTTTTTATGGAATGTTTTTTCTTCATGTTCTGAGAACAGAAATTAGAGCGTATTGATGTTAATGTGTACAATTAATTTTTTTGAACATTTACATAATTTTGCAAAAAAGTGTCAGAAAAAAGAATTGGCTACACGGACTATCTTAGTTGACCCTTGTATTTTTTCTTCTTCACTGTCTCTATGCACACTCACAGGGCCCTACACATTCACACATACTGACACTCCAATTCACTCAAACACTCACTCCATTTGCTCACACGCACATACATGTATACTGACTGTACACACACGCACACTTACTCACGTACAATCATCATCATATATCCTGATGCCTAGTCACCTTACCCCTTATACAGTGCATTTGGAAAATTTTCAGACCCCTTCACTTTTTCCAAAGTTTGTTACATTACAGCCTTATTCTAAAATTGATTCATTAGTTTTTTTCCCTCATCAATCTACACACAATACCTCATAATGACAAAGCAAAACAGATTTTTAGAAATTGTTGCAAATTTATAACAAATACAAAAAAATGAAATATCACATTGATATACTATAAGTATTCAGACCATTTACTCAGTACTTTGTTGAAGCACCTTTGATAGTGTATGCTGAGCGCTGGTTGGCTGCTTTCCCCAAACCATCTCAATTGGGTTGAGGCCGAGTGATTGTGGAGGCCATGTCATCTGATGTCGAAAAACAAATGATCGTCCCACAAAGCGCCAAGCATATGGGATGGCGTATCGCTGCAGAATGCAGTGGTAGCCATGCTGGTTAAGTGTGCCTTGAATTCTAAATAAATCACCAACAGTGTCACCAGCAAAGCACCCCCACACCATCAAACCCCTTCCTCCATTCTTCACTGTGGGCACCACAGATTCGAAGATCATCCGTTCACCTACTCTGCATCTCACAAAGACATTCCAGCGGTCTAATGTCCATTGCTCATGTTTCTTGGTCAAAGCAAGTCTCTTCTTATTATTGGTATCCCTTAGTAGTGCTTTCTTTGCAGCAATTCGACCATGAAGGGCTGATTCACGCAGTCTCCTCGGAACAGTTGATGTTGAGATGTGTCTGTTACTTGAACTCTGTGAAGCATTTATATACCCCCCCTACCTTGTCACAACACAACTGATTGGCTCAAACGCAGTAAGAATTAACACACCTGTTAATTGAAATGCATTCCAGGTGACTACCTCATGAAGCTGGTTGAGAGAATGCCACGATTGTGCAAAGCTGTCATCAAGGCAAAGTGTGGCTACTTTGAAGAATCTCAAACAGAGAATATATATTTGTTTAATACTTTTTTGGTTACTACATGATTCCATATGTGTTATTTCATAGTTTGATGTCTTCACTATTATTTCTACAATGTAGAAATAGTAAAAATAAAGAAAAACCTTGGAATGAGTAGGTGTGTCCAAACTTTTGACTGGTACTGTACTTGCAGTCTGGGAAAAACAATGATATTGTACTGCCATCAAACAAACTACAATATATGACTTGGTAGGCTTTCATTCACACTGAATGAGATTAGACGACTACAGAAGGATATCTGTCTCATGTGTCTCAACATCTTACAGAAATGCAGAAAGTAGTATGGGAGATAGCTGTCTAAATATTTACAGTGTTGTCCCAAAAAGGGGCACTGGAGAGATGCATACAGGAATATGCTTTTTCAGCACGCAAACACACACAGCACAGTTTATGACAATATACTGTAGGCAGCATATCAATTATATGTGGATATCCACAGATACATTATTTTAACAAAATAAAAGAAGCCCAGTTGATTGTCATCCCATAGTTTAGAAAAAGTAACAATAAGCAATAAGTCTAAAGGTTGATGTCTTCACGATTGCTTTAGAAAATAGGAAAAATAAAGGAAAACCCTGAATTGAGTAGATCTGTCCAAACTTTTGACTGGTACTGTATGTTTCTCAAACGTTATGCGCTAGCTGGGTTGTGTTTATTGTGTGATGTGATAAATATTCAAAAGAAACTGGCTGTGGTGGCTGTGGTGGGAGAGTGTCTGGAATGTAAAACAGGCTCTAATGGGCCATTATGTTAGAACATTAAACCTTAGGAATGGATCCACCTGCCAAGTGCCTGCCAAGGGATCACATTCATAACTGGAACTGGAACTGTGCCGGAAGAATATTATATGATTCAATGCATATCATTTTGACTAAGAATAGTGCTTTATTCCAATCAAAATAGGTCACACCAGGGTTCTTCCAAAGCCTTGGCAACAGAATGTAATCTTTTGCCTGTTGTTTTTCAGCTGATAATCTCTTTCCCCAATCTTCTGTCTGGATGCCTCTGAAGTACAAGCAGCACATCCATATGCTTTACCACATACCAGACAACTCTCTCTGTTCTGACTTTGCGAGCGTTCACTAACTTGTGATTGAACCTGCGGCCGTCACATTGCATTCAGGGGGAGGAGGTAGAAGCAGAAGCGTCCCGCGAGGCATGTCTCCTGCTCCTACAGCAGGGAGATGCAGCTCGCTGCTCACTTTGATGGACCCATGCAGTGAAGCCCAATGTGTGGGTTGCACACAATGAACACTGATAGAAATACATCGGAGGATGTAATTGACAGTGATTCATCTTCTTGTATTGGGACAGAGTAATGTGTTTGAAAGTTTGCATGCAAAGAGCTGTGCTATCTTCATTTAGTAGCAAAGACTTGAGTCCTCTCAGCAGTATAATATAATACACTCCCCCAAAAGGACCCAGACTTGGTGATGAGAGGTGAGAATGTATTTTGAGGACCCAAAGCCTGCTAACAAGTTCACAGCCTATCTTCTGCTGCCAGGACTCCATTTGGACAGTGAGGATATGAAGAGGAATAAAGTGAAATAAAGTCTTGCATCTGTGCATTTGGTTAACGCTAATGTGTTTCTCACTATGCTAATGCGGCATTTGAGGTGAGATGTGTATGATGGGGAGCGGTTTTCTTTCAAATCCAATATATATATCTCCAAGCGTAAATATACAGTATATACTTGAAGAATACTATGTACAGTAGAGTTCACAGACTTTGTTTTTTATTTCACCTTTATTTTAGTAGGGCGTACCATTAAGAATAATGTATCTTTTACAAGGGAGTCCTACATATATTCTGGCACCCCAATGGTGGAACAAGCTCCCTCACGACGCCAGGACAGCGGAGTCAATCACCACCTTCCGGAGACACCTGAAACCCCACCTCTTTAAGGAATACCTAGGATAGGATAAAGTAATCCTTCTAACCCCCCCCCCTTAAAAGATTTAGATGCACTATTGTAAAGTGGTTGTTCCACTGGATATCATAAGGTGAATGCACCATTTTGTAAGTCGCTCTGGATAAGAGCGTCTGCTAAATGACTTAAATGTAAATGTAAATATACACAATTCAAAAATACAGCATAATACAAAATTACAAAAACACAATCAAGAGAAACAATCACATTCCTCAGCAAATAGTTCCCCAATAAACAATTTGAACTGCCCGAGAGGCACCAATACAACTAGTTGTAGGGAACTCTGTAGATGTTTCCACACATGGAGTGCAAAGAAACTAAAAGATTTACCTAACTTTGTGGAGACTGAAGGTGTCTCCAGAGTTAGCCATCCCTGAGACTGGGTATGGTAACTTGTACGTCTAAAGGTTAATAGTGATGTTAGGTACTGCGTACCCTTTTGTAAGAGAGGTTTATAAATAAAAAGAGAGCAATGAATCAACCTACATGTCTTCAAAGAGGGCCAGCCTACTTTCTGATAAATTATGCAGTGATGTGTGCTGAACCTGTCACCTGAAATAAAGCGTAGTGCGCTATAATAAACTGATCATCAAGCTCACAACATATCATCATATTATTTTACCTTTGGATGTTGCTGTAATGCAAATACCTCACAATCTTCTTTCCAAACTTCAATAAAATAAGTCATTGATTCCAAGGACAGGATGTGTCAATTTTAAGACCTTTTAAAAGCAGACCTATAGTAGAAATATGGTCATACATTTACATTTCAATTAGATGTGGTAATTTTAATGAGCTTGGGTCCAGTTCCTGGGATCAAAGTAGTTAATGAATAGTGAACTGGAGCAGTTCACAGCGGTGATGGCCTCTCTGAACCTTTCTCTGCTAATCAAGCGATTGGCTAAGGTACTTGTCGCATTAGCTAGCACTTCCCACAGTTCTAATTATCCAGCTTGGGTGCAGAGGAACTTTTATCTTTACTCTGAAATGTTACTCACTGTGTAGACAAAGGGTGGTGGTGGGAGTGGGTTGCTTAATAGAAATATTACAATCATGTTACAAGAAAGCCTTTTCACTGACAACAAAATTAATTGCATTGACTGTAAAGTTCTAGTGGGCTTATAAACAGGATGCTACTTGCTAAGGGGTCAGTGGGGTGCTGTGTGTGGCTGAAATGTAAATTGACATAATGTACGTTGTATGCCCATCAACCTACTTCTGTGACCAAGAGATGAAGAGCTTAGATGTCAGAGAAAAGTCAGTATCTCTGCTACGATGTTCAGCAAACCTACAATCCAAAGAACTGCCTTTATATCTCCTGAAATAAAGTAATCATCCTCTGGCATAAGATGGCCCATTAAGAGGCAGTAGGATTCTGCTGAGCTAGAAACGCATCACGAAATCAAATCACATCAAATTGTATTTGTCACATGTATTGTATTTGTTAGCATCTGCTTCATCTGACCACTTTTTTATTGCCCGAGTCACGCGTGCTTCCTGCTTTCATTTGTGCTTGTAAGCAGGAATCAGGAGGATAGAATTATGGTCAAATTTGAAAATGGAGGGCAAGGGAGAGCTTTGTACTCGTCTCTGTGTGTCGAGTAAAGATGGTCTAGAGTTGTTTTCCCTCTGGTTGCACATTTAACATGCTGGTAGAAATGAGGTCAAATGGATTTAAGTTTCCCTGCATTAAAGTCCCCAGCCACTAGGAGCGCCGGCTCTGGATGAGCGTTTTAGATTAAAAGTCTATGACCTAAAGGCAGTCTTTGGAGACTACTGTCCATTCTACTCTTCATTATACACCCCAAGCACGGAGAGCTACACTCCCTTGATAACATCAAATAGCAATGTTACCTACAAGCTATCTTTGTAACACCATTACATTGAGTATGTCATTGTTCAAACATTGTGGTATTCCTCTAAATACTTTACCATGACATAATAATTAGACAGTTATAATTATGATGTGTTGTGTAAACAAGTACACACAACAATCACTCAATTTGGTTGATTTAATAGCGATGCTTAGTACGTTCAATCAACAGTGAACGAAACGGATTAAGTAATTAACACTGTGCTGTAATGTCACTGCATTTATTGTCATATCTGTTAGCAAACATGTACGGAAAATGTGTTTTAGGCAAATTTTTATCACATTTTCATAGCAATTCTGTTAACCTGTTTAGGATAGGGGGCAGTATTTTCACGGCCGGATAAAAAACGTACCCGATTTAATCTGGTTATTACTCCTGCCCAGAAACTAGAATATGCATATAATTATTTGATATGGATAGCAAACACCCTAAAGTTTCTAAAACTGTTTGAATGGTGTCTGTGAGTATAACAGAACTCATATGGCAGGCCAAAACCTGAGAAGATTCCATACAGGAAGTGCCCTGTCTGACCATTTCTTGTCCTTCTATAGCCTCTTTATCGAAAATAGAGGATCTCTGCTGTAACGTGACATTTTCTAAGGCTCCCATAGGCTCTCAGAAGGCGCCAGAATGGGGAATGATGACTCTGCAGTCCCTGGGCGAAAAACAGTAGGGGTTTTGGAAAGTGGTCATTCTGAGAACAATGACACGGGGGTGCGCGTGCATGTGAAGACTTAATTTTCTATTTTCAGTGTTTGAACGAAAACAAGGTCTCCCGGTCGGAAAATATTATCGCTATTTTACGAGAAAAATCGCATAAAAATTGATTTTAAACAGCGTTTGACATGCTTCGAAGTACGGTAATGGAATATTTTGCATTTTTTTGTCACAATACGCGCCAGCGCATCACCCTTCGCATAGTGTCTTGAACGCAAGAACAAAACGCAGCTATTTGGATATAACTATGGATTATTTGGAACCAAAACAACATTGGGTGTTGAAGTAGAAGTCCTGGGAGTGCATTCTGACGAAGAACAGCAAAGGTAATCCAATTTTTCTTATAGTAAATCTGAGTTTGGTGAGTGCCAAACTTGGTGGGTGTCAAAATAGCTAGCCATGATGGCCGGGCTATCTACTCAGAATATTGCAAAATGTGCTTTCACCGAAAAGCTATTTTAAAATCGGACACCGCGATTGCATAAATTAGTTCTGTATCTATAATTCTTAAAATAATTGTTTTGTTTTTTGTGAATGTTTATCGTGAGTAATTTAGTAAATTCACCGGAAGTTTTCGGTGGGTATGCTAGTTCTGAACGTCACATGCTAATGTAAAAAGCTGGTTTTTTATATAAATATGAACTTGATTGAACAAAACATGCATGTATTGTATAACATAATGTCCTAGGAGTGTCATCTGATGAAGATCATCAAAGGTTAGTGCTGCATTTAGCTGTGGTTTTGGTTTTTGTGACATTATATGCTAGCTTGAAAAATGGGTGTGTGATTATTTCTGGCAGGGTACTCTCCTGACATAATCTAATGTTTTGCTTTCGTTGTAAAGCCTTTTTGAAATCGGACAATGTGGTTAGATAAAGGAGAGTCTTGTCTTTAAAATGGTGTAAAATAGGCATATGTTTGAAAAATTGAAGTTTTTGGATTTTTGAGGTGTTTGTAATTCGCGCCACGCTCTATCATTGGATATTGGCGAGGCGTTCCGCTAGCGGAACATCTAGATGTAAGAGATTTTAAGGTATACTTTAAAATAACTAGTAAAATGTACAATTCCTAGAGGACCCTCAACCTCATTCACCTCTCCGATGAGTTTATTAACTACCAAACAAGTGACTCCAATTGACAAACACCTGACTAAAGGTCCACTCCAGGTCCACCTCAATGCAGCTATCTCATATGCTGTCTCTTCTGGCTCTATCAATAAAAAACAAACACAGACCTAGATGGATGTCTTGGTGACCATGGAAGTCTTACATTTCTTTTATTTCAGATTTCATACTGGTTTCTATATAGAGTGCTTTAAAGAAACAAATCAAGCTCTCTCGCTGACACAAGGAATTCTGCCATAGAAATCAAATCAAACTTTATTTGCCACATATGCCGAATGCAACAAGCGTAGACTTTACCGTGAAATGCTTACTTACAAGCCCTTAACCAACAGTGCAGTTCAAGAAGAAGAAAATATTTACCAAGTCGGCTAAAATAAAACGTAATCAGAAAAAGTAACACAATAAGAATAAAAATAACAAGGCTATATACAGGGGGCACCGATATCGAGTCAGTGTGCAGGGATACAGGCTAGCTGAGGTAATCTGTACATGTTGGTGGGGGTGAAGTGACCATGTAACAAACAAACAGCGAGTAGCAGAGGTGTACAGGGGAGGTGTAAATGTAAATTGTCTGATGGCGATTGTTTATGAATTGTTCTGCAGTCTAATGGATTGGGGGTAGAAGCTGTTGAGGAGCATTTTGGTTCTAGACTTGGCGCTCCGGTACCGCTTGCCGTGTGGTAGCAGAGAAAACAGTCTATAACTTAGGTGACTGGAGTCTCTGACAATTTTATGGGATTTCCTCTGACACCGCCTATTATATAGGTCCTGGATGGCAGGAAGCTTGGACCAGTGATGTACTGGTCCAGACGCACTACCCTCTGTAGCACCTTATGGTCGGATGTCAAGCAGTTGCCATACCAGGCGGTGATGCAACCAGTCAAGATGCTCTCGATGGTGCAGCTATAGAACCTTTTGAGGATCTGGTGGCCCATGCCAAATCTTTTCAGTCTCCTGAGGGGGAAAAGGTTTTGTTGTGCCCTCTTCATGACTGTCTTGGTATGTTTGCACCATGATAGTTTGTTGGTGATGTGTACCCCAAGGAACTTGAAACTCTCGCACCGCTCCACTACAGCCCCGTCGATGTTAATGGTGACCTGTTCGGCCCGCCTTTTCCTGTAGTCCACGATAAGCTCCTTTGTCTTGCTCACATTGAGGGAGAGGTTGTTGTCCTGGCACCACACTGCCAGTTCTCTGACTTCCTCCCTATAGGCCGTCTCATCGTTGTCAGTGATCAAGCCTACCACTTTTGTGTCGTCAGCAAACTTAATGATGGTGATGGAGTCGTGTTTGGCCACGCAGTCGTGGGTGAACAGGGAATACAGGATGGGACTAAGTACACACCCCTGAGGGGCCCCAGTGTTAAGGATCAGTGTGGCAGACGTGTTGTTGCCAAGTCTTACCACCTGGGTGTGGCCCGTCAGGAAGTCCAGGATCCAATTGCAGAGGGAGGTGTTTAGTCCCAGAGTCCTTAGCTGAGTGATGAGCTTCATGGGCACTATAGTGGTGAACGTTGAGTTGTAGTCGATGAACAGCATTCTCACATAGGTGTTCCTTTTGTCCAGGTGAGAAAGGGCGGTGTGGAGTGCGATTGAGATTGCGTCATCTGTTGGGGCGGTATGCGAATTGGAGTGGGTCTAGGTTGTCCGGGAGGATGGTGTTGATGTGCCTCCAGTATTTATGCTGCAGTAGTTTATGTGTCGGGGGGCTAGGGTCAGTCTATCACATCTGGAGTATTTCTCTTGTCTTTTCCGGTGTCCTGTGTGAATTTAAATATGCTCTCTCTAATTCTCTCTTTCTCTTTTTCTCTCTCTCGGAGGACCTGAGCCCTAGGACCATGCCTCAGGACTACCTGGCTTGATGACTCCTTGCTGTCCCCAGTTCACCTGGCCGTGCTGCTGCTCTAGTTCCAACTGTTCTTCCTGCAGCTATGGAACCCTGACCTGTTCACCGGACGTGCTACCTGTCCCAGACCTGCTGTCCCAGACCTGCTGGAACCCTGACCTGTTCACCGGACGTGCTGCCTGTCCCAGACCTGCTGTTTTCAACTCTCTAGAGACAGCAGGAGCGGTAGAGATACTCTCAAAGATCGGCTATGAAAAAGCCAACTGACACTTACTCTTGTGTTACTGACTTGTTGCACCCTCGACAACTACTATGATTATTATTATTTGACCACGCTGGTCATTTATGAACATTTGAACATCTTGGCCATGTGCTGTTATAATCTCCACCCGGCACAGCCAGAAGAGGACTGGCCACCCCTCATAGCCTGGTTCCTCTCTAGGTTTCTTCCGAGGTTTTGGCCTTTCTAGGGAGTTTTTCCTAGCCACCGTGCTTCTACACCTGCATTGCTTGCTGTTTGGGGTTTTAGGCTGGGTTTCTGTACAGCACTTTGAGATATTAGCTGATGTAAGAAGGGCTATATAAATACATTTGTTTTGATTTGATTTGATGTGAGCCATGACCAGCCTTTCAAAGCACTTCATGGTTACTAACGTGAGTGCCACGGGTGGTAATAATTTAGGCAGGTTACCTTCGCTTCCTTGGGCACAGGGACTATGGTGGTCTGCTTGAAACATGTAGGTATTACAGACTTTGTCAGGGAGAGGTTGAAAATGTCAGTGAAGCCACTTGACAGTTGGTCCGCGCATGCTTTGAGTACACGTCCTGGTAATCCATCTGGCCCAGAGGATTTGTGAATGTTGACCTGTTTAAAGGTTTTGTTGACATCGGCTATCGAGAGCATTATCACATAGTCATCCAGAACATCTGGTGCTCTCGTGCATGCTTCAGTGTTGCTTGCCTCAAAGCGAGGATAAAAGGCATTTAGCTCATCTGGTAGGCTCGTGTCACTGTCCGTAATAGTTTTCAAGCCCTGCCACATCCGACGAGTGTCAGAGCCGGTGTAGTAGGATTCAATCTTAATCCTGTATTGACGCTTTACTTGTTTGATGGTTCGTCTGTGGGTATAGCGGGATTTCTTATAAGCGTTCGGATTAGTCTCCTGCTCCTTGAAAGTGGCAGCTCTAGCCTTTAGCTCAATGCGGATGTTGCCTGTTATCCATGGCTTCTGGTTGGGATATGCACGTACAGTCAGTGTGGAGACGACGTCATCGATGCACTTATTGATGAAGCCGGTGACTGATAGTTTGCCCCCGGTGATGGTCTGTGTTTCATGTAGGCTTACACTGACGTGACGTGATAACAATGTAAATCTCTCTCTGACAATGTGACTTTTATCAATATATTTGACTCTATTTACTCTCAGAATCAAAAATGCTAATTAGCATCAAAGTTGACATCATGCAAAACTACAAATACCTGCAAGCTCCTGCGCATCATCTCTAGCTGACACCTTTGCTAACATGTATTGTGTCAATTTAAAACTTGCACAAGACAGTTAACAGAATTGTCCATTTAAAGAAATGTAGCCAATTTTTTCATTACTTTGTTTGGCTAACATTAGATAGTTAATCCAGAGATTGTTACCTTTGCCTTGATTTGGCAGTCTTTTCCAGATCATCATGGCATTACATTTTTTGTAAATACAGGTGAATACATTGATAAAAATCACATTGTCCTAGAGAGATTTACAGAGTTATCAAAACGTCACACCAGAGTAAGCCTACATGAAACACAGACCATCACCAGGGGCAAACTACCTGCCCTCCATGACACCTACAGCACCCGATGTCACAGAAAGGCCAAAAAGATCATCAAGGACATCAAACACCCGAGCCACTGCCTGTTCACACCGCTATCATCCAGAAGGCGAGGTCAGTACAGGTGCATCAAAGCTTGGACCGAGAGACTGAAAAACAGCTTCTATCTCAAGGCCATCAGGCTGCTAAATAGCAATCACTATCTCAGAGAGGCTGCTGCTTACATTGAGACCCAATAAGTGGCCACTTTAATAAATGGATCACTAGTCACTTTATACAATGCCCTCTAAATAATGCCACTTTAATAATGTTTACATATCTTATATTACTCATATACATGTATATCTTCTCTAGGGCCAGTGGGACGATTTTGTCCCACCTACGTAACAGCCAGTGGAATCCCGTGGCGCGTTATTCAAATACTTTAGAAATGCTATTACTTCAATTTCTCAAACATATGACTATTTTACACCATTTTAAAGACAAGACTCTCGTTAATCTAACCACGCTGTCCGATTTCAAAAAGGCTTTACAACGAAAGCAAAACATTAGATTATGTCAGCAGAGTACCCAGCCAGAAATAATCAGACACCCATTTTTCAAGCTAGCATATAATGTCACATAAACCCAAACCACAGCTAAATGCAGCACTAACCTTTGATGATCTTCATCAGATGACAATCTTAGGACATTATGTTATACAATACATGCATGTTTTGTTCAATCAAGTTCATATTTATATCAAAAACCAGCTTTTTACATTAGCATGTGACTTTCAGAACTAGCATACCCCCCGCAAACTTCCGGTGAATTTACTACATTACTCACGATAAACGTTCACAAAAAACATAACAATTATTTTAAGAATTATAGATACAGAACTCCTCTATGCACTCGATATGTCCGATTTTAAAATAGCTTTTCGGTGAAAGCACATTTTGCAATATTCTAAGTAGATAGCCCGGCATCACAGGGCTAGCTATTTAGACACCCACCAAGTTTAGCCCTCACCAAAGTCAGATTTACTATAAGAAAAATGTTATTACCTTTGCTGTTCTTCGTCAGAATGCACTCCCAGGACTTCTACTTCAATAACAAATGTTGGTTTGGTTCAAAATAATCCATAGTTATATCCAAATAGCGGCATTTTGTTCATGCGTTCAAGACACTATCTGAAAGGGTAAAGAAGGGTGACGTGCCCGACGCGTTTCGTGACAAAAAAATTCTAAATATTCCATTACCGTACTTCGAAGCATGTCAACCGCTGTTTAAAATCAATTTTTATGCCATTTTTCTCGTAAAAAAGCCATAATATTCCGACCGGGAATCTTTGTTTTAGTACAAAGAGAGAGAAAATAAAAACATGGGGTCGCCTCGTGCACGCGCCTCAGTCTCATTGTCCTCTGATAGACCACTTACCAAAGGCGCTAATGTTTTTCAGCCAGGGGCTGGAATTACATCATTCAGCTTTTTCCCGGGTTCTGAGAGCCTATGTGAGCCGTAGGAAGTGTCACGTTACAGCAAAGATCCTCAGTTTTCAATAAAGAGAGTCAAGAAGAACAAGAACTTGTCAGACAGGCCACTTCCTGTAAGGAATCTTCTCAGGTTTTTGCCTGCCATATGAGTTCTGTTATACTCACAGACACCATTCAAACAGTTTTAGAAACTTTAGGGTGTTTTCTATCCAAAGCCAATAATTATATGCATATTCTAGTTTCTGGGCAGTAGTAATAACCAGATTAAATCGGGTACGTTTTTTATCCGGCCGTGTAAATACTGCCCCCTAGCCCTAACAGGATATACTGTATTTTATACCATCTATTGCATCTTGCCTATGCCGCTCGGCCATCCCTCATCCATATACTTACATGTAAATATTCTCATTCACCCATTGATATTTGTGTAGTAGGTAGTTGTTCGGGAATTGTTAGAATACTTGTTAGTGTTTCTAAAATCCACAATGGGAAAAAGTTATGGTGGAAAAACTATTGGAACCATTTTTCCCTGTTTGACCACTACGTTTTCTGGGAATTATGACTCATACTGTGGTACTCCATGTCATTGAGAATCTTTTACTTAATAATGCATTTTTACATTTAATCAATTTAACCCCTAAGGTCAATATCCACGCCCCCTTGGAAATGTAATTGGTAATTTAATAATACAAAAATCCCCATAAAAATCTGTCAGTTTAAGCTAGAGATATGTTTTTTTGCATTGTAAGCATCTCAATGCACCACATCCGTCTATGTCGCGCTTCCGCATCTGTGGTGAAAAGTGACAGAGCTAGAGTGGTGTTTGTCAGACCATGAGACATCCTGAAAATCGGTCTTCTCACAAAATGGTCTGTAGTGACCGAACACAATGGTGCCCTCTGTTTTGCTCTATGACACACACAAGTGTCTTGGGACAGCCAATCTGCCAACTTCTGTCTGTAAACATCCAAACCATTTAACCCTTGTATAGTCTTAACATTATGTATACTTCCCTTGTCCTAAGGGTAAAAAATGACCCGCCTTCACTAAACCCCTAAAATAAAGCAGCTTAATTGAATTTTAAACCCCAAATCTATTTTGCATGAAGAAACCACCTGTCATTCATCACAAACTTTGTGAATATCTAGGTTTTCCCTCTTCACAATGCAGAAAGACTGCATTTAATCAGTGGACACCACTCGTTTTTATTACAACACACCTGTCATAATTGTTTTGTTTACTAAAGTAGAGGTGAATTATTATTATTATTGCTAAAGGTACTGCATAGGTGTAAACATATATTTTTTAGCAAGAGATAGCACTTGTAAAGCCTAAGAAAGTAGCAGAAATGTGCAGAAAGTAGTTTTGAATGCATTTTATTGAAGGGAAACAATAACAGTCTTGAACTTTTTTGGCAACATAGTGATATATTCTTAGATACTGTACAATGAGGAATTCAACTACAAAAATACTAGTCTTCTCCCATTTTTTGAACCATTGCCCCCACCCACAAGGTGTATAAACAACAACAATAAATAAGAATAAAATAAGATAGATACAAAACATAAATCAAATCAACTCTAATCAGCACATGTAGGACAGTATGCAAGTGTGTGGACATGGACTTTACAGATGTATTTCTCACATGTGCAGCACATAGTATCTGTTTTACTTTGGGGGCAGAATTGGCATCTCCTCCTCTTGCCTGCCCCAGCTGCCACCTCAGGTAGATCAGGACAAGATTCAGCCCCCTGAACAGCTTTCACAAGTGCTGCAGAGGCTGCTGTGCGGGGAGGTGCTCCCTTCTTTGAATGTGTGGGTTACAAGTGCCTTTCCCAGCTACTCCAGGAACGTCCTCCTATTGTTCCGCTTATCAGGCATCCAGGTAGTGTTGATCTTGTTCCATATCACGAAGGCATTGTATGAGGACACATCAATGATGTTATGGAAGATGACCAGGGTCCAGCGGGCAGTCATCCTCCTGCAGCTGTAAGTTCCAATCACCTAGTACAGGTTTTCCACGCCCTCTTTGTTGTGGTTGTAGTCCAGGATGATGGCTGGATTCCTGTCCTCACGATCACTGATCTTAGCCGTTTTGTGCATTGTGCTCAGGAGGACCACATTCATGTTCCTCTTTGGGAGGTAAGAAACTAGAGTGGTGGTGGGGGTGAAGGCAAACTTTGATGAGAAGGCCTCTCTCCCCCTTGTTGTGAGGAGTTCAGGGGGGAGCTCAGGCTTGTTCTTTCTAGCTGTGCCAACCATGGTGATCTTCCTCTTCAGGAGCTGCTGGCTGAGTTCATAAGAGCTGAAGAAATTTTCACATGTGAAATTGTGCCCCCTTAGTCCATCTGTCACATCAAGCACAACCGGCATCCCCTGGTTCTTCTCCAGGCCTCCACTGGTCGGGCTTCCCTGTGTAGACTTGCATCTTCCAAGCATAGTTGGATTGTGCGTCACAGCCCACCCATATCTTGATGCCGTACTTTGTTGTCTTGCTTGGCATATACTTCTGGAATGGGCAGCGACATTTTGACAAAAGAGATTACTATCAGTAATGAGTATCAGTGTCACAGAAAACAATCACATAAATCAATGATATTACAGCAATACATAATACAATTAAAGCTTTGCATATACACTGCTGCAATCTAGTGGCAAAAATCTAAATTGCAACTGAACTGGGATAATACATTATGGCCTTTCTCTTGCATTTCAAAGATGATGGCACCAAAAAAATAGAAGAAAACAGTTGGTTTTTTCTTTGTATTATCTTTTATCAGATCTATTGTGTTATATTCCTTTCACATTTCCACAAACTTCAAAGTGTTTCCTTTCAAATGGTACCAAGAATATGCATGTCCTTGCTTCAGGGCCTGAGCTACAGGCAGTTAGATTGGGGTATGTCATTTTAAGCAGAAATTGAAAAAAAGGGGCGGATTCTTAAATCACTTACATTACAGATATGGAAATAAAAATGTACCTCAGAATGGAACCAGTTGCTCATCCACTGTTACTTCAGGCCCAGGGCAGACGCTCCACCCACTTCTTCCTGACCTCTCTTATGGCTGCCATTTTGTCTCTCACACGTCTTGCAGGTCTTGACTCATGGTTATCAAATCGTAGTATTCTTGAGAAAGTGTGAAAGAATTTCAGTGGCATCGTGGCACGGAAAATCGCCCTTCCACTCTGCATCCCAGAGTTTACATTTAGCCTCGCCTCGGGACCTATACACACCCGCTAATATTAGCAGCCCTATGAAGGCCCGCAGGTCAATCTCACCCTCGAAATTTGTCATCTCCAGAATGATTTTATCGATGGCTGGTGTGATGAACATATAGAATGTTGAGGCGATGTCCTGGGCATGGGCAACTACATGTCTTGTGGGCCCTGTGGTCATCCTTATGACATTTTGTGCTGCCATCCTGCCCTGGTTGTCATATGGTGACAAGGACCATGTTATTTTGGTGTTCTTTGACAAAAATGTCTCTCTTTCAGCTTTCTTCTTCATCTGAAGATGATGCATCGTGCTCTGGGTTGTATTCTTCCCCATCTCCTTCTTCAAATATCTCCTCCTCTTCTAAATTATTGTTCTCTTGTTCCTCCTAGAAATCTGAAAGAAAATCAGATCTACGACCTGTTGGGCACTGAAACGAGTACTCATGGCTTCACTGTCATCTGCAGCACCGTTGTAGCCTCTGACTGCATTCCCCATGAGTAAACAATGCTTTCAAGAAATGTTTATTTTGTCTGAAATTGTTTTTATTTTGTCTGTGAACTTGAGTCATGTGTGAGGTCATGGAGGGGAAATGCTGCACATGCACAAGAAAGTTTTAGTTTTGTCTGAGTTCAAATCAGTATCACACATTCTCAATTTCTCATTGTGTGTGTGTGTGTGTGTGTGTGTGTGTGTGTGTGTGTGTGTGTGTGTGTGTGTGTGTGTGTGTGTGTGTTTTTCTTTGTGGTTTTTGTGGTGTGTAAATGATTTTATAACTGCCAGGTCAAAAATGACCCTAAGACAATCTTTGTACCCTGGTGGTGTACAGCTGTCATGGAAATATGAACAAAGGCGATGTTTCACTTTTTCTAATGTTGTGGTCACTCCAGGAAAAGTCATCTAATTTCAACTATAAAAAATATCATTTAGGGGGTTTTCTCTGCTGTTAAACATAGTGGCAGGACATTTTTGATCCTTAAGACAAGACAATGGTTAAGCTACACATGAATATTTATATTTATCCAGAACAGCTTGTACATGCATACATTTTCATACTGGCCCCCCGTGGAAATCAAACCCACAACCTGATGTTGCAAGCGCCATGTTCTACCAACTGAGCCACGCAAGACCAACTGAGCTGATATGACCCATCTGTGTAAACGCGAGACTCTCACGAACAAGTACAGTATATGTCGGTTGTTTTGCCCACAGCCCTCACTTGTCTGAATGTCCCCTGGTACCAGTTGAAAAAAAAAATATATATATATTTATATACACACACACACACACACACGTACACACATATATATATATATATATATATATATATATATATATATATATATATATATATATATATATATATATATATGTTTCCTGATCTTTCTCCTATATCTCTCAGATATAAATAGCAGTAACCCCAAAAATAATTTTTCAGCAAATAATTTTGAATATAACTTTTTAAGGAGTCTTAAAATTCTAAATCATTCTTAAAAAATAAATAAATCTTAAAACAATTCTATATATCTTAGTATAACCCCCCCAGCTTACACTCTTATGGGTTAAATAGTAATGGTCCCCAAGAACTGTTTTAGAACGTTGTGTCATGGTCCCCTGGATTACTTGGGACTCAACCTCACTTGGGATTTAAATTTATAACCTCTTCGTTGCTAGGTACTTGAGGTTTCTTCTGCGCCACAAGGTCTGTGGACTTAACAGAGATTGGCTATACATAGAGTATATCAACAAGAATACATTTTTGCAATTTATCTGAAGTATATACAACTTGAAGGTTTTATTTCTATAAAATGACAGTATGCTGCTGTATTCTCATTTCAAATTATGTAAAAAAAAAGTGTCCACAACTTAAAACCTCTTGGTTGCTTAAAACTTGAAAGATCGTGCTACAATGCATGCGGAAAGTATTCAGACCCCTTGACTTGTTCCACGTTTTGTTACGTTACAGCCTTATTCTAAAATGTATAAAAAAAATACAAAATCCTCATTCTACACACAATACCCCCATAATGACAAAGCGAAAATGTTTATTTTTCTGCAAATGTATTAAAAAGAAAAACTGAAAAACCTTCTTTACATAAGTATTCATACCCTTTGCTATGAGACTTGAAATCGAGCTCAGTTGTATCATGTTTCCATTGATCATCCTTGAGATGTTTCTACAACTTGATTGGAGTCCACCTGTGGTAAATTCAAAAGTTGACAGTGCATGTCCGAGCAAAAACCAAGCTATGAGGTCAAAGGAATTGTCCGTAGAGCGCCGAGACAGGATTGTGTCGAGGCACAGATCTGGGGAAGGGTAACAAAACATTTCTGCAGCATTGAAGGTCCCCAAGAACACAGTGGCCTCCATCATTGTTAAATGGAAGAAGTTTGAGACCACCAAGACTCTTCATGGAGCTGGTTGCCCGGCCAAATTGAGCAATTGGGGGAGAAGGGCCTTGGTCAGGGAGGTGACCAAGAACCCAATGATAACTCTGAGAGAGCTCCAGAGTTTCTCTGTGGAGATGGGAGAACCTTCCAGCAGGACAACCTTCTCTGCAGCACTCCACCAATCAGGCCTTTATGGTAGAATGGCCAGACGGAAGCCACTCCTCATAAAAGGCACATGACCGCCCGCTTGGAGGTTGCCAAAATGCACCTAAAGGACTCTCAAACCATGAGAAACAAGATTCTCTGGTCTGATGAAACCAAGATTGAACTCTTCGGCCTGAATGCCAAAGCGTCACGCCTGGAAGAAACCTGTCACCATCCCTATGGTGGTGGTGGCAGCATCATGCTATAGCTATGTTTTTCAGCGGCAGGGACTGGGAGACTAGTCAGGATCGAGGGAAAAATGAACAGAGCAAAGTACAGAGAAATCCTTAATGAAAACCTGCTCCACAGCGCTCAGGACCTCAGACTGGGGCGATGGTTTACCTTCCAACAGGACAACGACCCTAAGCACACAGCCAAGACAACGCAGGAGTGGCTTTGGGACAAGTCTCTGAATGTCTTTGAGTGGCCCAGCCAGAGCCCAGACTTGAACCCGATTGAACATCTCTGGAGAGACCTGATAATAGCTATGCAGTGAAGATCTGCAGAGAAGAATGGGAGAAACTCCCCAAATACAGGTGTGCCAAGCTCGTAGCGTCATACCCAAGAATACTCAAGGCTGTAATCGCTGCCAAAGCTGCTTCAACAAAGTACTGAGCAAAGGGTCTGAAAACATATGTAAATGTAATATTTCTTTCTTTCTAAAATAAATGTTTTTGTTGTGTCATTATGGGTTATTGTGTGTTGATTGATTAGGGGAAAAAAATAATTTAATCAATTTTAGAATTAGGCTGTAACATAACATAATGTGGAAAAAGTCAAGGGGTCTGAATACTTTCCGAATGCACTGTACATGTCCTGCTACACCACCAGATGATAGGACAGGACATTGTTTGGGCCGAAAGAAAATAGCATAAAATATATTTATTGGAAAGAACACATTCTTGCATTTTGCTAAAAGCTGCCCAGAATCAAATAAATCATTTTCCATCTATTACCACCAACGTAAAACTGTTAGTTCTCAAGGACACTTGATATAGAAAACACATGAATGTTGCAGGGATATGAACGTGCAACCTCTTGGTTGAGTGCGTAAATGTTTCTGTATTACCACCAGGTTCATAGCTATTGCTTGGAACATGTATTAACACACTCTCAAAAAATAATGCTATGGTATTAGCATATTTGGGGACGTGGTCAAATATACAGTACCTGTGAAGAATTTGGACAGACCTACTCATTCAATGTTTTTTCTTTATTTTTAATATTTTCTACATTGTAGAATAATAGTGAAGACATCAAAACTATGAAATTACATATATGGACATGCAGGAATCAAAAAAGTGTTAAACAAATCTTAATATAATTTATATTTGAGATTCTTCCAAGTAGCCACCCTTTGCCTTGATGACAGCTTTGCACACTCTTCGCATTCTCTCAACCTGTTTTTTTGTAATCA
This sequence comes from Salmo salar, assembly GCF_965601325.2. Lineage (NCBI taxonomy): Eukaryota > Metazoa > Chordata > Actinopteri > Salmoniformes > Salmonidae > Salmo > Salmo salar. The sequence continues at coordinate 19,552,975 of NC_138313.1, forward strand.
GATTACATGTAACTTGTTACATGGTCGGGCCAGTTGTTGTGTGGAGGCTACATCTCCCTGTTTTATAATTAGTTCGCACATTTGCATTATAACTCTTCCTCATATTCTTGCAACAGTTATTTTACAACAGTTTTATTTGAGTAAAATGATCAATATATTTCCTTAAACATCCTGTGTTGTGTGCTTATTATTTTACCATTGGTATGTTCTAGGCTATTTTGAGATCTTAGCATGTTACTGTACAGCCATTGCATTCCAATTTAGGCGCTTATCAATGACAAAATATGCCGTTTTCAACCCATAAATGGGATGACTGGGGCTGTGAGTGTAAAGTTTTTTGTAAGATGTGTACACTTAGGCTATTCGTTGTAAAGATGGAGCACTCTCCATGTTCAGCAGAACAGAGTGAACGCGCTTGGTCATTTTGAACTACCTTTTAAAATGTTGAATTTGCTGCAGATCTATATGACATGCCTGTCAAATCATTTACACATAATGGTGGTCACACCAGAGAGGACAACACTTTTCACTGTCTCCTCTCTTCACTCTCTCCTCTCTCTCTCTTCTCTTCTTTATGTCTGAAACCTCAGGCGATCTTCAACTCTGTTTCCATAGCTCACATTGTGACTGTAGGAGCATATAATGTAACACACTATTCTTAATACCTTGTATCAATAAAGCATGTACTACATTCTCTCTGGTCTATTATTACAGTGTTTGAAGAATAAGAGATAATGATTATGAAAGCCATTGATTGCTAAGTATGACTGTTCAATGATCACCAAGGGACTGAGTTCAATGACCTCTGTAACAGCTATGATGGTCTGAAAAGACATCAAAGCAGTGATGTTTTTTCTCCCTCCTCTCTGCATCTTGATTTATTTAACAACCATAATTGTCTCATCATTGGTGTATCTTGTTTAATGAACTGATCTAAATGATAATGTCAACTTAATGGCACGCCTAAATAAATATTTAATTTCACCACAGCATGCTCTGTCACCTTGAGAAGTCCAAGACATAAACGAGAATTTATTCAATTAAGGCTGGCTTGGATGTACTTGATTCTGTTGGTGTAATTGATTCTGCTGTATAGTAATTAGCCATACTTTTGTAATATAGCTAGGACTTGTTGATGACTGTGTAGGTTGGAATCAGAGGGATAGGCATGCATTGTTAGCTCTTAATGGCCACATTAGCACTTTGGCAATAATAGTTTCCTTATATAATCACAGTCATTACGCTGGTTCGTTGTTGCATCGTGATCTCAAGGTCAGCCAATAACGAGGCTATGGACCTGTCACATTACACTTGTACACAACTAAACTTTATCTAAAACAACACTAATTTGATTATTGGTACTTTATTTTAGTATTTAGACTTTTTTTGTTGTTGCAATTATACAAACCTTTTGTACTATCACTTAACATGAAAGACTAAATAAACCTGGTAGGTTCTGTTTTAATGACCTAGGGGGTAATGAGATGTTTCTCTGACATTTATTAAATAGTACGATGTTGAACATGCCACATGGATTAGATCATTGCTCAACAACATGACCTCTAACCTTTGGCTTTCACCCAGCTGTGGGATGATTGGCTGAAACACTTTTAATTATGCCTATGTGCTGGTTCATTAGACCACTGCTTGGTTTTTATGTCAGCCTAGAATACACAAGAAATGTGACAAAATTGCAATGAATTAGCCTCATCCAAGATAAATTACGATCTTTATTCTCTATGAACTGTGAGACAAAGCGTAATTAACATTTTTACTTTGCTAAGCAGTCTAACAATGTAATATATAAATCAGGCAGGAACATCCCTACTACATCATTATCTACACTCTTAGAAAAAAAGGTGCTATCTAGAACCTAAAAAGGTTATTTGGCTGTCCCCAAAGGAGAACCATTTGAAGAACCCTTTTTGGTTCCAAGTTGAACCCTTTTGGGTTCCATGTACTGTAGGACCTACTCCACAGAGGGTTATACATGGAACCCAAAAATGTTCTACGTGGAACCAAAAAGGGTTCTCCCTAGAACCAAAATGAGTTCTCTTATGGGAACAGCAACCTTTTTTCTAAGAGTGTATGCACCTTTGCTCTGAGAAATAGCTTATTCTGAGGAGAGGTGTCTATACACTATCCTCTTTATAACTCTAAACCTTATTTATTTCAATCCATTATGAGTGTCCATAAAACACTCCCAACACTGTCAAACGCTTTCTGTTGCATGTTTTGCCTTTTATGACTGTATTTAATTTTGCCCTATTTGGGCCTTGATTTTTAGAGTATTTTTGGTGAGATGCTTGAAGGCAGGCAGTCTCCTCTGAAGTTCAGCCAAGCCCGGCTGTCCACATGGTCGGCATGACTCAAGACCCCCACAGGAGAGTGTTGATCGATAATGTGCTGAATCTCAACTGCTCCGAGAAGATGCATCATCTGGTGCCAGTATTTTTTTCTGTGGACTTTCCCATGCTTTGTCATGCTGTGCCGGCCCGTGAAATGTGCGAGGGTAAGCAGATATGAATGTAAATTTCTCATCACTCATCAGTGGTTTGACATGAAAAATCTGAATTTCAGTTAACCTTTCAGCAACCTTTTCAGAATGATTCAGTATTCCAAGCATGTGCTAAGTTGAGAATGAGGCAAAAGTGCTGCAATTAAATTAAATTCAAACTTGGAATCAGTCAGACACTTAATTTACTGGAACAAAGTTTTACTATTATAACATCTGACTGAAGAAATAGTCTGTCCCAACTACAGAAGTACCACAGTTAATAACAGTGAATGTGGCTTTAAATCCTATCTATTCCACAATGGTGCAGTGGTCTAAGGCACTGCATCTCAGTGCCTGAGTCACTACAGTCCCTGGTTCAAATCCAGGCTGTATCACATCCGGTTGTGATTGGGTGGTGCACATTTGGCCCAGTATTGTCTCGGTTTGGCTGTGGGTAGGCCAACATTGTAAATAAGAACGTGTTCTTAACTGACTTGCCTAGTTAAATATTATGCATTTTTTAAATCCAGTCCTGTAACTCAGCTGTCAGTCATTTTGGAGTACAATCAACTTATTTTAAGTATAATAAGATTCAGTTGAATATCAATGGAGAATAACAAAAATATAATCACTTTCCTCACATCATATTCTAAGAGTTCAACAAGAAGGTTTGTATCACTGCTTGGTGATGACTATGATTGGTCAGTTTATCCTTTCAATAACGTATCAGCTACCTGATCAGTGTGGGGTTGAGGCCAGGATTCAATCTGATCATGTGTTGTACCTTTTAAAGGCAATGTTCCCTCATTCGCGGAGACTGCATTCACGTAAACGCTGCATATGTATTTATTTATAAATGTCAAGCGCGCTATAACGTGGATCTAACACTGATTGGACTGAATACCGGCCTAAGTCCTTGTTACACACGGTTTAAACAACACTTAATGTAAACTTAGAGGTGTTGCTGTATTTGGGAGGTGTTTTAAGCTTGATCTTATTATATCAAGGGAATAGATACAAATACCAAAATATATTTGTAATGAACAACTTTGAGAATATGAATGCAAGAGAAAAGTTTTCAAGTTGAATAATAGATGTTGGCACATCAATTACAAGTAAAACCAATAGCTTTTGAATTGGTGTGTGTGTGATTTTTGATCATTCTTGAACAACAACACTCCTTTTTCATGGAGGGGAATGGCATGGTATTACATTTTCAAAGGCAACATTAATCAGAAGAGTATTTCTCTTTCATGATTTACTCAGATGTCAGTAGGTTACACGAAGAGTGTGTGCTTGTTTTAAAATTAGCATGTACTATACAGTGGGGATGATTCCCTAGGCCACAACCAAAGCTGTTCAGCCCAATGCTCAGCGCACATTTTTTCTGTAGTTAGAAATGCGTAAAACTTTAGAAAACACTTTAGAGATCAGTACTTTGAAAAAAAGAAGGTAATAATCAAATTCATATCAGTTACTTGTTGTTTTAATGGCAAACAGGATATGTAGACTTGGGCAACAATGACGTGCTTGTGATGGTTAATATGTTATTCTATTAATATGAATTTGGCTGTTTTGAGCTGCATTTTGAGCAGCACGGAAAGTAATAGCTGATAAGTACTGTATACAGTTATTTCAATATGAGTTTCAAATTGGATGTTTTATTACTAAAGCTAAATCCCGTATTCAATCCAATTGCTGGTTATAGGCAATGTTCGAGAAGATCATGTTCACAGTAAATGCTGCATATGTCAGCTCAATCGGAAGTATCCTTTAAAAGCTACCATGCCTATAACCCACAATCGGATTGAATCCCAGCCAAACTTCCTTTGTCTGTGGTGTTTAGGCAAAGTAGTAATCCAAACGTTTACAGAGATAGTAAATTACTGGACATGAAGACTGTTGAATAACGGTTGTCATTTACTGTACGCTGAATGCAAAGGACAGCATGCCATGCATGTTTTGCTCCACTTGATATTCAAGCCAATCCGGAACCCACCTTGTAGCATTACAAGAACCCACTCCCCCTGATTACAAGCATTACTTGATACCGTTGAAAAGCGTTTACTGTCAAGCAATCACTAGAGATGTGAAAGATTGCAGATAACAAGGAATAAAAAATAATAACCAGATGCTTAGGAAGTCAACAGACGTCTGTTGCGAAGCCTGGAAATAGAAAGGTTGTGACATCTGGCTGTGCATTTCATGGAGGGATTAACTTTGATGAGTCCAGTCCTTGCATGGAAGCCTTGCCACTCAGACAGTGATAGGTATTAACCAACACACTGGAACTGTGATGTGGCCGTCAAATCAATTATTTAGACTTATTGCTTATTGTTACTTTTTCTAAACTATGGATGACAATCAACTGGGCATCTTTTATTTTGTTTAAATAATGTATCTGTGGATATCCCCATATAATTGATATGCTGCCTATATTGTCATGAACTGTGCTGTGTGTGTTTGCGTGCCGCAAAAGCATAATGCCAATCACAGAGATGTATGCATCTCTCCAGTGCCCCTCTCTGGGACAACACTGTAAATATTTAGACACAGCTATCTCCCATACTACTTTCTGCATTTCTGTAAGATGTTGAGACACATGAGACAGAGACACAGATATCCTTCTGTAGTCGTCTAATCTCATTCAGTGTGAATGAAAGCCTACCAAGTCATATATTGTATATTGGAGTTTATGTGTGATGGCAGTACAATATCATTGTTTTTCCCAGACTGCAAGTACAGTACCAGTCAAAAGTTTGGACACACCTACTCATTCCAAGGTTTTTCTTTATTTTTACTATTTTCTACATTGTAGAAATAATAGTGAAGACATCAAACTATGAAATAACACATATGGAATCATGTAGTAACCAAAAAAGTGTTAAACTCTAAATATATTTTATATTTGAGATTCTTCAAAGTAGCCTTGATGACAGCTTTGCACACTCTTGGCATTGTCTCAAACCAGCTTCATGAGGTAGTCATCTGGAATGCTTTTCAATTATCAGGTGTGCCTTGTTAAAAGTTAATTTGTGGAATTTCTTTCCTTCTTAATGTGTTTGAGCCAATCAGTTGTGTTGCGACAAGGTAGTGGTGGTATATTGAAGATTGCCCTATTTGGTAAAAGACAAAGTCCATATTATGGCAAGAACAGCTCAAATAAGCAAAGAGAAATGACAGTCCATCATTACTTTAAGACATGAAGGTCAGTCAATGCGTAACATTTCAAGAACTTTGAAAGTTTCTAAAAGCGAAGTCGCAAAAACCATCAAGAACTATGATGAAACTGACTCTCATGAGGACCGCCACAGGAAAGGAAGACCCTGCTTTAGAGGATAAGTTCATTAGAGTTACCAGCCTCAGAAATTGCAGCCAAAATAACTGCTTCATAGAGTTCAAGTAACAGACACATCTCAACATCAACTGTTCAGAGAAGATTACGTGAATCAGGCCTTCATGGTCGAATTGCTGCAAAGAAACCACTACTAAAGGACACCAATAAGAAGAAGAGACTTGCTTGGGCCAAGAAACACAAGCAATGGACATTAGACCAGTGGAAATCTGTCCTTTGGTCTGATGAGTCCAAATGTGAGATTTTTGGTTCTAACTGCCGTGTCTTTGTGAGATACAGAGTAGGTGAATGGATGATCTCCGCATGTGTGGTTCCCACCGTGTGGTACGGAGGAGGTGTGATGGTGTGGGGGTGCTTTGCTGGTGACGCTGTCAGTAATTTATTTAGAATTCAAGGCACACGTAACCAGCATGGCTACCACTGCATTCTGCAGCAATATGTCCCACCTGGTTTGCACTTAGTGAGACTATCATTTGTTTTTCAACAGGACAATGACCCAACACACCAGGCTGTGTAAACGCTATTTGACCAAGAATGAGAGTGATGGAGTGTTGCATCCGATGACCTAGCCTCCACAATCACCTGACCATAACCCAATTGAGATGGTTTGGGATGAGTTGGACAACAGAGTGAAGGAAAAGCAGCCAACAAGTGCACATAGTATGTGGGAACTCCTTCAAGACTGTTGGAAAAGCATTCCAGGTGAAGCTGGTTGAGAGAATGCCAAGAGTGTGCACAGCTGATATCAAGGCAAAGTGTGGCTACTTTGAAGAATCTAAAATGTAACATATATTTTGATTTGTTAAACACTTTTTTGGTTACTGCATGATTCCATATGTGTTATTTCATAGTTTTGATGTCTTCACTATTATTCTACAATGTAGAAAATTGTAAAAAATTAAGAAAATCCTTTGACTGGTACTGTAGATACTTGCCTTCCATGTCATAGTCTGTGCCATTCACTGTAAAATACCTGACAAGACCTGTAAATACACAGGGGAATGTGAGTTAAGACTGTAGCATAAGCAGCTTTTCTTCAAAGCAAAGCTGTGGTTATGGTTGTTTGCAATTTAAAGGAATAGTTAGGGATTTTGTCAATGAAGACCTTTATCTACTTCCCCAGAGTCAGATGAACTCGTGGATACCATTTTTATGTCTCTGCGTGCAGTTTGAAGGATCTTGCTAAAGAGCGTCAGCTCAATGACTAGAAGCCTATGGGAACAGCTAGCATACTAGCTTCCAGTCACTGCGCTATTAGCTGTTCCTGTAGACTTCCAGTCATTGTGCTAACTCTAGTTAGCAATGGCTCATGAAACTACCTCCAACATCCTTCATACTGAACACAGAGACATAAAAATGGTATCTACAGTTCATCTGACTCTGGGGAAATAGATAGGGCTTCATTGCCAAAATCCCGAACTCTCCCTTTAAGCTCATATAGCACATTTTGAAGGCATTTGTTTGGTATTTTGTTGTTATAACATTGTAATGACATATTGTTTTACATGTAAGTTGGTGAAACAGCAATATTTATATCCTTTTCTTTTACTACACTACAATCAGAATTGCCAAAACTTCTGCAGCTTTTCTCAGCTTCTGTATGTGGTTATTGTGCTAGCTATTTATTTGTTATGTACTACTACCGCAACAGCTGGCTACATCAATGTATATAATTCATCTGGACAATGATTAGAGGAGTGCTAGCTAACGCCAGCAAGCTAGCAGGCTAATTTTAAGAAGAGCAAACTGTTTGATAAATTGAAACAATGTTAAACAATTAATTAACAATGAACAAACAGGTGTTTGCTGATAAAAACACTTAGGGTGTCTAGGGAACACCACACATACAGGCTGGGCGCACACACAACTACGCACACATACACACCTGCTCCTTATACGTTAGGTTAAAGGTACCATCATGTAAAGGTAAGATTGTGCCTTCACACAATGAAGTCCATTGATTACAGTAAACAAATCTCCAAAACAATATTCAATGTAGCACATCAGAACAAAACACATGCCATTCCGATAAACAATTTCACAAAGTCATCATTCACATCATTCAGAGACACTTTGAACATAGAGTGTATGAAGATGTCTCTGTCATGTAAAGGATAACAAAGAAAAACCCTCCTCAAGCTTGAGTCAATGAGAAAACAAACTGGACATAAAAGGGCTGTCGTGTATACAGTACCTGAGCCTAAATTCTACATAATGGGGAGGAAAGCAGTGACGAGACAGGCCCTGCGCTGAGTCTCTGGCGTTGTGCATGCATTTAGACAACTTGCAGATCGGCAAACCGAATCTGTTTTCAGCGCTAGTCTCTGTTCCAGAACAAAGGACAGAGTTTGATGGAATATGACAAAACAGCCAGCGAGATGAGCCCTGTATCCTCAAACAGTGCTTGTAATTAAAGACAAAATCTGTTATTAGCTCAGCCTTCACTCCAAATCACTTCTGACAAGGAAAGGCTTCAGACAAAAGGATAATTTGTAGTATTTTTACTCCATTTCCTTCTCTCTGTGTATTTGTTCTATATTTCTGTCCCCCTCTATCTTTATCTCTCTTTCATCATGCTCTCTCTCTCCTTCTCCATCTCTCTCTCTCTCTCTCCCTCTCTCTTTCTGTTGGGTCACTTTAAAGGTGCAAAACAAACACATGTTTGGCATGGCTGCTCCTCCTCTCTCTCGATCCCTCCCTGGCCCATCCATCTCTGCAGCCTGCAGGTTGACTCTTTCCTCCTTCTTGGCTGTCCTTGAACCCACCATCAGGTAAGGTCAGTCCTGCAGTGTGGCCCGACTCTTGCAGTGTTTATTATTAACTTTGATTGTGTATGCAGGTTAATCTTCAGGGTCTTTAGATGTGTGATAAAAGCCTGCCTGCAGGGGGCTCAGATGTGAGAAGGTTAATAAAATAATAAACAAACTACTTTATGATGTTCTGAGTGATAGTTAATGAGTATTGTGCTGACAGCTCACCTTCAGAAGATGATAGAAAGAGGGAGGGAAGCTATGGAGCTCCACAGCAAACTGTACAGAAAACCTACTACCACCAAACCCAAATAAACTGATTCAGACTTGTGATTGTCATGACAAGTATCAAAACCAAGCTGTTTCCTCTCCCTAAAATATACTCTTACATACAGTGTAAAACATTTCCCTTTAAATTTACAGCATTAAACTGGCACCAGAGTTGCCAGCTTAATACTGTAATTTTGCTTAACCTCTATGGGCTAGGTGGGACGCTTGCGTCCCACCTACTCAACAGCCAGTGTAATCCCGTGGCGCGTTATTCAAATACCTTAGAAATGCAAAACCTTCAATTTTTCAAAAATATGACTATTTTACACCATTTTAAAGATAAGACTCTCGTTAATCTAACCACACTGTCCGATTTCAAAAAGGCTTTACAACGAAAGCAAAACATTAGATTATGTCAGCAGAGTACCCAGCCAGAAATAATCAGACACCCATTTTTCAAGCTAGCATATAATGTCACATACACCCAAACCACAGCTAAATGTAGCACTAACCTTTGATGATCTTCATCAGATGACAACCCTAGGACATTATGTTATACAATACATGCATGTTTTGTTCAATCAAGTTCATATTTATATCAAAAACCAGCTTTTTACATTAGCATGTGACTAGCATGTGACTAGCATTCCCACCGAACACTGCCGGTGAATTTACTAAATTACTCACGATAAACGTTCACAAAAATCATAACAATTATTTTAAGAATTATAGATACAGAACTCCTCTATGCACTCGATATGTCCGATTTTAAAATAGCTTTTCGGTGAAAGCACATTTTGCAATATTCTCAGTAGATAGCCCGGCATCACAGGGCTAGCTATTTAGACACCCAGCAAGTTTAGCACTCATCAAAGTCAGATTTACTATAAGAAAAATGTTATTACCTTTGCTGTCTTCGTCAGAATGCACTCCCAGGACTTCTACTTCAATAACAAATGTTGGTTTGGTCCAAAATAATCCATCGTTATATCCAAACAGCGGCGTTTTGTTTGTACGTTCAAGACACTATCCGAAAGGGTAAATAAGGGTGGCGAGCATGGCGCAATTCGTGACAAAAAAAATCTAAATATTCCATTACTGTACTTCGAAGCATGTCAACCGCTGTTTAAAATCAATTTTTATGCCATTTTTCTCATAAAAAAGCGATAATATTCCGACCGGGAATCTGCGTTTAGGTAAACAGACAAAAGAAAAGAAAGCATTCGGTCGACTCGGGCACGCGCCTAAGCCCATAGTACTCTGAGCGGCCACTTGCCAAAAGCGATAAAGTGTTTCAGCCAGAGCCTGCCTCGATATCGTTCAGCTTTTTCCCGGGCTCTGAGAGCCTATGGGAGCCGTAGGAAGTGTCACGTTATTGCACAAATCCTCAGTCTTCAATAAAAAGAGCCAAGATGAAACACTACTTCTCAGACAGGCCACTTCCTGCATGAAATCTTCTCAGGTTTTGGCCTGCCATATGAGTTCTGTTATACTCACAGACACCATTCAAACAGTTTTAGAAACTTTAGGGTGTTTTCTATCCAAAGCCAATAATTATATGCATATTCTAGTTACTGGGCAGGAGTAGTAACCAGATTAAATCGGGTACGTTTTTTATCCGGCTGTATCAATACTGCCCCCTAGCCCTAACAGGTTAACAGCAGAGATGCTGTAATATATTTTACAGCTTCCCTGTGGCTCAGTTGGTAGAGCATGGTGGTTGCAACGCTAGCATGGTGTGTGCAACGCCAGGGTTGTGGGTTCGATTCCCACGGGGGGCCAGTACAAAAAAAATGCATGAAATTAAATTAAATGTATGCATTCACTACTGTAAGTTGCTCTGGATAAGAGCGCCTGCTAAAATGTACTATTTATCTTACTGTAAAATATTACATCAGCCCTGTATTAAGCTGGCAACTCCGGTGCTAGCTTAATATACAGTGAAATCATTCCTAAAATCTAAATGTAAGAAAATCTATACATTTGTACATAAAATAAATGTCTTAAAATTGGTAACATTAACAAGAAATTAACATAATTGAGAACAGAAGGAACAAGAGTTAATACATATGTAACCAAATAAGAGTACTAATTTAAAAACAATATTATGTGTGATGCCCTGATCTGTTTCACCTGTCCTTGTGATTGTCTCCACCCTCACCAGGTGTTGCTGATTTTCCCCAGTGTATTTATCCCTGTGTTTCCTATCTCTCTGTGCCAGTTCGTCTTGTATGTTTCCAAATCAACCAGCATTTTTCCTGTTCTCCTGCTTTTTGCATTCTCCTTTTTCTAGTCCTCCCGGTTTTGACCCTTGCCTGTTTCTGGACTTTGTAGCCACCTGCCTGACCATTCTGCCTGCCTTGACCACGAGCCTGTCTGCCACTCTGTACCTCTTGGACTCTGATTTGGTTTTGACCTTTTTGCCTGTCCACGACCATTCTCTTGCCTACCCGTTTGGATTAAAAAACATTGTAAGACTCCAACCATTTGCCTCCTGTATCTGCATCTGAGTTTCGCCTTGTTCCTTGATAATTATGTGCCTGTGTGTGGGGGGTGTGGCGGAGAGAGAGAAGGAGATTGAGTTACAATTGGGATTGAGTTTGAATACAATCCTAGGTCCATGATCAGGGGCAACTCTATTTAAGGTAAAGGGTTTCAAAGGCAGTGAGGAACACAATGGGACAGTTTGGGCAGGAGAGAGAACTCAGAGCAGCATCAGGTGTTCCTCATGGGGCTCTGTAACAACCCTCCTCAGTTCTGACTTGGCAGCTCTTCTCACCCCTAGGACAAGCATAGAAAAGTAAAGAATATAATGAGACAGAGAGCACCAGGACTGTTACTCTGTGGCTAAAAAGATAGGTGACAAGGGATATATCAAGCTGGTGTTGTGTGTGTGTCACGGTTTCCCCCGGTACTGCTGCTCATTCCTTTCACCGGTTCCGGAGGTCTACGTCACCGGCCTTCTAGGCGTCACTGAACTGGAACATTACCACCAACCCCGGACTGTCTTGTCTAATTACACACACCTGGTTCCCATTCCCCTTGATTAGTATGTGTATATGTGCCCTCTGTTCCCCATTGTCCTTGTTGATTATTGTTCCATGTCCGTTGGTCTTGTGAGTACCTGTGCTCTGTTGTATCGGCTTGTGTGTTACCATTTTAGTGTGCACTTGTTATTACGGGTCTCGTCCGGTGTATTGTTATTACAGGTCTCACCCTATGTATTTATAAGAGGTTTACACCTCGCTCTTCGTTTGGGTTAGAGCCCTGTGTTATATATACACGTGTTTGTTTTGGCCTTCGTCCCCATCATGTTCATGATGTAAGCTATTTTGGGTAGAGAAAAAAAAACGTATTCCTGCGCCTGTCTCCGATCATTATACCATGGGAAAGTGTGTATGTGTGAGTGTGTACATACCTCACTAGAAGTCTTTATTCAAACTCTGTGAGCTCTTGGAAGACTGGGGCAATGTATAGGGGTTGAGAACCACTGGCTTTCTCTGGGCAACCTTGCCATACACTTTGTCCCATCTCCAGGGTTCATTCGAACCAGGAATCTGTACAGTCATACAGTGCATTCGGAAAGTACTCAGACCCCTTGACTTTTTCCACATTTTGTTAAGTTACAGCCTTATTCTAAAATGTATTAAATATTTTTTTTCCCTCATCAATCTCCACACAAAACCCAATTATGACAAAGAAAAAACAGGTTTTTTAAAATAAAAAACTTAAGTACCTTATTTACATAAGTATTCAGACCCTTTGCTATGAGACTCGAAATTGAGCTCAGGTGCATCCTGTATCCATTGATCAACTTGATACCACCAAAAATGGTAAACTCAATGCATTGGACATGATTTGGTAAGGCACACAGCTGTCTAAGGTCCCACAGTAAACAGTGCATGTCAGAGCAAAAAACAAACCTTGAGGTCGAAAGATTTCTTGGTAGAACCCCGAAAGTATTATGTCAATTCACAAACCTGGGGAAGGGTACCAAAACATTTCTGCAGCATTGAAGGTCCCCAAGAACACAGTGGCCTCCAACATTCTTCAATGGAATAAGTTTGGAACTACCAAGACACTTCCTAGAGCTCGCTGCCTGGCCAAACTGAGTAATTGGGGAGAAGGGCCGTGGTCAGGGTGGTGACCAAGAACCCAATGGTCACTCTGGCAGAGCTCCAGATTCCCTTTGTGAAGATGGGAGAACCTTCCAGAAGGATAATCACCTCTTCAGCACTCCACCAATCAGGCCTTTATGGTAGAGTGGTAGAGTCACTCCTCAGTAAAAGGCACATGACAGCCCGTTTGGAGTTTGACAAAAGGCACCTAAAGGACTCTCAGACCATGAGAAACAAGATTCTCTGGTCTGATGAAACCAAGATTCAACTCTTTGGCCTGAATGCCAAGCATCACGTCTGGAGGAAACCTGGCACCAACCCCTACGGTGAAGCATGGTGGTGGCAGCATCATGTTGTGGGGATGTTTTTCAGCAGCAGGGACTGGGAGACTAGTCAGGAACGAGGGAAAGATCAACGGAGCAAAGTACAGAGAGATCCTTGATGAAAACCTGCGCCAGAGCACTCAGGACCTCAGACTACGGTGAAGGTTCACCTTTCAAGAGGACAATGACCCTATGCACACAGCCAAGACAATGCAGGAGTGGCTTCGGGACAAGCCTCTGAATGTCCTTGAGTGGCTCAGCCAGAGCCTGGACTTGAACATCTCTGGAGAGACCTGAAAATAGCTGTGTAGTGACACTCCCCATCCAAGCTGACAGATCTTGAGAGGATCTGCAGAGAAGAATGGGAGAAACTCCACAATTACAGTTGTACCACGCTTGTAGCGTCATACCCAAGAAGACTTGAGGCTGTAATTGCTGTCAAAGGTGCTTCAACAAAGTACTGAGTAAAGGGTCTGAATACTTACGTAAATGTGATATTTCAGTTTTTTATTTGTAATACATTTGAAAAAATTTCAAACAACCTGTTTTTGCTTTGTCATTATGGTGTATTGTGTGTACATTGACAAGGGGGGGAAAAAACAATTTAATCAATTTTAGAATAAGACTGTACCGTAACAAAATGTGACCTACCAGCTCAAATCGGTCTTATGTTGCAAAATTTGAAATTGTGTTTTTTACATTAAATAAAAGTAGAGACTCAGAGCTACAAAATGTTATATCATACATTAGTGATTTTGCTTTGAAAGTTGACAAACTTGTAAACTCACTTTTGAGAAAATGGCCTTTGAAATGGCCTCCGAGCATTCTGTCCTGAGAACAGTAGTCAAGCTCCCAAGCTAACTTGCTAGCTACTTCCAGGCATCTAAGTGAGAATGAACAGCTCACTGAACATTACTCGCCCTAGCAGAGCTGGTTAGGCTGTTTTTATGTTATCTAAAGCGTTGGTAACTGCAACTGTGCTGTCAGATGGTCTGTTCGTGCGTTCAGAGCCCACACTGGATGCTCTGGCCGATGAGTAGGGTTGATCCGAACGTTCTGACCTCACAACGGCAGTCAAGTACCCAAGCTAACTGGCTAACTTGCTAGCTACTTCACACCACTCTGACCATTTTACTCGCTCTAGCAGAGCTGGTTAGGCTGTTTTCATGTTATCTAGAGTGTTGGTGACTGACTGTAACTGTGCTGCTGGCTACAATTTAATTATGTTTTTTTGCCGACGTTTACTGACACCGGCCATATTCAACGGGTGTTGAGCGTTCGTAAATTCATCAGGTATTCTGTGCTCTGGCACACTAAGATGAGTCTTTTGTTAAGACATGTAGCTAGCTAGCTAAGTAAACAATGAACCATTATCCCAACTCATGATGTTACTACTCTGCATGAATCTGCAGGTAGCTAACCAATCAGGTGCAATGTTAGCTAGTTAACATTAAACTAGCAAAATAAAGAAAGTCACACACTCCATGTATAATCTCCCAGCAATTTAATGGGTAATAGGTAAATGTCCATTACATTGCTGGGAGATTATACATGTAGTGTGTGACTTTCTTTATTTTGATAGTTTATTCGCCATTAGTCAGCACCTCCACACAAACTATCATTCTGGGTGTGCGCCAGCTCATGTTTTTTTTAGCTAGTTAACATTAGCCTATAACTAGTGGCTCTGAGATATGAATTGTAAGATCATACACATAACTTTAGTTTGCAAGCCAGCCAGCTAACGTGAGTTAGCTAGCTAACAGTCCACTTTAACTTAGAAACATGTAATATCTGAAAATGAAGCTAGCTAGACTATCTTACCCGTGGTCTGAAATCGGAGTAGATGGACAGAGCGAATTTACTAGCTAGTACGCCTATCAATAGTTGTTGCAGTGACATTCTCTTGAAATGGATAGTTATATAGTGGAGTCTTTTATTAAGACATATAGCCAGCTAGCGAAACAATTAACCATAATCTCAATTCATGACATTACCACCCTGCATGAATCTGCAGGTAGCTAAACAACCAGGTTCAATGTTAGCTAGCTAACATTAGGCTATAACTGGTCAAGCAAATGTGTCTGAGAAATGAAGAATAAGATCGTATACATAACGTTAGCTAACAGTACACTAACTTGAAATGAAACCACTTTCTGTCAAAATTAGGAATGTGTAATATCAGAAAAGGTAGGTAGCTAGACTATCATACCCGTAAACATCATGGTTGGACACATCTCCTGTCAGATGTCATGGTTGCCCTTAGTTTGAAGATGTAATCCGGAGACAGGTGTTTTCGCCATCTCCTTCGCTATCATACTCGAATTCCACTGATTTCAAAACTCGGTCCTCCAGAAAGTGGAGAGCATATATGTAACGTTAGCTAGCGAGCCAGCCAGCTAACATTAGCTAGCTAACAGTACACTTTAACTTGATATTAGGTTTGTGCAGTTTTACTACGTGATACATAAAAAAAATCCACTTTAGACAGGATTACCTAGACATTATGACCAGCTCAAATAGACAGAAGCGTGCTATATGGCAGACCAATCCATACTCATCTCTCGGCATGTCCAGCCCACTCATTATCTTAGTCAATCATGGCTAGCCTGAAGGTTACTGGCTTTTTTCTGTGGCTAAACCAACTAGGCTCGTAATTTCACAATTTTATTTGCATTTACAGATGGCATAGACATTTGTTATTAAGGCACATGAACGTTCACATGTTCGAGAAGGCATTTTTGCCACAAAAATGTATTTGATTTAAAAAACAAAAAGTTAAGTTCAAATGGCTCTCCTGTGATGTAGTCACCCGCGACATACGCCTAGTTTCCTGAAACGGGTCACAAATATGGAAAAAGTCGGTCTGAATACTTTCTAAATGCACTGTATATCCAATATAGTTTATGAAATCAATTGAGGCATTGAACAAATACAAACAAGAGCTAGATACACCGACTTCAAACCCTAGCTAACCAATAAAACATTGCTAAACACAACACAATAACACAGATTATTTTCCCAGACTCACAAAATTGTCCTTTCTTTCTGTGACACCAAATGTTTGCATACTGGTAAAGTGAACAGGTTTAGCGAATGTAACAAACATTATGTAACAATGTTGTTGAGAGGTTATACAGACATGGACGTATGTTGTGCAGCTGAGAGCCGAGTGAACTGAATCATACAGCCTCTGTCACAGGGTTAGCTAAGGAGGACACTATGTGCCGGTGTTGTTGCCGTTCAAGCTCTCCCTAGTGGGTAGACTGTATCACGGTGACATATAGATGGCTACCAATATTAGTTACTTATTGTGTAAACTGACATCCTACTTGAAATATAATCCTGGGAGGGAAACAATTTGTCCACTTTACTGGCTACTGCCGGCGACAGTGTGATAGAGCTGCCCAGTGGAAGCACCTTAGGTCAGCAGGTAAATCGATACAACACCAGTGCACTGGTCATTCACATTCACAACAGCTTTAGCAGCTGAGGCTTGTGAGTAGTTTAACCCCTTATTTTACAGTCTCCATATATACTTCCATACATTTTTTCAACTGTTATAAGGGGACCTTCAGACGAGTTGTGAGGCCTGTGGGAGTCCTAAAGCAAAACATCTGACTTGTTCGTGAGAGTCTCACCTTTCCACAGATGGTATTAGTGTGTAGCCCAAACTGTTCGGACGCTACTGACAGAAGATGACAGATCGGCTATACAGACTTCAGATGAGAACCAGAACAGAGAACACCATCGTGTTCGTGAGAGTCTCATCTTTCCATAGAGGGGTCATAATAGTTTGTAAGCCAAACCGTTCGGACGTTACAGACGATTGTGAGAAGACCAATTTTCGGGATGTCTCATGGTCTGACAAACACCTCTTTAGATCTATCACCTTCACTGCAGATGCATACGTGCGACATACGTGGATGTGGTGGATTGAGACACATCCAATGCAAACATACCTCTAGCTTAAATTGACAGATTTTGATGGGGATCTTTGAATTATTCTAATTAGATTTCTGCTGGGGCACAGACATCAACCTTAGAGGGTTAATGCTGTAGATTGCACTGTATTATGGGTATAATGCTATTAACTGTAATTGGAAGACTAACATACTGTATTTCTTTACAGTAATAGATCATGTGTACTGTAAAATAAAATGATCATTTTAAGGTACCAACCTTATGATGTCTTGTGAGACACATGAAGCTCTGACTATTTTAGTAAATATCTTCTTGAAGCTGCTGTGAAGTGGAAGAATGTGTTCTAGGTACCTTGGCTTGTTTATAAGTAACTTTATTGCTATTGTTGAATTACTGCACATTTTCTTAGCTAACCTACAATATGTAGCTAGCTTGCTAACCTTTGCTAGCTAATTAGCTAGTTAGTTAGCTAGCTCAAGTTGATACCAGCATTTCGGTCTGTTCTAAATTGCTCATAAAAATATCTTGCTGTGCGACCTAGAACAAAATCACCCAGATAATAATTGTTGTGCCTTAGAGAATAAACTGAATGCAGATTCGTGACCTTTATGTTTTCAACTTTACTACAGAGAAAATTACTTGTTTCTAGCAGTTCAAAAGATATGACCTATATTACCAGTGGCACATTTTTTTTCTTTGCATTGACGGGCCACATTTTAAACATAAATCACATTGTGGGCAGTTAAATACATGTAAATATATAATAATGTTTCCTGATCTTTCTTGTATCTCAGATATATAGGACTGACTTCAGAACAAACATCCTTCAGATTTTTTTGGGGGGGGGCTATATGTTGTTCCATGTAGTGAATCTGTTATTCAATGCATTTGTATGGGCTTATCAAATGTTTCATCAAATACATTTTTTAAATATTTTTTGATACTTCAAGGGGTCTTAAAATTCCAAATTAAATAGAAAATTTCCTTGGTATGACCTTAAAACAATTTAATATACTGTAGCTTAGTGGATTTACGGAATTCTACAGTGTTTTAATTACAGAAAAGTCTAACAGTTTAGGCAGAGTATCATGCTGTGTTTAAGCACTGTAAATTGTATGGGAATTGATTGTAGGTTGCACACAGCTGAGCTCCCACCAAGCACAGAGAAAGCATCTCAAAAGAGCGTTAACTCATATTTATTCAACAGTCCATTATCATGACCACTTAAATCAAAGCCATCATTCCAAACAAATACACACACACACATATCTTCTCTCTGTGGCAAGTTTTCCTGGCATACTCAGAAGTGTCACGTGCATATTTCCTCACAATAATGAACAAATAGAGCCAGGGAGTGGTAACGATGTCTCTCCTCACCCTCCCGATTCCGAGGCACTTTGTGCCAAAGAGCAGCTACGTTAGAAGCAATTCTTTATCTGCTGCCACCCTTCTTGAAGAAAATGAGAGTTTAGGCCCAGTACTTGCAAACTATACCTCATGTACTGTATTCTTTATGAATGATTATCCATGGTAAATATTTCACTTACATGCCTACCGACTGACTGACTGACTGCTGGAATTGGGGTGGCTGAGACTGGAGCTAAGAGCGATGGGAGCTGCCAGGATGGACCTAGTTTCTCCTCCAAACAGGCTACCACTACACACTTCAATGCCAGGAGATGACGCTGCTCTTGGGGAAAGGATTTGCAAGAATGGCTGGGTGTGTGAAAAGATGGAGTATGGGAGAAGGCCTGCATTTGACAGCTTCTTCCCTGAGTCAAAGGCTTGTTTGCATTGTGCTGCCCTTTGCTAGCAAGTGGGGAGGGACACGGGTCGGAGTGGGAATACGTGGGTATATAGATTTTGTGGACAATCTGTGAGGGCAGTCAAAGGCACATATCTCTCTCTCTCTCTCTCTGGGTCTCAGATGGAAATGCCTCAAGAGGGACTCCGAGATGTGCTTGTATCATTTATAACAACCTTTCACAGATTGGACCTAGGTCAGTCACCTCCTCCTCTGCAGACTGGGATCTCTCTTTTTAATACAGTGGCCCCAGACCCCAGTGGATTGTCAGCTGCATTCAGAAAGAGAAGGAACTCACCCTCTCTCATATTTCAAATAAATACTCTGACCCATTGGTGCCTACCTACTACACAGTGACATGCAGACAGGGTAGGCACAGTAGTAATCTAATAAAAAAGCTCATATCAAAAGCCAAAATAGCGACCTACATTCACTTGCTATTTTCACAGGTTGTCAGGCAAGACCTCAGAATAAAAGTACTGTTGTTGCCAGTCTCTCTCAACTCCTATGAAAAATACACACCATCACGAGGCCTCTGATAGTGACCCAAGTAACTGCCCTGAAGACACTGATGGCTTCAACAAAAATGCAGGTGTTGTGTGTTATTTGAAATGTGAAAATTTGTAGTAAAAATACCTGGCTTGATAAACTAGTAGGATAATTCCCCAGCCAAGCAGATAATGTATAACTAGTAGAGTCATGTTGGTTGTGAAGTGCGCCAGCCAAAAGTTTTTTCCTTTCTTTAGAACAAAATGCAATTACCACTTGGCTGTCTATTATATCACCCTGTCACAGGCCCTCCCAGTCAACACCCCCTCATAAGATTGCCTGCTGCAGTTGTTCGAGAGATGTCCAGTTTGTAGCCGAACATGCAGCATAGAGATGACCCGCAAGGGAGCCCTCATCAGCATCATGTAGACATGCCCTCGCTGTGAGCATTCCTATGAATGGAGCAGTCAGCTACATGTTGGCAAGTATCTGGCCAGCAACCTTCACCTGTCAGTGGCAACAGCTTTCACAGGCTCATCATTTGTTCAAATACAGAAGGTAACCAACTTCATTACTTTGATAGATTTGATAAACCAATTGTGAAACATCATTTAGGTAAACTGACATCTTCTGTTGCTTATTTCTATTTCTTGGATGCATATAATGTCCAGGGAATAACCTAGCCTGGTGGAACCAGCCTGATCGCTGGGTTCACTATTCTATTTCACTTCACATTTTATGATATCTGAAGTGAAATAGAAAGGTGAATGTAGCGATCAGATTGGTTCCACCAGGCTAATCATAACCACCATTGTTAATGTAATCAGTGTTCTGTGTGTGTGTGTTTGAGTTTGTGTGTGACCGACCAGTATCTTTGATGAGGGCAGGAGCTGATCTACGCTGCTATGCCCATCAATGGGGCTCTGGCAAAGACCTCCCCTCCAGCCTCACCTCTTGCCCGCTCACCAACGGTTGTCAATGGGGAGAACAGAGTTAGGTAGATAGAGTCGTACCTAGGGCTGTGGCGGTCATGACATTTTTTCAGACCGTTAATTAACATAAACACGTTTAGTATCTCCAGGCCTCCACACACAGGCACTTGGAACATCTACATTTTAACAAGTCTAATGAATCAATTTAATATACACCATAACAATAAATCCATTACTTATTTTCGGTAGATCTAAAGAAACATTATTTGCATTTATTATGAATCCCCATTAGCTGCTGCCAAAGCAGCAGCTACTCTTTCTGGGGTCCAGCAAAATGAAGGCAGTTTATACAATACATTCACAGATTTCACAGCACACTGTGTGCCCTCAGGCCCCTACTCCACCACTACCACATATCTACAGTAGTAAATCCATGTGTATGTATAGTGCATATGTTATCGTATGTGTGTGTGTGTGTGTATATGCATCTGTCTGTGCCAATGTTTGTGTTGCTTCACATTCCCCGCTGTTCAACTGCTTGCGTCAGTTACTTGATGTGGAATAGAGTTCCATGTAGTCATGTGCCTCCGAAAGTCTGTTCTGGACTTGGGGACTGTGATGAGATCTCTTGTGGCATGTCTTGTGGGGCATGCATGGGTGTCAGAGCTGTGTGCCAGTAGTTTAGACAGACAGCTCGGTGCATTCAACATGTCAATACCTCTCATAAATAAAAGTAGTGATCAAGACAATCTCTCCTCCACTTTCAGCCAGGAGAGATTGACATGCATATTATTAATATTAGCTCTCTGTGTACATTCAAGGACCAGCCGTGCTGCCCTGTTCTGAGCCTATAGCAATTTTCCTAATTCCTTTTTTGTGGCACCTGACCACATGACTGAACAGTTGTCAAGGTGCGACAAAACTAGGGCCTGTAGGACCTGCCTTGTTGATAGTGTTGTTAAGAAGGCAGAGCATCGCCTTATTATAGACAGACTTCTCCCCATCTTACTACTGCATCAATATGTTTTGACCATGACAGTAAACAATCTAGGGTTACTCCAAGCAGTTTAGTCATCTCAACTTGCTACATTTCCACATGATTTATTACAAGATTTAGTTGAGGTTTAGTGAGTTTTTTGTTCCATATACAATGCTTATGGTTTTAGAAATATTTAGGGCTAACTTATTCCTTGCCACCCACTCTGAAACTAACTGCAGCTCTTTGTTGAGTGTTGCAGTCATTTCAGTCGCTGTAGTAGCTGACGTGTATAGTGTTGAGTCATCCGCATACATAGAAACTATGGCTTTACTCAGTCAATGGCATGTCATTAGTAAAAATTGAAAAAAGCAAGGGGCCTAAACAGCTACCCTGGGAATTCCTGATTCTAAATGGATTGTATTTGATAGGCTTCCATTAAAGAACTCCCTCTGTGTTCTGTTAAACAAGTAACTCTGTATCCACATTATAGCAGGGGGTGTAAAGCCATAACACATATGTTATTCCAGCAGCAGACTATGATCAATAATGTCAAAAGCTGCACTGACGTCTAACAAGACAGCCCCCACAATAATTTTATCATCATTTTCTCTCAGCCAATCATCAGTCATTTGTGTAAGTGCTGTGCATGTTGAGTGTCTATAATGCTGAAATTCTGTTGTCTATTTGTTTACTGGAAAATAGCATTGTATCTGGTCAAACACAATTTTTTCCAGAAGTTTACTAAGGGTTGGTAACAGGCTGATTGGTTGGCTATTTGAGCCAGTAAAGGGGGCTTTACTATTCTTTGGTAGTGGAATGACTTTAGCTTCCCTCCAGGCCTGAGGGCACACGCTCTTTAGTGGGCTTAAATTGAAGATGTGGCAAATAGGAGTGGAAATATCGTCTGCTATTATCCTCAGTAATTTTCCATCTAGATTGTCAGACCCTGGTGGCTTGTCATTGTAGATATACAACAATACTTTTTTCACCTCTTCCACACTGACTTTACGGAATTAAAAAGTACAATTCTTGTCTTTCATAATTTGGTCCGATATACTTGGATGTGTAGTGTCAGCGTTTGTTGCTGGCATGTCATCCCTAAGTTTGCTTATCTTGCCAATGAAAAACTCATTAAAGTAGTTTGCAATATCAGTGGGCTTTGTGATGAATGAGCCGTCTGATTCAATAAATGAAGGAGCCGAGTTGGCTTTTTTCCCCAAAAATGTCATTTAAGGTGCCCCAAAGCTTTTTACTATCATTCTTTATATAATTTATCCTTGTTTAATAGTATAGATTATTTTTATTTAGTTTAGTCACATGATTTCTTAATTTGCAGGACGTTTGCCAATCAGTTGGGCTGCCAGACTTAATTGCCATATCTTTTGCCTCATCCCTCTCAACCATACAATTTTTCAATTCCTCATCAATCCAAGGGGATTTTACAGTTTTTACAGTCATTTTCATAATGGGTGCATGCTTATTAGTAAGTGAAATGCAGCGTCAGGTTGCTCCTCATTACACACCACAGAACAGCAAATATTCTTTACATCAATATATGATTCACTACGAAACGTATTGTATGACTTCTTATACACTACATTAGGCCCAGCCTTTGGAACTTTGGTTTTCCTAGATATGGCTATTATATTGTGATCACTACATCCTATGAATTTGGATACTGCTTTAACCTGTTGGGGATAGGGGGCAGTATTTGCACGGCCGGATAAAAAACCTACCCGATTTAATCTGGTTACTACTCCTGCCCAGTAACTAGAATATGCATATAATTGTTTGATTTGGATAGAAAACACCCTAAAGGTTCTAAAACTGTTTGAATGGTGTCTGTGAGTATAACAGAACTCATTTGGCAGGCCAAAACCTGAGAAGATTCCAAACAGGAAGCGCTCTCTCTGACCATTTCATGGCCTTCTTGATCATCTCTAACCAAAACAGGGGATCTCTGGCATAACGTGACATTTTCTAACGCTCCCATAGGCTCTCAGAAGGCGCCAGAAAGATGAATGGTGGCTTTGCAGGCCATGGCTGAAAAACATTAGCGCTTTTGGATAATGGTCGATCTGAGGACAATGAGACTGGAGGCGCGTGCACGAGCCAACACCATGTTTACTTTCTCTCTCTTTGAACGAAAACAACAACTCCCGGTCGGAATATTATCGCTTTTTTACGAGAAAAATAGCATAAAAATTGATTTTAAACAGCGGTTGACATGCTTCGAAGTACGGTAATGGAATATTTAGAATTTTTTTGTCACGAAACGCGTCGGGCGCGTCACCCTTCTTTACCCTTCGGATAGTGTGTTGAACGCATGAACAAAACGCCGCTATTTGGATATAACTATGGATTATTTGGAACCAAACCAACATTTGTTATTGAAGTAGAAGTCCTGGGAGTGCATTCTGACGAAGAACAGCAAAGGTAATCAAACTTTTCTAATAGTAAATCGGAGTTTGGTGAATACCACACTTGGTGGGTGTCAAAATAGCAAGCGTCCCACCTAGCCCATTAGAGGTTAAAGCAAATATCTGCAGCGTTAGCAAAAATGTGATCAATACATGTTGATGATTTAATTCCTGTGCTGTTTGTAACTACCCTGGTAGGTTGACTGACAACCTGATCCAGGTTGCAGACACTGGTTACAGTTTGAAGAACATGTTCTTCTTTATGATACAGTTGAAGTCGGAAGTTTACATACACTTAGGTTGGAGTCATTAAAACTAGTTTTTCAACCACTCCACAAATTTCTTGTTAACAAATTATAGTTCTGGCAAGTCGGTTAGAACATTTACTTTGTGCATGACACAAAGTAATTTTTCAAACAATTGTTTACAGACAGATTATTTCACTTATAATTCACTGTATCACAATTCCAATGGGTCAGAAGTTAACATACACTAGTTGACTGTGCCTTTAAACAGCTTGGAAAATTCCAGAAAATGATATCATGATTTTAGAAGCTTCCAATAGGCTAATTGACATCATTTGAGTCAATAGGAGGTCTACCTGTGGATGTATTTCAAGGCCTACCTTCAAATTCAGTGCCTCTTTGCTTGACATCATGGCAAAATCAAAAGAAATCAGCCAAGATCTCAGAATTCACAAGTCTGGTTCATCCTTGGGAGCAATTTCCAAACGCCTGAAGGTACCACGTTCATCTGTACAAATAGTACGCAAGTATTAACACCATGGGACCACGCAGCCGTCATACCGCTCAGGAAGGAGACTTATTCTGTCCCCTAGAGATGAACGTACTTTGGTGTGAAAGGTGCTATTCAATCCCAGAACATCAGCAAAGGACCTCGTGAAGATGCTGGAGGAAACAGGCACAAAAATATCTATATCCACAGTAAAACGAGTCCTATATTGACATAACCTGAAAGGCCGCTCAGCAAGGAAGAAGCCACTGCTCCAAAACCGCCATAAAAAAGCCAGACTACGGTTTGCAACTGCACATGGGGACAAAGATGGTACTTTTTGGAGAAATGTCCTCTGGTCTGATGAAACAAAAATAAAACTGTTTGGCCATAATGACCATCGTTATGTTTGGAGGGAAAATGGGGAGGCTTGCAAGCCGAAGAACACCATCCCAACCGTGAAGCACGGGGGTGGTAGCATCATGTTGTGCATCATTTGGCAATGCTACCAAATACTAATTGTGTGTATGTAAACTTCTGACCCACTGGGAATGTGATGAAAGAAATAGAAGCTGAAATAAATCATTCTCTCTGCTATTATTCTGATATTTCACATTCTTAAAATAAAGTGGTGATCACAACTGACCTAAGACAGGGGTTTTTTACTAGGATTAAATGTCAGGAATTGTGAAAAACTGAGTTTAAATGTATTTGGCTAAGGTGTATGTAAACTTCCGATTTCAACTGTATGAAGAAAATGTATTTCAGAATAACAGAATGAGTTTTCCTATTACTGTATGTTATCTGGCTATGTGGCATGCCATGGGTTGTAGGCTTGTTCATTTAGCAGACAAGATGTGTTATTATTTTATATTATATGATTTTATAGTAAGAAGAATATAATTGCACTTAACTGAATAAAATGGAAAGGATATTTTTTTACATTCCTAAAAGTGATAATTTGAAACAGGTCATATAGGCTACGCTAGATTTAGAGTTATTTGATACAAACCCTAGAGTGTCTTAGAAGTCAAAACATATATGGGCTGCATTATGTGACTATAGGCTATTGAAGATTTGAGAAAATCACAAAAAAAGCTTGCACTCTGTTACCTGCCTCAGGCTGCACACACTATTCTCTCATCATATTATCAACCATCAGACTATTCTCAATGTAATGTTGTTTTTACTAATATGTTAAAATTAGTTTTGATTTAGAGTGGCCCATTATCAAATGGGCACGAACAGGAGCAGGGGAAAAAAATACATGTCATCCGCCTATGCACTCGAATAGCGAATGGAAGCCACTTTCTCGCCTGTTCGGGTAGGCTACTCCATGCAATATTTCACTCCATGCATCAACCACTGTTTGAGGAGCATGCAGCATCTCACTGTGAGGCAGGTAATATTCCGCCCAAACTATGTATGCCATGGGCTCCCCAACCCTGTTCCTGCAGCTACCAAGTGCTTAATTTGGGAAACCAAGTGAAATCTGTTCGGGAACATTGAAAGTAACATGTTTTCACAACTAAATATATTTCATTAAACTGTTGACAGCTCTTCTCTCTGCGTGCTTGAGAAAGTAATGAAGTAGAGAGGGGATGAGATCAAAACGCATGGTGGTGATATATTCTGTAGCTAAAGGTAACCTAATATGTCACCCTATTAATTATGAAATTATAAAAACTCCCTACAACTAGGCTATTCATTATTCATTATCAGATATGTGTCAGATATCACCTTTATATCTGCCATTGGTAATAGAACAGTGACTATGTCTGTATGTGTTCACAGATACCTGTATGAAGCCAACACTTGGGAGACTTGCAAGATGTTGTGATGGAGTACAGACTAACAGACAGGCTTGATGCTGATGCCTCTACCTGGAGAGAGACCTAGCACTCAGCAATACAATTATATGACACACATTTATTACTTGTTATTGTCTTTGGTTATTATTGAATCGAGTGGTACTATTAATGGGGAAGGGGGGGTATATGTGTGACACCATACAGGAAAGTATGACGGGTGACATACACTACCGTTCAGAAGTTTGGGGTCACAGAAGGCCAGCATCCTGGAGTCGCTTCTTCACTGTTGATGTAAAGACTGGTGTTTTGCGGGTACTATTTAATGAAGCTGCCAGTTGAGGACTTGGGAGGCGTCTGTTTCTCAAACTAGACACTAATGTACTTGTCCTCTTGTTCAGTTGTGCACCGGGGCCTCCCACTCCTCTTTCTATTCTGGTTAGAGCCAGTTTGTGCTGTTCTGTGAAGGGAGTAGTACACACAAAAATAAGAACCTAACAACGCCTATGTGGATATTCCATAAAAAATCTGCCGTTTCCAGCTATAATTGTCACGACTTCCTCCGAAGTCGGTTCCTCTCCTTGTTCGGGCAGCATTCCGCGGTCGGTGTCACCGGTCTTCTAGCCATCGTCGATCCACTTTTCATTTCCATTTGTTTTCCTACACACCTGGTTTTCATTTCCCTCATTAATTGTTGTGTATTTAACCTCTTACATCTAGACGTTCCGCTAGCGGAACACCTGCTCCAATATCCAATGATAGGCGTGGCGCGAATTACAAATTCCTCAAAAATACAAAAACTTCAATTTTTCAAACATATGACTATTTGACAGCATTTTAAAGACAAGACGCTCCTTTATCTAACCACACTGTCCGATTTCAAAAAGGCTTTACAGCGAAAGCAAAACATTAGATTATGTCAGCAGAGTACCAAGCCAGAAATAATCAGACACCCATTTTTCAAGCTAGCATATAATGTCACAAAAACCCAGAAGACAGCTAAATGCAGCACTAACCTTTGATGATCTTCATCAGATGACACACCTAGGACATTATGTTATACAATACATGCATGTTTTGTTCAATCAAGTTCATATTTATATCAAAAAACAGCTTTTTACATTAGCATGTGACGTTCAGAACTAGCATACGAGTGTTGATATACATTGCAAACACTGGCTCTCGCTAGCTCTCCATAACTGATTTGACAGAGAAATATCAGATAGATAGAATAGCCAAGCTATGCTAGCTAGCTGCTGTCAGCTTGGCTAAATACAAGGTCAGCGCAGGATTTAGCCTACACATACTGTACAACTTCCGGGGAATTTGCTAACAATTTACTAAATTACTCACGATAAACGTTCACAAAAAGCATAACAATTATTTTAAGAATTATAGATACAGAACTCCTCTATGCACTCTATGTCCGATTTTAAAATAGCTTTTTGGTGAAAGCACATTTTGCAATATTCTAAGTACATAGCCCAGCCATCACGGGCTAGCTATTTAGACACCCGGCAAGTTTAGCCTTCACCAAAATCAGTTTTACTATTATAAAAGTTTGATTACCTTTTGTTGTCTTCGTCAGAATGCACTCCCAGGACTGCTACTTCAATAACAAATGTTGGTTTGGTCCAAAATAATCCATCGTTATATCCGAATAGCGGCGTTTTGTTTGTGCGTCCCAGACACTATCCGAAATGGTAAATCAGGGTCGCGCGCATGGCGCAATTCGTGACAAAAAAATTCTAAATATTCCATTACCGTACTTCGAAGCATGTCAACCGCTGTTTAAAATCAATTTTTATGCAATTTATCTCGGAAAAAAGCGATAATATTCCGACCGGGAATCTCCTTTTCGGCAAACAGAGGAAAAATCACAAAGACGGGGGCGGCCAGGGCACGCGCCTAAGCCCACAGTCCCTTGATCGGCCACTTGAGAAAGGCGATAATGTGTTTCAGCCTGGGGCTGGGATGACGACATTCAGGTTTTTCCCGGGCTCTGAGCGCCCACGGAAGACGTAGGAAGTGTCACGTTAGAGCAGAGATCCTTTGTAAAAGATAGAGATGGCAAAGAAGTTCAAGAAATGTTCAGACAGGTCACTTCCTGTAAAGGAATCTCTCAGGTTTTGACCTGCCATTTGAGTTCTGTTATACTCACAGACACCATTCAAACAGTTTTAGAAACTTTGGAGTGTTTTCTATCCAAAGCCAATAATTATATGCATATTCTAGTTACTGGGCAGGAGTAGTAACCAGATTAAATCGGGTACGTTTTTTATCCAGCCGTGAAAATACTGCCCCCTAGCCATAACATGTTAATCCTCTGTTTCCCCCATGTCTTTGTGTGGAATTGTTTGTTTGTAAGTGCTTGTGCACTTGTCTACTGGTGCGCGTCGGGTATTGTACCGATATTGGTTATTTCTTATTGCCGTTGGTTTTGAATTAAACTGCTCCGGCTATTACCTAGTTCTGCTCTCCTGCGTCTGACTTCACTGCCAGCAGTTACGCACCCCTTAAAACAATAGTCATTTACAACATTGACAATATCTACACTGTATTTCTGATTAATTTTGTTATTTTAATGGATTCAAAAAAAGTGTTTTTCTTTCAAAAACAAGGACATTTCTAAGTGACCTCAAACTTTTGAATGGTAGTGTATTTGGCAAGGTAGCCCCAGCACCACCAGACAAAATGTTGATAGGTACAGAATCTGTACCAGCTGTGAATGACAATAAAAGATGCAAGACAAGTGTAATATTCACACATTGTTTTATTAGCAAAACACTGCTTCTACAGTATTATGTGAAGGATGGTTTGTTCTACATGGAACTCTTACGCTTAGAATATCTACATATTCCCAAAGAAACTCTGTAGGCTACTCAGTATGAGAGTGCCATCCTTCTGCATCTCACATCTGCCTGAAGTTACTGAGCTGTGCCTGCCGGACCCATAAGTCAAACTCTGTCATATGCAGGATGGAGTGTCATGCACTCCAACCAACCTGCCACCAGACTGCACGTCCATAACCTGTAATACATTATGTAGATGGAAGGGACTTCATCACTCACTGGAGAATTGAAGACAGAACATCCTCAGATTTGGGCAAACAAACCGTAGAAATAGAAATGCCATTCTAGTTCTGGTTAGACAGCTGAAGTTGTACCCTACACACAACTGATTTTGATTTGTTAGGTGACGTGTAGGTATACTGTCTTTATAAACACATCAACATGATATTTATAGCAGATATACAGTTTTGTTTTTGTAACACGAACACACACAAGCTGGGCGATGTATCTCCTGGGAAAGAAATAACAGTGGACATAATATTGTAGGACTACTGTGTTGACTGAAGACCGTAGCAAGGTGTTGTAGAACGAGTGTTGATATACATTGCAAACACTGGCTCTCGCTAGCTCTCCATAACTGATTTGACAGAGAAATATCAGATAGATAGAATAGCCAAGCTATGCTAGCTAGCTGCTGTCAGCTTGGCTAAATACAAGGTCAGCGCAGGATTTAGCCTACACATACTGTACAACTGAATTACCTGACCATCTTGAGATGGTGAGTCAGTAAGAAGGGGAGAAGTCCTCAAATTCAAAAAAGTTGTTGTTTCCATAGCAAAGCTAGCTTGCTTACCTTGTTGTACTCACTACCACACCACAAGACAACTCTCGTTTGCCTTCAGTCATGGCCGCTAGCATTTCATAATGAGCATTGATGAAAAACAAGGCCAAATCATTAAGTGCAGTCGCCCTTTAACCCTTTGTCCTTCACCGGCTCTGACTCTCGTCGGATGTAGCAGGGCTTACAAACTATTACGGACTACATCAAACCAATCATATAGAAAACCCTAGACCCACTCCAATTCGCATACTGCCCCAACAGATCCACAGATGACGCAATCTCAATCGCACTCCAGACTGCCCTTTCCCACCTGGACAAAAGGAACACCAATGTGAGAATGCAATTCATTGACTACAGCCCAGCATTCAACAGCATAGTGCCCACGAAGCTCATCACTAAGCTAAGGACCCTGGGACTAAACACCTCCCTCTGCAACTGGATCCTGGACTTCCTGACGGGCTTCTCCCAGGTGGTAAGGGTAGGTAACAACACATCCGCCACGCTGATCCTCAAGACGGGGGCCCCTCAGGGGTGCGTGATTAGTCCTCTCTTGTACTCCCTGTTCACCCACGAATGCGTGTCCAAGCACGACTCTAACGCCATCATTAAGTTTGCTGATGACACAACAGTTGTAAGCCTGATCACCAACAATGATGAGACAGCCTGTAGGGAGGAGGTCAGAGACCTGGCAGTGAGGTATCAGGACAACAACCTCTCTCTCAACGTGATCAAGACAAAGGAGCTGATCGTGGACTACAGGGAAAGGAGGGCCGAACACACCCCCATTCACATCGAGGGGGCTGTAGTGGAGCGGGTTGAGAATTTCAAGTTCCTTGGTGTCCACATCACCAAACTATCATGGTCCAAACACACCAAGACAGTTGTGAAGAGGGCACAACAACACCTTTCCCCCTCAGGAGACTGAAAAGATTTGACATGGGTCCCCAGATCCTCAAAATGTTCAACAGCTGCACAATCGAGAGGATCCTGACCGATTGCATCACCGACTGGTATGGCAACTGCTCGGCATCCGACTGTAAGGCCCTACCGAGGGTAGTGCGTATGGCCCAGTACATCACTGGGGCCAATCTTCCTGCCATCCAGGACCTATACTAGGTGGTTTTTACACTGCCACTTGCTGTTTACATGTACAAATTACCTGGACTAACCTATGTCCCCACACATTGACTAAATACCAGTAACCCCTTGAATATAGCCTCGTTATTGTTATTTTAATTGATTGACTTTTTATTTTTGACTTTTGTTTATTTAGTAAATATTTTCTTAACTCTATTTCTTGAACTGCATTGCTGGTTAAGTGCTTGTAAATAAGCATAAATAATCTGTTGTATTTGGCACGTGACAAATACAATTTGATTTTACATAGCCCCCATTGGCATCGTCTGAAATATTAAGAGTAATATTTTGGATCATAATCCTTCTTTTGAATTGAATTCCTTTATTTGTCTCCATGAACACTTCACTAATATTTAGCCATACAAAAGGTGTGAATACCAGAAATAGAGATCAACAATAGGCCTAGTTCATGCAACACTGCATATTCCCAAAACATATCAAGTGATTATTTTACATTGCACCATGTGTTGTATGGAGTATATCTCTCCACACAGCCAGTCTCAGACATCTAAGATAAATGTTCCATTTGTTGGCAGATAGTGGGTCTGGCTAGCAGGGTGGCGGGGGTTGGGTCGATGGGGTGTGACTCTTTCTCAGCTCACCTGATATCCAATAAGTCTAGTGGATTGCACACACACACCAAACACACACCCACACACGTAACCACACACATGTAACCACACACACACACAACCCCACACACACACACAGCTCCCTCATCATGTGTCATTGAGTGTCATAACTCTCAGCTTCTCAAGGTGCCCAAAGGTCACAGATGCCAATGTGTTAATGTCCCAGCTGCTGTGTGTGTCTATCACAGAGAGGCCTAGCTTAGCGGTTAAGAGCTTTGGGCCAGTAACTGAAAGATTGCTGGTTCGAGTCCTGAGCCAACTCTGTGAAAAATCTGTCAATGTATCCTTGAGCAAGGCCCTCAACCTTAACTGCTCATGTAAGACGCCCTGGATATAAGTGTCTGCTAAGTGTGTAAAATGCTCTGCCAGCTCTGCCTGACCACAAACTGGGACAAGCTACAGTACATGCTTCTCATGACACCATCTCTCTCTCTACGTCAGCTCTTGGCTTTTCTCTTTTCCAATCCAGAGGAAAGCATATTTCAGATATATCAGCAGACCATTGGAACAAATGCGTCACATTATCAAATTGATGTGGGATTTGTGATGTTGATGTGATGTTGATGCCTCATTTCTGTTTCACTAAACACTTAAAAATACATTTGCTTTTATTTTGGCATTCATTGCTGTTGACTATCACATACCAATAATAGTTGCTGTCTCATGCACTCATCCCTATGTTTGTTACTGTTTTGATTTACATTCTCCTGCTCATTGCTGTTCTCACTGAAACCTAAAGGTGGCACTGTTGCCTTTCAGAGTTTATCTGG
This sequence comes from Salmo salar, assembly GCF_965601325.2. Lineage (NCBI taxonomy): Eukaryota > Metazoa > Chordata > Actinopteri > Salmoniformes > Salmonidae > Salmo > Salmo salar. The sequence continues at coordinate 19,585,545 of NC_138313.1, forward strand.
TCCACATTCCTCCATAATAATCTAGTTAAAGTTGTTCAGGATGTAAATTTGTAAACAAAGTTTAAATATATGATACCAGCATGTAATAAATGTAGAACTCAGATTCTAATGGCACTGCCAAATCCTTTGAGACAATGACAAAGAGTAGCTGTAGTATAAAACAACCCCTTATAGAAAGAATGTATCCTTATTGATGAATGTTTTTCTTATTATAGCAATTGTACATCCCTATGTTGTGGGTGCTGAGTCATACTATAAAATTATCATGCCATTTTTACCCATTCAACCACCAGCATATAAACACCCTTCACTACGTTGTTCAGAGAGGTAATGTACCACACACACTCAGGCAGCAGAAAGGAGAGGCTTCTCCCAACATCTCAGGTCAACACACAGTAGGGGGCAAACAAGACCCTTGAATAAACCACTACATATCAGCTGAATGGGATAGCATATACTGTATGTGTGTGTGGAAGGTGGAGAGACACACTCCCCTCCATATTGATTTGGACAGTGAAGCTAAAACGACTGTATAGAATGTCTCCATTTATTTGAGGGTATTTTCATACATATCTGTTTTACCGTTTAGAAATGAATGCATTTTATGTATCTCGTCCCCCCATTTGAAGGTGTCATAAGTATTTGGACATATTCACTTACAGTGTATTACATTTAGTCAAAAGTCTACTATTTGGTCCCATATTCCTACCACGCTATGATTACATTAACCTGTTGGGTCTAGGGGGCAGCATTTGCACGTCTGGATAAAAAAAATGTACCCGATTTAATCTGGTTACTAATCCTACCCAGTAACTAGAATATGCATATACTTATTATATATGGATAGAAAACACTCTAAAGTTTCTAAAACTGTTTGAATGGTGTCTGTGAGTATAACAGAACTCATTTGGCAGGCAAAACCCTGAGACATTTTCTGACAGGAAGTGGATACCTGATGTGTTGTATTACCTTTAAACCTATCCCATTGAAAAACACAGGGGCTTAGGAATATTTTGGCACTTCCTATTGCTTCCACTAGATGTCACCAGCCTTTACAAAGTGTTTTGAGTCTTCTGGAGGGAGATCTGACCGAACAAGAGCCATGGAACGGTGATGTCCCATTAGACACCTGGCGCGCTACTTCATGTTGGGTACCCTCGTTCCAATACGTTATAAAAGACTATGCATTCGTCCACCTTGAATATTATTCATGTTCTGGTTAAAAAAGGCCCTAATGATTTATGCTATACAACGTTTGACATGTTTGAACGAACGGAAATATATTTTTTCCCCTCGTTCATGACGAGAAGTCCGGCTGGCTTACATCATGTGCTAACGAGACGGAGATTTTTGGACATAAATGATGAGCTTTTTTGAACAAAACTACATTCGTTATGGACCTGTGATACCTGGAAGTGACATCTGATGAAGAGAATCAAAGGTAATGGATTATTTACATAGTATTTTCGATTTTAGATCTCCCCAACATGACGTCTAGTCTGTATCGCAACGCGTATTTTTCTGGGCGCAGTGCTCAGATTATTGCAAAGTGTGATTTCCCAGTAAGGTTATTTTTAAATCTGGCAAGTTGATTGAGTTCAAGAGATGTAAATCTATAATTCTTTAAATGACAATATAATATTTTACCAATGTTTTCTAATTTTAATTATTTAATTTGTGACGCTGACTTGACTGCCGGTTATTGGAGGGAAACGATTTCCTCAACATCAATGCCATAGTAAAACGCTGTTTTTGGATATAAATATGAACTTGATAGAACTAAAAATGCATGCATTGTCTAACATAATGTCCTAGGAGTGTCATCTGATGGAGATTGTAAAAGGTTAGTGCATCATTTTAGCTGGTTTTATGGTTTTGGTGACCCTGTCTTTGACTTGACAAAACATTACACACAACTCTTGTAAATGTACTGTCCTAACATACTCTAAATTTATGCTTTCGCCGTAAAACCTTTTTGAAATCGTAAAACGTGGTTAGATTAAGGAGATGTTTATCTTTCAAATGGTGTAAAATAGTTGTATTTTTGAAAAATTTGAATTTTGACATTTATTTGGATTCAAATTTGCCGCTCTTGAAATGCACCTGCTGTTGATGGAGTGCACCACGGGTGGCACGCTAGCGTCCCACCTAGCCCCAAGAGGTTAAGCTTGTGACACTACAAACTTGTTGGATGCATTTGCAGTTTGTTTTGGTTGTGTTTCAGATTATGCTTGTGTCCAATATAAATGAATGGTAAATCATTAATTATGTTATTTTGGAAACTCTTACCCTAACCCTAGCCTTAACCCTTACCCTAGCCCTTACTCTAAACCTATTCTATTCTAATTCTATTCTTATTTACAATAAAAGTGACTCAAAAATGACACAATACACTATTTACTATTAATTTATATTGGGCACAACATAATCTGAAACATACAAGTTTGTAGAGCCACAAGCTTGATGTAGTCATTTTGTGCTAGGAATATAGGACCAAATACTAAACTTTTGACTAAATGTAATATACTATAAGCAAATTTGTCAAATTACTTATGACACCTTCAAAATAGGGTAACTAGATACATAAAGTGCTTTCATTTCTAAACAGTAAAACAGATATGTATGAAAATACATTCAAATAAAAGGTGACATTATACTGTCGACATATATAAAACATTTGATCTCAAAATGCTGGAGTATAGAGCCAAATTAAAAGCGTTAGCTTCACTGTCGAAATAAATACGTATTGGAGCTTACATGCGCACAGAGTGTGAGAGCGAGAAGAGAGAGTAGAGTAAATAGGGGGTAAGAAAGTAGAAAGAGAATAGCAAAAGAATAGAGAGAGGGAGGATCAATGAGAAACTGTGCAATGTATGTAATGTGAGTGTGAGTTGGTGTGTATGACAGAGAGAGAGAGAGACAAAAATATTTAGAGAGAAAGAAAGAGGGAGAGAGAGAAAGAGAGAAAAAGAGAGTAAAGAAAGAGCAAGAGGAAAGAGTGAGAGTCTAAGTCTGATACACCTTTCTAACCAATACATTTTGACACCAACTTTAATATGCCGGCAACTTTTTTGCAGACTTTTCTTTATATTTTAAAAGGTATTGCACGCAACAAAGCCTGTACATTTATTTTGTAGTCTTAATTACTGTAATATGTTTAGAAGTCCCGACAACCCCTCAATATAAATGTTCCCTGTCATCTTATGGGCTTTGGCACGCATGAAATCATGAACATTCGATTGTTGTTCTCTGACATTAAACTTGTACTTGTCATTATGAAAAAGTATTAACAAAACACCAGTTTGCATGCATCAGCCTGGTCCAAATAGCAACATTACCTGCTAAAAAATGTTCACACAATAAAACTTCAAAATGTGTTTAGGTTATGTAAATCTAGCAAGCATGGCGACTTAAAAAAAACTACCTGGACAATGTTTTGGTTGCTAGCTAGCTTGTTAGCTAACTTAGCTATTCAACTGGCTAGCCAGCTCATATAATTACCAGAACATTCACTACAAAACCAAAAGTATGTGCACACTTGCTCATCGAAAATCTCATCACAAAATCATTGGCATTAGTATGGAGTTGGTCCCCCCTTTGCTGCTATAACAGCCTACACTCTTCTGGAAAGGCTTTCCACTAGACTTGCTTCCAATCAGCCGCAAAAGCATGAGTGAGGTTGGGCACTGATGTTGGGCGATTACGCCTGGCTCGCAGTCGGCGTTCCAATTCATCCCAAAGATGTTCGATGGGGGGGCCAGTCAAGTTATTCCACAACATTTTACATTTACGTCATTTAGCAGACGCTCTTATCCAGAGTGCATTCACCTTATGATATCCAGTGGAACAACCACTTTACAATAGTACATCTATATCTTTTTTGGGGGGGGTTAGAAGGATTACTTTATCCTATCCCAGGTATTCCTTAAAGAGGTGGGGTTTCAGGTGTCTACGGAAGGTGGTGATTGACTCCGCTGTCCTGGCGTCGTGAGGGAGCTTGTTCCACCATTGGGGTGCCAGAGCAGTGAACAGTTTTGACTGGGCTGAGCGGGAACTGTGCTTCCGCAGAGGTAGGGGGGCCAGCAGGCCAGAGGTGGATGAATGCAGTGCCCTTGTTTGGGTGTAGGGCCTGATCAGAGCCTGAAGGTACGGAGGTGCCGTTCCCCTCACAGCTCCGTAGGCAAGCACCATGGTCTTGTAGCAGATGGGAGCTTCAACTGGAAGCCAGTGGAGTGTGCGGAGGAGCGGGGTGACGTGAGAGAACTTGGGAAGGTTGAACACCAGATGGGCTGCGGCGTTCTGGATGAGTTGTAGGTGTTTAATGGCACAGGCAGGGAGCCCCGCCAACAGGGAGTTGCAGTAATCCAGACGGGAGATGACAAGTGCCTGGATTAGGACCTGCGTAAGACAGGGTCGTACTCTGCGAATGTTGTATAGCATGAACCTACAGGATCGGGTCACCGCCTTGATGTTAGCGGAGAACGGCAGGGTGTTGTCCAGGGTCACGCCGAGGCTCTTAGCACTCTGGGAGGAGGACACAATGGAGTTGTCCACCGTGATGGCGAGATCATGCCGTCTTGCCGAGGTTCAGCTTGAGGTGGTGATCCGTCATCCACACTGATATGTCTGCCATACATGCAGAGATGCGAATCGCCACCTGGTTATCAGAAGGGGGAAAGGAGAAGATTAATTGTGTGTCGTCTGCGTAGCAATGATAGGAGAGACCATGTGAGGATATGACAGAGCCAAGTGACTTAGTGTATAGCGAGAATAGGAGAGGGCCTAGAACTGAGCCCTGGGGGACACCAGTGGTGAGAGCACGTGGTGCGGAGACGGATTCTCGCCACGCCACCTGGTAGGAGCAATCTGTCAGGTAGGACGCAATCCAAGAGTGAGCCGCGCCGGAGATACCCAACTCAGAGAGGGTGGAGAGGAGGATCTGATGGTTCACAGTATCAAAGGCAGCAGATAGGTCTAGAAGGATGAGAGCAGAGGAGAGAGAGTTAGCTTTAGCAGTGCGGAGAGCCTCCGTGACGCAGAGAAGAGCAGTCTCAGTTGAATGACCAGCCTTGAAACCTGACTGATTTGGATCAAGAAGGTAATTCTGAGAGAGATAGCAGAAGAGCTGGCCAAGGACGGCACATTCAAGAGTTTTGGAGAGAAAAGAAAGAAGGGATACTGGTCTGTAGTTGTTGACATCGGAGGGATCGAGTGTAGGTTTTTTGAGAATCTCAACAAATCATTTCTGTATGGACCTCTCTTTGTGCACAGGGGCATTGTCATGCTGAAACAGGAAAGGGCCTTCCCCAAACTTTTGACACAAAGTTGGAAACAGAATCATCTAGAATGTCATTGTATGCTGTAGCATTAAGAATTCCCTTCACTGGAACTAAGGGGTGTTGCCCGAACCATGAAAAACAGCCCCAGACCATTATTCCTCCTCCACCAAACTACAGTTGGCACAATGCATTCGTGCAGGTAATGTTCTCCTGGCATCCACCAAACCCAGATTAGTCCGTCGGACTGCCAGATGGTGAAGAGTTATTCATCACTCCAGAGAACGAGTTTCCACTTTTCCATAGTCCAATGGCGGCGAGGTTTACACCACTCCATCTTACGCTTGGCATTGCGCATGGTGATCTTAGGCTTGTATACATATATTTTGAAAATATATTTTCCTTTATTATTTTTTACTATCCCTACCACCCCTCCCATAATTGGAGTAAACTAATGAAGAACAACACTAGGCTTCTACTTCCACCTTATACCTACTATATACAGTTTACGGAAACAATCTATTTTACAATAGTTATATTTTGTTTGATAAACATTTCTGCTAAAAGTATTACTACATTATTTATCGATTGACTATGACTTTTCAAATCACCCAGTAGTGCTATCTGCAGAGTTAGCTCCAGGTAAATGTTGCAATTCTTCTGCCATTCCTGGACCTGTGACAAAAACAATCTACATATGGATAGTACCAAATTAAATGATCTATTGACTATGTTTCTTCACAGCAAAATATGCAGAGCTGGGAAGGTTGAATCCCCTATATACTGTATATAACATTCTATTGGTTGCAAGAATTCTGTATAATAGTTTAAATTGATAAATTCTAAGTAACAGTTCATAAACCATGTACCATGGAATTGTTACATAAAAAATATCTTCCAAACTATTTTGCAATCTATATGGCACAGCTGTCATTTTTTTGGTCTTTAAATGAAACTGGTATACTTTTTTACTTAACACAATTTTCTTTAATCAATTTTGGTCTTTAATGCAGGGCCGACAGACAAGTTCCTTTCTTTTCCCCCTTCCATTTGCCTTTTCCATTTTTTGCATTAATGCTGCAATTAGTTGGTTGAAATTTTGGGTAGAGCAGACATTTCCATATATTTTTGTTAGTTGCATGTGTGACGTAACTCCACCAGTCCTATTAATATAATTTACAAAGATTATACCTTTTTAAAAATTTGTATCGAAAAAGTATGTTTTTTGGATCAATTAGTATAATTGAGGTTAACAGTATTTGTTTTACTATTTGTCTTTTCTGGTGTATTAAACTGAAATTGCAACCAACTTTCTATAGCATTATTTTAGAGATTATTTCATTTTCAAAGAACCCAAAAGTGAAATGTTGTAATCTGAATAAAAGGGAAAAGGCCACTCTTGAACATGGGGTGAGACATTCTTAATAATTTGCTAGTGAACCAGTTCAGATTTAAGTATAACTTTTGTATGACTGACACCTTTAGTGAGAAGTCTAATGCTTTAATATTTTATCATTTCTGCCATCCGAAATCATATTTATTATATAAATAGGCCCTTTTCATTTTGTCTGGCTTGCCATTCGAAATAAAATTGAATATTTTTTGATCATATAATTTAAAAAACAGGAGTAGGCAAGACCGTACTCAAATAGGTAAATTGGGATATGACTAAAGAGTTCATCAGGGTGATTATTTCACAAATAGACAGGTATTTTCCTTACCATGGTAGGAAGACCACCAGTCCCTCCTGCAGCAAAGCACCAACACGACATGATGCTGCCACCCCGGTGCTTCGCGGTTGGGATGGTGTTCTTCGGCTTCCAAGCCTCCCCCTTTTTCCTCCAAACATAACGATGGTCATTATGGCCAAACAGTTCTATTTTTGTTTCATCACACCAGAGGACATTTCCCCAAAAAGTACGATCTTTGTCCCCATGTGCAGTTGCAAATCGTAGTCTGGCTTTTTATGGCGGTTTTGGAGCAGTGGCTTCTTTCTTGCTGAGCGGCCTTTCAGGTTATGTCGATATTGGACTCGTTTTACTGTGGATATAAATACTTTTGTACCTGTTTCCTCCAGCATCTTCATAATGTCCTTTGCCGTTGTTCTGGGATTGATTTGCACTTTTCGCACCAAAGTACGTTCATCTCTAGGAGACAGAACGCGTCTCCTTCCTGAGCGGTATGACGGCTGCGTGGTCCCATGGTGTTTATACTTGCATACTATTATTTGTAAGATGAACGTGGTACCTTCAGGCATTTGGAAATTGCTCCCAAGGCTGAACCAGACTTGTTCTAGAGTTGAACTCTGAACCAGAGTTCTAAAAAAGGTACACCTCCAATTGATTCTAATGATGTCAATTAGCCTATCAGAAGCTTCTAAAGCCATGACATCATTTTCTGGAATTTTCCAAGCTGTTTAAAGGCACAGTCAACGTAGTGTATGTAAACTTCTGACCCACTGGAATTGTGATGCAGTGCATTATAAGTGAAATAATCTGTCTGTAAACAATTGTTGGTAAAATGATTTGTGTCATGCACAAAGTAGACCGACTTGCCAAAACTTTAGTTTGTTATCAAGAAATGTGTGGAGTGTTTGAAAAACAGGTTTTAATGACTCCAACCTAATTGTATGTACACTTCCGACTTCAACTGTATATATACACTACCGTTCAAAAGTTTGGGGCCACTTAGAAAAGCACATTTTTTGTCCATTAAATTAACATCAAATTCATCAGAAATACAGTGTTGACATTGTTAATGTTGTAAATGACTATTGTAGCTGGAAACGGCTGATTTTTAATGGAATATCTACATAGGCATACAGATGCCAATTATCAGCAAGTGTTCCAATGGCACGTTGTGTTAGCTAATCCAAGTTTATAATTTTAAAAGGCTAATTGATCATTAGAAAACCCTTTTTTAATGATGTTAGCACAGCTGAAAACTGTTGTCCTGATTAAAGAAACAATAAAACTGGCCTTCTTTAGACTTCTTTTGTTGAGTGTCTGGAGCATTTGTGGGTTCGATTACAGGCTCAAAATTGCAAGAAACAAATAACTTTCTTCCGAAGCTTGTCAGTCTATTCTTGTTCTGAGAAATGAAGGCGACTCCATGCGAGAAATTGCCAAGGAACTGAAGATCTCATACAACACTGTGTACTACACCCTTCACAGAACAGCGCAAACTGGCTCTAACCAGAATAGAAAGAGGAGTGGGAGACCCCAGTGCACAACTGAAGAAGAGGACAAGTACATTCGAGTGTCAAGTTCCTCAACTGGCAGCTTCATTAAATAGTACCCGCAAAACACCAGTCTCAACATCAACAGTGAAGAGGCAACTCCGGGATGCTGGCCTTCTAGGCGGAGTTCCTCTGTCGAGTGTCTGTGTTCTTTTGCCCATCTTAATCTTGTCTTTTTATTGGCCAGTCTGAGATATGGGTTTTTCTTTGCAACTCTGCATAGAAGGCCAGCATCCCGGAGTTGCCTCTTCACTGTTTACGTTGAGACTGGTGGATATGATTTTACATGAACAAGCTTGAGACTTGAGAGAGGGGAACGTTAAGAAGAATTACAAAGTTGTCTAAATCAATTAACTTGTTGGGGCTAGGGGGCAGTATTTTCACGGCTGGATAAAAAAACGTACCCGATTTAATCTGGTTACTAATCCTACCCAGTAACTAGAATATGCATATACTTATTATATATGGATAGAAAACACCCTAAAGTTTCCAAAACTGTTTGAATGGTGTCTGTGAGTATAACAGAACTCATTTGGCAGGCAAAACCCTGAGACAGATTTTGACAGGAAGTGGATACCTGATGTGTTGAATTACCTTTAACCTGTTGGGTCTAGGGGGCAGCATTTGCACGTCTGGATAAAAAAAATGTACCCGATTTAACCTGTTGGGTCTAGGGGGCAGCATTTGCACGTCTGGATAAAAAAAATGTACCCGATTTAATCTGGTTACTAATCCTACCCAGTAACTAGAATATGCATATACTTATTATATATGGATAGAAAACACTCTAAAGTTTCCAAAACTGTTTGAATGGTGTCTGTGAGTATAACAGAACTCATTTGGCAGGCAAAACCCTGAGACATTTTCTGACAGGAAGTGGATACCTGATGTGTTGTATTGACTTTAAACCTATCCCATTGAAAAACACAGGGGTTTAGGAATATTTTGGCACTTCCTATTGCTTCCACTAGATGTCACCAGCCTTTACAAAGTGTTTTGAGTCTTCTGGAGGGAGATCTGACCGAACAAGAGCCATGGAACGGTGATGTCCCATTAGACACCTGGCGCGCTACTTCATGTTGGGTACCCTCGTTCCAATACGTTATAAAAGACTATGCATTCGTCCACCTTGAATATTATTCATGTTCTGGTTAAAAAAGGCCCTAATGATTTATGCTATACAACGTTTGACATGTTTGAACGAACGGAAATATATTTTTTCCCCTCGTTCATGACGAGAAGTCCGGCTGGCTTACATCATGTGCTAACGAGACGGAGATTTTTGGACATAAATGATGAGCTTTTTTGAACAAAACTACATTCGTTATGGACCTGTGATACCTGGAAGTGACATCTGATGAAGAGAATCAAAGGTAATGGATTATTTACATAGTATTTTCGATTTTAGATCTCCCCAACATGACGTCTAGTCTGTATCGCAACGCGTATTTTTCTGGGCACAGTGCTCAGATTATTGCAAAGTGTGATTTCCCAGTAAGGTTATTTTTAAATCTGGCAAGTTGATTGCGTTCAAAAGATGTAAATCTATAATTCTTTAAATGACAATATAATATTTTACCAATGTTTTCTAATTTTAATTATTTAATTTGTGACGCTGACTTGACTGCCGGTTATTGGAGGGAAACGATTTCCTCAACATCAATGCCATAGTAAAACGCTGTTTTTGTATATAAATATGAACTTGATAGAACTAAAAATGCATGCATTGTCTAACATAATGTCCTAGGAGTGTCATCTGATGGAGATTGTAAAAGGTTAGTGTATCATTTTAGCTGGTTTTATGGTTTTGGTGACCCTGTCTTTGACTTGACAAAACATTACACACAACTCTTGTAAATGTACTGTCCTAACATACTCTAAATTTATGCTTTCGCCGTAAAACCTTTTTGAAATCGTAAAACGTGGTTAGATTAAGGAGATGTTTATCTTTCAAATGGTGTAACATAGTTGTATTTTTGAAAAATTTGAATTTTGACATTTATTTGGATTCAAATTTGCCGCTCTTGAAATGCACCTGCTGTTGATGGAGTGCACCACGGGTGGCACGCTAGCGTCCCACCTAGCCCCAAGAGGTTAAGCCTATGCCATTGAAACACACAGGATCTTATTAATGTTTTGGCACTTCCTATTGCTTCCACTAGATGTCACCAGCCTTTACAAAGTGTTTTGAATCTTCTACTATGAGATCTGACCGAACAAGAGCCTTGGAACGGTGATGGCCGATTAGACTCTGGCGCGCGAGTTCATGTTGGGTACCCTCGTTCCAATACGTTTTAAAAGAGAATGCATTCGTCCACCTTGAATATTATTCATGTTCTGGTTAAAAAAGGCACTAATGATTTATGCTATACAACGTTTGACATGTTTGAACGAACGTAAATATATTTTTTCCCCTCGTTCATGACGAGAAGTCCGGCTGGCTTAGATCATGTGCTAACAACACGGAGCTTTTTGGACATAAATGATGAGCTTTTTTGAACAAAACTACATTCGTTATGGACCTGGGATTTATGGAAGTGACATCTGATGAAGAGAATCAAAGGTAATGGATTATTTACATAGTATTTTCGATTTTAGATCTCTCCAACATGGCCGTTTGTCTGTATCGCAAAGCGTATTTTTCTGGGCGCAGTGCTCAGATTATTGCAAAGTGTGATTTCCCAGTAAGGTTATTTTTAAATCTGGCAAGTTGATTGCGTTCAAGAGATGTAAATCTATAATTCTTTAAATGACAATATAATATTTTACCAATGTTTTCTAATTTTAATTATTTAATTTGTGGTGCTGACTTGACTGCCGGTTATTGGAGGGAAACGATTTCCTGAACATCAACGCCATAGTAAACCGCTGTTTTTGGATATAAATATGAACTTGATAGAACTAAAAATGCATGTATTGTCTAACATAATGTCCTAGGAGTGTCATCTGATGGAGATTGTCAAAGGTTAGTGCATCATTTTAGCTGGTTTTATGGTTTTGGTGACGCCTGTCTTTGAATTGACAAAACATTACACACAGCTATTGTCAATGTACTCTCCTAACATAATCTAACTTTATGCTTTCGCCGTAAAACCTTTTTGAAATCGGACAACGTGGTTAGATTAAGGAGATGTTTATCTTTCAAAGAGTGTAAGATAGTTGTATGTTTGAAAAATTTGAATTTTGACATTTATTTGGTTTCAAATTTGCCGCTCTTGAAATGCACCTGCTGTTGATAGGGTGCACCACGGGTGGCACGCTAGCGTCCCACATAGCCCCAAGAGGTTAATCAGATAACTTTTTTGAACATGCCTACACTGGAGTTGCTAGGAGGTCAAATGGGTCTATAGTGCGTATCTGTAATTCACAACCAAAAAATAACTGGCTAAAGCTCTAGTTTTCTATGGAAGAACATTTTTACATTTAATCATTAAAAACATCTTACAGATCCATTCAGGGGGTGGGATTGAGTCCAGGTTTGACTTTACAAGACAAGAGGGAATGTTACAAGGTGCTGCACTGCTTCAAACAAAAGCTACAGCAACCGTCTGCTTACAGCACAATGACATACAAAGTCTTGAGATAGCATAAGCTTCTTCATTGTCTTTCTCTCTCTTTCTATCCCTTAATTCCTTTCTTTCTCGCTCACTCTGCCTTCCTCTCTCTTTCAATTCAATTCAAGGGGCTTTATTGGCATGGGAAACATATGTTAACATTGCCAAAGCAAGTGAGGTAGATAATATACAAAATTGAAATAAACAATAAAAATGAACAGTAAACATTACACTCACAGAAGTTCCAAAAGAATAAAGACATTACAAATGTCATATTATGTATATATACAGTGTTGTAACGATGTACCAGTGGTTAAAGTACAAAAGGGAAAATAAATAAGCATAAATATGGGTTATATTTACAATGGTGTTTGTTCTTCACTGGTTGACCTTTTCGTGTGGCAACAGATCACAAATCTTGCTGCTGTGATGGCACACTGTGGTATTTCACCCAGTAGATATGGGAGTTTATCAACATCGGGTTTGTTTTCAAATTATTTGTGGATCTGTGTAATCTGAGGGAAATATGTGTCTCTAATATGGTCATACATTTGGCAGGAGGTTAGGAAGTGCAGCTCAGTTTCCACCTCATTTCGTGGGCAGTGTGCACATAGCCTTGAGAGCCAGGTCTGCCTACGGCGGCCTTTCTCAATAGCAAGGCTATGCTCACTGAGTCTGTACATAGTCAAAGCTTTCCTTAAGTTTGGGTCAGTCACAGTGGTCAGGTATTCTGCCACTGTGTACTCTCTGTTTAGGGCTAAATAGCATTCTAGTTTGCTCAGTTTTTTCCAATGTCTCAAGTAATTATCTTTTTGTTTTCTCATGATTTGGTTGGGTCTAATTGTGTTGCTGTCCTGGGGCTCTGTGGGGTATTTGTGAACAGAGCCCCAGGACCAGCTTGCTTATGGGACTCTTCTCCAGGTTCATCTCTCTGTAGGTGATAGCTTTGTTATGGAAGGTTTGGGAATCACTTCCTTTTTGGTGGTTGTAGAATTTAATGTCTCTTTTCTGGATTTTGATAATTAGCGGGTATCGGCCTAATTCAGCTCTGCATGCATTATGTGGTGTTCTACGTTGTACATGGAGGATATTTCTGCTGAATTCTGCTTGCAGAGTCCCAATTTGGTGTTTGTCCCATTTTGTGAATTCTTGGTTGGTGAGTGGACCCCAGACCTCACAAACATAAAGGGCAATGGGTTCTATAACTGATTCAAGTATTTTTAGCCAGTAATTGCTATGTCAAATTTAATATGTTCTTTTGATGGCATAGAATGCCCTTCTTGCCTTGTCTCTCAGATCGTTCACAACTTTGTGGAAGTTACCTGTGACGCTGATGTTTAGGCCAAGGTATGCATAGTTTTTTGTGTGCTGTAGGGCAACGGTGTCTAGATGGAATTTGTATTTGTGGTCCTGGCGACTGGACCTTTTTTGGAACACCATTATTTTGGTCTTACTGAGATTTACTGTCATGGCCCAGGTCTGGCATAATCTGTGCAGAAGATTTAGGTGCTGCTGTAGGCCCTCCTTGGTTGGTGACAGAAGCACCAGATCATCAGAAAACAGTAGACATTTGACTTCAGATTCTAGTAGGGTGAGGCTGGGTGCTGCAGACTGTTTTAGTGCCCTCACCAATTCGTTGATATATATGTTGAAGAGTGTGGGGCTTAAGCTGCATCCCTGTCTCACCCCACAGCCCTGTGGGAAGAAATGTGTGTGTTTTTTGCCTATTTTAACCACACACTTGTTGTTTGTGTACATTAATTTTATAATGTTTATGTTTTTTCCCCAACACCACTTTCCATGAATTTGTATAGCAGACCCTCATGCCAAATTGAGTCGAAGGCTTTTTTTAAAATCAACAAAGCATGAGAAGGCTTTGCCTTTGTTTTGGTTTGTTTGTTTGTCAATTAGGGTGTGCAGGGTGAATACGTGGTCTGTTGTACGATCATTTGGTAAAAAGCCAATTTGACATTTGCTCAGTGCATTGTTTTCACTGAAGAAATGTACAAGTCTGCTGTTAATGATAATGCAGACGATTTTCCCAAGGTTGCTGTTGACTCATATTCCACGGTAGTTATTGGGGTCAAATTTGTCTCCACTTTTGTGGATTGGGTTGATCAGGCCTTCCAAATATTCTAAATATTGGGGAAGATGCCAGAGCTAAGGATGATATTAAAGAGTTTTAGTATAGCCAATTGGAATTTGTTGTCTGTATATTTGATAATTTCATGGAGGATACCATCAACACCACATGCCTTTTTGGGTTGGAGGGTTTTTATTTTGTCCTGTAGCTCATTCAAGGTAATTGGAGAATCCAATGGGTTCTGGTAATCTTGAATAGTTGATTCTAATATTTGTATTTGAACATGTATATGTTTTTGCTGTTTGTTCTAGAGCCAAAAATATTGGAGAAGTGGTTTACCCATACATCTCCATTTTGGATAGATAATTCTTTGTGTTGTTGTTTGTTTAGTGTTTTCCAATTTTCCCAGAGTGGTTAAAGTCTATGGATTCTTCAATTACATTGAGCTGATTTCTGACGTGCTGTTCCTTATTTTTCCGTAGTGTATTTCTGTATTGTTTTAGTAATTCACCATAGTGAAGGCGTAGACTCAGGTTTTCCTGGGTCTCTATGTTTTTGGTTGGACAGGTTTCTCAATTTCTTTCTTAGATTTTTGCATTCTTCATCAAACCATTTGTCATTGTTGTTAATTTTCTTCGGTTTTCTATTTCAGATTTGATAGGGAAACTGAGAGGTCAAATATACTGTTAAGATTTTCTACTGCCAAGTTTACACCTTCACTATTACACTGGAACGTTTTATCCAGGAAGTTGTCGAAAAGGGATTGAATTTGTTGTTGCCTAATTGTTTTTTGGTAGGTTTCCAAACTACATTCTTTCCATCTATAGCATTTCTTAATATTACTCAGTTCCTTTGGCTTTGATGCCTCATGATTGATTATTGCTCTGTTCAAGTAGACTGTGATTTTTCTGTGGTCTGACAGGGGTGTCAGTGGGCTGACTGTGAACACTGAGAGACTCTGGGTTGAGGTCAGTGATAAAGTAGTCTATAGTACTACTGCCAAGAGATGAGCTACAGGTGTACCTACCATAGCAACATGGATATGTTGTCATAGTTGTGCCAAGGGGGGCATATGGGGGAGGGAATGCTGTCACCACCAGGCAGGTGTTTGTCCCCCTGTGTGGTGAGGGTGTCAGCTTCTTGTCTGGTTCTGGCATTTAGGTCGCCACAGACTAGAACAGTCCACGCCAGACCCTGACCATAGCGTCGACATCACAGCAGAACAGACAAATGAAGAACCCCAAGCCCAGGGGATCTCACCCCCTCTGAGCACCCCCCCTGTCAGCCACACTGATAGCCCTCCTGGAAATGATTGATTTTCTCCTCCAGGATGGAGAAGCTGTCTTCATTAAAGAATGAGGATTCTAATGGGGGGATATAGGTAGCACACAGGAGGACATTTTTCTCTGTTAACCTCTATGGGCTAGGTGGGACGCTAGCGTGCCACCCGTGGTGCACTCCATCAACAGCAGGTGCATTTCAAGAGCGGCAAATTTGAATCCAAATAAATGTCAAAATTCAAATTTTTCAAACATACAACTATTTTACACCCTTTGAAAGATAAACATCTCCTTAATCTAACCACGTTTTACGATTTCAAAAAGGTTTTACGGCGAAAGCATAAATTTAGAGTATGTTAGGACAGTACATTTACAAGAGTTGTGTGTAATGTTTTGTCAATTCAAAGACAGGGTCACCAAAACCATAAAACCAGCTAAAATGATGCACTAACCTTTTACAATCTCCATCAGATGACACTCCTAGGACATTATGTTAGACAATGCATGCATTTTTAGTTCTATCAAGTTCATATTTATATCCAAAAACAGCGTTTTACTATGGCATTGATGTTGAGGAAATCGTTTCCCTCCAATAACCGGCAGTCAAGTCAGCGTCACAAATTAAATAATTAAAATTAGAAAACATTGGTAAAATATTATATTGTCATTTAAAGAATTATAGATTTACATCTCTTGAACGCAATCAACTTGCCAGATTTAAAAATAACCTTACTGGGAAATCACACTTTGCAATAATCTGAGCACTGCGCCCAGAAAAATACGCGTTGCGATACAGACTAGACGTCATGTTGGGGAGATCTAAAATCGAAAATACTATGTAAATAATCCATTACCTTTGATTCTCTTCATCAGATGTCACTTCCAGGTATCACAGGTCCATAACGAATGTAGTTTTGTTCAAAAAAGCTCATCATTTATGTCCAAAAATCTCCGTCTTGTTAGCACATGATCTAAGCCAGCCGGACTTCTCGTCATGAACGAGGGGAAAAAATATATTTCCGTTCGTTCAAACATGTCAAACGTTGTATAGCATAAATCATTAGGGCCTTTTTTAACCAGAACATGAATAATATTCAAGGTGGACGAATGCATACTCTTTTATAACGTATTGGAACGAGGGTACCCAACATGAACTCGCGCGCCAGGTGTCTAATGGGACATCATCGTTCCATGGCTCTTGTTCGGTCAGATCTCCCTCCAGAAGACTCAAAACACTTTGTAAAGGCTGGTGACATCTAGTGGAAGCAATAGGAAGTGCCAAAATATTCCTCAGCCCCTGTGTTTTTCAATGGGATAGGTTTAAAGGTAATACAACACATCAGGTATCCACTTCCTGTCAGAAAATGTCTCAGGGTTTTGCCTGTCAAATGAGTTCTGTTATACTCACAGACACCATTCAAACAGTTTTAGAAACTTTAGAGTGTTTTCTATCCATATATAATAAGTATATGCATATTCTAGTTACTGGGTAGGATTAGTAACCAGATTAAATCGGGTAATTTTTTTTTATCCAGACGTGCAAATGCTGCCCCCTAGCCCTAACAGGTTAAGATAATTTCCTTTTGAATTTCTAGCCAAATGTAAAATGTTCCTGTTTTGATTAATTTAATGGAGTGAGTTAGGTCTGCTCTATACCAAATTAGCATACCCCCTGAGTCCCTTCCCTGTTTCACACCTGGTAGTTTGGTGGATGGGACTACCAGCTCTCTGTAACCTAGAGGGCAACCAGTGGGTCCGTCTCCTCTATACCAGGTTTCTTGTAGGATGACAATGTCTGTATTTCCGATTTCTTTGATGAAGTTCAGGTTCCTGCTCTTTAGGCCAAAGGCAGATGACATGAGGCCTTGGATATTCCAGGATGAGATAGTAAAGGCTTTGTGTTCCATAAGGTGTCCAATGTTGTTGGTTGTGTGGTTTGGCCTCATACCAGTAAGTGTGAGCAGAGCCTGCTGAGCATCTGGTACATGCCATTGGCTTGGGCTAGTGTAAGAGTGGGGGTTGGGCCTGTTTGCCTGCTCACGGCCTGGGCATATGTGTGACTTCCATGTTGAGGCCCTCTTTGCGGGGGTGGGGTGAGCAGGAGGGGCATAGGTCTGATCTGAGGGGGCCTAAATTGTGTGTGGGCATGGTTGACTGGGGGGGGGGGGGGGGGGTTGATTGGTTGGTGTGGGGGTGTGTATGTGGCTGGTGGTGTTGTGGTCTGGATGTAGGTCCTCTATATGTTGGTCCAGGGGGGAGTCCCGCAGGTCTGGGAGAGTGTCTCGTTGGTCTGGGCGAGGTGTCTATTGATGTGTTGCTCCTGTGTGAAGTGTTGGGGTTGTGTTTAACCACTTGTGCATTGGGGAAAGTAGAAGAAGCTTTTTCAATCACTCCCTTCAGTGCTGTGGCCACCCTTTCCTGCCATGTTCTCAGGTCGTTTGTGCCTGTATGTATTATTATGTGGCTAGGTGAACCTAGTTGGTCCTCAGACAGAAGGTCTAGGGCGCACTGGGTGTTTGGACACCAGAGTTCAGACACACTGTGTTTGGGAAAAAGTACATTTTCTTGTATATATTTCCCATTTGAGTCCATAAGGACTACAATCTGTGTCTTGTGTATGTCCTCAGTCTGTGTGGGAGGATTGTCAGGAGGGCTATCAGGGTGGCTGACAGGGGGGTGCTCAGAGGGGGTGAGATCCCCTGAGCTTGGGGTTCTTCATTTGTCTGTTCTGCTGTGATGTCGACGCTATGGTCAGGGTCTGGGGTGGACTGTCCTGCTGTGGTGTTGAGACTTTTGTAGGGAGCTGAGGTGGGCTGTTCTGCTGGCTTCTCTGCGGGGGTGGCCACCTCTCTAGTGGGTTGTTCTCTGTCACACGCCATCCCCCTCAACCTCTCCTCCAGCAGTCTGATCCTCTCCTCTAGTGCTCTGTTCTTCTCCTGCTCTTGCTTTTTATATTGTTGAAGTTGTCTCACCACAGTCCAAAGTGCAGATTTGTCTCTTTCCACCTCCAGCTCCCCCGGGGCTGGTTAAGGGAGTGTTGTTGTGCTGGACTGTTGTCTGGGTCTGTGCTGACTGGAGTGTAATCACCTGCTGTTCCAGCTCCACCTGCCTTACCTCCAGCTGGGTAAACGTATCCTTCATTTCAATGATGGGGTAGTACTCTGTGCTGGGAGGTTGACTTTTCGCTTGGGGTTGCTCGTCTGTAGGGTTATATAATGAAGAGGTCTGGTCTGACCCGCTCGGGGTGGGGGTATCTTTCTTAAGGGAGAGCTTCTCCTGCTGGGCTAATTCTTTGATTAGGTGAAAGTCCAGCTGAAACTATTTGGGGTTGCCCTGTACCATTACTGTTCCAGACTTATAGACATTTATATTAGCTGACTCAGAGTCCTCGTTGCCTAGTATCCTGAGTTTCCACCCCTCGTTAACACCACCTCTCTTAACAGAGGGGTAGTGTGCTAATATAGCACTGTGCCATGCCAGGGAATGGTTTGTGTGGAAGATGC
This sequence comes from Salmo salar, assembly GCF_965601325.2. Taxonomy (NCBI): domain Eukaryota; kingdom Metazoa; phylum Chordata; class Actinopteri; order Salmoniformes; family Salmonidae; genus Salmo; species Salmo salar. The sequence continues at coordinate 19,604,479 of NC_138313.1, forward strand.
GCTTGCTAATGTTCCCATTTTTATAATAGTCAGCAAAAAGTGTCTCTTGATTTTCCATAAGGAGATTCATTTTGTGATCTTTTCTTGCCTTATCATTCTTTACATACACAGGGTACTGTATTTTAATTACCTCTGAACAGCGGGAGGCAGCTTCTAAGGCTTCTCCATTTTGTTGGAGTAGACTGTTCGACTCTCCTGCCATTGTTGGGCTAAAGGGCTTTGACACCTCTCACTTGACACGTCAGTGCTAATTTTAGTTGTATCAAGCTTGGCAGCCTTAATTTAGCATTCAGTCCTTATAAAGTAATTTAATGTATTTTTCTTCTTGGCTTTTGGAAATAAATTATAGATTTAGACTAAACATTACTCCCTCAGTTCCAGGTTGGATGGTGTTTTCAGGTTTCTGTTGTTTTCCAGAGCATTTGCTGTATAGCGTTGGAATAATAATCTTTGGTAGTTGTAAGCCTTCCAGGTGATTCCGTAATTCCGTCCAAAATCAGGTTGTGGGTTTTGAGTAGTATCATGTATGTGTTCCTGACAAAAAATCCAAGTTGATCTAACTCTAAATCTATCTTTTTTTATTAAGAACATGCTGAAAAATGCAGGTGCTCATCTGATCATGACCTCTCTCTCTCTCTATCATACTCCTTTTCCCTCCCTCTCTTTTTCTCACTCTCTCTCGTCAAATGATTATTCCAAGAAATAACACTGAAAATATTCAGCTTTTTGATAAAAATGTAGAATATCAAAGGGGTGTGTACAGTAAACTGTAGATCCAACCTGGACTCTGTATGTAAATACGAGACACTCGATTTAGTATGATATGTTACGTTTTGTTTGGTATGGTATGTACACTGAACAAAAATATAAACGCAACATGAAACAATTTCAAAGAATTTACTGAATTACAGTTCATATAAGAAAATCAGTCAAGTGAAATAAATAAATGAGGCCCTAATCTATGAATTTCACATGAGTGGGAATACAGATATGAATCTGTTGGTCACAGATACCTTTAAAAAAAGTAGGGATGTGGATCAGAAAACCAGTGTGTCGGGTGTGTCCACTATTTGACTCATGCAGCGCAATAAATCTCTTTCGCATAGAGTTGATCAGGCTGTTGATTGTGGCCTATGGAATACGATGTTGTACACATCAATCCAGAGCATCCCAAACATGCTCAATGGGTGACATGTCTGGTGAGTATGCAGGCCATGAAAGAACTGGGACATTTTCAGCTTCCAGGAATTATGTGGAGATCCTTGCGACATGAGGTGATGGTGGCGGATAAATGGCATGACAATGTGTCTCAGGATCTCATCACGGTATCTCTGTGCATTCAAATATCCATAAATAAATGCAATTGTGTTCATTGTCCATAGTTTAACTCTGCCCATACCATAACCCCCCCGCCACCATGGTGCACTCTGTTCACAACGTTGACATCAGCACACCGCTCAGCCACAACACGATATAGACACTGTCTGCCATCTTCAATTGAAACTGGGCCTCATCCGCGAAGAGCACACTTTTCCAGTGTGCCAGTGGCCATCGAAGCTGAAGTCGGTTACGACACCGGACTGCAGTCAGGTCAAGACCATGGTAAAGACGTGCTGTGTCACAAAATGTTTTAGAGTGGCTTTTAATTGTCCCCAGCACAAGGTGGACCTGTGTAATGATCATGCTGTTTAATCAGCTTCTTGATATGCCACACATGTCAGGTGTATGGATTGTCTTAGCAAAGGAGAAACGCTCTCTAAAAGGGATGTAAAGAAATTTGCACACAAAAGTTGAGAGAAATAAGGTTCTTATGCGTATGGAACATTAAAGCTCATGAAACATAGGACCAACTGTTTACATGTTGTGTTCATATTTTTGTATGTCCAACACCCATTTCGTATGATATGTTATGAATTACAAGTTGTATTATATGTTCCGAATTTGCAGAAAGTACTACAGTTGAAGTCGGAAGTTTACATACACCTTAGCCAAATACATTTAAACTCAGTTTTTCACAATTCCTGACATTTAATCCTCGTAAAAAATCCCTGTTTTAGCTCAGTTAGGATCACCACTTTATTTTAAGAATGTGAAATGTCTGAATAATAGTAGAGAGAATGATTTATTTCAGCTTTTATTTCTTTCATCATATTCCCAGTGGGTCTGAAGTTTACATACACTCAGTTAGCATTTGCTAGCATTGCCTTTAAATTGTTTAACTTGGGTCAAACGTTTCGGGTAGCCTTTCGCAACCTTCCCACAATAAGTTGGGTGAATTTTGGCCCATTCCTCCTGACAAAGCTGGTGTAACTGAATCAGGTTTTTAGGCCTCCTTGCTCGCACATGGCCAATCCAATACCTTGACTTTGTTGTCCTTAAGCCATTTTGCCACAACTTTGGAAGTATGCTTGGGGTCATTGTTCATTTGGAAGACCCATTTGCGACCAAGCTTTAACCTCTTGGGGCTAGGTGGGACGCTAGCGTGCCACCCGTGGTGCACTCCATCAACAGCAGGTGCATTTCAAGAGCGGCAAATTTGAATCCAAATAAATGTCAAAATTCAAATTTTTCAAAAATACAACTATGTTACACCATTTGAAAGATAAACATCTCCTTAATCTAACCACGTTTTACGATTTCAAAAAGGTTTTACGGCGAAAGCATAAATTTAGAGTATGTTAGGACAGTACATTTACAAGAGTTGTGTGTAATGTTTTGTCAAGTCAAAGACAGGGTCACCAAAACCATAAAACCAGCTAAAATGATGCACTAACCTTTTACAATCTCCATCAGATGACACTCCTAGGACATTATGTTAGACAATGCATGCATTTTTAGTTCTATCAAGTTGATATTTATATCCAAAAACAGCGTTTTACTATGGCATTGATGTTGAGGAAATCGTTTCCCTCCAATAACCGGCAGTCAAGTCAGCGTCACAAATTAAATAATTAAAATTAGAAAACATTGGTAAAATATTATATTGTCATTTAAAGAATTATAGATTTACATCTTTTGAACGCAATCAACTTGCCAGATTTAAAAATAACCTTACTGGGAAATCACACTTTGCAATAATCTGAGCACTGTGCCCAGAAAAATACGCGTTGCGATACAGACTAGACGTCATGTTGGGGAGATCTAAAATCGAAAATACTATGTAAATAATCCATTACCTTTGATTCTCTTCATCAGATGTCACTTCCAGGTATCACAGGTCCATAACGAATGTAGTTTTGTTCAAAAAAGCTCATCATTTATGTCCAAAAATCTCCGTCTCGTTAGCACATGATGTAAGCCAGCCGGACTTCTCGTCATGAACGAGGGGAAAAAATATATTTCCGTTCGTTCAAACATGTCAAACGTTGTATAGCATAAATCATTAGGGCCTTTTTTAACCAGAACATGAATAATATTCAAGGTGGACGAATGCATACTCTTTTATAACGTATTGGAACGAGGGTACCCAACATGAAGTAGCGCGCCAGGTGTCTAATGGGACATCACCGTTCCATGGCTCTTGTTCGGTCAGATCTCCCTCCAGAAGACTCAAAACACTTTGTAAAGGCTGGTGACATCTAGTGGAAGCAATAGGAAGTGCCAAAATATTCCTAAACCCCTGTGTTTTTCAATGGGATAGGTTTAAAGTCAATACAACACATCAGGTATCCACTTCCTGTCAGAAAATGTCTCAGGGTTTTGCCTGCCAAATGAGTTCTGTTATACTCACAGACACCATTCAAACAGTTTTGGAAACTTTAGAGTGTTTTCTATCCATATATAATAAGTATATGCATATTCTAGTTACTGGGTAGGATTAGTAACCAGATTAAATCGGGTACATTTTTTTTATCCAGACGTGCAAATGCTGCCCCCTAGACCCAACAGGTTAATCTAACCACGTTTTACGATTTCAAAAAGGTTTTTCGGCGAAAGCATAAATTTAGAGTATGTTAGGACAGTACATTTACAAGAGTTGTGTGTAATGTTGTGCCAATTCAAAGACAGGCGTCACCAAAACCATAAAATCAGCTAAAATGATGCACTAACCTTTTACAATCTCCAACAGATGACACTCCTAGGACATTGTGTTAGACAATGCATGCATTTTTAGTTCTATCAAGTTCATATTTATATCCAAAAACAGCGTTTTACTGTGGCGTAGATGTTCAGGAAATCGTTTCCCTCCAATAACCGGCATTCAAGTCAGCACCACAAATTAAATAATTAAAATTAGAAAACATTGGTAAAATATTATATTGTCATTTAAAGAATTATAGATTTACATCTCTTGAACGCAATCAACTTGCCAGATTTAAAAATAACCTTACTGGGAAATCACACTTTGCAATAATCTGAGCACTGCGCCCAGAAAAATACGCGTTGCGATACAGACTAGCCGCCATGTTGGGGAGATCTAAAATCGAAAATACTATGTAAATAATCCATTACCTTTGATTCTCTTCATCAGATGTCACTTCCAGGTATCACAGGTCCATAACGAATGTAGTTTTGTTCAAAAAAGCTAATCATTTATGTCCAAAAATCTCCGTCTTGTTAGCACATGATCTAAGCCCGCCGGACTTCACTTCATGAACGAGGGGAAAAAATATATTTACGTTCGTTCAAACATGTCAAACGTTGTATAGCATAAATCATTAGGGCCTTTTTTAACCAGAACATGAATAATATTCAAGGTGGACGAATGCATTCTCTTTTATAACGTATTGGAACGAGGGTACCCAACGTGAACTCAGGTGTCTAATGGGACATCATCGTTCCATGGCTCTTGTTCGGTCAGATCTCCCTCCAGAAGACTCAAAACACTTTGTAAAGGCTGGTGACATCTAGTGGAAGCAATAGGAAGTGCCAAAATATTCCTCAGCCCCTGTGTTTTTCAATGGCATAGGTTTAAAGGTAATACAACACATCAGATATCCACTTCCTGTCAGAATCTGTCTCAGGGTTTTGCCTGCCAAATGAGTTCTGTTATACTCACAGACACAATTCAAACAGTTTTAGAAACTTTAGGGTGTTTTCTATCCATATATAATAAGTATATGCATATTCTAGTTACTGGGTAGGATTAGTAACCAGATTAAATCGGGTACATTTTTTTATCCAGCCGTGCAAATACTGCCCCCTAGCCCTAACAGGTTAAAGGCACAGTCAACTTAGTGTATGTAAACTTCTGACCCACTGGAATTGTGATATAGTGAAATAATAGTTTGAAAAATTACTTGTGTCATGCACAAAGTAGATGTCCAAACTGACTTGCCAAAACTATAGTGTGTTAACAAGAAATTTGAGGAGTGGTTGAAAAACGAGTTTTAAAGACTCCAATCTAAGTGTATGTAAACTTCCGACTTCATCTGTATATGTTACGGATTTGCAAAAAAGAAATCTAGGTAGGTGGCTAGTTGGCTAACGTTAGCTAGCTGGTTAACATTAGGAAGAAGTTGATTGTATGACCGTATGTAGAGTTTCTACAGTTGGAAATTCTGGACTATCCAAATAAAGTGTGACCTGCAGTTGTCACAAAAGATGAGAGGTATTTTCGTTAGGTAGAAATAAAGTAATTTGAGCAAAACATTTTAGTGTACCAGCGATTCGTAACGTTTGAATACATTTTCTGACTGATGCATGCTACATTTGGATCGGTTTGAGGTCCCATGCAGACTAATGCACTCATATCTTAAACATTTGACCGGGGACCGATGTGTATTGGGGAATGTTACGTCCCTACTGACAGGATTCTTGGTCAGAGGCTTTGTAGCGGCAAGGTGAAACTTGTGTAAGAAGCTGCTCCCCAGTTACCCACAAGGGCTAAACAGTGGCAGCTAGCTGTTAGCTAGAGTATGAAAGCAATTTACCTCTACCTAGGCAGTACTGCACTAGACGCATCACATGCACCCTGCCGTTGCTCGCTGAAACACAGTCTTAAGGCTGTAGAATACCCAGTAGGCCAGTGTGTATTGTGGATTTCAGCTCAGCCCTTGGCGTATCATACATTCTTATAGCTAAGCCATGCAGTGAGTCATGGACATATCTAGGAACCTCATTACGATAAGTATAGAGACACATGGTTTGCCATGAGCCTTAGAACACAGTACATGTGCAGGTTTGCCTGGCTGCTCCTCAGTAAACATTTGAAGAGGAGATTCAAGTACGTTACCTAGAGCTATACAGTTATGCTAGTTGTATGAGGCCATGCATTTCTCTACCTTACTATCCTGCAAGTTTCTTTAGGGGATGTCTCATTTTCTGTCTGCAGATGAAGGGTGAAGTCAGTCTAGTCCCGTAGTCCAGTAAAAGGACAAAATGATCATTTGGACAATTCTCTGTTGGAACAATGTGTCTGTAGAATGTTATTTTCTCACAATTTCAGTAAGTCTAATGTCATTAACATCAAACTCTTATTTCCAACATGAATGTCATGTTGAATTTAAAGTTGTAAAAGGAAACCAAACCAATTAATTAAAACAGAGGCAAAGAACAAGGTAGAACAGATGACAGTGTCATACAGGGCAAGATAAGTGAAGTCTCTTCTGGACTTTTCTTTTTTGTAAAAAAAATGGATTCATTGACTATATCCATGTAACTGAAGGTCTTATTAAAGCAGACACGTTCATTTGTTTAAGTCATTCAAGGCCCACAGGTCTCTAATGGGTAATGATTTATCACAGGGCAGAATTCGGCATTCAGGCATCCTCAGAACCTGCTCGCACTTCTCTACGCAGGTGTCATATTACTTATTAAATTAATGCGAGAGGAAGTCACTGTTTTGGGCTCCGGAATTAATCACTGACGACGCCAAAGGAGGAGAGATGGAATAGGAGCACTTCTCTCTTTCATTCTCTCTCTCGTCCTCCACCTCTCTCTCTTGTGGCGCCATGGGACGCGTTCATTCTGCACATCAAAGAGTGCAGGAGAGGGTGGGTTCTGAAAGCCTGAGCGCTCACAACCAGGTCAGAATGACATGGCAGGTGTGTTGGGACGAGGACTGATTAAGGGGGGCCTGCAGAGAGAAGAGAGAATGATTCGAGAGGAAGGGGGAGAGAAAGAATGAAAGAAAGGAGAGAGGAGTCTATGTCTGTTGGAGATTCTTCAGCACCAGCTACAGTCTTAACAGCTGCTCTCTCAGTGTGTTCTCATAGACTAGATGTAACATAGTAAACGTAAATCTGGGATACTCATTATTATGATATGTTACGTTTGGTATAGTTACATAAGACAGATGGTTACTTAAGACAATAACCAAAAGGTTGCGAGTTTTGAATATCTTTACTTTAGCATTTTAGCAACTTTTCAACAACTTACTACTTTTTCTATTTTGCAACTACTTAGCATGTTAGCTAACCCTTCCCCTAACCTTAAACCTTTAACATAACTCCTAAACTTAACCTTAACCCCTAACCTAGCTAAGGTTACGGTTAGGTTTAGAATAAGGGTTAGCGTAAGGGTTAACATTAGGGTAAGTCTTAAGTTTGGGGTTAGGATAAGGGTTAAGGTTAGGTTTAGAGCTAGGATTAGGGTTAGTAGATAGTTAGTTTAAGTTTTACTGATAGGTGATGCAGATACAGACTAATTGCATCATCTCCTTCAGTGTAGAACTAAGCATGTAATTGCTGTACATGACAGTCATTGTTCTACAGCTCATTTTGCATGCCGAATAATGCTGGGCAATATCAGTAGCCTAGTCAAATTGTGCACAGCATCGCGTGCTGACCAATGAAACGTAGACCTATTCCTTAAACACATCTTGCACAATATTAGGCTTATTACTTTAGTCAAAACCAATGAAATTTGTTGTGTTCTTTTTTATCAAACGCCCTGTTGAAAATTGTGTTTTACCGAATAAAACACCGGCGACACAACTCTCATCTGGCTATAGGCTACATGATGATCGGGGCTTACATTAGATTGTATTTTTAATGTTCAGGTTCACCATTAACAATAGTTTTGATTTAATCAATCTGTGTGTATATGGTCACTTTTAGATACACAGGGTAAAGTTCATAATTTCATAAAAGGACAGCAATCACTTTTGTGAACGTCACTGCATGGTCGAAGTGGGAGAAGCTCACTCCGAGTCTGTCAAGTCAAAATGCTCTAAGCCGTGTTATTTGATTTCCCATTCGTCTTCTGGGCTAGACACTCCCCCACTGAAGTGCTCCGCAGTAGGGCCAACAAATATTCAGGGGAATTTGCTAGGGGCAGGTCGATTTGTTGCTAAAAGTAGCAAAATTATATTGTGATGTCATTGCGTGATGACCTCATTACGTAATAACGTAAAACTGCGTCATTACATAGAATAGACAATGATGTTACTCAAATTGACTTGCCATCTCGGCTAAAAATATGATTTGACATTTGTTAGTTTAGATTTGTTTGTTTTTTATCACATATTTTTTTTGTCAAAGTAATGTAAACACAACACATTTTATATGATCAGATATATTTTTTAAACAACACATTGAATTATTGAACATTTACATATTACACATTATTGAAGAATTACATTTTATTTATTTTCTTTTAAACTAGTAAACCTACACATTCTGAACAATTAACATGCTACCTAACTGATCAACAATTATAGGTACAAGCTAATAACAAGGTATATATGCTATCTTACTGAACAAGCAACTTAACCCAAATAATGATGTTGTTGTGCTGCTTGGCTGGCTAGCTGCTCAATGGTTTCATCCAGATATTGCAACTGTTCTCATTGACACTGCAGTGCACACTGTCACCATCAGCGGTGTGTCTTCGCCAGTTCCAGAAAGACCACTCCTTGCATACGTACTGTAAATATGATGAATCATTGATTGGCAAGGAAATCCTCTTCATCTTCACTGTCAAACTGCATTGTCACAGAGCTGGAACCAGCAGAAGAGGATGGAGCGGCCTTAAAGCTGTATGCTGCTGTGGTGCCAAACTGCTGCAGAACTTCACTTGGTAGTTTATGCTGGTAACAGGTATCACCAGCAAGCTTCAGTCCATACCACACCAGGAGTATGGAGTTGAGAGTGTGCAGTGACATTCTATTTCTTAACTTTGACTTGACCACACTCATTTGGCTGAACAGCCGTTCAACCTCCGCATTTGAGTGTGGCAAGGAGAGGTCAGCGAGTGCAGCTTTGTACAGTTCTTCAAATGGATTTGACCCGGAAGAGTCCGTGTAGTAAATTCACTTCACTCCAAAACTCGACTGTATTTTCAGGTGAGTCCCATCTAAACAGATAGATGTTTCTCCATTGGGAAACAATTGTATCAATAGTTTGGGGCTTGTAGCTCAGCTACTTTGATAATTTCAGTGGTGCCTTTATTGTGCTTTAGGGTTTCCTCAACACAGAACAAGGCCATGTTTCGCAAGGCTTCTAGGTTATCTGGGAGCCTTGATTGCAGCTCCTTGCTTAAAGCAACAATGTAGTTGATGCACTGTCTCCAAATGACCTTTTCATCCTCTGGCGCAAGACAGTGTTGGTACACCGTGCTCTCGAAAAGGTACCCAAGGTATGGTGATGGACTGAGATGTCCATCAATGGCATCCTTCAGAACATCAATTTTTGTCATAGGGTTGACGTTAAGAGGTTTACCAGATTGTCCAAAAGCTTGACAGGATCTGTTTGCTCTCCCTCAAATGACTTCACTGCAACTTGTATGTCGGACAGGGTTGATTTCAAGAATGTCAGGTAGACATAGTTGGTCTCGTCCATGTACATGGCGTGGAGCACATCCACCATGTATCAATGCTCACTGGCCATTGTCAACTCAAAGTGGAGCTTCAGTTCTTCCCACTGGCTCAATATACGAGTTACCGCAGGCTCAATCGATAGCCAACGTGTGGCACACACTTTGGTGATCCGCAGGAGTTTCTGGCCACAATTAATTGTGGCATACAGGGCTTTGTACGCCTCGCGCCGTTTTGGCAAAATCGAAAACAAGTTGTAGGTTTCCCTGATTAAGTACTTAAGATGGTTTCTTTGGATGCTGCACTGACAGACAATTATAAAGAATAGCACACAGCGGATGAGTCCCAAATTGGGCTATGCACATTCTTCCTTTAAAATCTTGTGCACCCCGTTGTGCACCCCAGTCATCACTGACACATTATCAGTGCCAATACCCTGAAGATTCTCTTTTTTAAGGTTACACTTCTCAAGAAACTCAACTACCGCCTTTGCTATTGATCTGGCATTGCCCCGCTCCAATTCAACCAGCCCGAGAAATGTGGACACAACGGTTGTTTTTTTAGCACTGAAATACCGAATCACCACACCCAGATATTTCGAGACACTGACATCAATGGACTCATCCAAAAGGAGACTGAACTTCTCATCCCACACATCTGATGTTACCCTTTTGAGAAAATAAGGAGCCAGTATTCCCCTAATCATTTCTATGCAGTTGGTGCGGTGCATTTGGAAGTTTGTTGCTGCCACAGAATCTGAAAAGGCAGCTTTGCAAGCCATGCCTAAATGGTTGCATGCTAGCAGTGAACAATGGTCCGCAATGGCCATTGCCATAGTAGCTTCTGCGCTTTTGAAGTTATCCACTTTCTTAACGAACTGTGGTAATGTAGACAGCATTGTGGAGTTGTACGGTTTTGATTTATTTATATGCTTTGCTGTAGCACAATGTTTTTTGATGTCATACAAGTTTGCAAGCATATCTGATTTGCAGTATGCACAGTATGCCCAACAATCATCCCCAATTACTGGCTTCAGCCAGAATTTAAATTCGGTACAGACACTCTTTTCTGTACTTCTGACTGTACAATTTTGATTGAGACATGTTAATTGATGTTCTGCTCAAGATCAAACATTCGTGACCAACTATATTCATTGGGTTTGTCTCGTCGAACGCATACTGCTGCTGCAGTCAGCCATCAATGATTTGCAATTGGCTGAAATTGCTGCTTGCCTGCTGCTGACGTCACTCACAATGCACTTTTGCAGCCAGGCACGTGTGTTGTGACTGAGTGTGTGACAGATAAAATCTTTTTTTGTGTCATTTAGAGGGGAAATGCGTGCATTTTAGCGTTTGAGTCACTTTTCAAAAGTTGCTAAAAGTTCCAAATACATTTTTAAAGGTAGCTAAATGTGTTTCTAGGTGCTGTTTGAAAAAGAAGCTGCCGGTCGTTAGTCTTGAGCAAGGGTCTTGAGAGCGTTTTTGACTGCCGTGCCGCAAAATTGCAAAAAAAAAATCCCGATCAGCTGTTGAAGATGGTGGGCTCAGATAGGACAAAGAAAAGCTAATAATTTATCATATATCCTCTGACATAAGACCTATTTTCTGTTTTGGTAAACTAGTTTTTGTTATTCAACGCTAGGCTACAGAGTGAATGAGTCGTTAACTAACGTTATCTAAGTTAGTTAATCAAGTCAGCAGCAATTATAAACTAAGTGGCCTTATTTTGACATGTGTGTCACAAGTATTTGTTTCACAAAGAATCATTAAAAAATAGTTGTTGATGATGAGGACACCTCAAGCCCTATGTGACCAGCAAGGAGGTATTTCACTGTGCCACCCCTGGAAATAATATCGCTTCGAACCCAGCATTGAGGGTTTGTCTGTTTTTATTGAAAGTCAGTTTAGCCAATGTTATGCCTGGAGAGAGAAAGAGAGAGCAAGAGGGCAGTATGAGAGAGATGGACAGTTACAGACACACACATAATGTACATGGGCATGGATATATGAATAGATATTGGATGCTATTATTGTTGTAACAACATTATTTCTAATAGAACTGTTATGCATCTGAATATGAATACCATGTCTGTGGATTCAAAACCATCAGACAGACCACAAATCAAGCCAAACTTTGCATGCAACTGACTACAATCGAGGACATCCAGCAGTGGATCAAATCATTACCTGTCACCTGGAGGACAGATTGATCTAAACAACCAGTTGCCCCGAAAAGTGTTTTGTCTTTAGATGCACTTTTCGGTTATGAATAACAACTATCTATCTATTACGTTGTGATGTGACTTTAGATGAATTCATATGATTAGTGATATGAATGTTATCAGAGCATGACAAGAGAGGAACATTTTTAGATTTCAGGCAGATTACAGATGCCAACATAACCCCAAGCCATGGGGAACTGAAGAGGCAGAAATACAAATTGCTTTGCCAAGATGAGTGTGACACTTCTCCACACTCAAGTAAGCAGAGGCAGGCAGTGTCGGTAAATTTTCCTTCATGAAATTGAAAATCTTACTACTACTAATATCAAGCTACTCTGGTGAGCCTTGTTTTGTAGTGTTGTAAACCGGTCCCAGACATGAAGAAACTGTTCCTGTCAAAGTTTTATCTGTGTTTTTTCCTAGTGAATTAAGCACTTCAACCATCAAATCAAATGTTATTTGTCACATGCACCGAATACAACAGGTGTAGCTAAATAAAAATACAAAAAATAAAATAAAAAATAATTAAAGAGCAACAATAAAATAACAGTAGAGAAGCTATATACAAGGGTTAACGGTACAGAGTTAATGTGCGGGGACACAGGTTAGTCGAGGTAATTGAGGTAATATGTACACTACCATTCAAAAGTTTGGGGTCACTTAGAAATGTCCTTGTTTATGAAAGAAAAGCTATTTTATTTTTTGGTCCATTAAAATAACATCAAATTGATCAGAAATACAGTGTAGACATTGCTAATGTTGTGAATGACAGTTGTAGCTGGAAACGGCAGATGTTTTATGGAATATCTATGTAGGCGTACAGAGGCCCATTATTAGCAACCATCACTCCTGTGTTCCAATGGCACGTTGTGTTAGCCTTTTCCAAGTTTATAATTTTAAAAGGCAAATTTTTCATTAGAAAACCCTTTTGCAATTATGTTAGCACAGATGAAAACTGTTCAGAATAGAAAGAGGTTGTGGGAGGCCCTGGTGCACAACTGAGCAAGAGGACAAATACATTATATATTTTTTTCACCTTTATTTAACCTGTTGGGGCTAGGGGGCAGTATTTGCACGGCTGGATAAAAAAATGTACCCAATTTAATCTGGTTACTAATCCTACCCAGTAACTAGAATATGCATATACTTATTATATATGGATAGAAAACACCCTAAATTTTCTAAAACTGTTTGAATGGTGTCTGTGAGTATAACAGAACTCATTTGGCAGGCAAAACCCTGAGACATTTTCTGACAGGAAGTGGATACCTGATGTGTTGTATTACCTTTAAACCTATGCCATTGAAAAACACAGGGGCTGAGGAATATTTTGGCACTTCCTATTGCTTCCACTAGATGTCACCAGCCTTTACAAAGTGTTTTGAGTCTTCTGGAGGGAGATCTGACCGAACAAGAGCCATGGAACGATGATGGCCCATTAGACACCTGGCGCGCGAGTTCATGTTGGGTACCCTCGTTCCAATACGTTATAAAAGAGGATGCATTCGTCCACCTTGAATATTATTCATGTTCTGGTTAAAAAAGGCCCTAATGATTTATGCTATACAACGTTTGACATGTTTGAACGAACGTAAATATATTTTTTCCCCTCGTTCATGAAGTGAAGTCCGGCGGGCTTAGATCATGTGCTAACAAGACGGAGATTTTTGGACATAAATGATGAGCTTTTTTGAACAAAACTACATTCGTTATGGACCTGTGATACCTGGAAGTGACATCTGATGAAGAGAATCAAAGGTAATGGATTATTTACATAGTATTTTCGATTTTAGATCTCCCCAACATGACGGCTAGTCTGTATCGCAACGCGTATTTTTCTGGGCGCAGTGCTCAGATTATTGCAAAGTGTGATTTCCCAGTAAGGTTATTTTTAAATCTGGCAAGTTGATTGCGTTCAAGAGATGTAAATCTATAATTCTTTAAATGACAATATAATATTTTACCAATGTTTTCTAATTTTAATTATTTAATTTGTGGTGCTGACTTGAATGCCGGTTATTGGAGGGAAACGATTTCCTGAACATCTACGCCACAGTAAAACGCTGTTTTTGGATATAAATATGAACTTGATAGAACTCTAAATGCATGCATTGTCTAACATAATGTCCTAGGAGTGTCATCTGATGGAGATTGTAAGAGGTTAGTGCATCATTTTAGCTGGTTTTATGGTTTTGGTGACCCTGTCTTTGAATTGGCACAACATTACACACAACTCTTGTAAATGTACTGTCCTAACATACTCTAAATTTATGCTTTCGCCGTAAAACCTTTTTGAAATCGTAAAACGTGGTTAGATTAAGGAGATGTTTATCTTTCAAAGGGTGTAAAATAGTTGTATGTTTGAAACATTTGAATTTTGACATTTATTTGGATTCAAATTTGCCGCTCTTGAAATGCACCTGCTGTTGATGGAGTGTACCTGGTTAACCCATAGAGGTTAACCAGGTAGGCTAGTTGAGACCAAGTTCTCATTTGCAACTGCGACCTGGCCAAGATAAAGCAAAGCAGTTCGACACAAACAACAACACAGAGTTACACATGGAAAAAACAAACATACAATCAATAATACAGTAGAAAAATCTATATACAGCATGTGCAAATGAGGTAGGATAAGAGATGTAAGGCGATAAATAAGCCATGGTGGTGAAGTAATTACAATATAGCAATTAAATACTCGAATGGTAGAATGTAAAGAAGATGAATGTGCAAGTAGAGATACTGGGGTGCAAAGGAGCAAGATAAATAAATAAATACAGTATGGGGATGAGGTAGATTGGATGGGCTATTTTACAGATGAGCTATGTACAGGTGCAGTGATCTGTGAGCTACTCTGACAGCTGGTGCTTAAAGCTAGTGAGAGAGGTAAGAGTCTCCAGCTATAGTGATTTTTGCAGTTCGTTCCAGTCATTGGCAGCAGAGAACTGGAAGGAGAGGTGGCCAAAGGAAGAATTGGCTTTGGGGGTGACCAGTGAGATATACCTGCTGGAGCGCGTGCTACGGGTGGGTGCTGTTTTGGTGACGAGTGAGCTGAGATAAGGCGGTGCTTTACCTAGCAGAGACTTGTAGATGACCTGGAGCCAGTGGGTTTGGCGACGGGTATGAAGGGAGGGTCAGCCAACGAGAGCGTACAGGTTGCAGTGGTGGGTAGTATATGGGGCTTTGGTGACAAAACGGATGGCACTGTGATAGACTGCATCAAATTTGGTTGAGTAGAGCGTTGGAGGCTATTTGTAAATTACATCGAGGAAGTCGAGGATCGGTTGGATGGTCAATTTTACGAGGGTATGTTTGGCAGCATGAGTGAAGGATGCTTTGTTGCGAAATAGGAAGCCAATTCTAGATTTAATTTTGGATTGGAGATGTTTAACCCCTGTGTTGCCTCCATCCCATATGCGGGACGGACATCCAGCGAAAAATCCTATCGCCATTAGCATAACAAAATTTAATAATTTTTTTTTTTGAATTTTTTTTTTGAATTATATCGTTTTATAGACACACCTCTCCTGAATCGAACCACGTTGTCCGATTTCAAAAAGGCTTTACAGCAAAAGCAAAACATTAGATTATGTTAGAGGAGTATATCGTAAAAGTAGCCACATAGCCATTTTCCGACCAACCACATGCATCACAAATAACCAAAAAACAGCTAAATGCAGCACTAACCTTTGACAATCTTCATCAGATGACACACCTAGGACATCATGTTACACAATACATGCATTCTTTTGTTCGATAAAGTTCATATTTATATATAAAAACAGCATTTTACATCGGTGCGTAACGTTGACTAACTATTTTCCCTCAAATGCATCCGATGAAACAGCGCTACAATTTACTAAATTACTATTCGAAAACATTTTTTTAAAGTAATATTGTCATTCTAAGATTTATAGATGAATATCTCTTGAAAGCACCTGTAATGCCAGATTTAAAAATAACTTTACTGGGTAATCACACTTTGCGATAAAAGGGGATGCGATACTCAGAACAATAGGCTAGCAATACTGGTCAGCGCCATCTTGGAACAATCGCATATCAAATCTAGTCTTGTATACTATTGTCAATAATCCCTTACCTTTGATTATCTTCATCCTTAGGCACTTCCAGGAATCCCAGGTCCACAACAAATGTATTTTCATTCGAAAAAGTTAATCCTTTATGTTCCGTTAGCGCGTTCTGAAGGCTGCACCAAAAGCTACTCTTTCAACAAAATGCATTTTTTTCTTATTTAGGTTCGTTCAAACATGTCAAACGTTGTATAATATAAATCTTTAGGGCCTTTTTCAACGAGAGCTCCAATAAGATTCAAGGGGGACGATTGCATTGTCTTTATAAACGTTTCGAAAGGGGAGGGTAGCCAGTGGCGCCAGCGTCATAATGGTGATGGCCCTCTCCGTGTGACCACGTTCCACAGCGTGTCATTCTGTCAGTTTTCACAGTAGGAGACTCAAATCACTTTGTAAAGACTGGGGGCATCTAGTGGAAGCAATAGGAAGTGCTCAATGAACCATAGCTCACGGTGTGATTAATAGGCAACGTGATGAAGTTGAGTCCGCAATTCAGAATTCCACTTCCTGTTTTGATCTGTCTCGGGGTTTTGACTGCCATATGAGTTCTGTTATACTCAAAGACACCATTCAAACAGTTTTAGAAACTTTAGGGTGTTTTCTATCCACAAGTATTAATTATATGCATATCCTAGCTTCTGAGTTTGAGTAGTAGGCCGTTTAAAATGGGCACACATTTTTTTCAAAATGCGCTGTGGCGCCCCCTATCCTAGGCGACCGTCAAGAGGTTAATTTGAGTCTGGAAGGAGAGTTTACAGTCTAACCAGACACCTAGGTATTTGTAGTGTCTAGTTTGAAAAACAAACGCCTCACAAGTCCTCAACTGGCAGCTTCAATAAATAATACCCGCAAAACACCAATCTCAACTTCAACGGTGAAGAGGCGACTCCGGGATGCTGGCCTTCTAGGCATAGTTACTCTGTCCAGTGTCTGTGTTCTTTTACCCATCTTAATCTTTTCTTTTTATTGGCCAGTCTGAGATATGGCTTTTTCTTTGCAACTCTGCCTAGAAGGCCAGCATCCCAGAGTTGCCTCTTCACTGTTGACGTTGAGGGAGTAGTACACAGCATTGTACGAGATCTTCAATTTCTCGCATGGAATAGCCTTCAATTCTCAGAACAAGAATAGACTGATGAGTTTCAGAAGAAAGTTTTTTGTTTCTGGCCATTTTGAGCCTGTAATTGAACCCACAAATGCTGATGCTCCAGATACTCAACTAGTCTAAAGAAGGCCAGTTTTATTGTTTCTTTATTCAGAACAACAGTTTTCAGCTGTGCTAACATAATTGAAAAAGGGCTTTCTAATGATCAATTAGCCTTTTAAAATGATAAACTTGGATTAGCTAACACAACGTGCCATTGTAACACAGGAGTGATGGTTGCTGATAATGGCCCTCTGTACGCCTATGAAGATATTTCATTAAAAAAATCAGCCGTTTCCAGCTACAATAGTCATTTACAATGTCTAAACTGTATTTCTGATAAATTTGATGTTATTTTAATGGACAAAAAAATTAGATTTTCTTTCAAAAACAAGAAAAGTTAGGTACATTAAATTAAATTCCAAACAAAAAAGTGAGCTCGGCTCCATCCTTCATTGAGGCAGATGGCTTGTTCATACAAAACCCTTTGATATTTCTAACCATTTGAACAACTTTTTTGTTGACAAAATTAGCGAATTTAGGCATGACATGCAAACAACAAATGCTGAGCCTTCATATTCATGCATATCGGACCAAATAATGAAAGACAAGCACTGTAGTTTTTGTTCCGCAAAGTTGGTGTGAAGAGTGTACATTGTTTTGCTATCTATAAATAAGGACAAGTCACCTGGTACTAACAACCTGCATGGTACATTTTTGAGGTTGGTGGCAGGATACATTGCAATTCCTGTTTGTCACATCTTCAATTTAAGCCTAGAAGACGTTGTGTGCCCTCAGGCCTGGAGGGAGGCAAGAGTCACTAACAAAGCACCCTTTAATGGTTCAAACAGCCAACCAATCTGCCTGTTACCTGTGCTTAGGAAACTTTTGAGAAGAAAATGTGTTTGACCAAATACAATGTTATTTTACAGAAAACAAATTCGCTACAGACTTTCAGCATGCTCATAGGGAAGAGTACTCAACATGCTCGGCACTGATACAAATGACTGATGATTGGCTGAAATAAATTGATAATAAGAAGATTGTGAGAGCTGTTTTGTTGGACTTCACTACAGCTTTTGATATCATTGATAATAACCGATTGTTGCAAAAATGTAGGTGTTATGGTTTTACATCCTCTGCCTTATAATGGATTGAGAGTTACCTATCTAATAGAACACAGAGGGTTTTCTTTAATCAAAGCCTTTCTAATGCAAATTTGGGTTGAGTGTGGTGTGCTGCAGGGCAGCCGGCTTGGGCCATTATTGTTTTCTGTTTTTACAAATTACCTTCACTGACCTTGAATAAAGCCTGTGTGTCTATGTACGCTGATGAGTCAACAGTATACACGTCACCTACGACAGTAAAATAAATAACTGACCCCCTGAACATAGAGCACCAGTCAGCTTTAGAAAGGGTAACTAGCAATAGGCTGGTGCTAAATAGTTCAAAAACAAAAATTATTGTTTTTGGGACAAATCACTTGCTCAACCCTAAACCTACATCTAGATCTATTATTGAATAATGTGGCGGTTGAACAAGTTTAGGAGACTAAACTCCTGGGTGTAACACTAGATAGTAAGCTGTCATGACCAAAACATATAGACTCAGTGGTTGCTAAAATGGGAAGAGGTATATCTCAATCAACCGGACAGGTCTTACAGGCTCTAACCTGGACTACTGCCCAGTTGTGTAATCATGTGTGGCAAATGACATTGCAGTTACCAATACTAATTGGTAACTGCTAATTGCAGTTGGTCCAAAACAGAGCAGCACATATTGCACTTACACGTACACGGAAGGCAAATGTCAATAACATGCATGTCAATCTCTCATGGCTCAAAGTTAAGGAGAGATTAACTGCATCTCTATTGGACTTTATTCGAGGTGTTGATGTGTTGAAGGTACCAAATTGTCTGTTCAAGCAGTTGGCTCACAGTTCGTACTCATTGGTACCACACAAGACATTGTATCTTCATAGTCCCCAGGTCCAGAACAGAGGCTGGAAAACACACAGTATTATTAAATAGATCCATGACTACATGAAACTCTCTGCCACCCAAGGTAATTCAAGCTAGCAATAAATCCAGATTCAAAAACTAATAAAAGAACACCTTACGGGATGATGGGGACTGTGAAGAAATGCGTAAATATTTTTATTTTGTATTGTATTTTGAATTGTATTGTGTATTGTATAATGTAGTGTTATCTATATTATGTATTCTATGTATTCTATTTATTGTTTTGTTTCCTGTCTGGACACCAGGAAGAGTAGCCGCTGCCTTGGCTGCAGCTAATTGGGGATCCTAACATGCTGACTACACCAGGGCACTCACGTGTTGATTTTGTCCATCCACACCAGGCGTGATCAGGACATGCAGGTTGAAATATCAAATCGAACTCTGAACTAACTATATTCATTTGGGGACAGGTCGAGACACATGAAAGATTCATGGATATTTAGCTAGCTAGCTTGCTGATGCTAACTAATTTGTGCTGGGATATAAACATTGGGATGTTATTTTACCTGAAATGCAGAAGGTCCTATTTTTCCTGGATCTTTGTAGAATTTTGACCCATTCTGAGTCACCAAAAAATGTTCCTTACTCCGACAATTAATCCACAGAAAAAAGGGGAAACCTAGTTATGTTTTAGTAATCTCCTCTTCTTTAGATGGCGGTTGGCAACCAACATTAAGGTGCATTACCACCACCAACTGGACTGGACTGTGGACCTCAGTTCAGCTTTCAATCACCCACGTGGGTATGCACTCCTAATAACCATTGAGGAGATGGGAGAGGCGGGACTTGAAGTGCGTCACTTGTAAAATATTGAACCAAGTTCTATTTTAGCGCCTGGCTACACAGATGCTCGTTGATGCGTGCAAGCAGTTTGGGTGAAATGACATGTATGTGTACATTTATTTTGCAACACTCACTTGCGAAATGTGGACGGTGTGGTCAGCATGTAATAAAATACAAAATAAAATACCATACTGTTGAAGCTATTTCACTGAACTCACGCCCAAACACTACAGAGTTTAGTTAGCTTCATAGCTAGCTGTAAAAAGTGTTAGTGTTATTAGCCTTAGCCTATTTAGCTAGCTCATACCAGCTAATCTGCCAGTGCCATGATGGATATCAGAAAGTACCCAAACAAAACCAAAGGAGAGCAATGAGCAGCTCCAGCAGCATCAAACCGAGCTCCAGCTACTGCCGAGCTCCAGCTAGTTCCACGTGGAGAGCCCACTTACTCTTCTGCAAGTGCCGCCAGGATAATGGCTCCACAGCCCAGTAAAACTCTGACTGTTCCTGATCATCTTGAAACAGAGAAGCAAGCCCAGGTTAGCCTTGAATCCTACCCTAGCTTCAGGTTTTCTGTCGAAAAAATGTCATTTAATAGCAACTGGTTTACAGGAAGAGAGTGGCTGGAGTACTCAGTTACTGCAATGCGGCATTTTGTTTCCCATGTCAAAAGTTCTGTGTTGGATCCAATGCTCACGCAGAAAAGGCCTTCACCCAAGCTGGGTATTCTAACTGGAAGCATGCTATTGATTGTACCAAAGGATTCATTTGGCACGCATCACTTAAAGAACATTTGAAATGCACTGCACTTTGGAAAGAAAAACAAGTTTTAAGTGCTATGGGAACATAGGCGTCAACTAGTGCTGTGGCGGTCATGAAATGTTGTCAGCTGGTGATTGTCAAGCAAATAACTGCCGGGCTCACGGTAATTGACCGTTAATTAACAAACACATTTAGCATCTCCTGTCTTCCACGCTTAGCCTACAAGCCACTGATGCAGACCTTTAGAACATCTACACTTTAAAAGTCTAATAAATCCATGTAATATATCCTACACCATCACAATACAAAACATAATTTATTTTAGACAGGTCTAAAGAAACATGATATGAAGAAAATGTTGTCTATTTCAAAAGATAGCGCCGGAAGAAATGGCAGCAGTTTTACAGCAGTTTTTATTTGTAACTTATTTTGTACATAATGTTTCTGCAACCGTATCTTACGGCAAAAAAGAGCTTCTGGATATCAGGACAGCGATCACTCACCTCGGATTAGATGAAGATTTTTTTCTACAACAAAGACGACACACAAGACATTCTCCAAACACCCCACAGGACCGACATCCCAGTTATTTGCAAGAGGAAGCGACGCAGGTACAGAGGACAAAGAGCTGGATGCCTGGTCAGGACCTGGAGAAGGCGACTGGGAAAGCTGCCGTTACCGTCAATATTACTCGCCAACGTGCAATCATTGGACAATAAATTAGACGAGGTATGATCACAAATATTCTACAAACGGGACATCAAAAACTGTAATATCCTATGTTTCATGGAATCGTGGATGAATGACGACATGGATATTCAGCTAGCGGGATATACGCTGCACCGGCAAGTTAGAACAGCCCACTCCGTTAAGACGAGTGGGGGGCGGTCTGTGCATATTTGTAAACAAAAGCTGGTGCACGAAATCTAAGGAAGTCTCTAGATTTTGTTCGCCTGACGTAGAGTATATTGTGATAAATTGCAGGCCACACTACCTGCCTAGAGAGTTTTCAGCTATACTTTTCGTGGCTGTTTATTTACCATCACAGACAGATGCTTGCACTAAGACTGCACTCAGTCAGCTGTATAAGGAAATAAGCAAACAGGAAACCACTCACCCAGAGACGGTGCTCCTAGTGGCCGGAGACTTTAATGCAGAGAAACTTAAATCAGTTCTACCAAATTTCTATCAACATGTTAAATGTGCAAACAGAGGGAAAAAAATTCTAGATCACCTGTACTCCACACACAGAGACGCGTACAAAGCTCTCCCTCGCCCTCCATTTGGTAAATCTGACCACAACTCACAACTTCCTGATTCCTGCTTTTAAGCATAAATTAAAGCAGGAAGCACCAGTGACTCGGTCTATAAAAAGTGGTCAGATGAAGCAGATGCTAAACTACAGGACTGTTTTGCTATCACAGACTGGAACATGTTCCGGAATTCTTCTGATGGCATTGTGGAGTACACCACATCAGTCACTGGCCTTATCAATAAGTGTATCGAGGACGTTGTCCCCACTGTGACTGTACGTACATACCCCAAACAGAAGCCATGGATTACAGGCAACATTCGCACTGAGCTAAAGGGTAGAGCTGCCCCTTTCAAGGTGCGGGACTCTAACCCGGAAGCTTACAAGAAATCCTGCTATGCCCTGCGACGAACCATCAAACAGGCAAAGCGTCAATACAGGGCTAAGATTGAATCATACTACACCGGCTCTGACGCTCGTCTTATGTGGCAGGGCTTGCAAACTATTACAGACTACAAAGGGAAGCACAGCTGCGAGCTGCCCAGTGACACGAGCCTACCAGACGAGATAAATCACTTCTATGCTCGCTTCGAGGCAAGCAACACTGAGGCATGCATGAAAGCATCAGCTGTTCTGGACGACTGTGTGATCACACGCTCCGTAGCCGACGTGAGTAAGACCTTTCAACAGGTCAACATACACAAGGCTGCGGGGCCAGACAGATTACCAGGATGTGTGCTCCGGGCATGTGCTGACCAACTGGCAGGTGTCTTCACTGACATTTTCAACATGTCCCTGATTGAGTCTGTAATACCAACATGTTTCAAGCAGACCACCATAGTGCCTGGGCCCAAGAACACAAAAGTAACCTGCCTAAATGACTACAGACCCGTAGCACTCACGTCCATAGCCATGAAGTGCTTTGAAAGGTTGGTAATGGCTCACATCAACACCATTATCCCAGAAACCCTAGACCCACTCCAAGTTGCATACCGCCCAAACAGATCCACAGTTTACATTTTACATTTAGCAGACGCTCTTATCCAGAGCGACTTACAGTAGTGAATGCATACATTTCATACATTTTTTTTCATTTTTTTCATACAGATGATGCAATCTCTATTGCACTCCACACTGCCCTTTCCCACCTGGACAAAAGGAACACTTATGTGAGAATGCTATTCATTGACTACAGCTTAGCATTCAACATCATAGTACCCTCAAAGCTCATCACTAAGCTAAGGATCCTGGGACTAAACACCTCCCTCTGCAGCTGGATCCTGGACTTCCTGACGGGCCACCCCCAGGTGGTGAGGGTAGGTAGCAACACATCTGCCACGCTGATCCTCAACACTGGAGCTCCCCAGGGGTGCGTGCTCAGTCCCCGCCTGTACTCCCTGTTCACCCACGACTGCATGGCCAGGCACAACTCCAACAAATCATTAAGTTTGCAGATGACACAACAGTGGTAGGCCTGATCACAGACTGCGATGAGACAGCCTATAGGGAGGAGGTCAGAGACCTGGCCGTGTGGTGCCAGAATAAAAACCTATCCCTCAACGTAACCAAGACTAAGGAGATGATTGTGGACTACAGGAAAAGTAGGACCGAGCACGCCCCCATTCTCATTGACGGGGCTATAGTGGAGAAGGTTGAGAGCTTCAAGTTCCTCAGTGTCCACATCAACAACAAACTAGAATGGTCCAAACAGACCAAGACAGTCGTGAAGAGGGCACGACAAAGCCTATTTCCCCTCAGGAAACTAAAAAGATTTGGCATGGGTCCTGAGATCCTCAAAAGGTTCTACAGCTGCAACATCGAGAGCATCCTGACTGGTTGCATCACTGCCTGGAACGGCAATTGCTTGGCCTCTGACCACAAGGCACTACAGAGGGTAGTGGGTACGGCCCAGTACATCACTGGGGCTAAGCTGCCTGCCATCCAGGACCTCTACACCAGGCAGTGTCAGAGGAAAGCCCTAAAAATGGTCAAAGACTCCAGCCACCCCAGTCATAGACTGTTCTCTCTACTACTGCATGGCAAGCGGTACCGGAGTGCCAAGTCTAGGACAAAAAGGCTTCTCAACAGTTTTTACCCCCAAGCCATAAGACTCCTGAACAGGTAATCAAATGGCTACCCGAACGATTTGCATTGTGTGCCCCACCAACCCCCGTCCCAAACCCTCTTTTTACGCTGCTGCTACTCTCTGTTTATCATATATGCGTAGTCACTTTAACTATACATTCATATACATACTACCTCAATTGGGCCGACCAACCAGTGCTCCCGCACATTGGCTAACCGGGCTATCTGCATTGTGTCCCGCAACCCACCACCCGCCAACCCGTCTCTTACGCTACTACTACTCTCTGTTCATCATATATGCATAGTCCCTTTAACCATATCTACATGTACATCCTACCTCAATCAGCCTGACCAACCGGTGTCTGTATGTAGCCTCGCTACTTTTATAGCCTCGCTACTGTATATAGCCTGTCTTTTTATTTCTTTACTTACCTATTGTTCACCTAACACCTTTTTTGCACTATTGGTTAGAGCCTGTAAGTAAGCATTTCACTGTAAGGTCTACACCTGTTGTATTCGGCGCAGGTGACAAATAAACTTTGATTTGAAGAACAGAATAGCATTCGCTGCTTTGTCCTTCTTTTAGGCCCTGATCTGGCTTTGCCGTATGGCTGTGGGCTACACTAGTTCATTTAGCAGACAAGATTGTTTAGATTTGTTTTGTGGTATTATTTTAAATTATTTTATAGTATGAAGAAAACGTTTGAACATTGCTGAATAAAATAGAAAGGACATTTCCTCCAAATGATTTGAGAGAGTGCGCACATGCGGCAATTCTGTGTTGAGCGGTTAACAAGGAAACAGTTACTCCTATATGCTTCATTTAGAGTTATTTATGTAACTTTAGTTGTGATACAAATGTTGGGCTATATGTTTTGATTTTTAATACATTCTAAGGCCAATAGAGTGCTGAGTACCATGCAGTTAGCAAGTTTGTTAGCTACTGATGACCTTCAGCAGCATCAGAGCTTGGAGAAGCCTAATTACCGTGACTAAATGGTCACATGGAATTTGACTGCCATCATGACTCGTGACCATTGGTGTGGCAGTAATACGGTCACCGTAACAGTCCTAGTGTCAAAACTTGCTAAGGAAGGGCACCAGGCAAGAAATCTCATGTATTTGTTGGCGATTGTGGACATTATTGAAAATGTTCTTTCCTCATGATGCCATCTATTTTGTGAAGTACACCAGTCCCTCCTACAGCAAAGCACCCCCACGACATGATGCTGCCACCCCCATGCTTCACAGTTGTGATGGTGTTCTTCGGCTTGCAAGCGTCCCCCTTTTTCCTCCAAACATAACGATGGTCATTATGGCCAAACAGTTCTATTTTTGTTTCATCAGACCAGAGGACATTTCTCCAAAAAGTATGATCTTTGTCCCCATGTGCAGTTGCAAACTGTAGTCTGGCTTTTTATGGTGGTTTTGGAGCAGTGGCTTCTTCCTTGCTGAGCGGCTTTTCAGGTTATGTCGATATAGGACACGCTTTACTGTGGATATAAATACTTTTGTACCTGTTTCATCCAGCATCTTCACTAGGTCCTTTGCTGTTGTTCTGGGATTGATTTTCACTTTTTGCACCAAAGTACGTTCATCTCTAGGAGACAGAACGCGTCTCCTT
Source organism: Salmo salar (assembly GCF_965601325.2). Taxonomy (NCBI): domain Eukaryota; kingdom Metazoa; phylum Chordata; class Actinopteri; order Salmoniformes; family Salmonidae; genus Salmo; species Salmo salar. The sequence continues at coordinate 19,630,153 of NC_138313.1, forward strand.
CCTGAGCGGTATGATGGCTGCGTGGTCCCATGGTGTTTATACTTGAGAACTATTGTTTGTACAGATGAACGTGGTATCTTCAGGCGTTTGGAAATTGCTCCCAAGGCTGAACCAGACTTGTGGAGGTCTACAATTTTTTTCTGAGGTCTTGGCTGATTTCTTTTGAGTTTCCCATGATGTCAAGCAAAGAGGCACTGAGTTTGAAGGTAGGCCTTGAAATACATCCACAGGTACACCTCCAATTGACTCAAATTATGTCAATTAGCCTATCAGAAGCTTCTAAAGCCATGACATCATTTTCTGGAATTTCTGGATTCTGTCAATTGTGCTGATACAGCGCAACTGACCTAGGCTACAGATTTTGCGCCAACCTGTCACTTCAAAAGCACTCAATCAATGGTCTCGGAGCATCTGCATTTGAACTTTATCTTTATAGCTTGATATGAGCGAAAATAAATATAATTCCAATGCAATTTTTTAAAAAAAGAAGTTTTTTTTACCCCCACACCGATTTCAACTGCCCATTTAGTCATTTTATCCTGGCGCCGGGTTTGGGTTATGGTGTCTGCGATGGTCTCTAGAGCCCAGGTGTGTCCCATCTGTAGCCCCTCTCCCCTCTCTCTCACTCAGAGTGGTGGTAATACATGGAGAAGGAGTTGGCCTCCTCGTAAAAAGACCTTCTAGAGCCAATCCCAACAGCATTATGCCATCCTTCTAAATCCCTGTCCCTCTCTCTATCACTGTCTGCTAGAGGGGCCTGCTCATATTTTGGTGCAGGGGGCGGCATCGTATATTGTTGTTGAGGAGGAGATGGCACAGGAGGAGCAGGAGGAAGGTAACATGTTCTGGGGAGGGTAGCCACTGCTGGGTAGCCACTCATCTTCCAAAGACCATAAAAAATCCACCCCAACAGGGTCACCTGGAAAGACTGATCTGGCATCAGGGTAGCCCGAAACTTGTGAGAACGGAGTCCCGGAGCGAGGTGGGGAGGGCATTCCTCCTCCCTGGTAGGAAGCAGAGAAGCCTGGGGTGTATTGAGTACAATAATTGTTAATGTCTCTATAAAACGCCTCTATGCTTCAATATTAGTCACGTTTTTTCACTACACTCACAAAATAAAATGCTTACAGAAAATCAAACCATACAGACAGGAAGCTGCATCCTACCTTTCATATCCAGCTGAGCGTGAACGATTTTCCCCATGACAGGTGTTATGCAGGTGTTTGACCATGTACTTAGCCCCCCTGGTGTTGGTGAAGATCTCCTCCACCTCTCCAAACTTGGCGCACATCTCGGCCAGGAAGTTGTCATTGAGGCAAACGAATGTCAACTCCTTGAGGGGAATGGCCCCTTGTATTCACAGGATTCACATTCACAGGAGGGACCATAATGAGAGGTTTATGAATAAAGCATGCAAACAGGCAGCACTAGGCTTCTTATTCTCATAATGACCTCAACACAGTCATCTTGAGAAAAGTAATAGCAACAGATACATAGCCTGTTCCCAAAACTGTTTGTGCTGTCTTGCCAACTCCTTTGATCATTATCAAACATGTTAGATATAACAATGACCATTGGAGTTCGCAAGTCGACAGATGTAGGACCAGTCTTTCAGACACACATTATATGCTTTAAATCTCACATACACAACGTCTCCCCGAAATAACAATTACATTCAAAATCCAAACCAGTTACCTCTGAGCTGCGAGCAGCTGGCGAAGCTGACAGGGACTGGGTGAGCTGGCAGTAAGGGCCATAGGCTGCCTGGTTGGCTGCATACTGCCAGGGTTACAGAACAGGGAGGTGGTGTCAGTGTGTTACTTGTAACTTTGTTTAAGATTGCAAACTTCCAGTGTCAATGGGTAGAGAGGGCTCTTTCTTACCTATCATGATTGTGGTGGTATTGGACAGTTTTGGCCTCTCTAGTAGAAGATGCATGATGGTAGGGATTGGGAGGAGGGGTGCAGCTAAGAACAGACATGTTGACTCAGGAAGAAAGTGAGCACTACAATCACCACTGACATTACAAAACATAGCTATGTTTACATCTATTTACCTACCACAATACATGACTTAATCAGGCTGTTATGATTTAAGATCACAACAGCAAAATATTTTAACCTCTTGGCGTTCCCCTAGGATAGGGGGCGCTAAAGCGATTTTAGAAAAAAATTCGTGCCCATTTTAAACGGCCTCCTACTCAAACTCAGAAGCTAGGATATGCATATAATTAATACTTGTGGATAGAAAACACCCTAAAGTTTCTAAAACTGTTTGAATGGTGTCTGTGAGTATAACAGAACTCATATGGCAGTCAAAACCCCGAGACAGATGGAAACAGGAAGTGGAATTCTGAATTGCGAACTCAACTTCATCACGTTGCCTATTAATCACACCGTGAGCTATGGTTCATTGAGCACTTCCTATTGCTTCCACTAGATGTCCCCAGTCTTCACAAATTGATTTGAGCCTTCTACTGTTAAAATTGAATGAATGAGACGCTGTGGAACGTGGTCACACGGAGAGGGCCATCACCATTATGACGCCGGCGCCCCTGGTTAGCCTCCCGTTTTGAAACGTTTTGAAACACAATGCAATCGTCCCCCTCGAATCTTATTGGCTCTCTTGTTGAAACAGGCCCTGAAGATTTATGTTATACAACGTTTGACATGTTTGAACGAACCTAAATGGGAAAAAAATGCTTTTTGTCGAAATGGCTGTCCCGTGGCCGACGGAGGATTTGGATCAGCCTTCAGACTAACAAGAACAAGCTAATGGAACATAATGGATGAACTTTTTCGAACGAAAATACATTTGTTGTGGACCTGGGATTCCTGGAAGTGCTTTCTGATGAAGACAACCAAAGGTAAGGGATTATTGACAATAGTATACAAGACTAGATGTGATATGCAATTGTTCCAAGATGGCGCTGACATGTAACGTTAGCCTATTTTTCAGAGTATCGCATCCCCTTTCATCGCAAAGTATGATTACCCAGTAAAGTTAATTTTAAATCTGGTATTACAGGTGCTTTCAAGAGATATTCATCTATAAATCTTAGAATGACAATATTACATTTTAAAAATGTTTTCGAATAGTAATTTAGTAAATTGTAGCTCTGTTTCATCGGATGCATTTGAGGGAAAATAGTTAGTCAACGTTACGCACCGATGTAAAATGCTGTTTTTATATATAAATATGAACTTTATCGAACAAAAGAATGCATGTATTGTGTAACATGATGTCCTAGGTGTGTCATCTGATGAAGATTGTCAAAGGTTAGTGCTGCATTTAGGTGTTTTTCGGTTATTTGTGATGCATGTGGTTGGTCGGAAAATGGCTATGTGGCTACTTTTACGATATACTCCTCTAACATAATCTAATGTTTTGCTTTTGCTGTAAAGCCTTTTTGAAATCGGACAACGTGGTTCGACTCAGGAGAGGTGTATCTCTAAAACGTTATAATTTTAAATGTTTTTTAATTTTTTAATTTTTTAAATTAAATTTAGTTATGCTAATGGCGATATGATTTTTCGCTGGATGTCCGTCCCGTCCGCACAGGTTAATCTATCGACATTATAATAATCTAGTCAGTTAGCTTGCTAGCTAGCTGTGTCAGGTGCCAGCTAAATGGTTGTAGCTAGCTCAAAGAACAGCATTTGATGGCAGCAGCAGATTCCAGTTAACATTATAATGTTAACATTACAAAAACACTAGCTAGTTATGTCATATCACAAAATCACATCCTCGATAAACTAGAACGTTAGTCAACAATAAACTACCTATCTAGCTAATGGAATTGCCTGGCAAACGTTAGCAAGCTAGCTAGTTAGCTCCCGGCAGCACAGCCAGTGAAAATATAAAGCTAACATTAGCAGAGAAATGCCACCAATGAACACTGGTGAACATAGCTGATGAACATGGCTAGGTAGTCAGGGCTGTTATTGGTAGCTAGCTTAGCCAGCTGGATAACTTGCTTATCTAGCAAATGAAGCAACTCCCTGACGCACATTAACATTAGCCAACTAGCTAGCTAACATTAGCTACAACTCTAACCCCTAAACAAAAGACAGAAACTGCATTCACTCCTGCTTCTCATAAAGTAGCTTAATAAAATATTTTTATTCATCTCTGGCAATGCAGTTCACACATCGGAAAATGTTTGATTACTTTAATGCACAATAACTGGAAGTGTACGATCCCAGAAATCCTTGTTAATGCATAATCGGGAATGTATGATCCCGGAAATACTTGTCAGTGCGTGGTCAGGAGTGTGCAGTGATCTGCACACAAATTTGAGAAATTACCTCACACGTCAAATTTCACTGAATGTGTACATGTTGGAAAATACCCGTAAACACCTCTTTTCATGCAGTGTCTTCCATTCTATTTCCTTTTATTTCCTTTTCTGGGTAAGGTGATTTCCATGTAAAAGGACCCATGAGCACCAACATGTGAAGTTCATAAGTGCATGCCAAATTGAGCTTCAAATGAAAGCTAAGTCTATATTTCTTTAGAAATATATGCAAATAGACATTTTTCAACCATTTTCCATCCTAAAAACTAGGAATAAGCAAAGGCTTTGATTTCTGGTCAAACAGATGGAAAATATATATTAGAAAACATCTGCTAGATACCCACATATCTTCAATATATTCTATAATCTTGAAGAGAGTGGATAATGAAAGTTCACAGAAGTAACAAATAAAGGTAAACCTATCCGTAAGGTATAGTGTATTTACTGATATCTAGTGATTTAAACCCCAAACTCTGTTACCAATTTCGTAACGGAATTTACGAAAAATCACAAATGTAATTTCTGCAATTGAATTGGCTACAATGGAAAATCAAAGTAGACACAAACCACAGTTGGTGTCACGTCCTGACCATAGTAAGATGTTATTTTCTATGGTAGAGTAGGTCAGGGCATGACAGGGGGTGTTTTTTTATGTTTTGTATTTCTATGTTTATGTTCTAGTTTTGTATTTCTATGTTGGTTTTGTTTGGGATGATCTCCAATTAGAGGCAGCTGGTCCTCGTTGTCTCTAATTGGAGATCATACTTAAGTAGGGTTTTTTTTCCACCTGGGTTTGTGGGAGATTAATTTTGAGTTGTGTATGTTTCACCTCTGCATCACGGTTTGTTGTTTTTGTCCTTCAGTTTATTTATGTATTACATAGTTTCACAGTATAAATAAAATGTGGAACGACACACACGCTGCACTTTGGTCCTCTTCTCCTTTCGACAGCCGTGACAGTTGGGTTCACAAGTTTGGACATCACACTACTGTAAAGCACAGAGTACAGTAAGAAAAAGTAGAGTACAGTGCAGAAGTGTACAGTAAAGAAAAGTAGACTACAGTACTGTAGAGTAGAGTGCAATACAGTACATAGAAGAGCACACTAGAGTTGAGTACATATGCATTTACATTTACGTCATTTAGCAGACGCTCTTATCCAGAGCGACTTACAAATTGGTGCATTCACCTTATGATATCCAGTGGAACAACCACTTTACAATAGTACATCTATATATATATTTTTTTTTTTTGGGGGGGGGGTTGGAAGGATTACTATATCCTATCCCAGGTATTCCTGAAAGAGGTGGGGTTTCAGGTGTCTACAGAAGGTGGTGATTGACTCCACTGTCCTGGCGTCGTGAGGGAGCTTGTTCCACCATTGGGGTGCCAGAGCAGCGAACAGTTTTGACTGGGCTGAGCGGGAACTGTGCTTCCGCAGCGGTAGGGGGGCCGGCAGGCCAGAGGTGGATGAACGCAGTGCCCTTGTTTGGGTGTAGGGCCTGATCAGCGCCTGCAGGTACGGAGGTGCCGTTCCCCTCACAGCTCCGTAGGCAAGCACCATGGTGTTGTAGCAGATGTGAGCTTCAACTGGAAGCCAGTGGAGTGTGCGGAGGAGCGGGGTGACGTGAGAGAACTTGGGAAGGTTGAACACCAGACGGGCTGCGGCGTTCTGGATGAGTTGTAGGGGTTTAATGGCACAGGCAGGGAGCCCCGCCAACAGGGAGTTGCAGTAATCCAGACGGGAGATGACAAGTGCCTGGATTAGGACCTGCGCCGCTTCCTGTGTAAGGCAGGGTCGTACTCAGCGAATGTTGTATAGCATGAACCTACAGGATCGGGTCACTATAATGTACTGTATTGTACTTTACTGTACTGGCATAACAAGAAAAAAAAAAAAACGAAATTGCACCTTGTTTATTTTATTATTCTGTCTCTCAACAGTAAATTGAGACCCCGACTGAGTCCCCCCCCCCGTAATAGAGCATCATGGTCGTGTCACGCCTGCTCCCGCTCTTCCCCCCTGGCGCTCGAGGGCGCCAGGCTGCCCTGCATTACGAACTCCTGCCACCATCATTTACGCACACCTGCCTTCCCGTGTGTTACCCGTGTGTTGACGCTGTTCCTGTCTCGTTATATGTCCGTTCCCTATTAAATATTTGACTCACCGTACTTGCGTCTCCTCTCCAGTGTCATCCCGTGACAGATAGTAGTTGTTGGCTAAATGTGTTTGACGTGAATTTATTAGGCTATTAATTCAAATCAGTGTCATATTCAGATGACACACACATTTTTTTACTATAACAGTTGTCAAACTTGTTTTCCAACAAGTTTGAAAGACGAAACCCCAGACCCAACAGAAAAGACCCACTCCAACTGACCAATGCTGCACTTCTACCAGAAGCTCACACAACGGTTTATTTAGGGTTAGAAGACCCTGGTGGAAGCAAAGTTTTTGTGTAAATATCACTAAGTATTTATTTTATTATTAATATAACATTGTACAGTTGATTGATCCAAATAAGGAGTGTACAATATGTACGTATTTCATGATTAATGTGAGATTGCACAGTAGATTGATTCAATCACTATTTTGAAAGTCAATGTGTCAATGAGTTTGATGGAACGATATGAAATATAATCTACATTTTTTTTATATGCAAAATCTTTATGCAAAAGTTTGTTTTATCAGTGGCATTGATCTTTCAGATAAGTCAGTGAATGGATATGGTATTGGTGAACAGAATTAAACATCAGGGCGTACTGCTTTTTCTATTATATTCTGCTACTATATTGTGCAACTTCAAGGTAGACATTTTTACTCAGAATGATAGGATGTTTGGTTTCAATAAGTGTTGGACAGAACTGCATTTTAGGACTCGAATAAAACAGCTGATCCAGCAGAGTTGTTGATCTGTATGTTTATTGCTAAGGAGAAAAAAGCAATACAAATACATTGCTCTCCACAGTAAATATTTCATAGACAGAATGCTTATTATAATAGACACACATGTTGTGCTCTTCAGCTGGCCAGTCAGGAGGATTCTCGAGACTAGGAGTGGTTAACCAATTGCAGCATTTCAGCTTCAGCAAGGGCGTGTGGGAAATCCTAAAAACGCACCTAACTATTCGAGGTGAAATCCAAACTTGTGCAATATATTAATTGGCTATGTCAAAGACATGTTTTAAGATAAATATTGATAGATTACTAGCTCTATCACTTTTAATCTGCAAAAATGTGAAATAAATTAGTGAGTAATGGTGATTTCAGATCAAAAGTGTGTGTGGGGGAAAGCAAACATTCGCCCCCCCTAACTGATAGTGGGGTGGTAGAGGCCAGTTTCCCTTATGTCTCAGCTCAGGTGCCTACATACACCATAGACATATACATAATTTATACATGCACATTGATTCCTTCATCTAATCAAACCGAATCACACCAAATCGTTTCAAACTAAAACGTATTGTTCATGTATGCAAATATGCACATCCCTACCTGTTGGGCCTCTTCATGGGCAACACACTGCCCTTCTGCCTTGTGGGTCAGTCTGGTATGACAAAGGTTAGGGGAGCAGACCCTGAGAGAAAAGCAGTGTGCTGACTACGCGCCTTAGGCGGACCCCAACAGACTGGGGATCCGTCAGCCTCCTGCAGCTGTGGAAGATGCTGGTCATCCTGGGTGTCCTCCTTGCCACCAGAATCCATCTTCCTACTGTGAAGCAGTGCTGTTGGGGATTGCGCACCCTCAGTGGCACTGTAAATAACCTCCTTTGTGCAGGTAATCCACTTCTGACCTTGGTCAAGCCATCAACCAGACTAAAGCCAGGCAGCAAATGGATGTCTGGTGATGGGGGCAGGAGTGAATGCACTGGAAGCCCTTTATCAGACCCCTGCACACCAGCGGCACAGGGTTATTATGATCGCCAGCAGTTGGGACTTGAGTGGCAGCTTCTCTTGGCAGACCTCTGTGTGACTGAAAAGCCATATTTAGGAGCCACACTGCTCACCCCAGCTGGGGAGAGGCCTGAAAAGCTGTCCCACTCACCCCTTCCTGGATAGTCTACCGCTCCACTCAGCGGTCAAAACATGCTAAAGAAAATGCCCCTGAAACTGGCAATGTGGAACATCAGAGCTCTTTTGGACACTGATGACAATAACAATAGACCTCATCGGAGAACAGCTCTGATTGCTGCAGAATTGTGGCACTATAACATTGATATTGCTGCCCTAAGTGAGACCATGTTCCTGGATGAAGGTACCCTGAAAGAGGAGGGAGCGGCTACCCCCCAGGTTGACAAAATCAGCTTGGTATGGGACTGACAATTAAGAACAGCCTCTTACCCAGCCTGGCCGAAACACTGTCATGGAAATTCTAATTAATTTGTTATTTCTTCAAACAATCAATCTTTATTTAATAAGAATTGTAATAATGTAGCTGTCGACCCTACACTCTGAGGTGGGAGGTCGAGAGCTCACTGACATAAGGAGTACAAAAGCCTTTTTTAGTCAAACTATCTTTTGCGAGCATATACAAAACACGTGATCTTGGTATGTGTACCTGTGTGGAGAATGAGGTGAAACTGGGGTAAATGGTACAGACTAACTGTGAATTTGGTTGTATTGTTCTGTAGCAACAGCTGCTTATTCTAGTCCTCTAGTGAGGTGCTAAACAACTGGAACTATGCTAGACGCGGTTTCACTGAAGTAGATCAACGGTTCTTTGAATTTGGTTGAGCAAGCTCCTTTTGCTGTCTGCCCAGGTGGTGTGTGGTTACACACCCACACACACATACACAAACATTAACTTTTTGAAATGTAAGAAGCTATACAGCCTTAAAGATATGTCATTATACAAACATTAAAGAAGTTTAGCCTTATAAAGATATTTCGTTATACACACATTAAAGAGGTTTAACCAAAATGTCCTTTACAATACCTGTTGGCATAAGTGAAAGACTTGTGTCTCCGTATCCCCCAAGCCAAGATACGTTATGCAACCCTACTCAGTGCATTCACACCAACATTAACATCAACGAATAAGGCAAAGGACTGCTACTGGATGAGGCCCTTCACACATCCCCGGGAATGACAACATCTTTCTTCTGGGTGAATTCAACGCTAGGGTGGGACAGAACAACAGGATATGGAGTGGAGTGCTGGGAAGGCATGTTGTTCGCCAGGTCAATGAAAACGGCAGGAGACTGCGAACTTTATGTACAGAGCATGAACTCAACATCACTAACAAATACCTTGTTCCAGCATAAGAACAAATACAAAAGATTATGGATACACCCAAACTCCAAACACTGGCACCTGATCAACTATGTCATAGTGAGATGTGATGACACCAATGCCATCCTGCTGACTCTCTTGCTGAAAGGCTTAGAGAGATTGAGCCTCTTCAGAGCTCAGAGGACCCCATGGACCAGAAGTGGGCCAGCGGATATCTGCTACTAATAATTCACAACCCCACAGATGTAGGATCTGAATTTAAGCCAGTTTACTACAACAGGAAAATATTCCTGCATCAACAGGAAATGTGAATTATTATGTGGATTATAATTTGTCTTTTTATGTAGGGATTGATACATTTTACGTTAGAGAAATTCAAGCCTGAAATGTTAAATCCAAATCCAAACTACCCAAATCCCTGTGAATGTCGTGTCGTTTACTATGATATGATATCAGAATATAAACTATGAATGTTCTAGACACGTTTCATGTGAACATATCAAGAACATTCATGTGTCCAGTTTTCCCAGGGTTATGAGAATATTCCTTCAATTTCCCACCAAACAGACACAGAACATGGTTGTCATGATCTCAGAATATAAACTATGAATGTTCGAGACACGCTTCTTATGAACATTTCAAGAACATACAATACCATTCAAAAGTTTGGGGTCACATAGAAATGTCCTTGTTTTAGAACGAAAAGCACATTTCTGTCCATTAAAATAATGTCAAATTGATAAGAAATACAGTGTAGACATTAATAATGTTGTAAATGACTATTGTAGCTGGAAACGGCTGATTTTAAATGGAATATCTACATAGGCGTACAGAGGCCCATTATGAGCAACCATCACTCCTATGTTCCAATGGCACGTTGTGTTAGTTAATCCAAGTTTATCATTTTAAAATGCTAATTGATCATTAGAAAACCCTTTTGCAATTATGTTAGCACAGCTGAAAACTGTTGTCCTGATTAAAGAAGCAATACAACTAGCTTTCTTTAGACTAGTTGAGTATCTGGAGCATCAGCATTTGTGGGTTCGATTACAGGCTCAAAATGTCCAGAAACAAAGAACTTTCTCCTGAAACTCGTCAGTCTATTGAAGGCTATTTCATGCGAGAAATTGCCAAGAAACTTAAGATCTCGTACAACGCTGTGTACTACTCCCTTCACAGAACTGCGCAAACTGTCTCTAACCAGAATAGAAAGAGGAGTGAGAGGCCCCGGTGCACAACTGAGTAAGAGGACAAGTACATTAGAGTGTCTAGTTTGAGAAACAGACGCCTCACAAGTCCTCAACTGGCAGCTTCATTAAATAGTACCCGCAAAACACCAATCTCAACGTCATCAGTGAAGAGGCGACTCCGGGTTTCTGGCCTTCTAGGCAGAGTTCCTCTGTCCAGTGTCTGTTCTTTTACCCATCTTAAACTTTTCTTTTTATTGGCCAGTCTGAGATATGGCGTTTTCTTTGCAACTCTGCCTAGAAGTTCAGCATCAGCCGTTTCCAGCTAAAATAGTCATTTTCAACATTAACAATGCCTACACTGTATTTCTGATAAATTTGATGTTATTTTAATGGACAAAAAATGTGCTTTTCTTTCAAAAACAAGGACATTTCTAAGTGACCCCAAACTTTTGAATGGTAGTGTGTACAAAAATAAGAAGTTATTATACATCATGTTACTGAGTAAATGATCGGTGAACCATTGATCTATCCATAGATCTTTGTCAGTTGGCAAGGTTAGGGATACTTACACACAATGCTTTCCACATTGTGTTTTCAACTTACATATATAAAATCAAATGTTATTTGTCACATGCACCGAATACAACAGTGAAATGCTTACTTACAAGCCCTTAACCCACAATGCATTAAGAAGTTAAGATTTTTTTTTTTAAAGTGTTAACCTGTTAGGGCTCGGGGGCAGTATTTACACGGCCGGATACAAAACGTACCCGATTTAATCTGGTTATTACTACTGCCCAGAAACTAGAATATGCATATAATTATTGGCTTTGGATAGAAAACACCCTAACGTTTCTAAAAAAGTTTGAATGGTGTCTGTGAGTATAACAGAACTCATATGGCAGGCAAAAACCTGAGAAGATTCTGTACAGGAAGTGCCCTGTCTGACCATTCCTTGGGCTTCTTGACTCTTTTTATTGAAAACTTAGGATCTTTGCTGTAACGTGACACTTCCTACGGCTCCCATAGGCTCTCAGAACCCGGGAAAAAGCTGAATGATGTCGAGGCAGCCCCTGGCTGAAAAACATTAGCGCCTTTGGTAAGTGGTCTATCAGAGGACAATGAGACTTAGGCGCGTGCACGAGGCGACCCCATGTTTTTATTTTCTCTCTCTTTGTACTAAAACACAGATTCCCGATCGGAATATTATCGCTTTTTTACGAGAAAAATGGCATAAAAATTGATTTTAAACAGCGGTTGACATGCTTCGAAGTACGGTAATGGAATATTTAGAATTTTTTTGTCATGAAACGCGTCGGGCGCGTCACCCTTCTTTACCCTTTCGGATAGTGTCTTGAACGCACGAACAAAACGCCGCTATTTGGATAGAACTATGGACTATTTCGAAACAAAACAACATTTGTTGTTGAAGTAGAAGTCCTGGGAGTGCATTCTGACGAAGAACAGCAAAGGTAATCCAATTTTTCTTATAGTAAATCTGAGTTTGGTGAGGGCCAAACTTGGTGGGTGTCAAATTAGCTAGCCATGATGGCAGGGCTATGTACTCAGAATATTGCAAAATGTGCTTTCACCGAAAAGCTATTTTAAAATCTGACACCGCGATTGCATAAAGGAGTCTGTATCTATAATTTTTAAAATAATTGTTATGTTTTTTGTTAACGTTTATCGTGAGTAATTTAGTAAATTCACCGGAAGTTTGCGGTGGGTATGGTAGTTCTGAACATCACAGGCGTGTCATCTGATGAAGATCATCAAAGGTTATTATACATCCAATGATGGGCGTGGCGCGAAATACAAACTCCTCTAAAATCCGAAAACTTCCATTTTTCAAACATATGACTATTTTACAGCATTTTAAAGACAAGAATCTCGTTAATCTAACCACACTGTCCGATTTCAAATAGGCTTTACAGCGAAAGCAAAACAATAGATTATGTCAGCAGAGTACCCAGCCAGAAATAATCAGACACCCATTTTTCAAGCTAGCATATAATGTCACAAAAAACAAAACCACAGCTAAATGCAGCACTAACCTTTGATGATCTTCATCAGATGACAACCCTAGGACATTATGTTATACAATGCATGCATGTTTTGTTCAATCAAGTTCATATTTATATCAAAAACCAGCTTTTTTACATTAGCATGTGACGTTCAGAACTAGCATACCCCTCGCAAACATCCAGTGAATTTACTAAATTACTCACGATAAACGTTCACAAAAAACATAACAATTATTTTAAGAATTATAGATACAGAACTCCTCTATGCACTCGATATGTCCGATTTTAAAATAGCTTTTCGGTGAAAGCACATTTTGCAATATTCTCAGTAGATAGCCCAGCCATCACGGCTAGCCATTTAGACACCGACCAAGTTTAGCCCTGACCAAACTCCGATTTACTATTACAAAAGTTTGATTACCTTTGGTGTTCTTCGTCAGAATGCACTCCCAGGACTGCTACTTCAATAACAAATGTTGGTTTGGTTCAAAATAATCCATCGTTATATCCAAATAGCGGCGTTTTGTTCGTGTGTTCAAGACACTATCCGAAGTGTAAATAAGGGTCACGAGCATGGCGCAATTCGTGACAAAAGATTTCTAAATATTCCATTACCGTACTTCGAAGCATGTCAACCGCTGTTTAAAATCAATTTTTATGATAATATTCCGACCGGGAATCTGCGTTTAGGTAAACAGACGAAAGAAAACAAAGCATGGGGTCGACACGGGCACGAGCCTGAGTCTCACAGTACTGTAACCAGCCACTACCCAAACACGCTACTTTTTTTCAGCCAGAGCCTGCAAAGCCACGATTCAGCTTTTTGCCGCCTTCTGAGAGCCCATGGGAGCCGTAGGAAGTGTCACGTAACAGCATAGATCCTCTGTAATGGATAGAGATAATCAAGAAGGGCAAGAAATTGTCAGACAGGGCACTTCCTGCATGGAATCTTCTCAGGTTTTGGCCTGCCAAATGAGTTCTGTTATACTCACAGACACCATTAATAACAGTTTTAGAAACTTTGGAGTGTTTTCTATCCAAAGCTAATAATTATATGCATATTGTAGTTTCTGGGCAGGAGTAATAATCAGATTAACCTCTATGGGCTTTACTGTCCCTGATAATGAATCCCGTTCAGTGAAGCCTAGAAAGCCGGTGACGTAGACCTCTGGAACTGGTGAACAGAATGAGCATCAGTACCGGGGGGATCCGTGACACCCAGTGATGTACTGGGCCATTCGCACTACTCTCTGTAGTGCCTTGCGGTCAGAGGCCGAGCAGTTCCCATACCAGACAGTGATGCAACTAGTCAGGATGCTCTCGATGGTGCAGCTGTAGAACCTTTTGAGGATCTGAGGACCCATGACAAATTTTTTCAGTCTCCTGAGGGGGAATAAGTGCCCTCTTCTCGTGCCCTCTTCTATTCAGTTATTTTTCAAAGATCATCATTCTGAGATTCTTCATTAGTTCTAATAAAGTATAGGAATGGTGATAATTGTGTCTTTGCCCCTGTATCAAGAAATTGGAGGCAAATGTTTCAAATCCAACATGGTCTGTAACACCATTTTGACGTTGGCTCCTTGTGTAATATAAGCCTGACCTTGGCCTTGGGCAATGTTCTCTGAAAACACACCACTTTGTTTAGCCAAGCTAATGACTTGATATATGAAACATAAAATGCTGTGGACATTTCCTGAGGGAAGTAATGATTTATAAAAGTGTGTTTGTGTTTTCTATTCATTGTTTGGTTGCTGGGTAATTGCCTTGTCCTATGCTACACAGCCCAGACATGACTTCAATTTCCTCAGAGGACTAACAATGGAAAGGTGTAGTTTGCGAATGTTTCATTGTGCTGTGGCAGAAGATTTAGAATGAGTGAAAAAAAACAAATGTTGAACACAAACACACACACACACACACATACAGTCCTGGAGGGAACTTCAAATCACTTTCTTGTACCTCTGAATCTTCCCCTTGAATAACAAATGCTTCCTCAGCTGAGAATAATAACTCCGTCATTATATCTTAAACTGAGACTGCATACTATATGTAAATGAAAAAACACTTTCACTGCAGTATGAAAAAATATAGTTCTTTCAACTAATTATTTTTATTTAACCTCCCTGGGCAAGGTGGGACGCTTGCGTGGCGCGAAATACAAATACCTCATAAATGCTATAACTTCAATTTCGCAAACATATGACTATTTTACACCATTTTAAAGACAAGACTCTCGTTAACCTCTTACATCTAGACGTTCCGCTAGCGGAACACCTGCTCCAATATCCAATGATAGGCGTGGCGCGAATGACAAATTCCTCAAAAATACAAAAACTTCCATTTTTCAAACATATTACTATTTTACAGCATTTTAAAGACAAGACTCTCCTTTATCTAACCACACTGTCCGATTTCATAAAGGCTTTACAGCGAAAGCAAAACATTAGATTATGTCAGCAGAGTACCCAGCCAGAAATAATCAGACACCCATTTTTCAAGCTAGCATATAATGTCACAAAAAACAAAACCACAGCTAAATGCAGCACTAACCTTTGATGATCTTCATCAGATGACACGCCTAGGACATTATGTTATACAATACATGCATGTTTTGTTCAATCAAGTTGATATTTATATCAAAAACCAGCTTTTTACATTAGCATGTGTCGTTCAGAACTAGCATTCCCACCGAACACTTCCGGTGAATTTACTAAATTACTCACGATAAACGTTCACAAAAAACATAACAATTATTTTAAGAATTATAGATACAGAACTCCTTTGTGCAATCGAGGTGTCCGATTTTAAAATAGCTTTTTCGGTGAAAGCACATTTTGCAATATTCTGAGTAGATAGCCCAGCCATCACGGCTAGCTATTTTGACACCCACCAAGTTTAGCCCTGACCAAACTCCGATTTACTATTAGAAAAGTTTGATTACCTTTGGTGTTCTTTGTCAGAATGCACTCCCAGGACTGCTACTTCAATATCAAATGTTGGTTTGGTTCAAAATAATCCATAGTTATATCCAAATAGCGGCGTTTTGTTCGTGCGTTCAAGACACTATCCGAAGTGTAAATAAGGGTCACGCGCACGACGCATTTCGTGACAAAGAATTTCTAAATATTCCATTACCGTACTTCGAAGCATGTCAACCGCTGTTTAAAATCAATTTTTATGCCATTTTTCTCGTAAAAAAAGAGATAATATTCCGACCGGGAGTGGTGGTTTTCGTTCAAAGACGAAAGAATAAAAACATGGAGTCGACTCGTGCACGAGCCTCAGTCTCATAGTACTGTGACCGGCCACTATCCAAACGCGCTACTGTTTTTCAACCAGGGCCTGCAAAGCCACGATTCAGCTTTTTGCCGCCTTCTGAGAGCCGTAGGAAGTGTCACGTAACAGCAGAGATCCCCTGTTTTGGATAGAGATAATCAAGAAGGCCAAGAAATGGTCAGACAGGGTACTTCCTGTACAGAATCTTCTCAGGTTTTGGCCTGCCAAATGAGTTCTATTATACTCACAGACACCATTCAAACAGTTTTAGAAACTTTGGAGTGTTTTCTATCCAAAGCTAATAATTATATGCATATTCTAGTTTCTGGGCAGGAGTAATAATCAGATTAAATCGGGTACGTTTTTTATCCGGCCGTGAAAATACTGCCCCCTAGCCATAACAGGTTAATCTAACCACATTGTCCGATTTCAAAAAGGCTTTACAGCGAAAGCAAAACATTAGATTATGTCAGGAGAGTACCCTGCCAAAAATAATCACACAGCCATTTCCAAAGCAAGCATATATGTCACAAAAACCAAAACCACAGCTAAATGCAGCACTAACCTTTGATCTTCATCAGATGACACTCCTAGGACATTATGTTATACAATACATGCATGTTTTGTTCAATCAAGTTGATATTTATATCAAAAACCAGCTTTTTACATTAGCATGTGATGTTCAGAACTTGCATACCCACCGCAAACTTCCGGTGAATTTACTAAATTACTCACGATAAACATAATTATTTTAAGAATTATAGATACAGAACTCCTTTATGCAATCGCGGTGTCAGATTTTGAAATAGCTTTTTGGCGAAAGCACATTTTGCAATATTCTGAGTAGATATCACGGCTAGCTAATTTGACACCCACCAAGTTTGGCCCTCACCAAACTCAGATTTACTATAAGAAAAATTGGATTACCTTTGCTGTTCTTCGTCAGAATGCACTCCCAGGACTTCTACTTCAACAACAAATGTTGTTTTGGTTCCAAATAATCCATAGTTATATTCAAATAGCTTCGTTTTGTTCATGCGTTCAGGTCAGTATCCGAAGGGTGACGCGCGAGCGCATTTCGTGACCAAAAATGTCAAAATATTCCATTACTGTACTTCGAAGCATGTCAAACTCTGTTTAAAATCAATTTTTATGCGATTTTTCTCGTAAAATAGCGATAATATTCCAACCGGGCAACATTGTATTCATTCAAAGAGAGAAAGAAAAACATGGAGAATTCACATGAACACGCATCTCCAGTGTCACTGTTCTCAGCCTGACCACTCACAAAATCTCCTGCTGTTTTTCGCCCAGAGACTGGAGAGACGTCATTCCCCTTTCTGGCGCCTCTGAGAGCCAATGGAAGCCTTAGAAAATGTCACGTTACAGCAGAGATGCTGTATTTTCGATGGAGATGCCACAGAAGGAGAACAAATTGTCAGACAGGGCACTTCCTGTATGTAATCTTCTCAGATTTTGGCCTGCCATATGAGTTCTGTTATACTCACAGACACCATTCAAACAGTTTTAGAAACTTTAGAGTGTTTTCTATCCAAATCTACTAATTATATGCATATTCTCGTTTCTGGGCAAGAGTAGTAACCAGTTTAAATTTGGTAGGTTTTTTATCCGGCCGTGCAAATACTGCCCCCTAGCCCCAACAGGCTAACTGGTTACACTGGCTTTTTTACTTTACTGAACTTTTCGATCAAATTGTTTAAAAACATTTATTGAACTAGGCAAGTCAGTTAAGAACAAATTCTTATTTACAATGAACTTAAAACAAATGTTGGCCCAAACTTTGCTCCAGTATGAGAACTTTTTTGCTCAACTTGTGTCACATGTTCATTCAACTGTAAATTATTATTTGAACATCTTAACAACAAAAGGCTGTGGTTCTAGTTACACACACACACAATGCTTTTGACATATGTTTTCAACTTACATATGTGACACATGATTTGTGCATGTTTATCTATACAGGATGTCCTCACCTGGGAATTGAACTCACAATCGCTTATTTCACGGCATACTGATCTTACCAACTAAGCCACCATGTCTGTGTCAATGACTGATTTCACTTGTACTGCTACACTTTGCACTTCTCAGCTCTGTTGAAACTACACTCAAGAAAAACGATTTTATTTATCATAGTGATTAACATTAGATTACTATACAGAAAACCATAAAATAGCTGTTGAGAGAATAGTCAGATTAATTGATAACTAAAACATAATTGCATATGGCACTCTTTTGCTGTTGTCAGGTGTTGGCAGAAATTGTCGGTAGAATTTTACCGCCAATCCCTTCCAGAATTAAGAGTTGGTATAACTTTTCCTTCAAGGAGAGTAGATAACTGTAAGTGATAATCAGAAGCAGCAGTGTGATAAGATCAGGGAAAACAGACTAAGTCTTTGTTATAACAGTGATGTGTGGTCTCACGCTGTTCATTATCAATGTCACAGGAATCTTTAATTCAAGCAAACTGAAAAGATGCTGCTGGTCTTGTTGATACAATTAAGCCATATACAGTGTGTCTGTTTGCTTAAAACTTGTAATCACATAATCATACAATACTTATGTTGGCACAACAGGTTTGTCTAATTAAGTGTCTGTTGAGAATAAAACGGTAGGATTTTGTCAGAATGCATCAATTTGTCATTTACCAAACAAGTGCATATTCACACAAAAAGGAGATTAACAAGAAAAAAATTAAATAAAGGATGACTGAATATGAATTGCTGTCTATTACCAAGTTCACACACGTTCTCTACCTTTTAAACTTTATATGCCTATCCTCAACTCTGCCCATGTCTCCTTTTCCCGACAGTCCATATCATATTCCCATCGCTCCCTTCTCCGCTGCTTGGTCCTTTTGTGGTGGGAGATTCTGTAATGGCTGTCGTCGGGAATAGAGGACCAAAACCCAGCAGGAATGTGGATGCTCATCTTGTTATTTATTTTAAATAAATAGAACACCAAAATGAAGAAAGCACGAACAACAAAACAGTCTTGTCATGCTCACACAGGCAAAACAAGAAACAATTACCCATATATAGGACTCTCAATCAGAGGCAACGAGAAAGCACCTGCCTCCAATTGAGAGTCCAACCCCCCATCAACCTAAACATAGAAATACAACAAACCAGAAAGAACATAGAAATACAAAACATAGAACATAGACCAAAACCCGGAAATAATACATCAAACACCCTACTACATACACCACCACCCCGAAACACAAACCAAATACCCTCTGCCACGTCCTGACCAAACTACAATAGCAAATAATCCCTAAACTGGTCAGGACGTGACACCCACATTGACCTTTATAATAAGGTTTTGAAATAACCCCATACTGACTCATCTCCCAGTTGGGTTTCACTATCCTTACAGAAAAACCACACGATTTCATGTGAAATTTCACATGAGAAATCATGTTAAAACGTGTTTTTGGAACACTTGAAAACAATATATGTTACAAGCATTGTGTGTGTATCATACTGTCCAATTTTTTTTTCACATGTGAAGTGTTCCAAAAAGACATGATTTCACATGTGAAATGTCACATATGAAGGGTTCCAGAAAATTAGTCATTATGATACACACACAGTGCTTTTAACATACTGTATATTGTTTTCAACTTACATATTGACACACATGACTACACTGTGTATGTTAAACAACCATACTCTTACTTTACTTATAATGGTTTTGGACCATCTGGGACCATCACTGGTAGAATAAATGCCTTGAAAACAACTGACAAAAATCCTAACATGGTCCTCACCCTTAAAGAAATAGCACATGAATTTCATGTGAAATATCACGTGAAGTGTTCCAAAAACACATGTTTTCACATAAAACACATGAAGGATTCCAGAAACGTGAAATCATGTGGTTTTTCCGTAAGGGGATGCCAGCAACCTGAAATTATTGCTACGCCACCAGGTATGTTGCCATGACCGAGATCGGCCACAGGTTTATTGTAAATAATAAATTTTTGCACTGGTAAAAATTGCCCAACATCAAGTCAATTCCCTAAACTGCTTAGGCGCGATTTCTATGAGCAGTGATTGGAACAAATACAGTAACCTCGGCAGGATGTTCATTTTGATTGTTTCAATTCTACTACTAAAATCAATGGAAAGTGTCAGGGGACTCAAAGCAGCAGGAGGGGTGAAGTCAGGTGCAGGAGACCAAGGTCCGTGAACACACGTTTAATAGGCAATAGTCCAAACACTGCCAACAACATGTAGCAGGGCAAAAATACAAACACAGAAAGAGCCCAAAAACAGCGTTGGGGCGCAGCCCAAAACACGCAGCCTTACACACAAGGCAGAGGAAAATGCCTTAACCCCAACCTAACCAAACCAGACAAAAAACAATCACGCACAATACCGAAACAGAGAGACTAAATACTCCACCCACTAACGATCGAACACAATACAGGTGCACACATAACCAGACCTAACCAAAGAAAATGAAAAGAGAATTGGTGGCAGCTAGTAGGCCGGTGACGATGACCGCCGAGCGCCGCCCGAACGAGGAGAGGCGCCACCTTCAGTTGACGTTGTGACAGAAAGTGAATTCCACCTGTCCAGGTTATCATTTTCTTGTTGACATGATCGTAATTCATGTAATAAAGTTTGGGTGTATCTTTTGGATGATATACTCCAAGATATTTAATGGATGAAGAGCTCCACTGGAAGTTATACTTCATCTTCAGCTCTTCCTGTGGGGTATAATTATAGACTAGGGCTTGGGTCTTGTGTACATTAAGCACATATCCTGAATATGTTCCAAATGTTTGTAAAACATCCATCAATCTAGGTACACTTGAGCCTGAGTCTTTAAGGAATAACAGAATGTCATCATCATACATGTATATCTTATGTTCACTGCCTCTTATTGTTATTCCCTCTGGGTCATGTCTTATTGCCTCTGCTAACAGTTCGATGTACAAGGTGAAGAGCATGAGTGAAAGGTTACAGCCTTGTCTTGACCCTCACTCTAATTTTATCGTTCGGGACAAATGTCCATTTATCTTTATTCTAGCAGTCGGACATGAATACAGTGATTTGATGCACTGTATCAATTATTTTTTTAACACAAATATTCCCATAACTTGGAATAGATAATCCCATCCCACTGAATGAAATGCTTTTTCTGCATCTAGACTGAATATTGCACTTGTCTAATTATGAGTAATGTGGTCCACGACAAGTAGTGTTCCTTATGTTGTCGTGTCTGCCTATTTTGTGTGAAACCAGTTTGATCTCCGTCAATCAATTTTGGGATTATGTCCATTCTTTTGGCTATTGATGCATATAGTTTATAATCCGTGTTAAGAATTTCAATAGGTCTATAGGAACTGCATTCCTTCTTATCTTTACACTCTTGTGGGATTACAGATATGATGGCCTCTCTCCACGATGGTGGAAGACCCCCCTTCCGCAGAGTCCAATTAACCTGTTGGGGGTAGGGGGCAGTATTGACACGGCCGGATAAAAAACTTACCCGATTTAATCTGGTTACTACTCCTGCCCAGTAACTAGAATATGCATATAATTATTGGCTTTGGATAGAAAACACCCTAAAGTTTTAAAAACTGTTTGAATGGTGTCGGAGTATAACAGAACTCATATGGCAGGCAAAAACCTGAGAGGATTCTATATGGGAAGTGGCCTGTCTGACAAGTTGTTGTTCATCTTGGCTCTTTTTATTGAAGACTGAGGATCTTTGCTCTAACGTGACACTTCCTACGGCTCCCATAGGCTCTCAGAGCCCGGGAAAAAGCTGAATGATATCGAGGCAGCCTCTGGCTGAAACACATTATCGCTTTTGGCAAGTGGCCGATCAGAGGACAATGGGCTTAGGCGCGTGCCCGAGTCGACCCCATGCTTTATTTCTTTCGTCTGTTTACCTAAATGCAGATTCCCGGTCGGAATATTATCGCTTTTTTTACGAGAAAAATTGCATAAAAATGGATTTTAAACAGCGGTTGACATGCTTCGAAGTACGGTAATGGAATATTTAGAATTTTTTTGGTCAGGAAATGCGCCATGCTCGTCACCCTTCTTTACCCTTTCGGATAGTGTCTTGAACGCATGAACAAAACGCCGCTATTTGGATATAACTATGGATTATTTGGGACCAAACCAACATTTGTTATTGAAGTAGAAGTCCTGGGAGTGCATTCTGACGAAGAACACCAAAGGTAATAACATTTTTCTTATAGTAAATCTGACTTTGGTGAGTGCTAAACTTGCTGGGTGTCTAAATAGCTAGCCCTGTGATGCCGGGCTATCTACTTAGAATATTGCAAATTGTGCTTTCACCGAAAAGCTATTTTAAAATCGGACATATTGAGTGCATAGAGGAGTTCTGTATCTATAATTCTTAAAATAATTGTTATGCTTTTTGTGAACGTTTATCGTGAGTAATTTAGTAAATTCACCGGAAGTTTGCGGGGGGTATGCTAGTTCTGAACGTCACATGCTAATGTAAAAAGCTGGTTTTTGATATAAATATGAACTTGATTGAACAAAACATGCATGTATTGTATAACATAATGTCCTAGGTGTGTCATCTGATGAAGATCATCAAAGGTTAGTGCTGCATTTAGCTGTCTTCTGGGTTTTTGTGACATTATATGCTAGCTTGAAAAATGGGTGTCTGATTATTTCTGGCTGGGTACTCTGCTGACATAATCTAATGTTTTGCTTCCGTTGTAAAGCCTTTTTGAAATCGGACAGTGTGGTTAGATTAACGAGAGTCTTGTCTTTAAAATGGTGTAAAATAGTCATATGTTTGAGAAATTGCAGCAATAGCATTTCTAAGGTATTTGAATAACGCGCCACATGGATCCCACTGGCTGTTACGTAGGTGGGACGATTTCATCCCGCCGGCCCTAGAGAAGTTAAAGCAGGCCTTAGGTCGAGGTGATAGTTGTTCTGAAGATCTTGAACCATTCTGTATGGAAGCCATCAGTGCCTGGAGACTTGTTTACATTTAAGGGTATTGCTTTATTAATTTATTCGGTCACGAACCGGCTCGAAGTCCGTACAAAAAAGGGAGACAATGTGGAGATAAGGAGTAACCTAAATACAATTAACAATGGTGTGTGTAATCAGTAGTGTAATTGAGTGGTTGCGTGCATAGATGTGATATGATGGTTGTTGAAAGGTGCCAAAGCAAACAAAACGGCCACAAAAATGCCACAACCAAAATCCAACAGTGTGTCTACATGGAGAGACTCCTCAATGAATGAGGAAAAGGTGTATTTATCCCGGGACACACCCGAGCCCAGGTGTGTCCCATTTCGCTGACCACCCTCCCAGCTCCGCCCACCGCCATCCTTTTAAGGAAAACAAGAGCAAAGAGAAAGAATTCGGCAGACAGAGTGGGAGGGTCGTCACAAGGACCAACAAGGACCCTGGAACACCAATCACACAAACAAAATACTGCCCTGGATCCTAGTAGAAGACCCAGCCTGCATCCCACATTGACCCAGCCATGCCTTTTAAATTCATGAGGGGTTACGGGTTCACACTTCCACTTGCCCCAGCCAAACTTGTCCTCCCCAGACCTCAGCAACCTTTGTGCACAGGAAGAAACCTTTAAGAGGAAAGAAGAAAACAAGACCAGAAGGGAACAGACATGAGTGATAGAACAGGACACTACCAAACGCAAAAACAAACAGTGGTCAGTCACGCGGACATTCAGGAACAGGGCGCACGAGAGAGAGCGCATCAGCAACGACATTATAAGTGCCACTGATGTGCCGCACATCGAGATGGAATGCTTGTAAAAAATAAACACCCTCTCATTATCCTCTGGTTAGGACACATCATAACCCTCTCACCTTCTTGCGGTCCATGGTCGGTGTAGACCACAATAGGTACTACTCCCGACCCGACATACACCTTGAAATGTTGTAGCGCCCATATGAGTGCTTGCGCCTCTTTTTCCATGACCGAGTAGTTCAACTGATAATGGTTAAACTTTTTGGAAAATAAACTAACAGGCCTCTCAACACCAGACACATCTGCTTGCAGCAAAACTGCACCTGCCCCACATGACTCGCATCCACCTGTAAGATGAATGACAAATCCATGCGAGGAGTAGCCAGCACTGGAGTTGAGATAAGCAACCTCTTTGCATCTTCAAAAGCTTGCTGACAACGAGAAGACTAGACGTAAAGAGCCTTAGCTTTCAGCAAATCTGTGAAGGGAGTAACCACAGTAGAGAAGTTCCTACAAAAACTACGGTAATAACCAGTTCCTTTTTAGTAGTTCCTTTTTAGTAGTTGGTGGAGGAAAAGCATCCATAGCTACCACCTTAGCCCGAACAGGACGCATTTCACCCTGCCCAACCACCTTTCCAAGATACGTAACGGTCGCCTGAGCAAACTCACATTTAGCCAGATTGATCGTGAGGCGACCCGCCACTAGGCGGTCGAACAAGGCCTGAATACGGGACAGATGCTCCTCCCAAGTATCTGCATATATCGCTACATCGTCCAGATAAACAGAGCACCCGGCCAGACTGGAGACAACTCTGTTCATAAGTCGCTGAAAAGGGGCAGGTGCATTGCGCAGGCCGGAACTCCTAACCGAAAAAGAGTACAGACTAGAGGGTGTAATAAAGGCAGAGATTTAACATGCCCTACTCGTCAGTGGCACCTTCCAATAGCCCTGTAACAGGTCAGATTTGCTCACAAACTTAGCTGCTCTGACCTGATCAACTTAGTCATCCATCCGAGGAAGATGAAATGAATCTGGCTTAGTGACACTGTTTACCTTACGGTAGTCCGTACAAAATCTGTTTGTCCCATCAGCTTTCCTGACTAAGATACAGGGAGAAGCCCAACTGGAGAACAGGCTCTGCTATATCACTCTCCAGCATGTACCTGACCACAGCATACAGACAACGCCGTTTCTCTGAAGAAACTATAGAGCCGCTGACGAATGGGGTCAGCATCCCCAACGTCAATATCATGTTATATTAAGTTTGTACGTGTAGGTGTATCAGAAAACAAACCTGGAAATCACAAAATCAAATTGACCATCTCATTTCGCCCATCAGCAGGTAGATGTGCAAGAAGGCTATCTAAAACAACGAGTGTCTCTGAATTTTTCAATCTACCCCTGCAGTATGCAATCGTCGGGACCAGGAACATCTTCCTCCTCATGCACGGACCTAGCATGACAAGAACCCTGCGAAATAACGGTATCGGCCAAAAGAACATGTTTACCGTCCTCTGTAGACTCCCACTGTTCAGCCTCAGAGGAATGTGCATAATAGGGTTTTAACAGATTTACATTGGCACAGATGGTGTGCTTTTCTCCGTTTTGGAGTGGCAACTATATAGTTTTGCTCAGTGCACTGGCGCACAACCGAATATGGACCTTGAAACTTGGCTTGAAAAGGAGAACCAACAATTGGCAGCAGAGCAAGAACCTGGTCACCTGGACTAAAGTGACGAGGCTCAGCTCGCCGATCAAATATGCCCTTCATCCTCCCCTGTGAAGATGATAGCTTCTCTTTGGCCATCTCACCAGTGGCGTACAGACGTCGAAATCACACACATAAGATAACAGGGACTGAGGGGGCTCGGGATACTTCAAGTCATCCTGGAGAACTGCTAGAAGTCCACATACCCCATGTCCAAACACAAGGTCATTTGGACTGAAACCCGTGCTCTCCTGTGAACCCTCCCTAGCGGCTAACAGTAACCAAGGTAACCCCTCCGTACAATAAGTGCTCAACAAAGACTTGTGTTTGTTGGAAAAGTTCTAGTGCTCCTTCACTCTGCACTAGCCAAATTGTGTTTAATATGAAGCTGTTGGGGAACCTGACCAGACAGATTATAGGTGAAATTAGATCCTCGATCACTCTAAATGACCTTAAGGATTCCAAACAGTGAGAAACTGAGTCAAAGCTTTTAGCACAGACTTAGTCGTGATAGACAGCAGGAAACCTAGTGGTCTGACACATCACAGTGAACAGGTAACTACTACCATTTTTAGAGCGAGGCAGAGGAGCAAGAGTCAAAAATCAGATACTCAAAAGGTTGGCTGAGTACAGGAATAGGAAACAGTGGTACCGGCTTAAGAGCTTGATTAGGTTTACCAGTTAATTAACAGGTTGATGAACTCAGAAACATCCCTCTTTGACCTAGGCCAAAATAAATGCCTTAATATGTCATTGTAGGTTTTCCTCATGCCCATATGTCCAGCAACATTGTTATGGGAAGTTGTCAGCACCAGTACTGAATTTACCCTTAGCCCTGAGAACCGGACATTTGTTTTTCCAATGACCTGAACCCTGACCGTAGTGAAACACTTGACCAAAGTCAGCTTTACCACAGGAGTCAGGCTCAACCTTAGTTGAATGAAACTGCCTGTGAACCAGAGTATCTCGGTGAGCGAGGCCCAAATCTCTCCGAACGCCCCCCACTCACTCCGAATACAGGGCTCTGCAAAGATACTTTCGTGAGTCAAACATACTCGTCCTCCAAAACCGCAGCTTCAGCGACAGTCTTCACTTTTCGTTCATTAATGTACATGGCTATATGATCAGGGATTGTCTCCTTAAACTCTTGAGCAAACTCAACATGAGTCTGTTTATCAGCCCTTTTAAAAGTTCTAAATCGTTGGCGGTAAGCCTCAGGAAGCAATTCATAAATCTGTAACACAGCCATTTTAACATTATCATAACTGACACTGTCGGCTACACTAAGAGCCAAATATGCTTCCTGCGCTTTAGCAGTCAACACACACTGCAACATTAAAGTGCGGTCAGAATCAGGCCAACTCCTAGCATCAGCAACACGCTCAAACAACAAAAAGAATGTCTCAGGGTCCTTCTCATTAAATTTAGGTTCCCAAATGTGTCAAGGGAACGACCGAGAGAGGAGCGACCCCTAGATAAATCTGGGTCACCTTCTCAGAGTAAACTCTCCTCTGAGAACTTTCCTTCCCTAACCAACTCTAGCCGCTCTTGTTGCAGCTTGATTTTAGCACCCTCCAAATCCTGTTTAAATTCCAATTCCCTTTTCATACTTTACACATCATACTCTAGCTGTAACAGAAGCAGCTATTTCTGCTGTTCAAAAAGAAGACTACTAGAGCTAACAGATGGAGCTGCCATTGAAACAAACCAGAGAGACCGCTGGGGAGGTTGGCGAGTCCTCGGCAGAGGCTGCCCCAGGGTTAACGTCAAGAATACCACTCTCCATCAGATTGGCCTTCAATATCAACCTAATAGAATTTTAGACGTTTATCACTATTTTCAACCTTGTAGTGTTCAGCAATCTTCAACACCTGTTCTTTAGTACATCATTCTGACAGTTCCTCTGATGGAAAGTGAATGAACTCGTTTACTTAAGACGCCATAGTCACAAGTAAATTCTAAAAAAAATCTCACTCTTCCCCTCTGCTGAGCACACCAGACTGGACCACAAGAGAAATGACAATCACACTGGGCACCACAGGAGAGAAATTATATATATATATATATATATATATATATATATATATATATATATATATATATATATATATATATATATATATATATATATATATATATATATATATATATATGGAGCTTCCCCAAATCCTACAATAACTCAACCCTAGTCTTCGTACGGATTCACGGTGGGTAATTTCACACTGTAGCCTGCTGGCTAATTTTTTAAATAATAATAATAATAATAATAATAATAAATATTTTTTTAGAACACGCAGAACACTGGCAGATTCCCCCCAAGCAACGGATGTGCCGCCGAGACAACTGCTCAGTCCACAGACACCACACGAAAATAAAACAAATTAACCATGTCCCCCATATTCCAAACTGAAACCCATCGCTAAGCCTAACAGGGGAAAAATAAAGGCTATAGCGTCGGGTAACAAGTAGCACTACCCTACCCAAAACTCCCACTGAGGTACACAGCAGATTGTATTCACCTCAGACTGATGTCACAACAGCGGGTAGAGCAAGAGTTTCCAGCCGGGGCAAGGGCTTGGAAACTAACCAATGTACTCTCTCCAATGCAGCACACCACCAATTATCCACCACAGTGGCAAGTTTACAAAACAAAGGCAACCAACACTGGACCTACCAAACAATACAACTCAAAAGCTGTAACAAAAGATGCAAACAAAGCACCTACAGAGTTCTCATACATCAACTCCACGTTTTCTCGCAAACACAATACACATACTAGTAAGCCCAATAAAACAAAAATTAGGCCCACTGGCATACTCTACCAGGCAACACACTTGTTTAATGGCATCACCGGACAACCAAAATCATTGATACGTAATCTAAGGCACTATACCAAACAATTATAAGAATGTGCCGTGAATACCAACCAAAGTGCATTCCAATAAGCATTAGCCCATCATACTGCAACAAAATACTATCACAAAAATGTCTAAGAACAAACCTTATGATCCCGGATGAGCCCCCACTTGTCACAAACCGGCTCGAAGTTCATGACAAAAAGGGAGATAAGGAATAACAAAAATATATTTATTGACTGAAGTAACCTAAATACAATAAAAAATGTGTGTGTAAGTGAGTGGTTGCGTGCATAGATGTGATGAGGGTTGTTGAAAGGTGCCAAAGCAAACAAAACTGACACAACCAAACCTCAACAGTGTGTCTACGTACATGGAGAGAGTCTCCTCAATGAATGGGGAAAAGGTGTATTCATCCCAGGACACATCCGAGCCCAGGTGTGTCCCATTTCACTGATGACCCTCCCAGCTACGCCCACCGACATCCTATTAAGGAAAACAAGAGCAAGGAGAAAGATTTTGGCAGACAGAGTGGGAGGGTCGTCACACTTCAGTGGTTATTTCTGAAGTAAGTCTATCATTTTGCTTTGTCCCAATTGAGGGGAGATCAAGTGAGTTCAAAAAATGCTCTATTGTCTGTGCATCTGCCTTCTCTGCTTGCTTGTACAGATTTGTGTAATATGATTCAAATGCATTCTGTATTTCATCCAATTTGCATGCAATCTTTGTTGTTTTGGGGTCTTTTATTTTGAAAATGGTATTCTGTGCTTGTTGTTTCCTAAATCTCCATGCTAGTAATTTGGTTGCCTTTGAGCCTGCTTCATAATATCGTTGTTTCAGGAACCTGAGCCTTTTCTCTACTTCTTCTCTATAAATCTGGTCAATTTCCTGTTTTACTTTTTGAATGTCTCGTAATATAACAGGGTCTTTGACTATGATATCGTTCTAAGTTTCTTAATGTTTCTTGTAATTTCAGTGCTTTAATCTTTTTCTTGAGAGATGATGTGGCTATGATCTTTCTGATCTTTGGCTATGATCCTTCCTCTAATATCCGCTGCATCCCACAATGTAGCAGGGGATACTTCACGTTTGTCATGCCACTTTACTGCCAGCTGTTGACCGTTCTCCTTGAACTCCACCTTCGCTCTCCGCATCTTCCAGCCGGCATCCCCTTTCTGTTTGACCTGACTGTGTCACAGGCCCCTGTGCTGTTGGAGAGCAGATGCTGGAAGAGTGTGGGACTGCTGTACCAATTGTTCATATACAAAGTGTGTCCCTTGCCGAGATGAGGAGCCAGCATGGTCATCACCATGGATCCGGACACCCCAAGCCCCTCAATGGTGGATATCAGTGGTGGACCCTGTGTAGACTATAAAATCCTGGACAAATCCTGTCTTCACGTCGCACATAACAAAGAAGTTAACCCCAAATCTGTGCCTTTTGGCTCTCTTTTCTCCTGTAGCTCAAAGGTATAGCGATTGGTCTCCTGTACTATGTCTCCTACCCCCTCTGTCAGAAACAGCTTGAAGCACTCATCTCAAAGGGAAATGGCAAGGGGCTTTGCACTCCAGACTGGGACTCATCAAAGCAAACAGCAGGGCCAGGAGGGGTGAAAAGTCTGCTACCACAAACTTCCTGTACTTCATCCACTGTCGGTCTGCCTCCATCACCACCAGCATCTTCAAAGGGAACTGGGACTTTGTCAGTGGGCAAGGGGTCCTCAGATTCAGGGTTCTCAATTGCAACAAGTTTTGGGCAGCTCTGTCAGTCAGAATCTGATTAATCTATAATACTCAGACTTACTGTCAGAATTAATAAAAATCTCCAGAATTTCGGCATTTGTTAGTTATCTCCTTTTGAAAGACATTGCTAATGATGCAGCGTAGTCCACTAGCTACATACATAAACAACAACACTGAAAGGCTCAGAGTGGGAGTCAGAGGTTACGTGATTTACTGCTGGGACTCGCCACTTGTTTCAATAATCACTATCAGAAAATGTTTTGATGGTAATTATTTATTTATTTACTGTTTTAATCACATGTTTTTAAGTTCTGGTGACAAATCATGCATTTCGATTCTTGCATAGATTTTAATGGACACATATGTGTTTAAAATACTTTTTTGAAGGTTGTACTGGTTGTACTGAGATGAGCTAATTCCAGCTATGTGTGTAGCCATGTTTGTTGACATACAATGCATTCTTGGTTTTACGTAAACGTCTGTCAGACCAAAGATGTTATAACAAAATGATGTGAGGGAGGGTTCACTCATCTTTCAAGTAAACTTCCGGAAGTGAATGATGGGATGTGAATGATGGTAGACGACACACCCCCTTCAACATGCATACTGCAAACAGTCCAAATCTTGTCTCCTCTTATTATCTTTGCATCACGGCTCAGGCTAAGACCCAAATGCAGAAACAGGGGGTGGATAGTACGAGTCTCAGAGTTTATTAAAGTACAAGGGGCAGGCAGAAGGTAAGTCAAGGCAGGCAAAGAGTCGTAATCCAAATCAGGGTCAGGCAGGTATAGTGGTTCTTCCTTTAAAAGTTTTGAGCTTATGCTGTGACAGTTTATGGTAGATGGCGGTAAATTGTGTCATTCTGGCAACAATGGCTGACACTTTAATAACGTGCCATAGAATTCTGCGGCACCCCGCAAGCTGTGCTGCAGTATGCCACAACTTATAGGACGGCAGGCAATCGGTAGGTCAAGGCAGGCAAAGGGCTGTGAGACTGGGGTTTAATTCTAGATACATGGAAAGTGTGATGTATACGTAGAGTGGGGCCAATAGCAGAAGGTTCTCCCATCTCCACAAAGGAACTCTAGAGCTCTGTCAGAGTGACCATCATGTTCTTGGTCACCTCCCTGACCAAGGCCCTTCTTCCCTGACTGCTCAGTTTGTCTGGGCGGACAGCTCTAGGAAGAGTCTTGGGTGTTCCAAAATCTGCTCCATGTCCTTGAGTGGCCTAGCCAGAGCCCGGACTTGAACCTGATTGAACATCTTTGGACAGACCTGAAAATAACTGTGCAACAACCCTCCCCATCTAACCTGACTTCGCTTGAGAGGATCTGCAGAGAAGAACGAGTGAAACATCTACAGGTGTTCCAAGCTTGTTGTGTTATACCCAAGAAGACTCAAGGCTGTAATCCCTGCCAAAGGTGCTTCAACAAAGTAGAGTAAAGGTTCTGAATACTTATGTAAATGTCATATTTCAGTTTTAAATTTTTTATAAATGAGCAAAACATGTCTAAAAAACTATTTTTGCTTTGTCATTATGGGGTATTGTGTGTAGATTGCGCAGACAGACATGGCAGTTCTGCTTCTAGGTCCTGAGCAACTTTGCACAAGATTTTTGTTTGACCCGCAATAACATCTGCTAAATATGTGTATGTGACCAATACAATTTTATTTTATTTAAGAGTGATGAGGGGGAAAAACCGATTTAATACATTTTAGAATAAGGCTGTAACCTCAGACCCCTTGGAAAAAGTCAAAGCGTCTGAATACTTTCTGAAGGCACTCTATGTATCCCAGTTCATTTCTAAATTGAAATATTTGGGTTATTATGCTTTTGGATTTGCCCTTTGCAGTTCTAAGAAGGGTCCTTTGGGCATTTTGATACGGTATATCACTTGAATTCCCAATTAAACACACAGTCATGCAATTATTGGTATAGCTCTTAAAGCACATTTCAATTCATCCAGAAGTTTGCTGGAACTGAATATTAATAAAATGTCTGATGTGCCTTGTGCATTTATGGTGTGAGGAATGACACAGTACATTAACACCAATTACTCCTTACATCAGTTTGCATTATCAACAGTCTCCTTATCTAAATAGCTGTCTATCGTTAATAATGTTTGCATTGCAAAGCAAAATACTTGCAAATGTCAAGCAGAATTTAAACACATCTCCCCACAAACCAACAGTGTTTTTTCACTAGATCATGCCCTACCGTTACATTCAGGAATCCCAAAAATGTATTCAATAATGCATTTGTGAATTGGATAGTATAGCAGTAGTCAGTGTTAAACTGTGGAATCAGTTTTGCTTAGTGTAATCTGTAGATGCGGGGTGGTTTATGTTATATTCATCCTGCATTGACATTATGCTGGTAGAGCAGAGGGAAAGAATGAGGCCCTGCCTGGTTTTATCTATGATGCCCACACATTTCTCTGCTTCTAATTTTCTGATAACAGCCAAACTCCAGTCTCCCCCTTGAAAACTTGAATATGCAATTATATTGGAATCACCAGGGCTCTGCTCTGTCTTTAAGGCCACGACATAAAGTAATAAAATAAACTAAAGGTGTTTGTCAAACTAGATTCCCCCGACGTAGTACGATCTCCCTGTGCAGATGAAACAGGTGTGCTATTGATTTATATTGAGTTATATTTTCCTTCTGTAACTCTCCCAATTCACCATATAGGCCACAGAGTCTCAACCTCCAAATCCTCACAAACTGGAGTGCTTGAGTTCTTTTTCTGCACCCCTTGGTTCTTATCTGGGGGTGTAGGCTGCCCTAATAGGCAACAGAATCCAGACAGAATATCCCCAACCAGGGGTTAAATGAGTCACCTTCAAAACCGTCACAGATTATAATCTGGTTAACCCCACTGAGCAAAGACTCTTCCTCTGCACTCTTCCGTAATCCACAATGATGGGAAAAGATCATAATTTAGATTCAAGAGGATCTACAATGAGTATTATTTCAGAGCAATAGTATTAGATTCATGAGTTCTTGTTCCAAACTGTAGAGTGAAATTATTGAAGTGCGTTATGCTGGATGGCTCATTGTGTGTTCCAAATTAGTAAAACGGAGAGACATTGTGCTTTCTCATCAACTCTTTCTTGACTTTACAGACGAATACATCATTTAATCTCACAATCGCCACAAATAATTTCTAAATGAGACTGGATAGAAACCGATGGACTTTAGGTAATCAATTTCCCTGAGTGAATGACATTTGTCAAGCAGAAACCCAGTCTCCAGACAAACCCTTATTGCCAATCAGATTTATGAAAGCTATTTCTTAATTTAATTAATCACAAGCGGTCAGACATATTGAGTTACTTCAGACAAAGGACAATACCAACCCTGGAGTTAAGTAATATCACATTTATATGCTATTGTATGACATAATATCCCATTCGGCGATGCAACTTTGAATAAATTATATGATGATAGATTGATAAATCTTATTGAATCTGTTCCTTCCACTGCAGCTTTCCCTGTCTCTGGGAAGGATCCGGTCCTGCTCAGTGATTGCCTCCTAACACTAATAGGTGTTGATTGACCCAGTAATTGTGTTGTTAATTACATTAGACCCACCAGCGACTCACTGCAGCCAATTTGGAGGCTAATTAATTAAATAATTAAAGTTTTGAATGATGTTTTCTATATGCGCTGCTGTCAACTCCTTAGTCTGACGTTGTGTTACCCAAACTGCTGTATCAATCGGGATTACAAATTACCATTCTACTAATGGAGCAACATAAATAATCCACAGCACTGACTGTTATAAGTAGTTAGTCCTCATGTACCCATGTACACTTTCAGTAGCACTGGAGATGTCATTAAACACTGGGATTTATATTTGTCCAATTTCAACATATGGAAATATCATTAGGAAAGTGCCTTGTCCAGTGTTCAGCATTACTGGAAGCTTTTGTTGCTCCTAAACATTTAAAATCACTGGGAAACATGTTGCCAGCAATGAGAAAATAATGAAGATGAAATTGAGTAGCAATTCAGTGAATTGAGCAGCTGACACTCCTAAATTACGATGGCAAAGAACATGAATTATTACAATGTAAAAATGCCCCGAAGCTGCTTAAATACTTTATATTTGGTATTTGCACTATTTCCATTTGAACATGTTGCTGTGCATATTTACGCAGGGTCGTGAAATGCTTCTACCAAGAGTCAATGGTTATTTATGTTTGGAAAAACCTCTCAAACAGCAACGCTTCATCTGTCTACACAATTACCCACCACACTTAAACAGACATGCAGGGAGAGATAGAGAAAGCTTCTTCTACATAGTGCCTTGAATTCTACAACTACCCTCTACTAACATTATCACAAAAAAAATGTTTTACTCAATTGAGTACTGACGACCAAAGTCAGCCTGCAGGCGCCCGGCCCGCCACAAGGAGTCGCTAGAGCACGATGAGCCAAGTAAAGGGGGGGGGGGGGTGATTTGGTCGTCAGTTGAACGGTGTTTCCTCCGACACATAGGTGCGGCTGGCTTCCGGGTTAAGCGGGCAGGTGTTAAGGAGCGTGGTTAAGTTGGGTCAAGATGGGTCATGTTTCAGAGGAAGCATGACTTGACCTTTGCTTCTCCCAAGCCCATTGGGGAGTTGCAGCGATGAGACAAGATTGTAATTGGATATCACGAAATTGGGGAGAAAAAGAAAAATACAAAAGAATAAAGAAATGTTGATGTGTTTACTAGCCATAGTGTTGGCATCACTCCAGTGTATTAAAAAGAAGGTCATTACTAAAGTAATCATCATACTCAATTGAGTGAACCTTTGCCACATTGGCATGATTAAACCAATGCACTATAAAATTAGCTTCAAGGACTTAGGTTTAATACTTCATAAATGAAACATAGCGAATGCTGAATAGATCTCTCCTCAAGCTTTCAAGAAAATACTGGAATCCCTTTAGCTATGCATAAGGCTGCCCAAGATACAGTGTGATGTGCTTTGTAGCAGGAACCAGGGAGGTATTGTAAAATGGAGAAATTGGTAATTATGTATTCTGCTGGCAGCCCTGCTATAACTTAGAATGAGTTTTCTTTGAGCTGGAGGAGCTCGGGTGAGACTTGGGGAAGGTGTTACATTTGTGAAAGTATAATTTGATAAAAAAATTGGTTAAGATGTGATTGTAAAGCCAACACCAAGGATTGTCACCATGTCTCTATGGATAACCACAAAAATAACAGTTTAAAGTTGTGCTGCACAATATTAAGTCTATGCTGCAATATGAGCATAATGTTCTCTTAGTTTTTATAGATACTCATGAAAAAAAGGTGCTATCTAGAACCGAAAAGGGTTCTTCAGCTGTCCCCATAGAACACTTTTTCTAAGAGTGTATGTATGTGAACTTGAAGTTGACTTACAGTAAGAGCTATATGTAGTGAGCAAGCACAGATATAAATATGGGTTTTCTCATGCTGTTATGGTACAACATGTTCTGAGCGACAGGGCCAATGTTACTTATTCAAGATCTCATTTACACAACATCAATAGGATCTTTGCAAGAACGTACTTCCATATTTAGTAAACATTATCCACTATTTCTGGCACAGTGGCGCAGCCGTAGGTGGTCACTCAGTGTGAAAATAGCAGATGTTTTCTCTCGGTGCCTACAGGAGTTGAAGTTGACTGTAAATTATGTCCACAGAATTGCCTGGGCCACAGCGGCAAAAAGCAAATTGGAAAAGGAATTTAAATTCTACGTGTCGTCCTATTTGACCTACTACGGTATGGTATGTATTCTTGACATTATTAACTAACTAGCTAGCTAGGTTAGCTGGCAAAATTGGGGTTAAAGGAAAACTCATCCCAGATCAGTATATTTCTTGGCTAGCTAGCTGAGGGGTTAGTCAATTAACCAAGCAAACAAAATATTGTCCATTTAGGCCTATTAACAGAATTCAAAGTGAAATACTGAACATTGCACGTAATCAAATCTCTGATTTAAGAATAATTTGTTAAAGACCATTGTTTAATTACTCATCTATCATCTAAGTATATTCTGTTATAATATATTCTGTTATAGATCATTTCACATATTGACCTGTGTTGTTCTTGACCAGATTGTAAACAATAACACATGATCAAAAGTCATTATTTACAGATTAATTTGATCATTGTAGCACTAGCACTGTTATTCCAGACTGCACATTAGTTAGAGCTGGAGATGTCTCCTGTTCTGTCATGCAAAGAAACTGAGGAGATGGGATAAGCCCAGAACAATGATTTTCAGTGATTACAAATCAACAACATTGTCACATCTTTACAAACATCAAATGCTTGTACGTTCTATGATTCATTCCATTTTTGCGGAGTAAGGATAGCCCATCTCTCCAAGTTGGCACATTGATCAGTAATATACAGATGTCTAGTAATATTTATGGAGTGAGTCCAGGGCCTGTAGATGAGATGGTCACCCTCAAACCAAAACCTAGTTTAACATCCAAAGGTGGCATTAGGTAAATAGCATGACAGTATAAGGTTGGCATTAATATTTAATTACACAACTGTTTACTATCTATCAGTATGCCTAATGAGTATTGTACATACAAAATGATTATTTTCAGATCTGTTCTGTATAAGGGGATCACAGGAGACCTTCCAGACCTGTCTTCCCTTGCTGTAGCTGAAGTGTAGAAACAGCTCCAGTCATTACCAGAATGGGCATCTCTGCAGGGAAACATCTGGTTGATTCCGCATTAGAAAGTACAAGCTTGAAGTGTTCTCATGTCAGCACCTACCTTCTGTCATCACCCACAACGATGCTTCACCATTCCTAGGACTACCACTCCAGGGTTACAATCTAGAGGCCTCATCCTATGCAAGAGTCCTACAGCATAAGGAGCAGTTGCACCTCACCTCCATGTGTGTCTCTGCAACAGTCACAGGAAATGGATAGAGCCCCAAGATGCCAAAGCAAAACACCAGAGTGGAACTCCCTGAGGAAAGAAAGGGTAACATACTACAAGTTCAGGGAGGTCTGTTATGTACGAAGACAAGCCACAGCTGAAAATTTTGCAAACAGAATCATCCGGGGGACCCAACAAACAACAGCAATGAGACAAGGGCTAGAGATGTAGACGGTACCGTCAAGGGACCATGCCACGGCCAACAACTTTAACTACCAGGACTGTCGGCTCATGATCCACCCTTATGCGCCATGGCTGGACGACTCACCTGACGGCATAGTGTATGATCCTCTGAGAGGCCCTCGTTTGGGTTTGTCAAAATCAAGTGCCCTAACATGGTCAGCTACATTGACAGTCCCTATCTTAAAGTTGAGAACAGTACACACAGAATCAAGGAGAGTCATTCCTACTACTGGCAAGTACAAGGACAGTTGATGATGTTAGGTTCTGACAAATAGTGTAAAAAACTCAAATGGATAACTAGTAATCGAAGCAGTGCAATGCAACACCATCTCTGTCGCTTGTACTGCCCTCAGACTCACAGAGTCTAATGATTTACTCCAGTTCAGTGCTGGTCTCTCTTTTCGCCCATGATTTTGCTTAACCACCGCACTGCACTACAATGCCCATCATGTTCATGAAAAAACAAACATTTTAAAGGCAAATTTTTCATTTGGCAACCCCAATGCTGGTGCTTGACACAATTGCTTCTTTAGCTCGATAAACGCTTCCTCTTGACTCCACTCTATTCTTTCATGGGGACCCTTCCCCCCTTTCGTCAATTCTGTAAGTGGCTCAGCAATTTCAAAATAAAACGGAATAAAGTGTCTCACTTAATTGAAAACCTCTAGGGTTTTCCTGAGCGTGGAAGAATTGTTTGGTCGTGCTAGAGAACGCATTGTTCCTATTCATCATATGTAATGTGCTTCGTGCCTTTTGAAATCAAAACCCCCAAATATGTTGCATCTTGTTTTGCCAGTTGTGCTTTCTAATATGATGCATTGTAACCCTGCTCTGCCAAATAGTTTACTGGACCTTTTACCACTATGCCTCATTCAAGTAATATCAGAAGATCCTCCACCACCAATTTCTCAGCCTTCCGGTTTAATAAGGTATTGCTTCATCGGTGGCAGCGGCTCTCCCTCCACCACAACAGGCTTGCAACCTTTAATCAGACCACAATGTAATGTGTCTTTGGCCCATAGTGGATGATCCTGAAACAACAATTCCTCGGCTTTCCCCATTCGTACTGACACTTTAAATTTGTTACCTTTTAGAATCGACTCTTTTTGGTATCTTGCAAAGGTTATCCAACCACTAAATCGTTGCCACACCCGTTGCCATATAAAATGAGCTGGGTATTGTTACTGGTCCTATGGTCAAAGACATGGGTAGTAGTTGTATCCCTTTCGATTCTGCCCCTGTTACCCCACTAAATGTGATACTTTTTCCTTTGAGCGCCGGTATCTATTGGAAAGTTGTGTGAGACGTGGCCTCCTACATCCCCCTCCACATAGAAATCATCCTCTTGCTGAAACACAATCAACCATACCGAGGCCAGACAGCACTATGTGAAGTTTTCCTGCCCCGCTGCTTTCAAGAGAGTTTGCTGCTGTTGTCTGGTTAATGCGGCAAATGCCTGCGTCGCAGCGTTCCCTCCAGAAGAAGCGGGTGCAGTAGGCTCCAGTACTACCGTACACTCATTCTTCCAAAGACCGATGGAGCTAACCCCCTGTGCCTTAGCACAGGTTCGCTACCCTTTCCTCTCAGTTTCTTTGTCTTACCTTCACCATTGAAACCACTGTTAGTGACTTTCACTGTGGCTGTATTAACCACATGCATGGCTGCGAAGTGAGTGGAATTAGATTCCACTCTCAGAGCCGCCTGTACTATTTCATTCCAGTGAGAATGTTTGTCCACTACCCCCGCAATAGCTGTAATGATAACAGATTTAAATCCTACCATCAAAGCAGACGTACAAATTCCTGCATTTTGACCGTATCTATCCCCCATTGTCAGATTAGTACGAAAAGCATCATCCATCCGAACCACATAATTGCGTATTCCTTCTTTTGGACCCTGAGTATAGTTACTAATTTTACTCGCATCCGGTCAAAACAATATATTCACAACTGTAGTTAAGAATCCCTCAATTTCGTAATTTGCTGTTGCTGGGTCACATGCTTCGTACAATATGAACGTAATCACCGGCATGGAACCCATAAATTCTACCCTGTAGAAACTGATCAATTCGTCTCCCTCCATTACTGGATCAGGTGCCTCATTCATAATACTACGCATTTCGCTCACTCTCAGTGGCTGATGGTGATGCTGAATTTGGATCCATATTTGAGGATACGCGTCATCGGGAATAGGGTTGTCCTCCCCTGGTACTATTTGTTCCGGATAATATATAACCAGGGTCGCATGTGTTCGTAATGGGCGCACATCTCTATGATTATCTGGATCATGCTGATCCACTATCCAGTCCAGGACTACTATATCCAGACTGGTAATGTGCCTGTCCTCTGCCTCTTGCAACCCATATCACTATTTTTCCTCTTTAAGAGTGGGGTATAATGGTGGCCAACCAGATGCGACCTGTTTCACCTTGTATGAGGCAAACGACAGAGGATTGGCAATTGCATATACTCCTCCATACTTCTAATTCCTGGTTTTGTTTATGACTCTTTTCTAGCGCAATAGGCACTTCCTGCTTCTGTTAATCTAATCTATGCGCACACCCTTCAGATAAGCCAAGTTTTTTATTTGTCGCCTCATTTTTGTCTACTGCCTGTTCCAGTTTACCTCGCAAGTCTTAATTTTCCTCTTTTTCCATCTTTATCCGCTGCTGACCAAATGCTGTGATTAGGGTGCCTGCGTATTGTGGTCTGGACCATTCTCTGATTTCAGTATTCCACACTATGATTGCATCCATACACTCTTGGCTGGATTTAAACTCTATGGGATAATGTGTACCAATTTTGCCCAATTTGACTACATTTTCCCACCACTTAGTTGGTTCTTCGTGCTGGTCATATGCCTTTTTAGTGCCTCTAATGCTTTGGTAACATTTTCCCCTTCAAACCCTCCCACTCCGGGAGTCTCATGGTCTATAGAAGCCATATCAGTTATTGTTGACTCGGGATCACCTCTGACGGCGTTAAGTAGTAACAGCTTTGGCTATCAATAATTTGGTCACTCCTCCATACACTTTTGGTGCTGGATGACACTGTTGTGTCTGTCAATTTACCACAGACAATTGTGGACAACTAATGTGTAGCATGGGTAGGGGTTTTAGTCCAGTCTCTCGATGTAAATACCACTGTTCCCAACAATCCTCATTACCAAAATTACTCACAGTTATCCTCCTATTTCCATGTAATCTGTCATGGTTCTCCGCCCCAATAGGGCATAAATCAACCTCTCTCTTTATTGCTACTGCTACTACACATGAATCATGTTCAAACATACACACCCTATGGACTGATGGCACCATGGCTGGGCTTTCACCCCCCTTTTACTGGTCTTGCAGGGAACCAAGCCCACACAGGATTTACCCCCTAGGATTTACCCTCCACAGGGACTACCCTGCTCAGGCTTACCTTTCTGGACTTTCCATATACCATGAATCTGCAACTGGTTGTAATACAATGGGACTACTGAATAAGCTCAGGCTTTCGTTGGCTGAAACTCTCATCGCCCCAAAATGTCAGAATGAGTGGTAACAGGTGTAGGAACTGTGCCTACCTTATTATTTTGTCCGGCTCCTGCTCCACTGATTCTTACATTTTTTATTTAACATTTATTTGACTAGACCAGTCAGTTAAGAACAAAGTCTTATTTACAATAACGGCCTACCCCACAGGTCAAACCCTCCCCTAACCCAGACGACACTGGGCCAATTGTGTGCGCCCTATGGGACTCCCGATCACGGCCGGTTTGACATAGCCTGGGAACATTCCAGGGTCTGTAGTGATGCCTCCAGCACTGCAATGCAGTGCCTTAGACCGCTGTCCCACTCAGGAGCCGCTGCACCACTCGGGAGTATTCAGACTCTTCAGTTCGACTGTAAATCATGGTGAATCATGTCGACAATGCCAACTGTTAGTTTCTGACAGAGTAAAAAACTCGGATGAGTGGATGGCTAGGAAAAGCTCAAACCAAGTTTATTCCCCCACTGGGTCAAACAGTTGAAAAAGAGAAAGACATGTTTACACAATCACATATATTTATACCCTCCTACTAGGTGGAGTCACCTCCTTGCGCATTTAGATAGCCAACACATCTCTGTTGCTAGTCAGGAACTTAATTGGTTCCTCTTACTGACGTAGTCATGGCCCTGCCTCCTACTAGAACCTTTGTGGGCATGCAAGTATATGTGTGTGGCAGGACAGTTCCTCCTCACTTCATCTTACTTGACCTTGGGCTGAATTTCCCACCCCTCCCTAATCCACGGCTGTCCTACCTTAATTAAGAGTGGTTGAAACCAGACTGTTGCCTTTTGCCACCCTCCATAGGATCCATGAGATTTAACAATAACATGTTCGACAGAATGTAAACTTCCTGCGTCCCCCATTGTCTCACTCAGTAACTTCCCATACACCTAGTTCTAATCCACCCTCCACTGACCCCAACATATACATTCATTATACATATAAAGTAATCAATAAGTTCTAATATGGTAACATGAATAAGTGTATTTCAAGCTAGAATCCAACAACGATCAATGTGATGGAATGGTGTGACTTGGTGGTTTGCGCTCAGGATGACACACTTCACCAACACATCGACAGCGATGCCAGTGTCATCAACAAACTCAAACTTCACAGATTTTTTTTCTTCTACACATACCTGCACATGTATTTGCAGTCAATCAAGAAGTCAACATTTGCATTACAGAAATTAACATGAGAATATGTCACTTTTAAATTAAATGTGTTTTTTAAATCAGTTTTTGGCACAATTACATTTATATATACGAAACAGATGGGTTAGGGCAGTGTGCAGTGTGATGGCGATTGCATCGTCTGTGGACCTATTGGGGTGGTAAGCAAATTGAAGTGGGTCTAGTGTGACAGGTAAGGTGGAGGTGATATGATCCTTGACTAGTCTCTCAAAGCGCTTCATGATGACAGAAGTGAGTGCTACAGGGCGATAGTCATTTAGCTCAGTTACCTTTCCATTCTTGAGTACAGGAACAATGGTGGCCATCTTGAAGCATGGGGGGGAAAGCAAACTGGGATCAGGAGAGATTGAATATGTCCGTAAACACACCAGCCAGCTGGTCTGCGCATGCTCTGAGGATGCGGCTAGGGATGCCGTCTGGGCTGGCAGCCTTGCGAGGGTTAACACGTTTAAATGTCTTACTAACATCGGCCATGGAGAAGGAGACCCCACAGTCATTGGTAGCGGGCCACGTCGGTGGCACTGTTATCCTCAAAGCAGGCAAAAAAATTCTGGTTTCGCTATGTCATGGTCGCCAGAGAATGAATAGAGCTCTAACTGCATGTTTTAGTCCTGACAGACTGATATGGATTGCTTCAGCTTTCCTTGAGTGGCGCAGTATGAATCGTAATGGGTTGGTTTGGAAAAGCCGATTCCTGGAGGCAAATTCAAAAATGTGTTTGCGGGGTGACACCCACTTTCCCAGGTAGCAACGTCTTTCTCCCTACTTATTGCACTAAAAGCAAACACATGTTTTTTAAGTCATATTGCTAACCCCTCAACATAAATGTAATAATTTGTCCTCTCGTGGACGTGCTTTCAGACAGTTGTGCTTGACAGTTGCCCTATGACCCCTGGCAATAACTCCAAGAGTGTTGTAAAAGTCCTGTGTAGCTGTAACGGTTGTCGTCGGATAAAGCGGACCAAGACGCAGCGGGGAAATGTGCACTCATCTTCTTTATTAATAGGACAAAGAAGGAAAAACCAAAATAAACACGTACACCAAAAAGACACAACGACAAATAGGA
The DNA here is from genome assembly GCF_965601325.2 of Salmo salar. NCBI lineage: Eukaryota > Metazoa > Chordata > Actinopteri > Salmoniformes > Salmonidae > Salmo > Salmo salar. The sequence goes on from NC_138313.1 coordinate 19,673,141, forward strand.
GTCTGGTAAGGCACAAGGCTATACACAGAACAATCTCCCACAAAACACAAACAAAACACATACCTATATATATATAGGACTCTCAGTCAGAGGCAACTAAAAACACCTGCCTCCAATTGAGAGTCCAACACCCAATTACCTAGACATAGAAATACTAAACTAGAGAGAACATAGAAATACAAAAAACATAGAACATAACCCAAAACCCGTAAATAATAAATCAAACACCCTTCTAAGCAAACCACCACCCCGAACCACATAAAACAAATACCCTCTGCCACGTCCTGACCAAACTACAATACAAATAAACCCTATTACTGGTCAGGACGTGACAGTACCCCCCCAAAGGTGCAGACCCCAGATGCACCTCACATAAATAAACAAATACCCCCCAACACAAAAAAATCCCCCTAAACTAAAGGGAGGGAAGGGAAGGTGGCTGCCGTCACCGACGGCACTCGTGCAACACCCCCCTCCCCAACCCACCTATACTGGAGGTGGCTCAGGTTCCAGTCTACGACCCCCACCCAACCTGTCCACCCCTGCAGAATACTCAGGGCTGCAGAGCGTCTCTGGGGGCTCCGGACTGTAGGCCGACTCTAGCTCCAGACTGTAGGCAGACTCACTCGGTTCCGGACCGCAGGCAGACTCACTCGGTTTAGGACCGCAGGGAGACTCACTCGGTTCCGGACCGCAGGCAGACTCACTCGGTTCCGGACCGCAGGCAGACTCACTCGGTTCCGGACCGCAGGCAGACTCACTCGGTTCCGGACCACAGGCAGACTCACTCGGTTCCGGACTGTAGGCCGTCTTGCTCGGTTCCGGACTGTAGACCCATTCACTTCTCTCCGAACTGTGGGCCGTCTCACTCGGCTGTGAACAGTGGGCCATCTCCCTTGGTTCCGAACAGTAGGCCGTCTCACTTGGTTCCGGGCTAGACACTCTTACCGGATACTCTGGACGGGGTACTGTTGTCAGATACTCTGGACGGGACACTGTTGCCGAATATTCTGGACGGGGCACTGTCGTCGGACACTCTGGACGGGGCACTGTTTCCGGACACTCTGGATGAAGCACTGTCGTCGGAAGCTCGAGACTGGACTGACGCACTGGAAGCCTGATGCGTCGTACTGGTACTGGAAGTGCCAGTTTGGGGACACGCACTTCAGGGCTAGTGCGGGGAGCAGGAACGGGCTGAGTTGGACTGGGCTGACGCACTGGAAGCCTGATGCGTGGTGCTGGTACTGGAAGTGCCAGTTTAGGGACACGCACTTCAGGGCTAGTGCGGGGAGCAGGAACAGGCTGAGTTGGACTGGGCTGACGCACTGGAAGCATTGGGCCGTGGAGGCGCACTGGCAGTCTCGATCGCACCTCCTGCACAACCCGTCCTGGCTGGATGGAACTAGTTGCCCTGTATGAGCGGATTGCTGGTACAGGGCGAACTGGGCTGTGCAGGGGCCTGATGGTTTCCGTGCGTAGAGCGGGTGTAGGGTAGCCTGGACCTAGGAGGCGCACCGGTGACCAGATGCGCTGCGCAGGCATCCTCCTACCAGGCTGGGTACCCACTCTAGCACGGCACTTGCGAGGGGCTGGGATCACTCGCACTGGACTGTGCGTGCGTATGGGCGAGATCGTGCGCACTTCCGCATACTTTGGCGCCCTCCACTCCATATGTTTCCCATAAAAAGCACGGGGAGCTGGCTTAGGTCTACTGCCTGGCCCAGCCAAACTACCCGTGTGCCCCCCCAAAATAATTATTGGGGGTGCCTCTCCTGCTTTATCGGCGCGTATATGACTTCATACCTGCGCCGCTCTGCCTTGGCTGCTTCAATCTCGTCTGGTGGGAGACGGTAATCCCCAGCCTGATGCCATGGTCCAGCCCCGTCCAAAATTTCCTCCCATGTCCAATTCCCCTGATAGTCCATATAATTGTTGCGTTGCTCCTTACCCCGCTGCTTGGTTCTTGGTTGGTGGGAGATTCTGTAACGGTTGTCGTCGGATAAAGCGGACCAAGACGCAGCGGGGAAATGTGCACCCATCTTCTTTACTAATAGGACAAAGAAGGAAAAAACTAAATTAACACGTACACCAAAAAGACACAACGACGAATAACAGTCTGGGAAGGCACAAGGCTATACACAGAACAATCTCCCACAAAACACAAACAAAACACATACCTATATATAGGACTCTCAATCAGAGGCAACTAAAAACACCTGCCTCCAATTGAGAGTCCAACACCCAATTACATAGACATAGAAATACTAAACTAGAGAGAACATAGAACATAACCCAAAACCCGGAAATAATAAATCAAACACCCTTCTAAGCAAACCACCACCCCGAACCACATAAAACAAATACTCTCTGCCACGTCCTGACCAAACTACAATACAAATAACCCCTATTACTGGTCAGGACGTGACAGTAGCTCAGTTAGTACAGAATGTCGCTTGCAACGCCAGGGTGTAAATGACTAAAATGTAAATATGAAAGGTGATCTCTGTAATGCATATGATCAGCCCAGCCACAGCACAGTTGTTAAATTTAAAAATTAAGGCTAGGTGTCCCGCTAGCGGGACAACTTCCAGTGAAACTGGAGGGCACGCAATTCAAATTAATAATCAGAAAAATTATGGATATTAAATATGTAGGTACATACAAGTGTCTTATATCGGTTGAAATCATACACTCATATTAATCTAACTGCACTGTCCGATTTACAGTAGCCATTTCAGCGAAAGCATGCCATGCGATTGTTTGAGGACGGCGCCACACATCAAAATATTTTTCCACCGGCACAGATTTTCAAAAAGTGAATATTTAATCGCTATTTGTGAATTTATGAAACCTGCCTCTGATTTGTCATCCAAAGGGTCCCAGCTACAACATGTAGGGTCGTTTTGTTAGATAAAATCCTCCTTCATATCCCAAAAGGTCTGTTTAGTTGGCGCCATCGATTTGAGTAATCCGCTCGTTCAACATGCTGAGAAAGGAATCCAAAATCTACCGCTAAACTTTGTTTAAACAAGTCAAAATACATTTCTATTGACTCCTCAGATACCCTAAAATGTAATCAAACTATAATATTTAATACGGAAAGAAGTATGTTCAATAGGAAAACGATATTAGCAGGTGCGTCTCGTCTTCATCGCGTGCGAATACACACATTTCCAAGACTGTGTCCCTGTAGTAAAACTCATTATTCTTACTCGTTTTGGAAGAAACAAGCCTGAAACCTTGAACATTGAGTGCTGACACCCAGTGGAAGCCATAGGAATTGCATACTGGGAGCTAGATTTAATTATTTCCCTATACTTTCCATTGTAAGAGCATGGGCTCTCCAAAAAAATAATTTAGGTTGGTTTTTCTTTGGATTTTCTCCTACCTTATCTATTGTGTTATCTTTTTTAGGATAGCATTCGGCAGCATTCGGAATTTTGGATAAAAAGCGTGCCCAAAGTAAACTACCTGCTACTCAGGCCCAGAAGCTAGGATATGCATATAATTGGTAGATTTGGATAGAAAACACTCTAACGTTTCTAAAACTGTTGAAATTATGTCTGTGAGTATAACATAACATATTTGGCAGGCAAAACCCCGAGGACTGATTTCCATTGGAACCTAGATTTCTGTGGCACTTGGTTGCAGTTCCTATTGCTTCCACAAGATGTCAACAGTCTTTAGAAATTGGTTGATGTTTTCCTTTAACCTCTTGAGCGTCTCGTCCCGTAAGGACTGTCTCATATCGTTTTATAGATACACCTCTCCTGAATCGACCCACGTCGTCCGATTTCAAAAAGGTTTTACAGGAAAAGCAAAACATTAGATTATGTTAGAGGAGTACATGGTAAAAGTAGCAACATAGCCATTTTCCGACCAACCACATGCATCACAAATAACCAAAAAAACAGCTAAATGCAGCACTAACCTTTTACAAACTTCATCAGATGACACACCTAGGACATCATGTTACACAATGCATGCATTCTTTTGTTCAATAAAGTTCATATTTATATATAAAAACAGCATTTTACATCGGCGTCTGACGTTAACTAACTATTTTCCCTCAAATTCATCCCGGGAAACAGTGCTACAATTTACTGAATTACTATTCGAAAACATTTTTAAAATGTAATATTGTCATTCTAAGATTTATAGATGAATATCTCTTGAAAGCACCTGTCATACCAGATTTAAAAATAACTTTACTGGGTAATCACACTTTGCGATAAAAGGGGATGCGATACTCAGAAAATTAGCTAGTAATTCCAGCTCGGCGCCATCTTGGAACAATCGCATATCACATCTAATCTTGTATACTATTGTCAATAATCCCTTACCTTTAGTTGTCTTCATCAGAAAGCACTTCCAGGCATCCCAGGTCCACAACAAATGTATTTTCGGTCGAAAAAGTCCATCCTTTATGTTCCATTAGCTTGCTGTTGTTAGCGCGTCTGAAGGCTGTATCCAAATGCTCTGTCGGGCGCGGGACAGCGGTTTCGAAAAATAACATTTTTCCCCCATTTAGGTTCGTTCAAACATGTCAAACGTTGTATAACATAAATCTTCAGGGCCTGTTTCAACAAGAGAGCCAATAAGATTCGAGGGGGACGATTGTATTGTGTTTCAAAACGTTTCGAAAGGAGAGGGCGTCATAATGGTGATGGCCCTCCCCCTGTGACCAATTTCCACAGCGTCTCATTCATTCAGTTTCAACAGTAGAAGGCTCAAACCACTGTGTAAAGACTGGGACATCTAGTGGAAGCAGTAGAAAGTGCTCAATGAACGATAGCTCACGGTGTGATTAATAGGGAAAGATGTGAAGTTGAGTCCACAATTCAGAATTCCACTTCCTGTTTCAATCGGTCTCGGGGTTTTGACTGCCATATGAGTTCTGTTATACTCACAGACACCATTCAAACAGTTTTAGAAACTTTAGGGTGTTTTCTATCCACAGGTATTAATTCTATGCATATCCTAGCTTCTGAGTTTGATTAGTAGGCCGTTGAAAATGGGCACGAATTTTTTTCAAAATGCGCTGTGGCGCCCCCTATCCTAGGGTGAGCCCAAAAGGTTAAAGAAATGAAGAAGTACGGCTTTTCAGAACGAGGGTCCAGCTGAGTGGGCTATACTGTTTTGATGCGCACTCCAGGTCACACGCTTCATGTTTTTTTTTATCCGGTATTGAACAAAGTTTATCCCGTCTTAAATTTTATCGATTACTTACGTTTTAACATACCTAAAGTTGGATTAGGAAAGTTGTTTGAAATGTTTGGACAGCGTTTACAGGTAACGTATTAGATATTTTGAAGTCATGCTGGGCGAGTTGGAACCGGTGTTTTTCTCAATCAAATGAGCCAAATAAATGGACATTTTGGAGATATAACGACTGAATTAATCGAACAAAAGGACCAGTTGTGATGTTTATGGGACATATTGGAGTGCCAACAGAAGAAGTTCTTCAAAAGGTAAGGCATGAATTATATCGTTATTTCTGAGTTGTGTGAAGCGCCTGGCGGGTTGTCATGTGTTTGTTTGATGGGGTGCTGTCCTCAGATAATCGCATGGTTTGCTTTCGCCGTAAAGCCTTTTTGAAATCTGACATGGTGGCTAGATTAACCTGTTAGGGCTAGGGGGCAGTATTGACACGGCTGGATAAAAAACGTACCCGATTTAATCTGGTTACTACTCCTGCCCAGTAAGTAGAATATGCATATAATTATTGGCTTTGGATAGAAAACACTCCAAAGTTTCTAAAACTGTTTGAATGGTGTCTGTGAGTATAACAGAACTCAAATGGCAGGTCAAAACCTGAGAAGATTCTGTACAGGAAGTACCCTGTCTGACCATTTCTTGGCCTTCTTTGCCATCTCTATCCAAAACAAAGGATCTCTGCTGTTACGTGACATTTCCTACGGCTCACATGGGCTCTCAGAAGGCGGCAAAAAGCTGAATCGTGGCTTTGCAGGCTCAGGCTGAAAAAAAGTAGCGCGTTTGGGTAGTGGCTGGTTACAGTACTGTGAGACTCAGGCGCGTGCCCGCGTCGACAGAATGCTTTGTTTTCTTTCCTCTGTTTACCTAAACGGAGATTCCCGGTCGGAATATTATCGCTTTTTTACGAGAAAAATGGCATAAAAATGGATTTTAACAGACGTTTGGCTAGTGGCTGGTTACAGTACTGTGAGACTCAGGCGCGTGCCCGCGTCGACCGAATGCTTTGTTTTCTTTCCTCTGTTTACCTAAACGGAGATTACCGGTCGGAATATTATCGCTTTTTTACGAGAAAAATGGCATAAAAATGGATTTTAAACAGCGGTTGATATGCTTCGAAGTACGGTAATGGAATATTTAGCATTTTTTTGTCACGAATTGCGCCATGCTCGTGACCCTGATTTACCATTTCGGATAGTGTCTGGAACGCACGAACAAAACGCCGCTATTTGGATATAACGATGGATTATTTTGGACCAAACCAACATTTGTTATTGAAGTAGCAGTCCTGGGAGTGCATTCTGACGAAGACAACAAACAATCAAACTTTTGTAATAGTAAATCTGACTTTGGTCAGGGCTAAACTTGGTGGGTGTCTAAATGGCTAGCCGTGATGGCTGGGCTATCTACTGAGAATATTGCAAAATGTGCTTTCACCGAAAAGCTATTTTAAAATCGGACATCTCGATTGCACAAAGGAGTTCTGTATCTATAATTCTTAAAACAATTGTTATGTTTTTTTGTGAACGTTTATCGTGAGTAATTTAGTAAATTGTTAGTAAATTCCCCGGAAGTTTGCGGGGGGTATGCTAGTTCTGAACGTCACATGCTAATGTAAAAAGCTGTTTTTTGATATAAATATGAACTTGATTGAACAAAACATGCATGTATTGTATAACATAATGTCCTAGGTGTGTCATCTGATGAAAATCATCAAAGGTTAGTGCTGCATTTAGCTGTCTTCTGGGTTTTTGTGACTATATATGCTAGCTTGAAAAATGGGTGTCTGATTATTTCTGGCTGGGTACTCTGCTGACATAATCTAATGTTTTGCTTTCGTTGTAAAGCCTTTTTGAAATCGGACAGTGTGGTTAGATAAAGGAGAGTCTTGTCTTTAAAATTGTGTAAAATAGTCATATGTTTGAAAAATTGAAGTTTTCGAATTTTGGAGGAGTTTGTATTTTGCGCCACGCCTATCATTGGATATTGGAGCAGGTGTTCCGCTAGCGGAACGTCTAGATGTAAGAGTTAAGACAGACGCACTGTCCCGGCTGAATGACACAGAGGAGCGGCCCATGGATCCTACCCCCATACTCCCGGCCTCCTGCCTGGTGGCACCAGTAGTATGGGAGCTGGACGCGGACATTGAGCGAGCGTTATGTGCAGAGCCCGCTCCCCTCCGGTGTCCCGCTGGGTGTCTGTATGTTCCGTCTGCTGTCCGTGACCGGCTGATCTATTGGGCCCACACGTCACCCTCCTCTGGTCATCCAGGCATCGGTCGGACGGTGCGCTGTCTGAGTGGGAAGTACTGGTGGCCCACCTTGGCTAAGGACGTGAGGGTTTATGTTTCCTCCTGCTCGGTGTGCACCCAGTGTAAGGCTCCTAGGCACCTGCCCAGAGGTAAGCTACACCCCTTATCTGTTCCACAACGGCCTTGGTCGCACCTGTCGGTCGATTTCCTTACCGATCTTCCTCCCTCACAGGGTAACACCACGATCCTGGTCATTGTGGACCATTTTTCCAAGTCCTGCCGTCTCCTTCCTCTGTCCGGTCTCCCTACGGCCCTACAGACTGTGGAGGCCTTGTTTACACACGTCTTCCGGCACTACGGAGTGCCTGAGGATATAGTGTCTGATCGGGGTCCCCATTTCACTTCGAGGATCTGGAGGGGTTTATGGAATGTCTGGGTGTCTCGGTTTTCACCCCGAGAGTAATGGGCAGGTAGAGAGAATGAACCAGGATGTGGGTAGGTTTCTGCGGTCTTATTGCCAGGACCGGCCGGGGGAGTGGGCGGCGTTCGTGCCCTGGGCCGAGATGGCTCAGAACTCGCTGCGCCACTCCTCTAGTAACCTCTCCCCCTTCCAGTGCGTACTGGGGTACCAGCCGGATCTGGCGCCTTGGCATCAGAGTCAGACTGAGGCTCCTGCGGTGGACGACTGGTTCAGGCGCGTGGAGGAGACCTGGGACGCCGCCCAAGTTCACCTCCAGCGGGCCGTGCTGCGCCAGACGTCCAGCGCAGAGGCTCTGGTGTTCGCACCGGGGGACCGGGTCTGGCTCTCGACCCGAAACCTGCCCCTCCGCCTGCCCAAAGCTGAGGCCGCGGTTTGTGGGGCCATTTAAAGTCCTGAGGAGACTGAACGAGGTTAGTAACAGATTACAGTTTCCTCCCGATTACTGTATTAACCTCTATGGGCTAGGTGGGACGCTTGCCTACTCAACAGCCAGTTGAATCCTGTGGCGCGTTATTCAAATCCTTAGATATGCTATTACTTCAATTTTTCAAAAATATGACTATTTTACACCATTTTAAAGATAAGACTCTCGTTAATCTAACCACACTGTCCGATTTCAAAAAGGCTTTACAACGAAAGCAAAACATTAGATTATGTCAGCAGAATACCCAGCCAGAAACAATCAGACACCCATTTTTCAAGCTAGCATATAATGTCACATAAACCCAAACCACAGCTAAATGTAGCACTAACCTTTGATGATCTTCATCAGATGACAACCCTAGGACATTATGTTATACAATACATGCATGTTTTGTTCAATCAAGTTCATATTTATATCAAAAACCAGCTTTTTACATTAGCATGTGACTAGCATGTGACTAGCATTCCCACCGAACACTGCCGGTGAATTTACTAAATTACTCACGATAAACGTTCACAAAAAGCATAACAATTATTTTAAGAATTATAGATACAGAACTCCTCTATGCACTCGATATGTCCGATTTTAAAATAGCTTTTCAGTGAAAGCACATTTTGCAATATTCTCAGTAGATAGCCCGGCATCACAGGGCTAGCTATTTAGACACCCAGCAGGTTTAGCACTCATCAAAGTCAGATTTACTATAAGAAAAATGTTATTACCTTTGTTGTCTTCGTCAGAATGCACTCCCAGGACTTCTACTTCAATAACAAATGTTGGTTTGGTTCAAAATAATCCATCGTTATATCCAAACAGCGGTGTTTTGTTCGTGCGTTCTAGACACTATCCTAAAGGCTAAATAAGGGTGACGAGCATGGCGCAATTCGTGACAAAAGAATTCTAAATATTCCATTACCGTACTTCGAAGCATGTCAACCGCTGTTTAAAATCAATTTTTATGCAATTTTTCTCATAAAAAAGCGATAATATTCCGACCGGGAATCTGCGTTTAGATAAACAGACAAAGGAAAAGAAACCATTCGGTCGAAGCGGGCACGCGCCTAAGCCCATAGTACTCTGAGTGGCCACTTGCCAAAAGCGATAAAGTGTTTCAGCCAGAGCCTGCCTCGATATCGTTCAACTTTTTCCCGGGCTCTGAGACCCTATGGAAGACGTAGGAAGTGTCACGTTATTGCACAGATCCTGAGTCTTCAATAAAAAGAGCCAAGATGAAACACTACTTCTCAGACAGGCCACTTCCTGCTTGAAATCTTCTCAGGTTTTGGCCTGCCATAGGAGTTCTGTTATACTCACAGACACCATTCAAACAGTTTTAGAAACTTTAGGGTGTTTTCTATCCAAAGCCAATAATTATATGCATATTCTAGTTACTGGGCAGGAGTAGTAACCAGATTAAATCGGGTACGTTTTTTATCCAGCCGTGTCAATACTGCCCCCTAGCCCTAACAGGTTAACCCCTCGTTCCATGTGTCTCTCCTCAGGCCGGTGGTGGCTGGCCCGCTCCAGGAATCTGAGCTTTCTCCGCCCCCTGTGGACATCGAGGGGGCCCCTCCGTTTGCGCCATACTGGATTCGAGGCGCCGGGCGAGGGGCCTTCAGTACCTCGTGGACTGGAAGGGGTACGGTTCGGAGGAGAGATGCTGGGTCCCGGTGGAGGACGTTTTGGACCCTTCTATGCTGCAGGAGTTCCACCGTCTTCGTCCAGATCGCCCTGCACCTTGCCCTCCGGGTCGTCCCCGAGGCCGGTGTCAGCGCGCGGCTGTCAAGGGGGGGTACTGTCACAACTTCCGCTGAAGTCGGTCCCTCTCCTTGTTCGGGCAGCGTTCGGCGGACAACATCACCGTTCTTCTAGCCATCGCCGCTCCACCTTTCATTTTCCATTTGTTTTGTCTTGGTTTTCCACACACCTGGTTCACATTCCCTCATCTGACTAAATGTATATTACCCTCTGTTCCCCCCATGTCTGTGTGTGGAATTGTTTGTTTGTTACGTGTGGTTCGCATCAGGCTGGTTTGCGCCGGGTATGTGTTTGACCCATGTGTTTTGTGTACTTTGGGCGTTATCGCTGTTTTCCTTGGGCATGAATAAAGTACGCCTGTTATCACCCATCTCTGCTCTCCTGCACCTGACTTACCTTCAACCAGTTGCGCACATCGTAACAGTTGTGCGGACAGCCCAGTACGTCACTGGGGCCGAGCTTTGCTGCCATCCAGGACCTCTTTATCAGGCGGTGTGAAAAGAAGGCCGGGAAAATCGTCAAAGACTTCAACCACCCAAGCCATTTACTATTTTCTCTGCTGCCACACGGCAAGAGGTACCGGTGCATCAAGTCTGACAACAACAGGCTCTCGGGCAGGTGGTCGAAGACTGCCCGGAAACGGCGGGTGAACTCCTCAAAGTTGTCCAGCACCGCATCTTCTTCTACCCACACGGCGTTGGCCCACTCCAGCTTTCCCCAAGCAATATGACTGATAAATAGCTAACAAAATAGCTACACAAACTATATAAGTTAACCTTGTATTTTTACTGAAATTTTATTTACATTTTTGCACTCTCTATGCACACTCACAGGACCCCACACACACGCACACTGTCACTCCAACACACACCCAAACACTCACTCCATAATTTGCTCACTCACACAAAATATCCACATACATTTATGCTGACTGTACACACCTGCACACCCACTCACATACAAGCTGCTGCTACTCTGTTTCTTATATCCTGTTGCCTAGTCCCTTACCCCTATGCATATCTACCTCCATCACTCCAGTATCCCTGCACATGTGAATATGGTATTGCAACTGACTTTTTAAAAGAGTTCCTGTATATAGTATGCATCCTTCGTTACTTACCTTATTGCGTATTTCATAATTTAATTATTCTTATTTCTTGTGTGTTTTTTTTCTAGTAATACATTGTTATTGATTATTGCATTGTTGGGTTTTTCACTGTACTTGTGCATGTGACATTTGTAAAACGTATAAATTCCTGCTATTTTGCTCTCGTCTGTCTGTCGACAGTCCACAGTAATTAAGAATATAGTGAGCTTCTTAATCAGGAAGTAAAAATATGGAACAGTTGACCAAAAAATAGAAGTCACCTGATGTTAGAGATACTGTGGGATGATCAAATACGATTCAATACACTTAACTAAATATTGAGGGACCTCAATATGAACTATATTGAGGGAACCATTTCATTATTAGGATATTAACACCCACATGGAATCTACAAATGAGAAAGCCTTTGTGTCACGACTTCTACCGAAAGTGTCTCCTCTCCTTGTTCGGGCAGCGCTCGGCGTCGCCGGTGTACTAGCTGCCACCGATCCCTTTTTCCCTTTTCGTTTGGTTTTGTCTGTCCTGTGTTTAACATATTTTCACTCTTTACTACTGTGAACGAAAAAGCTCCATTACTTTGTCTATATAATTATCAAGATGACTTCCACTCTCACATTTATTCACTTTTATTTCAAGGACAGCCTTTGAATGTTTTGAAATCTATATCAATTAGTGCAGATAAATACACTAATGGGAAGCCCCCCATGATGTCTTCCCACAGAAGTCCCCAGGGTCCCCAACAGACTTGAGACTGTCAATAACTGAGATGGACAGTTCATTCATAAAAATGAATTGAAATACCTTACAACTTACAAATCAAATCAAATCAAAATCAAATCAAATCAAATTTATTTTTATATAGCCCTTCGTACATCAGCTGATATTCTCAAAGTGCTGTACAGAAACCCAGCCTAAAACCCCAAACAGCAAGCAAAGCATGTGAAAGAAGCACGGTGGCTAGGAAAAACTCCCTAGGAAAAACTCCCTAGAAAGGCCAAAAACCTAGGAAGAAACCTAGAGAGGAACCAGGCTATGAGGGGTGGCCAGTCCTCTTCTGGCTGTGCAGGGTGGATATTATAACAGAACATGGTCAAAATGTTAAAATGTTAAAATGTTCATAAATGACCAGCATGGTCAAATAATAATAATCATAGTAGTTGTCGAGGGTGCAACAAGCACGTCCGGTGAACAGGTCAGGGTTCCATAGCCGCAGGCAGAACAGTTGAAACTGGAGCAGCAGCACGGCCAGGTGGACTGGGGACAGCAAGGAGTCATCATACCAGGTAGTCCTGAGGCATGGTCCTAGGGCTCAGGTCCTCCGAGAGAAAGACAGAAAGAGAGAAAGAGAGAATTAGAGAGAGCATATTTAAATACACACAGGACACCGGATAAGACAAGAGAAATACTCCAGATGTAACAGACTGACCCTAGCCCCCCGACACATAAACTACTGCAGCATAAATACTGGAGGCTGAGACAGGAGGGATCAGAAGACACTGTGGCCCCATCCGATGATACCCCCGGACAGGGCCAAACAGGCAGGATATAACCCCACCCACTTTGCCAAAGCACAGCCCCCACACCACTAGAGGGATGTCTCCAACCACCAACTTACCGTCCTAAGACAAGGCCGAGTATAGCCCACAACGATCTCCGCCATGGCACAACCCAAGGGGGGGGGCGCCAACCCAGACAGGAAGACCACGTCAGTGACTCAACCCACTCAAGTGACGCACCCCTCCCATGGACGGCATGGAAGAACACCAGTAGGCCAGTGACTCAGCCTCTGTAAAAGGGTTAGAGGCAGAGAATCCCAGTGGAAAGAGGGGAACCGGCAAGGCAGAGACAGCAAGGGCGGTTCGTTGCTCCAGCCTTTCCGTTCACCTTCACACTCCTGGGCCAGACTATACTTAATCATAGGACCTACTGAAGAGATAAGTCTTCAGTAAAGACTTAAAGGTTGAGACTGAGTCTGCGTCTCTCACATTGGTAGGCAGACCATTCCATAAAAATGGAGCTCTATAGGAGAAAGCCCTACCTCCAGCCGTTTGCTTAGAAATTCTAGGGACAATTAGGAGGCCTGCGTCTTGTGACCGTAGCGTACGTGTAGGTATGTACGGCAGGACCAAATCGGAAAGATAGGTAGGAGCAAGCCCATGTAATGCTTTGTAGGTTAGCAGTAAAACCTTGAAATCAGCCCTTGCCTTAACAGGAAGCCAGTGTAGGGAGGCTAACACTGGAGTAATATGATCAAATTTTTTGGTTCTAGTCAGGATTCTAGCAGCCGTATTTAGCACTAACTGAAGTTTATTTAGTGCTTTATCCGGGTAGCCGGAAAGTAGAGCATTGCAGTAGTCCAGCCTAGAAGTAACAAAAGCATGGATAAATTTTTCTGCGTCATTTTTGGACAGAAAATTTCTGATTTTTGCAATGTTACGTAGATGGAAAAAAGCTGTCCTTGAAACAGTCTTGATATGTTCTTCAAAAGAGAGATCAGGGTCCAGAGTAACGCCGAGGTCCTTCACAGTTTTATTTGAGACGACTGTACAACCATCCAGATTAATTGTCAGATTCAACAGAAGATCTCTTTGTTTCTTGGGACCTAGAACAAGCATCTCTGTTTTGTCCGAGTTTAAAAGTAGAAAGTTTGCAGCCATCCACTTCTTTATGTCTGAAACACAGGCTTCTAGCGAGGGCAATTTTGGGGCTTCACCATGTTTCATTGAAATGTACAGCTGTGTGTCGTCTGCATAGCAGTGAAATTTAACATTATGTTTTCGAATGACATCCCCAAGAGGTAAAATATATAGTGAAAACAATAGTGGTCCTAAAACGGAACCTTGAGGAACACCGAAATTTACAATTGATTTGTCAGAGGACAAACCATTCACAGAGACAAACTGATATCTTTCCGACAGATAAGATCTAAACCAGGCCAGAACTTGTCCATGTAGACCAATTTGGGTTTCCAATCTCTCCAAAAGAATGTGGTGATCGATGGTATCAAAAGCGGCATTAAGATCTAGGAGCACGAGGACAGATGCAGAGCCTCGGTCTGACGTCATTAAAAGGTCATTTACCACCTTCACAAGTGCAGTCTCAGTGCTATGATGGGGTCTAAAACCAGACTGAAGCGTTTCGTATACATTGTTTGTCTTCAGGAAGGCAGTCAGTTGCTGTGCAACAGCTTTTTCTAAAATTTTGGAGAGGAATGGAAGATTCGATATAGGCCGATAGTTTTTTATAATTTCTGGATCAAGATTCGGCTTTTTCAAGAGAGGCTTTATTACTGCCACTTTTAGTGAGCTTGGTACACATCCGGTGGATAGAGAGCCGTTTATTATGTTCAACATAGGAGGGCCAAGCACAGGAAGCAGCTCTTTCAGTAGTTTAGTTGGAATAGGGTCCAGTATGCAGCTTGAGGGTTTGGAGGCCATGATTATTTTCATCATTGCGTCAAGAGATATAGTACTAAAACACTTTAGTATCTCCCTTGATCCTAGGTCCTGGCAGAGTTGTGCAGACTCAGGACAATGGAGCTTTGGAGGAATACCCAGATTTAAAGAGGAGTCTGTAATTTGCTTTCTAATGATCATGATCTTTTCCTCAAAGAAGTTCATAAATTTATTACTGCTGAAGTGAAAGCCATCCTCCATTTGCGAAGGCTGCTTTTTAGTTAGCTTTGCGACAGTATCAAAAAGAAATTTCGGATTGTTCTTATTTTCCTCAATTAAGTTGGAAAAATAGGATGATCGAGCAGCAGTAAGGGCTCTTCGATACTGCACGGTACTGTCTTTCCAAGCTAGTCGGAAGACTTCCAGTTTGGTGTGGCGCCATTTCCGTTCCAATTTTCTGGAAGCTTGCTTCAGAGCTCGTGTATTTTCTGTATACCAGGGAGCTAGTTTCTTATGACAGATGTTTTTAGTTTTTAGGGGTGCAACTGCATCTAGGGTATTGCGCAAGGGTAAATTGAGTTCCTCGGTTAGGTGGTTAACTGATTTTTGTCCTCTGACGTCCTTGGGTAGGCAGAGGCAGTCTGGAAGGGCATCAAGGAATCTTTGGGTTGTCTGAGAATTTATAGCACGACTTTTAATGCTCCTTGGTTGGGGTCTGAGCAGATTATTTGTTGCAATTGCAAACGTAATAAAATGGTGGTCCGATAGTCCAGGATTATGAGGAAAAACATTTAGATCCACAACATTTATTCCATGGGACAAAACTAGGTCCAGAGTATGACTGTGGCAGTGAGTAGGTCCAGAGACATGTTGGACAAAACCCACTGAGTCGATGATGGCTCCGAAAGCCTTTTGGAGTGGGTCTGTGGACTTTTCCATGTGAATGTTAAAGTCACCAAAAATTAGAATATTATCTGCTATGACTACAAGATCCGATAGGAATTCAGGGAACTCAGTGAGGGACACTGCATATGGCCCAGGAGGCCTATAAACAGTAGCTATAAAAAGTGAGTGAGTAGGCTGCATAGATTTCATGACTAGAAGCTCAAAAGACGAAAACGTCATTGTTGTTTTTTTTTTTGTAAATTGAAATTTGCTATCGTAAATGTTAGCAACACCTCCGCCTTTGCCGGATGCACGGGGGGTATGGTCACTAATGTAACCTGGGGGTGAGGCCTCATTTAACACAGTAAATTCATCAGGCTTAAGCCATGTTTCAGTCAGGCCAATCACATCAAGATTATTATCAGTGATTAGTTCATTGACTATAACTGCCTTGGAAGTGAGGGATCTAACATTAAGTAACCCAATTTTGAGATGTGAGGTATCACAATCTCTTTCAATAATGGCAGGAATGGAGGAGGTCTTTATACTAGTGAGATTGCTAAAGCGAACACCGCCATTTTTAATTTTGCCCAACCTAGATCGAGGCACAGACACAGTCTCAATGGGGAAAGCTGAGCTGACTACACTGACTGTGCTAGTGGCAGACTCCACTAAGCTGGCAGGCTGGCTAACAGCCTGCTGCCTGGCCTGCACCCTATTTCATTGTGGAGCTAGAGGAGTTAGAGCCCTGTCTATGTTCGTAGATAAGATAAGAGCACCCCTCCAGCTAGGATGGAGTCCGTCACTCCTCAACAGGCCAGGCTTGGTCCTGTTTGTGGGTGAGTCCCAGAAAGAGGGCCAATTATCTACAAATTCTATCTTTTGGGAGGGGCAGAAAACAGTTTTCAACCAGCGATTGAGTTGTGAGACTCTGCTGTAGAGCTCATCACTCCCCCTAACTGGGAGGGGGCCAGAGACAATTAATCGATGCCGACACATCTTTCTAGCTGATTTACACGCTGAAGCTATGTTGCGCTTGGTGACCTCTGACTGTTTCATCCTAACATCGTTGGTGCCGACGTGGATAACAATATCTCTATACTCTCTACACTCGCCAGTTTTAGCTTTAGCCAGCACCGTCTTTAGATTAGCCTTAACGTCGGTAGCCCTGCCCCCTGGTAAACAGTGTATGATCGCTGGATGATTAGTTTTAAGTCTAATACTGCGGGTAATGGAGTCGCCAATGACTAGGGTTTTCAATTTGTCAGAGCTAATGGTGGGAGCCGTCGGCGTCTCAGACCCCACAACGGGAGGAGTAGAGACCAGAGAAGTCTCGGCCTCCGACTCCGACTCGCTTAATGGGGAGAACCGGTTGAAAGTTTCTGTCGGCTGAATAAGCGACACCGGTTGAGCATTCCTACAGCGTTTCCCTCCAGAAGCCATGAGAAAGATGTCCGGCTGCGGGGACCGTGCGAGGGGGTTTATACTAACGTTACTATCTGTACTTACTGGTGGCACAGACGCTGTTTCATCCTTTCCTACACTGAAATTACCCTTGCCTAACGATCGCGTCTGAAGCTGGGCTTGCAGCACAGCTATCCTTGCCGTAAGGCGATCGTTCTCCTGTATATTATAAGTACAACGACTGCAATTAGAAGGCATCATGTTAATGTTACTTAGCTTCGGCTGTTTGAAGTCCTGACGAACCATGTCCAGATAAAACCTCCGGGGTGAAAAAGTTGAATGAAAAAAGTTGAGTGAGGGAAAAAGTAAAAATATACGGTAATGAAAAAGTTAAAAACCGTCAGGTATCAAAGTAAGATCGGCAACAAAAACGCACAGCAGCGTAAACAGGTCTGTAATGAAAGATTGTGTAAACTTTTACCTGCAATGAAACTCTCATTCTCTGGCCCACGCACAAACAATATCAGGCATACCACTGTTATGTTTTCCAGACCATGGTATGCTCGTAATCTACAAAAATAAACAAGATTTCAAAATTATTTCATGATTATCTGCACCGTGTACAAACTGACAGCTTGTGTTTTATTTTCCGTTTTAAATTACATTTTGCGTCTATAACGTTTCTTCTTAATGCCCATGTCAAAGATGTCATAAGAATTGGACCAAGGTGCAGCGGGAACGTGTATGCACATCTTCTTTATTATATAAAAATAAGGAAAAAACAAACAAAACTCGTATACAAACGCATCGAATGACACTAACAGACCTGTCAGGCGAACATACACTAAACAGGTGACAACTACCCACAAATCCCAATACAAAAACACCTCTATACATAGGACTTTCAATCAGAGGCAATGAGGAACAGCTGCCTCCAATTGAAGGTCCATCAAAACCCTAAACATAGAACTAAAAGGACTAGACTAGAACATAGAAATAACTAACATAGAACATAAACCAACAAACCCCGGAACACATAAACCAAACACCCCTCTACCTAAATACATAGCCCGAACCACATAAAACAAACACCCCCTGCCACGTCCTGACCAAACTACAATAACAAATAACCCTTTTACTGGTCAGGATGTGACAGCCCAATTCCACAATGGTAGAAAAAGCTAAACTTTCCACCCCACCAAAAAAGCACATACAATCATACCTGAATGAAAACCCATATTGGTAAACAGACTCGTTGAAAAAGGCAAGAACAGCTCAAATACGCAAAGAGAAATGACAGTCCATCATTAGGTCAGTCAATACGGAAAATGCAAAGAATTCTGAAAGTTTCTTCATGTGCAGTCACAAAAACCATCAAGCATAATGATGAAACTGGCTCTCATTTAGACCGCCACAGGAAAGGAAGACCCAGTGTTACCTCAGGTGCATAGGATAAGTACATTAGAGTTAACTGGACCTCAAATTGCAGCCCAAATAAATGCTTCACAGAGTTCAAGTAACAGACATCAACTGTTCAGAGGCGACTGCTTGAATCAGGCCTTCATGGTCAAATTGCTGCAAAGAAACCACTACTAAAGGACACCAATAAGAAGAAGAGACTTGCTTGGGCCAAGAAACATGAGCAATGGACATAAGACTGGTGGAAATCTGTCCTTTGGTCCACATTTGAGATTTTTGGTTCCAACCGCCTTGTCTTTGTGAGACGCAGAGTAGGTGCATGTGTGGTTCTCACCATTAAGCATGGAGGAGGAGGTGTGATGGTGTGGGGATGCTTTCCTGGTGACACTGTCAGTGATTTATTTAGAATTCAAGGCACACTTCACCAGCATGTTTTTCAGCAGGACAATGACCCCACACACCTACAGGATGTGTAAGGGCTATTTGACCAATAAGGAGAGTGATGGGATGCTGCATCAGATGACCTGACCTCCACAATCACCTGACCTCAACCCAATTGAGATGTTTTGGGATGAGTTGGATCATAGAGTGAAGGAGAAGCAGTCAACAAGTACTCACCATATGTGGGAACTCCTTCAAAAAGTATTCCAGGTGAAGCTGGTTGAGAGAATACCAAGAGTGTGCAAAGCTGTCATTAAGGCAAAGAAAGGGTGGCTACTTTGAAGAATCTCAAATATAGGTCCGGAAAAAAGTTTAACACTTTTTTTGGTTACTACATGATTCCATGTGTTATTTCATAGTTTTGATGTCTTCACTATTATTCTACAATGTAGAAAATAGTAAAAATAAAGAAAAACCGTTGAATGAGTAGGTGTGTCCAATCTTTTGACTGGAACTGTATGTCATTTCAACTAGGAAAACATTTAGCACACGGGCATTCTTGTATGCTCCACAATGTTTTCAATGGGCCTTACTCGAAATGATCCATTGAAAACATATCAGTCTGCTGGAAATAATTTTTTCAACACTGAGTAATTTTCTCTATGCAGCTGGAACACCACACAGCGTGCTAACAACCCTCTTTCTGAATGAAACATTTAACAACATCTTTTATAGTGTAGTCTCTCTGACATCATAACATGTGCCATGATAACAATTGTCTCCTGCAGTTCCATTGGAGAGTGTGTCCTTCGTTATGCGAATCTATTTAACGGGTGAAGAGCACTCATCTGCAAGGCTAAAGTGGATCATTGCCTCATTGCTGCAGAAGGCCAGAGCAGAGGGGTGCAGAGAATATTGCAAATCATACTGATACAATCACTCTATAACTGGAAGTAGCAGTCAAATTCTGAAGGTATGACTGCCATTTTAAGAATTTGCACTTCAATACAAGAAGTTAAACTCTCCAAGTAAGCAGGAGTGGGCATGAGCTTTGTTTGAATTGCTACCATTCTAACAAGGGAACTCCTTAATGGAGATATAGTATGTAAGAGGAGGCTGGAAACTTCCAGAGCACCCGATGCCTGCTGAACTCAGCTGCAACTCCCTGTGCAGACTGGCTGCATACCCAGAGGACACAGCCTGTTTTCCTATGACACATGTCTTAATATTTTAGTATAGCAACAAAGCTATGTTAGTATTGTGCAGTGATGTTGCTACCTGAGAACTGAAGTACTTTGGTCTTGGACCAATATGCCTTGGCTGTTATGGGTCAATGATTTTTCTCCATCATGAGTACCATGTAGTTACATGTACTGTACATAGGTTTAGGAAACTGAGTTGTTGGACCCAATATTTCAAACATGTTGTAGATTATATTGACACAAGTCAACTCACTGTGGTATCTCTCATATGCAGAGAAAGAGTAGGTTTACGAATGGTTGTATTCCCATAACACGGTACTGAATTCTCCAGTCTTATGGCATACAGTTGAAGTCGGAAGTTTACATACACCTTAGCCAAATACATTTAAACTCAGTTTTTTACAATTCCTGACATTTAATCCTATATTAATTATATTTTAAATAACTTGTAGAAAGTGCACTTTATGACACTGTCATGAAGTATTATGACCATCCTGTGACAGTAACAGCTGTCGTAGAGAGGGGACCAAAGCGCAGCGTGTTGAGTGCTCATGATGATAATTTTTTATAACTCAAAATACTGAAGCAAACTAACAAAGGTATGAAAACGACAGCGCACAGTTCTGTCAGGTACAGAGACGAAACAGAAAATAACTGCCCACAAACACAGGTGAAGAAAAAAAAATGACTTAAGTATGATCTCCAATTAGAGACAACGAGGACCAGCTGCCTCCAATTGGAGATCATCCCCCAAAAAACTACATAGAAATACAAAACATAGAAAAACACAAAACACCCCGTCACGCCCTGACCTACTCTACTTGGCCATGGAAACACATTTTATAAAGCTCCCAACGAACAGTGCTTGTGCTGACGTTCCTTCCAGAGGCAGCCTGGAACTTGGTAGCAATCGAGAATAGTCAATTCTTACATGCTACGCGCTTCAGCCCTCGGCGGTCCCGTTCTATGAGCTTGTGTGGCCTACTACTTTGCTGCTGAGCCGTTGTTGTGCCTATCCCTTTCCACTTCACAACAACAGCACTTACAGTTGATCGGGGCAGCTCTAGCAGGGCATAAATGTGACGAACTGACTTGTTGGAAAGGTGGCATCCTCTAACGGTGCCACGTTCAAAGTCACTGAGCTCTTCAGTACGGCCATTATGTTTGTCTATTGCGATTGCCTGGCTGTGTGCTCAATTTTATACACCTGTCAGCAACGGGTGTGGCTGAAATAGCCAAATACACTCATTTGAAAGGGTGTCTGAATATAGTGTATCTCGCTAGCTACATATAAAATGATTTAAATATGTATGCGAGCGTTATATTTCGATGACTTGCTTTGGTTTCTAGCCATGCATAGTTTGTATTAGCTAGCTAGCTAAAGTTAGCTAGTAGCTTGTTAGCTGATTATAACATTGGTTTGTTTAATTTGAATGTAAAATGTTGCTTCACTAGTTAATCGTAATTAGCTAACTTATGATTAGTTATAACGTTACTTGACAGTTTGTTAATTTTCTGTCTGTGGTCTGAAAACCACGCTGATATTGGCTTGCTACTTCATTTCACACTAGTGTACTGGCACTGAATAGCCATTAAGCCCAGTTCATATAGCTACATAAGATGAGACACAACAAGACAGTTTGTTTGATCTGAACGGTCTAGTTTTAGAACGTCTGATGTTTGTCGAATGGATTATTGTCACGTCTGATTTGGACTGGCAGATAGGCGGAATCAAATGCAGGAGACAGAGGTGCTGGAGGTGAGTGTCTTTTAATACAACTGACACACACAAACGCCGAAAAGCACAGGGCGCTATACAAAGTTCACGTATTTTTAACTGCGCCCATAAAACACAAAATATAATTCCAAGGCACAAAAAGGCAAGGAGCGCAGCCCGGTAAATCCCTCGACAAAACTGTCGGTAACACAACGTAGACAATAAACAATCCCGCACAAAATCCCAACTGAAAACACACATTAAATAAGCCCCCACTAATGACATACACAAAACAGGTGCGGAACAGACAGACAAAACTAAAAGACACAGAAACAACGATCGGTGGCAGCTAATAGGCCGGCGACGACGACCGCCGAGCGCTGCCCGACCGAGGAGGGGCACCACTTTCGTTGGATCCTGTAACAGTACCCCTCAAGCCGCGCGCCGACGCCGGCCTCGGGGACGGCCCGGAGGGCGAGGCGCCGGCCGATCCGGTCAGCGACGGTGGAAGTCCAGCAGCATAGAGGGGTCCAGAATGTCCGCCGCCGGAACCCAGCACCTCTCCTCCGGACCGTACCCCTCCCAGTCCACGAGGTACTGCAGGCCCCCTACCCGACGTCGGGAGTCCAGGATGGCTCGGACTGTGTACGCCGGGCTCCCCCCGATGTCCAGGGGGGGCGGGGGAGCCTCCAGCACCTCACTGTCCTGCAGCGGACCAGCTACCACCGGCCTGAGGAGAGACACATGAAACGAGGGGTTAATGCGGTAATACGAAGGAAGTTGTAACCTGTAACACACCTCGTTTATCCTCCTCAGGACTTTAAACGGCCCCACAAACCGCGGACCCAGCTTCCGGCAGGGCAGGCGGAGAGGCAGGTTCCGGGTCGAGAGCCAGACTCTATCCCCCGGGTTAAACACGGGGGCGTCACTGCGGTGGCGGTCAGCGCTCTCCTTGTGTCGTTCGCTCGCCCTCCTTAAACATTCCTGGACCGCGTTCCAGGTCTCCTGAGAGTGCTTGACCCATGCCTCCACCGCAGGAGCCTCTGTCTGGCTCTGTTGCCATGGCACCAGGACCGGCTGATACCCCAGCACCACCTGGAAGGGTGACAGGTTAGTGCAGGAGTGGCGCTGAGAGTTCTGGGCCATCTCGGCCCATGGCACGAACTGCGCCCACTCCCCTGGACGGTCCTGGCAATACGACCGCAGGAACCTGCCCACATCCTGGTTAATGCGCTCTACCTGCCCATTACTCTCGGGGTGGAAGCCTCTCCATAAACGATTTCCATACCCTGGACGTAAACTGGGGACCCCGATCAGATACGATGTCCTCGGGCACCCCATAGTGCCGGAAGACGTGGGTGAACAGGGCCTCCGTGGTCTGCAGGGCCGTAGGAAGACCGGGCAAAGGGAGTAGACGGCAGGACTTAGAGAACCTGTCCACAACAACCAGGATCGCCGTGTTCCCCTGAGACGGCGGGAGATCCGTAAGGAAATCCATCGACAGGTGAGTCCAGGGCCGCTGTGGAACGGGGAGGGGCTGTAATTTCCCTTGAGGTAGGTGCCTAGGAGCCTTACACTGAGCGCATACTGAACAGGAAGAGACATAACGCCGAACATCCTCAGCCAAGGTGGGCCACCAGTACCTTCCCTTCAGGCCCCGCACTGTCCGTTCCACCCCAGGATGACCCGAGGAGGGTAGAGTATGGGACCATCGGCTCAGGCGATCGCGAACACCAAGCGGAACGTATTTCAGGCCCACGGGACACTGCAGTGGAGTGGGTTCTGACCGACCCGCCCGCTCGATGTCCGCGTCCACCTCCCATACCACCGGTGCCACCAGACAGGAGGCGGGAAGTATGGGAGTAGGATCGATGGTCCGCTCCTCGGTGTCGTAGAGACGCGACAGTGCGTCAGCCTTCCGGTTCCGGGAACCTGGAATGTACGAGAGAGTGAATTTAACCTCTTACATCTAGACGTTCCACTAGCGGAACACCTGCTCCAATATCCAATGATAGGCGTGGCACGAATGACAAATTTCAATTTTTCAAATATATGACTATTTCACAGCATTTTAAAGACAAGACTCTCCTTTATCTAACCACACTGTCCGATTTCAAAAAGGCTTTACAGCGAAAGCAAAACATTAGATTATGTCAGCAGAGTCCCAGGCCAGAAATAATCAGACACCCATTTTTCAAGCTAGCATATAATGTCACAAAAACCCAGAAGACAGCTAAATGCAGCACTAACCTTTGATGATCTTCATCAGATGACACACCTAGGACATTATGTTATACAATACATGCATGTTTTGTTCAATCAAGTTCATATTTATATCAAAAAACAGCTTTTTACATTCGCATGTGACGTTCAGAACTAGCATACCCCCCGCAAACTTCCGGGGAATTTGCTAACAATTTACTAAATTACTCACGATAAACGTTCACAAAAAGCATAAATTATTTTAAGAATTATAGATACAGAACTCCTCTATGCACTCGATATGTCCGATTTTAAAATAGCTTTTTGGTGAAAGCACATTTTGCAATACTCTAAGTACATAGCCCAGCCATCACGGGCTAGCTATTTAGACACCCGGCAAGTTTAGCACTCACCAATATCAGATTTACTATTATAAAAGTTTGATTACCTTTTGTTGTCTTCGTCAGAATGCGCTCCCAGGACTGCTACTTCAATAACAAATGTTGTTTTGGTCCAAAATAATCCATCGTTATATCCGAATAGCGGCGTTTTGTTCGTGCGTCCCAGACACTATCAGAAATGGTAAATCAGGGTCGTGCGCAATGGCGCAATTCGTGACAAAAAAAATCTAAATATTCCATTACCGTACTTCGAAGCATGTCAACCGCTGTTTAAAATCTATTTTTATGCCATTTTTCTCGTAAAAAAGCGATAATATTCCGACCGGGAATGTCCATTTAGCTAAACAGAGGAAAGAAAACAAAGCTTTCGGTCGACGCGGGCACGAGCCTGAGTCTCACAGTACTGTAACCAGCCACTACCCAAACGCGCTACTTTGTTTCAGCCAGAGCCTGCAAAGCCACGATTCAGCGTTTTGCCGCCTTCTGAGAGCCTATGGCAGCCGTAGGAAGTGTCATGGGACAGCTAAGATCCTCACTCTTCAATAAACAGAGACAAGAAGAACGACACCTTGTCAGACAGGCCACTTCCTGCATGAAATCTTCTCAGGTTTTTGCCTGCCATATGAGTTCTGTTATACTCACAGACACCATTCAAACAGTTTTAGAAACTTTAGGGTGATTTCTATCCAAAGCCAATAATTATATGCATATTCTAGTTACTGGGCAGGAGTAGTAACCAGATTAACCTGTTAGGGCTAGGGGGCAGCATTAGCACGTCTGGATAAAAAAAATGTACCCGATTTAATCTGGTTACTAATCCTACCCAGTAACTAGAATATGCATATACTTATTATATATGGATAGAAACCACTCTAAAGTTTCTAAAACTGTTTGAATGGTGTCTGTGAGTATAACAGAACTCATTTGGCAGGCAAAACCCTGAGACATTTTCTGACAGGAAGTGGATACCTGATGTGTTGTATTGACTTTAAACCTATCCCATTGAAAAACACAGGGGCTGAGGAATATTTTGGCACTTCCTATTGCTTCCACTAGATGTCACCAGCCTTTACAAAGTGTTTTGAGTCTTCTGGAGGGAGATCTGACCGAACAAGAGCCATGGAACGATGATGTCCCATTAGACACCTGGCGCGCGAGTTCATGTTGGGTACCCTCGTTCCAATACGTTATAAAAGAGTATGCATTCGTCCACCTTGAATATTATTCATGTTCTGGTTAAAAAAGGCCCTAATGATTTATGCTATACAACGTTTGACATGTTTGAACGAACGTAAATATATTTTTTCCCCTCGTTCATGACGAGAAGTCCGGCTGGCTTAGATCATGTGCTAACAAGACGGAGATTTTTGGACATAAATGATGAGCTTTTTTGAACAAAACTACATTCGTTATGGACCTGTGATACCTGGAAGTGACATCTGATGAAGAGAATCAAAGGTAATGGATTATTTTACATAGTATTTTCGATTTTAGATCTCCCCAACATGACGTCTAGTCTGTATCGCAACGCGTATTTTTCTGGGCGCAGTGCTCAGATTATTGCAAAGTGTGATTTCCCAGTAAGGTTATTTTTAAATCTGGCAAGTTGATTGCGTTCAAGAGATGTAAATCTATAATTCTTTAAATGACAATATAATATTTTACCAATGTTTTCTAATTTTAATTATTTAATTTGTGACGCTGACTTGACTGCCGGTTATTGGAGGGAAACGATTTCCTCAACATCAATGCCATAGTAAAACGCTGTTTTTGGATATAAATGTGAACTTGATAGAACTAAAAATGCATGCATTGTCTAACATAATGTCCTAGGAGTGTCATCTGATGGAGATTGTAAAAGGTTAGTGCATCATTTTAGCTGGTTTTATGGTTTTGGTGACCCTGTCTTTGACTTGACAAAACATTACACACAACTCTTGTAAATGTACTGTCCTAACATACTCTAAATTTATGCTTTCGCCGTAAAACCTTTTTGAAATCGTAAAACGTGGTTAGATTAAGGAGATGTTTATCTTTCAAATGGTGTAAAATAGTTGTATTTTTGAAAAATTTGAATTTTGACATTTATTTGGATTAAAATTTGCCGCTCTTGAAATGCACCTGCTGTTGATGGAGTGCACCACGGGTGGCACGCTAGCGTCCCACCTAGCCCATAGAGGTTAAATCGGGTACGTTTTTTATCCAGCCGTGAAAATACTGCCCCCTAGACATAACAGGTTAAACCTCGTAAAAAAACATGGCCCACCTTGCCTGACGGGGATTAAGCCTCCTCGCTGCCCGAATATACTCCAGGTTACGGTGGTCGGTCCAGATGAGAAAAGGGTGACGTGCCCCCTCAAGCCAATGTCTCCACACCGTCAAAGCCCTGACCACGGCTAACAGCTCCCGGTCCCCCACATCATAGTTGCGCTCCGCCGGGCTCAGCTTCTTAGAAAAGAACGCGCATGGGCGGAGCTTCGGAGGAACGCCCGAGCGCTGCGATAGCACAGCTCCTACCCCAGCCTCGGACGCGTCCACCTCCACTATGAATGGCAAAGAGGGGTCCGGATGCGCCAGGACAGGTGCATTGGTAAACAGAACCTTCAGACGATGGAAGGCTCTGTCCGCCTCTGCTGACCATCGTAGCCGCACCGGCCCCCCTTCATCAGTGAGGTAATGGGAGCTGCCACCTGGCCAAAACCCCGGATAAACCTCCGATAATAATTAGCGAACCCCAAGAACCGCTGCACCTCCTTCATAGTGGCTGGGGTTGGCCAATTACGCACAGCCGTCACGCGGTCACACTCCACCTCCACCCCCGAGGTGGAAATGCGATATCCTAGAAATGAGACGGCTCTTTTGTAGAACTCACATTTCTCAGCCTTGACGTATAGGTTATGCTCCAGCAGCCGCCCAAGCACTTTACGCACCAGGGACACATGCTCAGCGCGTGTGACGGAGCAGATCAGGATGTCATCGATGTACACCACCACACCCTGCCCGAGCATGTCCCTAAGGACCTCGTCCACAAAGGATTGGAAGACAGCGGGAGCATTCTTTAACCTCTTGGGGCTAGGTGGGACGCTAGCGTGCCACCCGTGGTGCACTCCATCAACAGCAGGTGCATTTCAAGAGCGGCAAATTTGAATCCAAATAAATGTCAAAATTCAAATTTTTCAAAAATACAACTATGTTACACCATTTGAAAGATAAACATCTCCTTAATCTAACCATGTTTTACGATTTCAAAAAGGTTTTACGGCGAAAGCATAAATTTAGAGTATGTTAGGACAGTACATTTACAAGAGTTGTGTGTAATGTTTTGTCAAGTCAAAGACAGGGTCACCAAAACCATAAAACCAGCTAAAATGATGCACTAACCTTTTACAATCTCCATCAGATGACACTCCTAGGACATTATGTTAGACAATGCATGCATTTTTAGTTCTATCAAGTTCATATTTATATACAAAAACAGCGTTTTACTATGGCATTGATGTTGAGGAAATCGTTTCCCTCCAATAACCGGCAGTCAAGTCAGCGTCAGAAATTAAATAATTAAAATTAGAAAACATTGGTAAAATATTATATTGTCATTTAAAGAATTATAGATTTACATCTCTTGAACGCAATCAACTTGCCAGATTTAAAAATAACCTTACTGGGAAATCACACTTTGCAATAATCTGAGCACTGCGCCCAGAAAAATACGCGTTGCGATACAGACTAGACGTCATGTTGGGGAGATCTAAAATCGAAAATACTATGTAAATAATCCATTACCTTTGATTCTCTTCATCAGATGTCACTTCCAGGTATCACAGGTCCATAACGAATGTAGTTTTGTTCAAAAAAGCTCATCATTTATGTCCAAAAATCTCCGTCTCGTTAGCACATGATGTAAGCCAGCCGGACTTCTCGTCATGAACGAGGGGAAAAAATATATTTCCGTTCGTTCAAACATGTCAAACGTTGTATAGCATAAATCATTAGGGCCTTTTTTAACCAGAACATGAATAATATTCAAGGTGGACGAATGCATACTCTTTTATAACGTATTGGAACGAGGGTACCCAACATGAACTAGCGCGCCAGGTGTCTAATGGGACATCACCGTTCCATGGCTCTTGTTCGGTCAGATCTCCCTCCAGAAGACTCAAAACACTTTGTAAAGGCTGGTGACATCTAGTGGAAGCAATAGGAAGTGCCAAAATATTCCTAAACCCCTGTGTTTTTCAATGGGATAGGTTTAAAGTCAATACAACACATCAGGTATCCACTTCCTGTCAGAAAATGTCTCAGGGTTTTGCCTGCCAAATGAGTTCTGTTATACTCACAGACACCATTCAAACAGTTTTGGAAACTTTAGAGTGTTTTCTATCCATATATAATAAGTATATGCATATTCTAGTTACTGGGTAGGATTAGTAACCAGATTAAATCGGGTACATTTTTTTTATCCAGACGTGCAAATGCTGCCCCCTAGACCCAACAGGTTAACCTCTATGGGACCGGCGGGACGAATTCGTCCCACCTACGTAACAGCCACTGCCAGCCTGTGGCGCGATTTTCAAAATCTTCAAAATCCTATTACTTCAATTTCTCAAACATATGACTATTTTACAGCCATTTAAAGATAAGACTCTCGTTAATCTAACCACACTGTCCGATTTCAAAAAGGCTTTACAACGAAAGCAAAACATTAGATTATGTCAGCAGAGTACCAAGCCAGAAATAATCAGACACCCATTTTTCAAGCCAGCATATAATGTCACCAAAACCCAGAAGACAGCTAAATGCAGCACTCACCTTTGATGATCTTCATCAGATGACAACCCTAGGACATTATGTTATACAATACATGCATGTTTTGTTCAATCAAGTTCATATTTATATCAAAAAACAGCTTTTTACATTAGCATGTGACGTTCAGAACTAGCATACCCCCCGCAAACTTACGGGGAATTCGCTAACATTTTACTAAATTACTCACGATAAACGTTCACAAAAAGCATAACAATTATTTTAAGAATTATAGATACAGACCTCCTCTATGCACTCGATATGTCCGATTTTAAAATAGCTTTTTGGTGAAAGCACATTTTGCAATATTCTAAGTACATAGCCCAGGCATCACGGGCTCGCTATTTAGACACCCGGCAAGTTTAGCACTCACCATAATCATATTTACTATTATAAAAATGTCATTACCTTTTGTTGTCTTCGTCAGAATGCACACCCAGGACGTCTACTTCAATAACAAATGTTGGTTTGGTCCAAAATAATCCATCGTTATATCCGAATAGCGGCGTTTTGTTCGTGCGTTCCAGACACTATCCGAAATAGTAAAGAAGTGTCGCGCGCTTGGCGCAATTCCTGACAATAAAATTCAAAGTATTCCATTGCCGTACGTCGAAGCATGTCAACCGCTGTTTAAAATCAATTTTTACGTCATTTTTCTCGTAGAAAAGCGATAATATTCCGACAGGGAATCTCCTTTTCGGCAAACAGAGGAAAAAATCCCAAAGGCGGGGGCGGTCGGGGTCACGCGCATAAGCTAGTGTCTCTTGATGGGCCACTTGAGAAAGGCGATAATGTGTTTCAGCCTGGGGCTGGAATGACGACATTCTCTTTTTTCCCGGGCTCTGAGAGCCTATGGAAGACGTGGGAAGTGTCACGTTAGAGCAGAGATCCTTAGTAAATGATAGAGATGGCAAAGAAGTTCCAGAAATGGTCAGACAGGCCACTTCCTGTAAAGGAATCTCTCAGGTTTTGACCTGCCATTTGAGTTCTGTTATACTCACAGACACCATTCAAACAGTTTTAGAAAATTTAGGGTGTTTTCTATCCATATGTAATAAGTATATGCATATTCTAGTTACTGAGTAGGAGTGGTAACCAGATTAAATCGGGTATGTTTTTTATCCAGCCGTGTCAATGCTGCCCCCTAGCCCTAACAGGTTAACCCATACGGCATGACGGCCCGATGTGGTACTAAATGCGGTTTTCCACTCGTCTCCATCTCGGATACGCACCAAGTTATACGCACTCCTGAGATCCAATTTCGTGAAGAAGCGCGCCCCGTGAAATGACTCCACTGCCGTAGCAATGAGAGGTAGCGGGTAACTGAAACCCACTGTGATTGAGCATTGAGACCTCTATAGTCAATGCACGGGCGCAGACCTCCCTCCTTCTTCTTCACGAAAAAGAAGTTCGAGGAGACGGGGGATTTAGAGGGCCGAATGTATCCCTGTCTCAAGGACTCAGCGACGTATGTATCCATAGCCACTGTCTCCTCCTGAGACAGAGGATACACGTGACTCCTAGGAAGAACCGCGTCAGCCTGGAGGTTTTTCGCACAATCCCCTCGTCGATGGGGTGGTAATAGAGTCGCCTTCGTCTTACTGAAAGCGATAGCCAAATCGGCATACTCTGAGGGAATGTGCACGGTGGAGACTTGGTCTGGACTCTCCACCGTAGTCGCACCGATGGAAACTCCTATGCACCTACCTGAGCACTCCCTCGACCACCCCGTTAGAGCCCTCTGCCCCCACGAAATCTGGGGGTTGTGTGTGGCTAGCCAGGGGATTCCCAGTACCACTGGAAACGCTGGGGAGTCAATGATGAACAGGCTGATACGCTCCATCCGTCTGCATAACCAGTGGCACGGTGACCTCCCCTACTTGGCCTGACCCTAGCGGTTGACTATCTAGGGCGTGCACGGGGAAGGGGTGGTCCAGCTGAACCCGGGGAATCCCTAACCTCTTAGCTAACCCATGTTCCATAAAACTCCCAGCTGCACCTGAATCGACTAGCGCCTTATACTGGAAGTGAGGGGAAAAATTAGGAAAATAAATGGAGGTGTACAAGTGGTCGACAGGGGGCTCTGGGTGTGGCTGGTGCGGACTCACCTGGGGGGTCGAAGCAGTGCTCTGCCTGCCCTCCGAACTCCCGGAGGGACCTCTCCAGGACCGGTCCACAGTGTGTCCTCTGCGTCCACATCGGGTGCAGGAGAGACCCCCCCCCCTCCGGTCCTCCTCGATGCAGCCCCCCCTATCTCCATGGGCAGTGGAGCGGGAGGACTGGGAGGCGGAACGAACAGGCCCTGACTGGAACGTCCCCGGGCAGCCAGCAGGTTGTCCAATCTAATGGACAAATCCACCAGTTGGTCCAGAGTGGAGGTGTTGTCCCTACATGCCAGCTCCCGGCAGACGTCCTCGCGAAGGCTGCACCTATAGTGGTCTATCAGGGCCCGCTCGTTCCACCCCGATCCAGCGGCGAGAGTCCGGAATTCCAACGCGAAATCCTGAGCGGTCCTCGTCTCCTGTCTCAAATGGAATAGTAGCTCACCCGCCGCCCTGCCCTCCGGGGATGATCGAAAACCGCCCGGAAGCGGCGGGTGAACCCTAGGGTAGTCACCCCGGGCCGAGTCTGGACCATCCCAGACCGCATTGGCCCATTCCAGGGCTCGACCCGTGAGACACGAGACGAGGACGCTCACCCTCTCTTCGTCGGAGTAAGGGGGGCAGACGGTCGCCAGGTACAGTTCCAGTTGGAGGAGGAACCCCTTGCACCCAGCGGCCGTCCCATCGAACTCCCTGGGAGGTGAAATCCGGATCCCGCTGGCACCCGCTTCAGTGGATGTGGGTAGGGGCGCAGGACGAGGGACCGGAGCTGGTCCGGCTGGGGAGGCACCTCTCTCCCATCTCTCCAACCGGGCCAACACCTGATCCATGGCCGAGCCTAGGCGGTGGAGGAGGCCGGCATGTTGGGAGACCTGCTCAGCCATGGATGGCGCTTCTGCTCCTGCTGACTCCATAAGTTTCGGTGCGGGATTCTGTCACGTCTGATTTGGACTGGCGGATAGGCGGAATCAAATGCAGGAGACAGAGGTGCTGGAGGTGAGTGTCTTTTAATACAACTGACACACACAAACGCCGAAAAGCACAGGGCGCTATACAAAGTTCACGTATTTTTAACTGCGCACATAAAACACAAAATATAATTCCAAGGCACAAAAAGGCAAGGAGCGCAGCCCGGTAAATCCCTCGACAAAACTGTCGGTAACACAACGTAGACAATAAACAATCCCGCACAAAATCCCAACTGAAAACACACATTAAATAAGCCCCCACTAATGACATACACAAAACAGGTGCGGAACAGACAGACAAAACTAAAAGACACAGAAACAACGATCGGTGGCAGCTAATAGGCCGGCGACGACGACCGCCGAGCGCTGCCCAACCGAGGAGGGGCGCCACTTTCGTTGGATCCTGTGACAATTATTCATTATTAATTTTAAAAAATGGCCAAAATTTGGCAATGAGACAGCACCAATCAAATAACAGTGCGCTCATTTTCTGTTCAGCTAGCTTCCCAATCAGAGAGCTAGCTAGCTACTCAGCTAGATCTTTTGCTGTACATGCAGTTGTTCTTCCTTTAAAAGATTTGAGCTTATGCTGTGACCGGTAGATGGTGGCATTTTGTCATTGCACCACACTATCAGAAGGGGGAGTTAGAACGCTGATCTATCGGTAGTCTAAACTGTGGCACAAATTGACTATCTGTTGGTAAATTAATGGAGGTGTTTTCAGTCTGATAGTTTTTAATAAATAAATGTTTTGACTGTTTTGACCAAGTTAATCTGCTCATGTTGTGTGTGTTCAATTATTTGTGACATTGTGGTTACAATGAAGAAAGTAAACAAAATAAATCCTATTCATATTGAATAATCAGATGCGTGTTGCAAGCTTTATTTTTTAAACATATTTTTACTCATTTATTTTATCTCCAGCGCTCGCATCGATCTCCACCTCATGGCCTCAAGCGGCACCATTTTGTTTCTCCCCGTAGTCCACACGCACTTTAAACATTTGGATTATAGGGCATTTAAAGCATATTGAAGATAGAAGCCGCCTCTTAATGAGTTCCAAGAGCCGATCTGTTGTCCAATGATTATTATTAACCCTGCATTATAATTATATATAAGCCCCTTAGATATTCTCACAGACCAGATTTTCCCTAACAAAAAATGCCGATTAGATATTAATTTAGAATCCTCCAATCCTCAAAGTTTTATTAGATCAACAGTACAGTGACATTTTATTGATCTGCAAGTATGTCCATTTAGAAGCCGCCTCTTATTGAGTTGAGAGGACATACTCGGTATACATATCCCGAACGAAAGAAATGATCTCACTCCAATACATTTTTATAGTAAGTTTGCAAAAATAGTTAAGATCATGCTACCATGGAAAGGAAAACACTCTAACTCTCACTCTCACTCTAATTAACTCTTTAGTCATATCACAGTTTACCTATTCGCTACACCTAGCGACCTGTTTAAATGATATGAGCAAAAAATATAAACGTTTATTTGGAATAAAATAAGCCAGATAGAATTAAAAGGGCATATTTATATAATGAATATGAATTCGGAGGGCAGAAATTAGAAATTACTTTATCAATTGGAACCTTTATCAAGTGGAAGGGGGAGAAAGTAAGGAACTTATCTGTCGGCTCTGCATTAAAGACCAAAATTGGTTAAAGAAAATTGTGATAAATAAAAATATATACCAGTTTCATTTAACCTGTTTAGGATAGGGGGTAGTATTTTCACAGCCGGATAAAAAACGTACCCGATTTAATCTGGTTATTACTCCTGCCCAGAAACTAGAATATGCATATAATTATTTGATTTGGATAGAAAACACCCTAAAGTTTCTAAAACTGTTTGAATGGTGTCTGTGAGTATAACATAACTCATATGGCAGGCCAAAACCTGAGAAGATTCCATACAGGAAGTACCCTGTCTGACCATTTCTTGGCCTTCTATAGCCTCTTTATGGAAAACAGAGGATCTCTGCTGTAACGTGACATTTTCTAAGGCTCCCATAGGCTCTCAGAAGGCGCCAGAACGGGGAATGATGACTCTGCAGTCCCTGGGCGGAAAACAGTAGGGGATTTGGATAGTGGTCGATCTGAGAACAATGACACGGGCGCGCGCCTGCACGTGAAGACACCATTTTCTTCTTTCAGTCTTTGAACGAAAACAACGTCTCCCGGTCGGAATATTATCGCTATTTTACGAGAAAAATTGCATAAAAATTTATTTTAAACAGAGTTTGACATGCTTCGAAGTACGGTAATGGAATATTTAGAAATCTTTTGTCACGAAATGCACTCGCGCGTCACCCTTCGGATACTGACCTTAACGCACGAACAAAACGAAGCTATTTGAATATAACTATGGATTATTTGGAACCAAAACAACATTTGTTGTTGAAGTAGAAGTCCTGGGAGTACATTCTGACGAAGAACAGCAAAGGTAATCCAATTTTTCTTATAGTAAATCTGAGTTTGGTGAGGGCCAAACTTGGTGGGTGTCAAAATAGCTAGCCATGATGGCCGGGCTATCTACTCAGAATATTGCAAAATGTGCTTTCACCAAAAAGCTATTTTAAAATCGGACACCGTGATTGCATAAAGGAGTTCTGTATCTATAATTCTTAAAATAATTGTTATGTTTTTTGTGAACGTTTATCGTGAGTAATTTAGTACAGGTGTATGGCAGCTAATTGTAGCATTACCACACAAATGGAAGAGGCAAATGGAAGGCGGAAAAGGTAAGGAACTTATCTGTCGGCCCTGGAGACATTTTGAAAACATGCATATCTCTTGATGATGTCATTGAATGTCTCGCCAGCTTTGATTTCTGTTTGCCAGACGAATCATTGGGTCGAAACTACAGAACAGTACAAAACAAGAGAACACCAAAAAATAGACATTTTATATATATATACTGCTCAAAAAAATAAAGGGAACACTTAAACAACACATCCTAGATCTGAATGAAATAAATAATCTTATTAAATACTTTTTTCTTTACATAGTTGAATGTGCTGACAACAAAATCACACAAAAAGAATCAATGGAAATCCAATTTATCAACCCATGGAGGTCTGGATTTGGAGTCACACTCAAAATTAAAGTGGAAAACCACACTACAGGCTGATCCAACGTTGATGTAATGCCCTTAAAACAAGTCAAAATGAGGCTCAGTAGTGTGTGTGGCCTCCACGTGCCTGTATAACCTCCCTACAAAACCTGGTCATGCTCCTGATGAGGTGGTGGATGGTCTCCTGAGGGATCTCCTCCAAGACCTGGACTAAAGCATCCGCCAACTCCTGGACAGTCTGTGGCACAACGTGGCGTTGGTGGATGGAGCAAGACATGATGTCCCAGATGTGCTCAATTGGATTCAGGTCTGGGGAACGGGCGGGCCAGTCCATAGCATCAATGCCTTCCTCTTGCAGGAACTGCTGACACACTCCAGCCACATGAGGTCTAGCATTGTCTTGCATTAGGAGGAACCCAGGGCCAACCGCACCAGCATATGGTCTCACAAGGGGTCTGAGGATCTCATCTCGGTACCTAATGGCAGTCAGGCTACATCTGGCGAGCACATGGAGGGCTGTGCGGCCCCCCAAAGAAATGCCACCCCACACCAGTCACTGACCCACCGCCAAACCGGTCATGCTGGAGGATGTTGTAGGCAGCAGAATGTTCTCCACAGTGTCTCCAGACTCTGTCACGTCTGTCACGTGCTCAGTGTGAACCTGCTTTCATCTGTGAAGAGCACAATCTTGGTGTTCTCTGGCAAATGCCAAACGTCCTGCACGGTGTTGGTCTGTAAGCACAACCCCCACCTGTGGACGTCGGGCCCTCATACCACCCTCATGGAGTCTGTTTCTGACCGTTTGAGCAGACACATGCACATTTGTGGCCTGCTGGAGGTCATTTTGCAGGGCTCTGGCAGTGCTTCTCCTGCTCCTCCTTGCACAAAGGCGGAGGTAGCGGTCCTGCTGCTGGGTTGTTAACCTCCTACGGCCTCCTCCACGTCTCCTGATGTACTGGCCTGTCTCCTGGTAGCGCCTCCTTGCTCTGGACACTACGCTGACAGACACAGCAAACCTTCTTGCCACAGCTCGCGTTGATGTGCCATCCTGGATGAGCTGCACTACCTGAGCCACTTGTGTGGGTTGTAGACTCCGTCTCATGCTACCACTAGAGTGAAAGCACCGCCAGCATTCAAAAGTGACCAAAACATCAGCCAGGAAGCATAGGAACTGAGAAGTGGTCTGTGGTCACCACCTGCAGAACCACTCCTTTATTGGGGGTGTCTTGCTAATTGCCTATAATTTCCACCTGTTGTCTATTCCATTTGCACAACAGCATGTGAAATTTATTGTCAATCAATCAGTGTTGCTTCCTAAGTGGACAGTTCGATTTCACAGAAGTGTGATTGACTTGGAGTTACATTGTGTTGTTTAAGTGTTCCCTTTATATTTTTGAGCAGTATATATAATGTCTTATGGAGCCTTTCCATAATTCAGCAAGACTATTCAAGCCATCGACTCACTGATGGTTGAAGATGATGAGCGATCTGCAAAGGCAATCTGGAATCTGCTGGCATCACTGCACAACATCAACATCGCTCTAATCACAGTCAGAAGACAGTTGAAGAAACTTGACTGGACTTATGTAAAAATGTGCAGCATACAGTAAAGACCAGCAGTAAATTTATTTAAGCATTATTTTTAGCATTATTAGGACTACTTTACAGTATTGTAGTCTACTGTACCGGTTCATTTTCCTGGACTTTCGCATACAGCGTAAAACACAGGCGAATAGCACTGTCCGTGACCTGTTTAATTATTCAAGGCTCTTTTCTCTTCTCTGTGCTGGAGTTCTTTTAAGAATACAAAATAAGCCATGCACCCTTGATTGGCTATCAGCAGGACAATAGACTCTTACAGAGTCCACCAAATGCATTGTTTTCTAACCACATCTAGATGGATCCATAACGAATTACTATGGGAATAAATATCACTTAATGGCATAAAGATTGGAATAAATTAGGCTAATGAAGGCAACATGTGTGGTCAACTATTTCAGCACCGTTTCGTGCTGCTCTGAGACAAGCATGGGGACTGGTCTTGAGAAATCTATGAGATTTTTATTTTCACTGAATCTCCGTTTGTGTATCGGTTAGCTTACAATTAGGGTGTGGAAATGTTGGGATTATTTTGCTCTTCACTCGCAGTCACTTAGTAGCCTACTCTCGACCGGTCACGTTGGACAGCGCCATATTTTCCTGAGAGTTTTGTTTATTTGTTTTTCTTGGAATAGAAACACCATAATATTAACCCTTTCACGCGTGAGTTCCAAATATCTCTAACGGTCGCCTCAGCGTGAGTTTTTTTATGCACGTGATGTTCGAACGTTCTCTCCATTCCAGGATGTGATTGTTACATAAACAACAACACTGAATGGCTCAGAGTGGGAGTGAGAGGTTACCGTGATTGACTGCCTGCACGCGCCATTTGTATCAATAAATCACTATCAGAAAATGTTTTGTGTGGTATTATTGATATATTTAGAATTTTATTGACGTTTTTCAATTACCCGTGATAAATCATGCATTCCGATTTTTGCATAAATTGTAATGGGCGTATATTATGTGTGTAAAATAATGTTTTGAAGGTTGTACTGATTGTGATGAGCTAAGCTAATTCCAGCTATGTGTATGGAGCCATGTTTGTTGACATACAATGCATTCTGGGTTTCACGTAATCATCCGTTTGACCAAAGATGTTATAACAAAATGAGGTGAGTAAGAGTTCACAAATTTTTTGAGGACTTCTGCAAATGAATGGTGGGATGTGAACGACAGTAGATGACACACCCCTTCAACATGCATACTGTAAACAGACCAAACTCATCTTGTCTTCTCTTATTATCTTCGGTTTCTGTGAGGAAAAAATGCATGGCAGCGCGCTGAAACAAATCAACGGATTACTATCAATTTCAAGAAAGTGTTTTACCTAATTATTTCGATGAATGGAGAGCTCACTCGTGATGTGATTAATTATACATAGTAATTGCTATTAGCTAATTCATGGTATAGTTTCGCTTTTCATGGTCAGCCGAGAGTTAGAAAATATTAGTTAGCGCTAGGACAAATGTAGCCTACATTTTTCCAGTTAGGATGATTGTGTTATGCTATAGATAGTTCTGTGAATATCTGAACATTGCATCCAAAAATAAACTGCTCACATTTTGGACATAACTTTGTAAGGACTGTTTGTTTAAATAGTTTCTGAAAAAAGTGTGGCCAGCTCAAATGCTGATTGTTGCGTCATTCGAAACTGGCCGTTCTAAATGAGCGTTCTAAATGAGTGTTCTAATCACACGGGGTGTGATCGTACGCTTCAGGGACCACTGTAGAACGATCACACCCCGTGTGATGGTACGTGTGAAAGGGTTAATCAAATTAATTAAGAAACATTTCTTAAAATCAAACCCATATACTGTATTCTTACAAAAAAGTTTATACATTGTCTTGGACAGCCAGTATGAAAACCAGTCTAATGCTTCTCAAAGATGCCCTCTGGTGGTCAAACTAGCACTAACTAGCATTAATGACAACAATGGCTGACACTTAAATAACGTGCCATTGAATTCTGTGGTAGCCCACAAACTATGCTACAGTACAACGCAACTTTTAAAGGAAGAACCACTGTAGGTAGCTTTGCTTGCTGATATAATTTTGACAAGTAAAAAGGTGTACCCTGTTTGTTGCATGTATTTCATGACACTCATTTACAACAACAAGTTGGTACTTTGTTTCAAAGTTTCATCACAGAATTGTGAAGAGGTATCGTTACCATAGAAACTTTCTCAACTGCACGTCCCATGTTCTTGATCTGAATGCCAGTCTTTAGTCAGCTGTTGTACAACCCAACATTATATCTGAACTGGGCTTCATTACCTGATGTCACAGCTCTAGAAAATATATTTGAACATACAATATTATTTTTCAGTTATGAAAGAAATACATAGACATCAACGCCTGGTAATGTTTCCTGCCCCACCATTGTCAAGTACTGGAGCAGAATCAGATCGGTAAGCACCTACTTTAGCAAGTTTGCAATGTATTTTTGCCCATGTACTCCATGTTGTCATTGTAGTTCCCCTTGGTGGAAAATAACAATTATTTTACTTAATAATAAACTAATCATCTTCTAATGCCAGGCATGTATGAAGGTATTCTTTTTAGGAAAATAAACTACCAAGGATTTACTTTGAGTGTTGATGACATACTACCACCTACTGCACAGAGATATTATTACTATGTTTTTTCCCAATTTCAGCTGTCTGGCTTAGATGTTGACAGCCTTAGGCTAAACACCACACATGTATTGAGTGTTAGACTGTTACAGGACATTATGTTGAATGACTGGAAACATCAAACTGAAATGAAAGCTCTTTTGAAACTCCTCTCTCCCCCTACAGAGAAGATGAGTTCCTGGTGCCTGGAGTCCAAGAGTTGGATGAGCAATGCGTTGAAGTTGAAGCTTTAGAAAAAAAGGTTTGAATAGTTTTCTGGGTAATGTTTTTTTTTACTATAAACTTTAGAGTAATTACAGTTTTAAATAAATATGTTAATCTTGGGCATTTCCTGTGAGTGACTCTGAGGGCAACAATCTCTTGAACAGTGTAAGTATGAGCTGTATTTACTTGAACTGATACATGCCCTTGCATATGTATCATTGAACCTGATTCAGGAAACTAGCCGTATGTCGCAAGTCACGACTTCACAGGGGAGCCGTTTGAATGTAAAACATATTTTTGTATTTTTTTTGGCAGAAATGCTTTATCAAAAATGTGAACTTTATCAAACATGCCATCTGTAAATATGAATAAAATTGTTAAATTACAAGCGTGTTGTTTAACCTCTCTGGGCTCGGTGGGACGAAATCGTCCCACCTACGCAACAGCCAGTGTAATCCCGTGGCGCGATATTCAAATACCTTAGAAATGCTATTACTTCAATTTCTCAAACATATGACTGTTTTACACCATTTTAAAGACAAGACTCTCGTTAATCTAACCACACTGTCCGATTTCAAAAAGGCATTACAACGAAAGCAAAACATTAGATTAAATCAGCAGAGTACCCAGCCAGAAATAATCAGACACCCATTTTTCAAGCTAGCATATAATGTCACATAAACCCAAACCACAGCTAAATGCAGCACTAACCTTTGATGATCTTCATCAGATGACAATCCTAGGACATTATGTTATACAATACATGCATGTTTTGTTCAATCAAGTTCATATTTATATCAAAAACCAGCTTTTTACATTAGCATGTGACTAGATTGTGACTAGCATTCCCACCGAACACTGCCGGTGAATTTACTAAATTACTCACGATAAACGTTCACAAAAATGGGTGTCTGATTATTTCTGGCTGGGTACTCTGCTGACATAAGCTAATGTTTTGCTTTCGTTGTAAAGCCTTTTTGAAATCGGACAGTGTGGTTAGATTAACGAGAGTCTTGTCTTTAAAATGGTGTAAAATAGTCATATGTTTGAAAAATTGAAGTTTTTGCATTTTTGAGGTTTTTGAATAACGCGCCACGGGATTACACTGGCTGTTACGTAGGTGGGACGATTTGGTGCCACCTACCCTAGAGAGGTTAAATACAGGTATACACTGATTTATAAGGCCATATTGGGTAAAATGCCATTTTATCTCAGTTCTTTTTTAGTCAGGACGGTAAATAAATATCAATTACGGTCCCATTCTCATTTGCTTCTAACAGTACCAAAAATTAGAACAGGTCATGGTAGAAATAGTTTTAGTTACTTAGCTCCATGGTCCTGGAATTCTCTCCTGAACATTGATGATCTAGTTTCGTTGGTGGAGTTTAACCTGTTATGGCTAGGGGGCAATATTTTCACAGCAGGATAAAAAACGTACCCGATTTAATCTGATTATTACTCCTGCCCAGAAACTAGAATATGCATATAATTATTAGCTTTGGATAGAAAACACTCCAAAGTTTCTAAAACTGTTTGAATGGTGTCTGTGAGTATAACAGAACTCATTTGGCAGGCCAAAACCTGAGAAGATTCCATGCAGGAAGTGCCCTGTCTGACAATTTCTTGCCCTTCTTGATTATCTCTATCCATTACAGGGGATCTCTGCTGTTACGTGACACTTCCTACTGCTCCCATGGGCTCTCAGAAGGCGGCAAAAAGCTGAATCGTGGCTTTGCAGGCTCTGGCTGAAAAAAAAGTAGCGCGTTTGGATAGTGGCTGGTCACAGTACTGTGAGACTCAGGCGCGTGCCCGAGTCGACCCCATGCTTTGTTTTCTTTCGTCTGTTTACCTAAACGCAGATTCCAGGTCGGAATATTATCGCTTTTTTAAGAGACAAATGGCATAAAAATGGATTTTAAACAGCGGTTCACATGCTTCGAAGTACGGTAATGGAATATTTAGAAATCTTTTGTCACGAATTGCGCCATGCTCGTGACCCTTATTTACACTTCGGATAGTGTCTTGAACGCACGAACAAAACGCCGCTGTTTGGATATAACTATGGATTATTTTGAACCAAACCAACATTTGTTATTGAAGTAGCAGTCCTGGGAGTGCATTCTCACGAAGAAAACCAAAGGTAATCAAACTTTTCTAATAGTAAATCTGACTTTGGTCAGGGCTAAACTTGGTGGGTGTCTAAATAGCTAGTCGTGATGGCTGGGCTATCTACTCAGAATATTGCAAAGTGTGCTTTCACCGAAAAGCTATTTTAAAATCGGACACCTCGATTGCACAAAGGAGTTCTGTATCTATAATTCTTAAAATAATTGTTATGTTTTTTGTGAACGTATATCGTGAGTAATTTAGTAAATTCACCGGAGGTTTGCGGGGGGTATGCTAGTTCTGAACGTCACATGCTAATGTAAAAAGCTGGTTTTTGATATAAATATGAACTTGATTGAACAAAACATGCATGTATTGTATAACATAATGTCCTAGGTGTGTCATCTGATGAAGATCATCAAAGTTTAGTGCTGCATTTAGCTGTGGTTTTGTTTTTTGTGACATTATATGCTAGCTTGAAAAATGGGTGTCTGATTATTTCTGGCTGGGTACTCTGCTGACATAATCTAATGTTTTGCTTTCGCTGTAAAGCCTTTTTTGAAATCGGACAGTGTGGTTAGATAAAGGAGAGTCTTGCCTTTAAAATGCTGTGAAATAGTCATATGTTTGAAAAATGGAAGTTTTTGTATTTTTGAGGAATTTGTAATTCGCGCCACGCCCTATCATTGGATATTGGAGCAGGTGTTCCGCTAGCGGAACGTCTAGATGTAAGAGGTTAACCTGTCTGGGAACCTGGAACGCTTGCGTCCCACCCTAGTCAACAGCCAGTGGAATCGCGTAGCGCGAAATACAAATACCTCATAAATGCTATAACTTCCATTTCTCAAACATATGACTATTTTACACCATTTTATAGATACACCTCTCCTGAAT
The DNA here is from genome assembly GCF_965601325.2 of Salmo salar. Classification (NCBI taxonomy): domain Eukaryota; kingdom Metazoa; phylum Chordata; class Actinopteri; order Salmoniformes; family Salmonidae; genus Salmo; species Salmo salar. Next base: position 19,715,782 of record NC_138313.1, read on the forward strand.
CGAACCACGTTGTCCGATTTCAAAAAGGCTTTACAGCAAAAGCAAAACATTAGATTATGTTAGGAGAGTACCCTGCCAAAAATAATCACACTGCCATTTTCAAAGCAACTAGCATGCATCACAAATACACAAAACACAGCTAAATGCAGCACTAACCTTTGACAAACTTCATCAGATGACACTCCTAGGACATCATGTTACACAATACATGCATTTTTTGTTCGAGTTCATAAAGTTCATATTTATATATAAAAATTGCATTTTACATCGGCGCGTGACATTCAGAAAATATTTTCCCTCAAATGCTTCCGGTGGATCAGCGCTACAATTTACAAAATTACTATTCGAAAACATTGTTAAAATGTAATATTGTCATTCAAAGAATTATAGATTAACATCTCGGGAATGCAACCGCATTGCCAGAATTAAAAATTACTTTACTGGGAAATCACACTTTGCAATAAACGAGGTGCTATGCTCAGATTAGCGCCATCTTGGAACCATCTAAAATCAAATATACTATTGTCAATATTCCCTTACCTATGATTATCTTCATCAGAAGGCACTTCCAGAAATCCCAGGTCCACAACAAATGTAGTTTTGTTCGAAAAAGTTAATAATTTATGTCCCAATAGCTCCTTCTTGTTAGCGCGTTCTGAAGGCTACTCATAATGTACTGTAGCGCGCGGGACTTGTCGCCACGAAAGAGCCAAAAAATATATATTTACGTTCGTTCAAACATGTCAAACGTTGTATAACATATATCTTTAGGGCCTTTTTCAACCAGAGCTTCAATAATATTCAAGGCGGGCGATTGGATTGTCTTACTAAACGTTTCGGAATGAGAGAGTACCCATGGGCGCCCGCATCATAGTAGTAATGGCCCTCCCCCTCTGACCAACTTTCCAAGCCTCTCTTTCGGTCAGTTCCTACAATAAAAGACTCAAACCACTTTGTAAAGACTGTTGACATCTAGTGGAAGCCTTAGGAAGTGCTAAATGAATCCTAACTCACGGTGTTTCTCATAGGCAAAGTGTTGAAAGTGATTCCACAAATCAGATTTCCACTTCCTGCATGGAATCTTCTCAGGTTTTGGCCTGCCATATGAGTTCTGTTATACTCACAGACACCATTCAAACAGTTTTAGAAACTTTAGGGTGTTTTCTATCCAAAGCCAATAATTATATGCATATTCTAGTTACTGGGCAGGAGTAGTAACCAGATTAAATCGGGTACGTTTTTTATCCGGCCTTGCAAATACTGCCCCCTATCCCCAACAGGTTTTAAACACTTGATCGATGTATATATCAATGAAGAGTGTAATTGTTTTTAGGCCAGCTATGTTGTTTTTAACGTGTTTTTAACGTAAATCTTTTTTGTTGTACTGTATGTGTGTTTATAGTTTTGTTTCATGTTGTGTTAGTGTATGTAAGTTGTTTTGTCTGAAACATTGTTTCCCCTGCTGCTATTGGACCAGGTCTCTCTTGGAAAAGAGATGTTATCTCAATGAGATAAACATGTATGAATAAAGGTAAAATAAAAAAATTAAATGATGTATACAGGTAAAATAGTCTAGCATTAGCTAGCTACATTTTCAGATATTACACATTTCTAATTTTGACATTAAGTGGTTTTATTTCAAGCTAAAGTGTACTGTTAGCTAGCTGGCTAAAGTTAGCTGGCTGGCTCCCTAGCGGACGCTATTATTAGTTTCCCAGAGCTGTTTGCTTTTCTAGCTAAAGCCTAATGTTAGCTAGCTAAGATTGAACCTGGTTGGTTAGCTCTCATTACTGGGGCATTGTTGGCACTTTGTTCATTGTTGTTTAACCTCTTACATATAGACGTTCCGCTAGCGGAACACCTGCTCCAATATCCAATGATAGGCGTGGCGCGAATTACAAATTCCTCAAAAATACAAAAACTTCAATTTTTCAAACATATGACTATTTCACAGCATTTTAAAGACAAGACTCTCCTTTATCTAACCACACTGTCCGATTTAAAAAAGGCTTTACAGCGAAAGCAAAACATTAGATTATGTCAGCAGAGTACCAAGCCAGAAATAATCAGACACCCATTTTTCAAGCTAGCATATAATGTCACAAAAAACAAAACCACAGCTAAATGCAGCACTAACCTTTGATGATCTTCATCAGATGACACGCCTAGGACATTATGTTATACAATACATGCATGTTTTGTTCAATCAAGTTCATATTTATATCAAAAAACAGCTTTTTACATTAGCAGGTGACGTTCAGAACTAGCATAACCCCCGCAAACATCCGGTGAATTTACTAAATTACTCACGATAAACGTTCACAAAAAACATAACAATTATTTTAAGAATTATAGATACAGAACTCCTCTATGCACTCGATATGTCCGATTTTAAAATAGCTTTTCGGTGAAAGCACATTTTGCAATATTCTCAGTAGATAGCCCAGCCATCACGGCTATCCATTTAGACACCGACCAAGTTTAGCCCTGATCAAACTCCGATTTACTATTACAGAAGTTTCATTACCTTTGTTGTCTTCGTCAGAATGCACTCCCAGGACTGCTACTTCAATAACAAATGTTGGTTTGGTCCAAAATAATCCATCGTTATATCCGAATAGCGGCGTTTTGTTCGTGCGTTCCAGACACTATCCGAAATGGTAAAGAAGGGTCGTGCGCATGGCGCAATTCGTGACAAAAAAATTCTAAATATTCCATTACTGTACTTCGAAGCATGTCAACCGCTGTTTAAAATCAATTTTTATGCCATTTTTCTCGTAGAAAAGCGATAATATTCCGACCGGGAATCTCCTTTTCGGCAAACAGAGGAAAAAAATCACAAAGGCGGGGGCGGCCAGGTCACGCGCCTAAGCCCACAGTCCCTTGATCGGCCACTTGAGAAAGGCGATAATGTGTTTCAGCCTGGGGCTGGGATGACGACATTCAGGTTTTTCCCGGGCTCTGAGCGCCTATGGACGACGTAGGAAGTGTCACGTTAGAGCAGAGATCCTTAGTAAAAGATAGAGATGGCAAAGAAGTTCCAGAAATGGTCAGACAGGCCACTTCCTGTAAAGGAATCTCTCAGGTTTTGACCTGACATTTGAGTTCTGTTATACTCATAGACACCATTCAAACAGTTTTAGAAACTTTACGGTGATTTCTATCCATATATAATAAGTATATGCATATTCTAGTTACTGGGTAGGATTAGTAACCAGATTAAATCGGGTACGTTTTTTATCCAGCCGTGAAAATACTGCCCCCTAGCCATAAGAGGTTAACTATCTAACGTTACCTGGCTGGCTCATTAGCTAACGTTACGTGATGTGTATACAACACCCATTGAATATGGCCGATGTCAGTAAACGTCTGCAAAAAAGCGTAATGAAATTGTTTCCAGCAGAGCTGGTTAGGCTGTTTTCATATTATCCAGAGGTAAACAAATCAACGGCCAGAGTGTCAAGTGTGCGCTCCGAGAATGAAATTAGATGGGTGGGGCTAAAGGTTAAGAGGTTGTGAACGGTGCTGAATGGGTGTAGACAAATAAGTGCTTTTCACTAGATACCAAAACATTCAAAGGCAATTTTCTCAAAAGTGAGTTTACAAGTTGATCAACTTTCAAAGCAGAATTACTTACCCATTGTTCCTCAAATGCAGTGTATGATATTCCATTTTGTAGCTCTGAGTCTCTACTTTTATCCAATGTAAAAAAAAACTACATTTCACATTTTTCAACATTGTATATTTTTTTATATTGATTTATTGTCCACTTTTTCCCCTGCTCTCTGGAAACAACTATGTTTTGGCAGGAGAAAAGTGCTGAAGTCACTGACCGACTGCAAAACAAAGGATTGTGTTGTGTTCCTACAGTGGTTCCTCCTTTAAAAGTTCTGTCATACTGCGGCACACCTTGCGGGCTGCTGCAGCATTCTGTGGCACGTTATCTATCTGTTAATGAAAGTTATTGCTAGTTTGACTACCAGAGGACATCTTTGAGAAGCATTTGATAGTCTTCCGTTTTGGCATTACCAGAGAATTTTAAACCTTTTTTGTAATAACTTACTATATGGGATTGATTTTAAGAAATTTGTCTTAATTCATTTTATTAATATTATGGTGGTTCTATTCAGAGAAAAACAAAACCATCAGGGTTGAGAATGGAAAGTATGGCATTGTACAATGGGAGGAAGGAGTAGGCTGTCCTTGTAATTAAGAATTTGTTCTTAACTAACTTGCCTAGTTAACCTGTCTGGGATAGGGGGCAGTATTTTCATGGCCGGATAAAAAAACATACCCGATTTAAACTAGTTACTACTCTTGTCCAAAAAGGAGAATATGCATATTATTAGTAGATATGGATAGAAAACACTCTAAAGTTTCTAAAACTGTTTGAATGGTGTCTGTGAGTATAACAGAACTCATATGGCAGGCAAAACCCTGAGAAGATTACAAGCAAGAAGTGGCCTGTCTGACAATTTGTAATCCTTCTGTTGCATCTCTATCGAAATTACAGTATCTGTGCTGTTACGTGACACTTTCTAAGGCTTCCATTGGCTCACTAAAGCCTTCAGAAACCGGATTGACGTGTCTCCTGTCTCCGGGCAGATAACAGGAGCAGAGTTTGTCAGTGGATTGCCTGGTGACAGAGAGACTGGAGATGTGCGTTCACGAGACCTCGCCAATTTTTTTCTTTCACTCTTTGAATGAATACAACATTGTCCGGTTGGAATATTATCGCTATTTTACGAGAAAAATAGCATAAAAATTGATTTTAAACAGCGTTTGACATGCTTCTAAGTACAGTAAAGGAATATTTTGAATTTTCTTGTCACGAAATGAGCTCGCGCGTTACACTTTGGATAGTGACCTGAACGCACGAACAAAACGGAGGTATTTGTATATAACTATGGATTATTTGTAACCAAAACAACATTTGTTGTTCAAATAGAAGTCATGGGAGTGCATTCTGACGAAGAACAGCAAAGGTAATCCAATTTTTGTAATAGTAATTCTGAGTTTAGGTTGCCCCAAACTTGGTGGGTGTCAAATTAGCTAGCCGTGATGGCTGAGCTATGTACTCAGAATATTGCAAAATGTGCTTTCGCCGATAAGCTATTTTAAAATCTGACATAGCGATTACATAAAGGAGTTCTGTATCTATAATTTTTAAAATAATTGTTATGTATTTTGTCAACGTTTATGATGAGTAATTTAGTAAATTCACCGGAAGTTTTCGGTGGGTATGCTAGTTCTGAACATCACATGCTAATGTAAAAAGCTGTTTTTTGATATAAATATGAACTTGATTGAACAAAACATGCATGTATTGTATAACATAATGTCCTAGGGTTGTCATCTGATGAAGATCATCAAAGGTTAGTGCTACATTTAGCTGTGGTTTGGGTTTATGTGACATTATATGCTAGCTTGAAAAATGGGTGTCTGATTATTTCTGGCTGGGTACTCTGCTGACATAATCAAATGTTTTGCTTTCGTTGTAAAGCCTTTTTGAAATCGGACAGTGTGGTTAGATTAACGAGAGTCTTGTCTTTAAAATGCTGTAAAATAGTAATATGTTTGAGAAATTGAAGTAATAGCATTTCTAAGGTATTTGAATAACGCGCCACAGGATTCCACTGGCTTTTACGTAGGTGGGACGATTTGGTGCCACCTACCCTAGAGAGGTTAATATAAAACTTCAATAATATTCCAAACGGACGATTCCAATGTCTTGAAAAACGTTATGGAACACAGCTACCTCATCACGTGAACGCGCTCCACAAAACTCATGTCATTTTCTGAGTCACCAAATTCCCGGACATCTTGTTCGCACTCTGTTCACTGCAAAAGCCTGAAACTAGGTTCTAAAGACTGTTGACATCTAGTGGAAGCCTTACGAAGTGCAAAATTAACCCTAAGTCACTGTGTGTTAGATAGGCAATGACTTGAAAAGACTACAATCATCAGATTTCCCACTTCCTGGTTGGATTTGTCTCAGGTTTTTGCCTGCCATATGAGTTCTGTTATACTCACAGACATCATTCAAACAGTTTTAGAAACTTCAGAGTGTTTTCTATCCAAATCTAATATTATGCATATTCTAGTTTCTGGGTCCGAGTAGTAGGCCGTTTAATTTGGGTACGTTTTTCATCCGGCCGTGAAAATACTGCCTCATACCCAAGAGAGGTTATACTTGCGTTCTATTGTTTGTACAGATGAACGTGGTACCTTAAGGCATTTGGAAATTGCTCCCATGGATGAACCAGACTTTTGGAGGTCTACAATTTCTTTTCTGAGGTCTTGGTTGATTTCTTTTGATTTTCCCATGATGTCAAGGAAAGAGTCACTGAGTTTGAAGGTAGGCCTTGAAATACATCCACAGGTACACCTCCAATTGACTCAAATGGTGTCAATTAGCCTACCAGAAGCTTCTAAAGCCATGACATAATTTTCTGGAATTTTCCAAGGTGTTTAAAGGCACTGTCAACTTAGTGTATAATAAACTTCTGTCCCACTGGAATTGTGATACAGTGAATTATAAGTGAAATAATCTGTGTAAACAATTGTTGGAAAAATTAATGTCCTAACCGACTTGCCAAAACTATAGTTTGTTACACAAGAAATGTGTGGAGTGGTTGAAAAACTAGTTTTAATGACTCCAACCTAAGTGTATGTAAACTTCCGACTTCCACTGTATATATATATATTTTTTTTTCAGAACATTCAATGTGTGTAGTTAGATACCTGTGTAGGTAGATGTGGAAAGATAGATACAAGTGATTTGTTGCAAATTGGGGATGTGGGGGAGGGGGTTCACACCTAGCCCATCCTGCTACGCTTGTGAAAAACTCATAATAATACTTTTTATACTTTTCACGTTAAAGATTCCAATTGATAAAGTGTTTTTAGCCACAATCGGCCCCAACCCCAATTAATACATTTGGGCACAGTCGATAGCGTGCTGGACTTTTGAGGACTAGGATGTTGAGTGTTTAAAACTTTCTCCCTGCTGGTTGTGCAATCGAGGTGTCCGATTTTAAAATAGCTTTTCGGTGAAAGCACATTTTGCAATATTCTGAGTAGATAGCCCAGCCATCACGGCTAGCTATTTAGACACCCACCAAGTTTAGCCCTGACCAAACTCCGATTTACTATTAGAAAAGTTTGATTACCTTTGGTGTTCTTCGTCAGAATGCACTCCCAGGACTTCTACTTCAATAACAAATGTTGGTTTGGTTCAAAATAATCCATTGTTATATCCAAATAGCGGCGTTTTGTTCGTGCGTTCAAGACACTATCCGAAGTGTAAATAAGGGTCACGCGCATGACGCATTTCGTGACAAAAAATTTCTAAATATTCCATTACCGTACTTCGAAGCATGTCAACCGCTGTTTAAAATCAATTTTTATGCCATTTTTCTCGTAAAAAAGCGATAATATTCCGACCGGGAGCGATGGTTTTCGTTCAAAGATAACGCATGGAGTCCACTCGTGCACGTGCCTGAGTCTCACAGTACTGTGACCAGCCACTATCCAAACGCGCTACTTTTTTTCAGCCAGAGCCTGCAAAGCCACGATTCAGCTTTTTGCCCTCTTTTGAGAGCCCATGGGAGCCGTAGGAAGTGTCACGTAACAGCAGAGATCCCCTGTAATGGATAGAGATAATCAAGAAGGCCAAGAAATTGTCAGACAGGGCACTTCCTGCATGGAATCTTCTCAGGTTTTGGCCTGCCAAATGAGTTCTGTTATACTCACAGACACCATTCAAACAGTTTTAGAAACTTTGGAGTGTTTCCTATCCAAAGCTAATGATTATATGCATATTCTAGTTTCTGGGCAGGAGTAATAATCAGATTAAATCGGGTACGTTTTTTACCCGGCCGTGAAAATACTGCCCCCTAGCCATAACAGGTTAACCTCTATGGGCTAGGTGGGACGCAAGCGTCCCACCCGTGGTGCACTCCATCAACAGCAGGTGCATTTCAAGAGCGGCAAATTTGAATCCAAATAAATGTCAAAATTCAAATTTTTCAAACATACAACTATTTTACACCCTTTGAAAGATAAACATCTCCTTAATCTAACCACGTTTTACGATTTCAAAAAGGTTTTACGGCGAAAGCATAAATTTAGAGTATGTTAGGACAGTACATTTACAAGAGTTGTGTGTAATGTTGTGCCAATTCAAAGACAGGCGTCACCAAAACCATAAAATCAGCTAAAATGATGCACTAACCTTTTACAATCTCCAACAGATGACACTCCTAGGACATTGTGTTAGACAATGCATGCATTTTTAGTTCTATCAAGTTCATATTTATATCCAAAAACAGCGTTTTACTGTGGCGTTGATGTTCAGGAAATCGTTTCCCTCCAATAACCGGCATTCAAGTCAGCACCACAAATTAAATAATTAAAATTAGAAAACATTGGTAAAATATTATATTGTCATTTAAAGAATTATAGATTTACATCTCTTGAACGCAATCAACTTGCCAGATTTAAAAATAACCTTACTGGGAAATCACACTTTGCAATAATCTGAGCACTGCGCCCAGAAAAATACGCGTTGCGATACAGACTAGCCGCCATGTTGGGGAGATCTAAAATCGAAAATACTATGTAAATAATCCATTACCTTTGATTCTCTTCATCAGATGTCACTTCCAGGTATCACAGGTCCATAACGAATGTAGTTTTGTTCAAAAAAGCTCATCATTTATGTCCAAAAATCTCCGTCTTGTTAGCACATGATCTAAGCCAGCCGGACTTCACTTCATGAACGAGGGGAAAAAATATATTTAAGTTCGTTCAAACATGTCAAACGTTGTATAGCATAAATCATTAGGGCCTTTTTTAACCAGAACATGAATAATATTCAAGGTGGACGAATGCATTCTCTTTTATAACGTATTGGAACGAGGGTACCCAACATGAACTCGCGCGCCAGGTGTCTAATGGGACATCATCGTTCCATGGCTCTTGTTCGGTCAGATCTCCCTCCAGAAGACTCAAACCACTTTGTAAAGGCTGGTGACATCTAGTGGAAGCAATAGGAAGTGCCAAAATATTCCTCAGCCCCTGTGTTTTTCAATGGCATAGGTTTAAAGGTAATACAACACATCAGATATCCACTTCCTGTCAGAATCTGTCTCAGGGTTTTGCCTGCCAAATGAGTTCTGTTATACTCACAGACACCATTCAAACAGTTTTAGAAACTTTAGGGTGTTTTCTATCCATATATAATAAGTATATGCATATTCTAGTTACTGGGTAGGATTAGTAACCATATTAAATCGGGTACATTTTTTTATCCAGCCGTGCAAATACTGCTCCCTAGCCCTAACAACTTAAGAAGAACAACTAATGTGCAAACACAATATGTGACTAGTTTCAGGAAAATAGGCATATGTCGCAATCTAGCTAACTGTTTAGAAAGCTGCTTTTAGTTGCCTGGTTTGCTAGATTGACATATAGTAAATTCATTTTTAAACGGATGGGTTTATATGTGTTAAAATACACCAGTTATGCTATTTTGGAACACCAGGCTGCTGATGTCATGCAGCCTGTTGTTTTTTTGTTGTGATAACGACAACAACAAGTCTGATGTCAGACGACAATAATGTTCATGATGTCACTGCGACAACTGTATACAGACATGCCGATAGACGTAGTATAAACCAGCCTTAAGTCTTGAAATTGTTGGTTGTCCATTACCGTACTCACTGTTTAGCACATGGCCTCACATGTGAATCCTTAAGGAGATGGGTGGGGCTAAGGCTTAAGAAGGTGTGAACGATGCTGAATGGGTGTAGACAAAGAAGAGCCATTTTCTCAAAAGTGGGGTTACAAGTTTATCCACTTTCAAAGCAGAATTACTTTCTCATTGTTCCTCAACTGAGTCTCTACTTTTATCCAATGTAAAAAACACAATTTCAAATGTTGCTACATAAGACCGGTCAGATATTTGTTTTCAGAAATGTCTGTGCAAGATCAATGCTGGCTCTAATGATAACAATATTGGAACTTTTGTATAGATATCATTAGTGAACTTTTCAAATGTTTTTAAAAATTATTTACTAAAATACTCTCTTCATGGACATCTATGCTCCTGAAGTTGTTCATTCCAAATTACCTAACCTACAGGAGGGTAGATGTCCAGGAATAGGGATGACTAACCTCGTGTAAATACAGTATGACAATAACACTGATGAGGTCAAATAAAGGTTTATTATGGAAATTGTACAAGTCTCTGTATGCTTCTGAAAATGACAAACTGAGTAAAAAAAAGCAATAGCAGTTGTGCACAAATGCCATATGACAAAATAACAATCCTGTGAAATACTGAACAGGTAAAGTTCAGACCGCTTTTGCCCAGAATTAGTGAAAAAAATCATAAACTATTTAAAATGATTATATTCTTAATTGGGATACAAATGAAGAATATTGCAGTGTAGTGGACAGTGTTCAATTATGTAAACATCATTTGTATTGAATAAATAGAGTAGTGCAGTGTTGAAATAGCATCAGTTGTAAGGTGCAGGATTTTTTCTATTCAAGTATTTTGCAGTCTGAATTTAGAGCGGTCTCTGGTAGTACTGCCGAACGGTATATGTCACAACATGTAATTTCTTACAATTTGGAATAGACACAAAATCCCCTCACCCAGACAAAATGTCCATGTATGCTGTTCTGCTCACACATCTGTTGGGGCCCTACCCACAGCACTTCATCTTCAGGTCAGTGGGCATCTCCTGGCAATTCAAGCAGGTGTGACAGCGGGCCATTCCTCGGTCTGGGATCCTGAGATAGGCATTCGCAAATCCATTAGGTCAAATATCACTCCAGGTAGATGGGTAGCGACCTGCTCCAGCACCTCTCCCCTTTCCTCAAAGGACAACTCTCTAAACTTAGAGTTTAGAGATAGTGGGAAAAAAATTGAATTAAGTCAAATATTGTGTAATATGATTTGAATATTGTGAAACTGGTAAACAGAACTGCAAATGAAAGATTTTCACCAGCCTTCATCTGGGCCTCCCTCTTCTGCCAGTCGGGCAGCCCACTCACAGTCTTCCTCTCCAATTCTTTCTGCAGCCCTACCCCTTCCTCTTCCCTCTTTCAAACTCCTATGCCCAAGGCAAATGGGGCTACTGCTTTTCAAAACTGGAATCTTACAGAAAATAGACATGTAAATAACACTGTTAGAAATGTATTTTTTGTTTCAGTACATGTTATTTTATTTAGCCAATAATTTATAAGGATTCACATGCAGGTCTCAGCCACACTTCTACAATCAATAGGCTACACAACATCTTGATAACTAATGTAGCTAATGAAATAACCACATGTTTAGACAGCACATTCAATATGCTAGTTGTTCTTGATAACAAAAAAAATGAAATTTTATGTATTGTCTAAGATCATGCATCATAATAGTAAAAGAAAATGTATCCTTTGGTGCACATTTGCCCAAAGCAGTAAAAGCAAACAAAGCTCCAATTATTTGATGTAATAAACCTCTGTTATAGCAGCAAAAAGGGGAACAACTCCATATTTGTAATGTCATGTAAGTAGGTGGCAGGGAAGTCAGGCGCAGGAGAATCGAACTTGGTATAAATGGAGTAGTTTAGTAGCGTTTAACAAAACTCCAAAACCAAAGTACATAATAAATAAAAGTGGGTACAAGAACCCGTCGCGCACCAATCCATAATTAACGAGCATACAAACAAAGCAATCTCTGACAAGGACATGAGGGGAAACAGAGGGTTAAATACACAACATGTAATGAATGGGATTGGAAGCAGGTGTGTACGAAGACAAGACAAAACCAATGGAAAATGAAAAATGGATCAATGATGGCTAGAAGACCGGTGACGTCGACCGCCGAGCACTGCCCGAACAAGGAGAAGCATCGACTTCGGTAGAAGTCGTGGCAATATTAACTTCTCTAGGGCCAGTGGGACGAAATCGTCCCACCTACTCAACAGCCAGTTGAATCCCGTGGCGCGTTATTCAAATACCTTAGAAATGCTATTACTTCAATTTCTCAAACATATGACTATTTTACACCATTTTAAAGACAAGACTCTTGTTAATCTAACCACACTGTCCGATTTCAAAAAGGCTTTACAACGAAAACAAAACATTAGATTATGTCAGCAGAGTACCCAGCCAGAAATAATCAGACACCCATTTTTCAAGCTAGCATATAATGTCACATAAACCCAAACCACAGCTAAATGCAGCACTAACCTTTGATGATCTTCATCAGATGACAACCCTAGGACATTATGTTATACAATACATGCATGTTTTGTTCAATCAAGTTAATATTTTATCAAGAAACAGCTTTTTACATTAGCATGTGACGTTCAGAACTAGCATACCCCCCGCAAACTTCCGGTGAATTTACTAAATTACTCACGATAAACGTTCACAAAAAACATAACAATTATTTTAAGAATTATAGATACAGAACTCCTCTATGCACTCGCTATGTCCGATTTTAAAATAGCTTTTCGGTGAAAGCACATTTTGCAATATTCTCAGTAGATAGCCCGGCATCACAGGGCTAGCTATTTAGACACCCACCAAGTTTTGCACTCACCAAAATCAGATTTACTATAAGAAAAATGTTATTACCTTTGCTGTCTTCATCAGAAGGCACTCCCAGGACTTCTACTTCAATAACAAATGTTGGTTTGGTTCAGAATAATCCATAGTTATGTTCAAATATCCTCTGTTTTGTTCGTGCGTTCAAGACACTATCCGAATGGTAAAGAAGGGTGACGCGCACGACGCATTTCGTGACAAAAAAATTCTAAATATTCCATTACCGTACTTCGAAGCATGTCAACCGCTGTTTAAAAGAAATTTTTATGCCATTTTTCTCGTAAAAAAGCGATAATATTCCGACCGGGAATCTGTGTTTAGGTTCAAAGACGAATGAAAATAAAAACATGGGGTCGACTCGTGCACGGGCCTCAGCCCATTGTCCTCTGATAGTGCACTTGCCAAAAGCGCTAATGTGTTTCAGCCAGTGGCTGGAATTACATCATTCAGCTTTTTCCCGCCTTCTGAGAGACTATGGGAGCCGTAGGAAGTGTCACGTTACAGCAAAGATCCTCAGTCTTCAATAAACAGAGTCAAGAAGCTCAAGGAATGGTCAGAGAGGGCACTTCCTGTACAGAATCTTCTCAGGTTTTTGCCTGCCATATGAGTTCTGTTATACTCACAGACACCATTCAAACAGTTTTAGAAACTTTAGGGTGTTTTCTATCCAAAGCCAATAATTATATGCATATTCTAGTTTCTGGGCAGTAGTAATAACCAGATTAAATCGGGTACGTTTTTTATCCGGCCCGTGTAAATACTGCCCCCTACCCCTAACAGGTTAAATGCCCATGATTTTAGAATGAGATGTTTGACGAACAGCTGTCCACATACTATTGGTCATGTAGTGTATATATTATCTAACTAGCTACATCTTACCTCCTCCACTCTTCTAAGAAGTCTTTCCACTACATATTGGAACATTGCTGCGGGCACTTGCTTCTGTTCAGCCACAAGAGCATTAATGAGGTCGGCCATTAGGCCTGGCTCGCAGTTGGTGTTCCAATTTATCCCAAAGGTGTTAGATGGGGTTGAGGTCAGGGCTCTGTGCAGGCCAGTCAAGTTCTTCAACACTGATCTCGACAAACGCTTTCTGTATGGACCTTGCTTTGTGCACGGGGGCATTGTCATGCTGAAACAGGAAAGGGTTGTCCCCAAACTCTTTCCACAAAGTTGGAAGCACTGAATCGTCTAGAATGTCATTGTATGCTGTAGCCTAATATTTCCCTTCACTAGAACTAAGGGGCCTAGCCCAAACCATGAAAAACAGCCCAGACCATTATTCCCCCTCCATCAAACTTTACAGTTGGCACTATGCATTCTGGCAGGTAGTGTTCTCCTGGCATCCGCCAAACCCAGATTCGTCCGTCAGACTGTCAGATGTTGAAGCATGATTCAACACTCCAGAGAACGTGTTTCCAATGCTCCAGAGTCCAATGGCGGCGAGCTTAACACCAATCGAGCCGACCCTTGGCATTGCGCACGGTGATCTTAGGCTTGTGTGCGGTTGCTCGGCCATGGAAACCTATTTCATGAAGCTCCTGACAAACAGTTATTGTGCTGAGTTGCATCTATACCTTTGGCAGAGAACATTTATCCCGCCAAGAGTAAAGAGGTTAGGATAAATAACATAGATACACAAATGAAAATGCACGCATGGCCCCACACACACACACACACACACACACACACACACACACACACGCATGCACACACACGCATGCACACACACGCACGCACACACACGCACATAGACACATGTAATTAGAAGAGATTACAACTGTTATTGATCTCACTTAACAGATCCTTCTTGCATCATGAACCCCTAAGCAGTTCATCACCCCTTAGGCAGAAAAAAGAACAACAGTCAACAGCTAAGGAAGAGAAAAGACAATCAAATGCCAAGAAAAGTTAAAGCTGACTAGAGGGTATTGAATCAAAGTAGGATGTAACTTTTCTCAGTCTTCTAAAGAGCTTACAGTAGAGTAGTTAGTGAAAGCTCTGGCCAGGCTATTCCCCGTCAGGAAGTGTATTCTCTCAAATTACTGTGTAAGCCTGCAGCAGGACAGGGTGAAGTGAGGCTGAACATCCAACTCTCTCAAATGTTCACTGGGCTCTGTCTCTTGACTTGAGTGTGTGCGTGCACACACAGGCACTCGCATACATATACGTTCATACACACAGACACGCACACACACTCACCCACTCTGTTGGGCACACCCGCATCCTCATCAACGGGGCCGCCATGGAGACGGTCAAAAACATAAAGTTCCTCACACTGTCTGGCCTCCAGAACACCTACTACACCAGGTGTCTCAGGAAGGCCAGGAAGATCATTAGGGACCTCAGCCCCCCAACAGACAACTACCCTGTCATCACCCCAGTAGACATGTATCATGCTGAATAGCCAGCACTACTCCTACCTGGAATTCGGATGTACAGTTGAAGTTGGAAGTTTACATTCACCTTAGCCAAATACATTTAAACACAGTTTTTCACAATTCCTGACATTAAATTCCCTGTCTTAGGTCAGTTAGGATCACCACTTTATTTTAAGAATGTGAAATGTCAGAATAATAGTAATAGTAGGGAGAATGATTTATTTCAGCTTTTATTTATTTATTTTATTTCTTTCATCACATTCCCAGTGGGTCAGAAGTTTACATACACTCAATTAGTATTTGGTAGCATTGCCTTTAACCTCTTACATCTAGACGTTCCGCTAGCGGAACACCTGCTCCAATATCCAATGATGGGCATGGCGCGAAATACAAACTCCTTTAAAATCCGAAAACTTCAATTTTTCAAACATATTACTATTTTACAGCATTTTAAAGACAAGACTCTCGTTAATCTAACCACACTGTCCGATTTCAAAAAGGCTTTACAGCGAAAGCAAAACATTAGATTATGTCAGCAGAGTACCCAGCCAGAAATAATCAGACACCCATTTTTCAAGCTAGCTTTTTTACATTAGCATGTGACGTTCAGAACTAGCATACCACCCGCAAACATCCGGTGAATTTACTAAATTACTCACGATAAACGTTCACAAAAAACATAACAATTATTTTAAGAATTATAGATACAGAACTCCTCTATGCACTCGATATGTCCGATTTTAAAATAGCTTTTCGGTGAAAGCACATTTTGCAATATTCTCAGTAGATAGCCCAGCCATCACGGCTAGCCATTTAGACACCGACCAAGTTTAGCCCTGACCAAACTCTGATTTACTATTACAAAAGTTTGATTACCTTTGGTGTTCTTCGTCAGAATGCACTCCCAGGACTGCTACTTCAATAACAAATGTTGGTTTGGTTCAAAATAATCCATCGTTATATCCAAATAGCGGCGTTTTGTTCGTGCGTTCAAGACACTATCCGAAGTGTAAATAAGGGTCACGAGCATGGCGCATTTCGTGACAAAAGATTTCTAAATATTCCATTACCGTATTTCGAAGCATGTCAACCGCTGTTTAAAGTCAATTTTTATGCCATTTTTCTCGTAAAAAAGCGATAGTATTCCGACCGGGAATCTGCGTTTAGGTAAACAGGCGAAAGAAAACAAAGCATGGGGTCGACACGGGCACGCGCCTGAGTCTCACAGTACTGTAACCAGCCACTACCCAAACACGCTACTTTTTTTCAGCCAGAGCCTGCAAAGCCACGATTCAGCTTTTTGCCGCCTTCTGAGAGCCCATGGGAGCCGTAGGAAGTGTCACGTAACAGCAGAGATCCTCTGTAATGGATAGAGATAATCAAGAAGGGCAAGAAATTGTCAGACAGGCCACTTCCTGCATGGAATCTTCTCAGGTTTTGGCCTGCCAAATGAGTTCTGTTATACTCACAGACACCATTCAAACAGTTTTAGAAACTTTGGAGTGTTTTCTATCCAAAGCTAATAATTATATGCATATTCTAGTTTCTGGGCAGGAGTAATAATCAGATTAAATCGGGTACGTTTTTTATCCGGCTGTGAAAATACTGCCCCCTAGCCATAACAGGTTAAATTGTTTAACTTATCTGGGCTACGTGGGACGCTAGCATTAAAATGCAAATGAATTTATAACATTTTTGACATGTGTTTTTCTGGATTTTTTGTTGTTATTCTGTCTCTCACTATTCAATAAACCTACCATTAAAATTATAGACTGATCATTTATTTGTCAGTGGGCAAACGTACAAAATCATCAGGGGATCAAATACTTTTTTCCCTCACTGTATATACATATGAAGTGGGTAAAATATGTAAACATTATTAACGTGACCAGTGTTCAATGACTATGTTCATAGGGCAGTAGTGTCGAATGTGCAGGGTAGAGTACCGGGTGGTAGCCAGCTAGTAACAGTAACTAAGTTCAGGGCAGGGTATTGGGTGGAGGCCGGCTAGTAGTGACTATTTAACAGTCTGATGGCATGGAGATAGAAGCTGTTTTTCAGTCTCTTGGGCCCAGCTTTGATGCACCTGTACTGTCTTCACCTTCTAGATGGTAGCAGGGTGAACAGGCCGTAGCTCGGGTGGCTGAGGTCATTGATGATCTTATTGGCCTGCCTGTGACACCAGGTGCTGTAGATGTCCTGGAGGCTCTGTGTCCCCAGTGATACGTTGTTCTAACCACACCACCCTCTGGAGTGCCCTTCTTTGTGGACGATGCAATTGCCATACCAGGCAGTCATACAGCCCGACAGGGTGCTCTCAATGGTGCATCTGTAGAAGTTTGTGAGGCTCTTAATGGCCCCCCAAAAAATATTCAGCCTCCTGAGGTTGGCGCTGCTGTGCCTTCTCCACCACACTGTCTGTGTGGAGGGAACATTTGATGTTGTCAG
The DNA here is from genome assembly GCF_965601325.2 of Salmo salar. Lineage (NCBI taxonomy): Eukaryota > Metazoa > Chordata > Actinopteri > Salmoniformes > Salmonidae > Salmo > Salmo salar. The sequence continues at coordinate 19,733,223 of NC_138313.1, forward strand.
TGATGTGCATGCTGAGGAACTTAAAGCTTTTCACCCTTTCCATGTGGATTGGGGTGTACTCTTTCTGCTGTCTCTTGAAGTCAATGATCAGCTCATTCGTTTTGTTGACATTGAGGGAGAGGATATTTTCCTGGCACCATTCTTCCAGGCACTCACCTCCTCTCTGTAGACTGTCTCATCACTGTTGGTAATCAGGCCTACCACTGTTTTGTCGTCTGCAAACTTGATGATTGAGTTGGAGACGTGCGTAGCCACGCAGTCATGGGTGAACAGGGACCACAGGAGGGGGCTGAGCATGTACCCTTGTGTGGGGCCCCCATGTTGATTTGTGCATTTAACTGTTCATCTGTGCAATATGTTTATTGTAAGAGATATACTGATTATTTTGTACCATATTTTGTTTCAAATATTAATGGAATATGGTTCAATCTATGCTGTATATTGTGGATAAAGACTTGGACATAATTGTTCATTGTTTTCTGAAAGGTATTTTTATGTGAATTACAAATGAAATAATCTATCTGTAAACAATGGTTGGAAAAATTACTTATGTCATGCACAAAGTGTCAAGGCTTTCCTTGATATATCAAGGCTTTCCCTTGATATAAAACTCAGTGCTAATAGGCCCTGCATAGTAACTTAATGGCAGGCACATTTTTGTTTTGTTTGTGAAGGAGATTGAAATATCCTCAGTGCTGTAACAACAGATAATTGTTGTTTAGGACAACAAGCAGAATCTTCAGCTTTGTTGATATGTAATGGGTCTTTCAGGAGGAATCTAATCTAAATAAATAAGTAATTAGGAAATTGAGCAAGTTGAGGTGACTAAACTGCTTGGAGTAGCCTTGGATTGTAAACTGTCATGGTCAAAACATATTGATACAACGGTAGTTAAGATGGGGAGAAGTCTGTCCATAATAAAGTGTTTCTTACTAACTTCTTAACAGCACTATCAACAAGGCAGGTACAACAGGCCCTAGTTTTGTCGCACCTGGACTAATGTTCAGATGGTCAGATGCCACAAAGAGGGGCTTAGGAAAGTTGCAATTGGCTCAGAAGAGGGCAGCACAGCTGGCACTTGGATGTACACCGAGAGCAAACATTAATAATATGCATGTACATTTCTCCAGGCTCAAAGTAGAGGAGAGATTGACTTTATCACTACTTCTATTCGTGAGAGGTATTGACATGTTGAGAGCACTGAGCTGTCTGTTTACACGACTAGCACACAGCTCAGACACCCATGCATACCCGACAAGACATGCCACCAGAGGTCTCTTCAAGTCCAGAACAGACTATGGGAGGCGCAAGGTACTACATACAGTCATGACTACATGGAACTTGGCAGCAGCTAATGGGGATCCATAATAAATACAAATTTACAACCCACTAGTAGATTCCCCTATTTACCCAATTAGCATAATTGGCTACATGTGCTTTCCCAAATAAAGTGCTTTTACTGGGATCAACATTGACACAATCAGACGTCCTTAAAAGCATTAATAGCTTTTTGGTTGTGAGCTTTTAGAACTCTATTTAACTATAATCATTGGAAACAAATACAATACAGTAAACGTTAATCCTATCTCTGAGAGGTCTACAGTAGCTGTCTACCAGTCCGTTAACTCCTAGATTCTGACCTCTAAGAGGTTAAATGACGAGATCATGCCTGTATATCGACCAGCTAGGATTGTCAGGTTTCTTTTGCCATCTAATCAGAGACAGAACTAAGTTCTTGCCAAGGCAATTATAAGTTTAATTACAGCCGATAGTGATCAGCACTGCTGTTGTATCAAAATAATACATTCTACATATGTGGCATCTACCAATTTTGGACTGTGACATCCAAACGGCTAATAAGCATTCTAATGCAGTCTTAACGTTTCTGGAATGGAGTGTCTAGGGAAGAAACAGAGCAGGGATTATATTAGTGCTATCTAATTAACCTGTGGTAGACCTGATGTGGACCCCACTGCAGAGTTCAAAGACACAAACCGTACCGGCAGAATCCATTCTCTGGGTAATGTATACGGTGTCTGTGTACGTTTATGATTGATGACTGATTCAGGGGCATCCATTTAAATCAGCATGTACTTTGTTGATGTCCTCCACACCTGCTAGTTGTTATGCCCCTAAGGGTTACATACAATACATCACAATTGGTGCATGTTTTTGAATTTAGGTGATGTTTTCCCTACACCATCATGCACGCAACACCTCCAAAATCTTTATTTTTGGAACGATGCGGGAGCACCGGAATAACAATCACGTTTCTATCTATCCACTACAGAGAGTTGTACTATGAGTATCTGTCTTCAAATACAATGCTGAGAGCCCTCTGTCACAAGCCATCCACACATCCTCTTCAGGTTCAGTGTTGTGTGTCACTGCAGGCTATGCCAAACAGGCCTTTCCCTTTCCTTACAGAAGTGTGATACCTGATTAATGTATGTATCAGTGCTCTTCCATGCCTGTGTTGTTGATGCTCCATGCCCTGTGGAACCTTCTGCTGAATAGAATGCAGGGATTATTGCAGATAGGGCCGGATCATAAGAGCATGATCGAGCTGAGCTCTGGGCCGCGGATAGGAAGCTGCCTGGGCCACGGAGCCAGGCTTTAGATTCAATTGTGGGAAGCTGTGAAGGCAACACGCTTCAAACATGAACTTTTATCCACTGATGCTTTATACCCTCCTAGCACTTTCTCTCTGTGTACTCCTCCCTCTTCCTCTCATTTTTCCAGATTTCCTCATGCTCTCTCTGTCATACACACACACACACACACAACCGTTCAAAAGTTTGCAGTCACTTAGAAATGTCAACAAAAAGGCAATTTTATGTCCATTAAAATAACATCAAATTGATCAGAAATACAGTGTAGACATTGTTAATGTTTTAAATGACTATTGTAGCTGGAAACGGCAGATATTTTATGGAATATCTACATAGGCGTACAGAGGGCCATTATCAGCAACCATCACTCCTATGTTCCAATGGCACGTTGTGTTAGCTAATCCAAGTTGATCATTTTAAAAGGCTAATTGGTCATTAGAAAAACCTTTTGCAATTATGTTAGCACAGCTGAAAACTATTGTCTGATTAAAGAAGCAATATAACTGGCCTTCTTTAGACTAGTTGAGTATCTAGAGCATCAGTATTTGTGGGTTTGATTACTGGCTCAAAATGGCCAGAAACAAAGAACTTTCTTCTGAAACTCGTCTGTTTATTCGTGTTCTGAGAAGTGAAGACTATTCCATGCGAGAAATTACCAAGAAACTGAAGATCTGGTACAATGCTGTGTACTTCTCTCTTCACAGAACAGCGCAAACTGGCTCTAACCAGAATAGAAAGAGGAGTGGGAGGCCTTGGTGCACAACTGAGCAAGAGGACAAGTACAGTAGAGTGTCTTGTTTGAAAAACAGATGCCTCACTAGTCCTCAACTGGCAGTTTCATTAAATAGTACCCGCAAAACACCAGTCTCAATGTCAACAGTGAAGAGGCGACTCCGGGATGCTGGCCTTCTAGGCAGAGTTGCTCTGTCCAGTGTCTGTGTTCTTTTTCCCATCTTAATCTTTTATTTTTATTGGCCAGTCTGAGATATGGCTATTTCTTTGCAACTCTGCCTAGAAGGCCAGCATCCGGAGTCGCCTTTTCACTGTTGACGTTGAGACTGGTGTTCTGCGGGTACTATATATAATAGACTTTTACCTTGTCAGCTCGGGGAGTCGATATATATATATATATATATATATATATATATATATATATATATATATATATATATATATATATATATATAGATCGACTGACAAGGTAAAAGTCTATTGCTCTGACCCTGAACAAGGCAGTTAACCCACTGTTCCTAGTCCAGAAACAAAGAATTGTAAATAAGAGTTTGTTCTTAACTGACTTGCATTGTTAAATAAAGGTTACATTTAAAAAAATTATAATATACACACAGTTCATTCAGAAAGGATTCAGACCCCTTATCGTTTTCCACATTTTAGTACGTTATAGCATTATTCTAAAATTGATTAAATTGTTTTTTACCCTCATCAGTCTAGATGTAATACTCCATAAGGACAAAGCAAAAACTGGTTTAGACATTTTTGCAAATGTATTACAAATGTAAATTTATTCAGAAAATGTACTCAGTACTTTGTTGAAGCACGTTTGACAGTGATGTCTTCTTGGGTTTGACACTACAAGCTTGGCACACCTGTATTTGGGAAGTTTCTCCCATTATTCTCAGCAGATCCTCTCAAGCTCTGTCAGGTTGGATGGGGAGCATCACTGCATAGCTATTTTCAGGTCTCTCCAGAGATGTTGGATCGGGTTCATCCAGGCTCTGGCTGGGCCAGTCAGGGACATTCAGAGACTTCTCCCGGAGCCACTCCTAGGTTGTCTTGGCTATGTGCTTAGGGTTGTTGTCCTGTTGGAAGGTGAACAGCCCCAGTCTGAGGTCCTGAGCGCTCTGGAGCAGGTTTTCATCAAGGGTGCTCCGTTCATCTTTCCCTTGATCCTGACTAGTCCCCCAGTCTCTGCCGCTGAAAAACATCCCCACAGCATGATGCTGCCCATCACTATGCTTCACCGTAGGGATGGTGCCAGGTGGCACTTGGCATTCAGGCCAAAGAGTTCAATCTTGGTTTCTTCAGACCAGAGAATCTTGTTTCTCATGGTGTGAGAGTGCTTTAGGTGCCTTTTTGCAAACTCCACTTGGGCTGTCATGTGTCTTTTACTGAGGAGTGGCTTCTGTCTGGCCACTTTACCATAAAGGCCTGATTGGTGGAGTGCTGCAGGGATGGTTGTCCTTCTGGAAGGTTCTCCCATCTCAAACGAGGAACTCTGGAGTTTAATCAGCTTCTTGATATGCCTCATCTGTCAGGTGGATGGATTATCTTGGCAAAGGAGAAATGCTCATTAACAGGGACGTAAACAAAGTTGTGCACAAAATAACCTTTTTGTGCGTATGGAACATTTCTGCGATCTTTTATTTCAGCTCATGAAACATGGGACCAACATTTTCCATGTTACATTTATATTTTTGTTCAGTATATACAATACACAATTGTGTGTGCGTGCGTGTGTTTGTGCATGTGTGCGTGCACATGCAATATGACCTTATTTCAGCAGGAGTTGATAACTGTAAATAGCCCATCCAATCTACCTCATCCCCATACTGTATATATTTATCTTGCTCCTTTGCACCCCAGTATCTCAACTTGCACATTAATCTTCTGCACATTCTACCATTCCAATGTTTAATTGCTATATTGTAATTACTTTGCCACCATGGCCTATTTATTGCCTTACCTCTCTTATCCTACCTCATTTGCACATGCTATATATAGATTTTTCTACTGTATTATTGATTGTATGTTTGTTTATTCCATGTGTAACTCTGTGTTGTTGTATGTGTCGAACTGCTTTGCTTTATCTTGGCCAGGTCGCAGTTGCAAATGAGAACTTGTTCTCAACTAGCCTACCTGGTTAAATAAAGGTGAAAAAAATAAAAATATTTAAAAAAACTAACAGAGCCGGAAGACAGAGGAAACAAGAATTCACTCATAACCCTTTCAAGTCTCAGTAAAATGAAAACTTTCATTGCCATGAACCACCACATGCTATTCCATTTGTTTTCACTGTGTGGGTTATTTCAATATATTTGCTAAAAGGAAAGGTTCAGTTGCTGCTTGAGGTTGATTCATTTTGTGATATGATGGAAATGATTACACCCCAATTTCAAATATGCCTACAGTTCCTCCAGGGTATGTTAAGAGAAATCTGCAGAGAGGGAAAAATAAATATAATTACAACTGTCACAGACTGCGTTTAAATGTGTATTGATTTCCTCTATTTATTTCAATTTTATTGAGTTGAACTTATCTTAAAAGGTTTTTCCAGCCTCTGTTATCAAAAGTTCACATTCCGATGTGAAAATGGAGTGGATTTTCTTTCCCTGCTCTGACAGATGGGAGTTCTGGTAGCGTTTGTCTTTTTGGATAGCTGTATAAGACGTATCTGATACTGTGGAACCATCCTGATGACTTGTGAGTAAGGTTGGACAGTAGATTGTCTCTTTGGGCCATAGAATGTCCACAAGATACCCATTGAAGCACTAAGAAATACCGCACAGTTACTATTAGTTCAACCTCTGGTTGAAACCTCTGGGGCATACACTGGTATCTAAACAAATATTTTTGAGAAAGGACTGTGGGTTCTCTAGGTTGTGGCAATATAAGAACATTAACTTTATATATGGCATGTCAGGGCCAAGTCTTAACTGACTTGCCTAGTTAAATACATGTCTGAAACTATTGAGTTTGACCCCTATTGAAGCAATCATCCTTGTGGTTCAAAACTGAGTGAACCTTGTGGCATTAGACAACAAGGTTGCCGCCACAATAAATAATTTACTAAAAGGGATTCATGACAAGGATGGTGAGTTTTGAGTCATGCATTAAATTGGTTCATCCACTGAAAGTGAAAGATTTATTGATTTTGGAGAATCTCGATAATGAGAATTAGTAGAATAGGTTGGACTTCACTTTTGCATGTGAGTGTTTCATGGTGCTCTTCTTTATTTCTATCTCTTCATCCTCTCATTGTACAAAGGTACTCTTTGCACTTTACCATTAAGCACACACGGGGCACCAAGATAAGACTGAACTAGGGCTCAGCGATATATCAAATTCATTTGATTAATTAGAATTCATGTTTTTGTGCGATATTCCAAATGCTTGTATCACCCTGTATCACAGGAATCAAGGTTTTGTTTATGTCCGCATGTTGTATATTTGGTCTCGTTTCCTTCGCTCCTCTGTGCTGTGTGCACCTTCCCATTTAAACCAGAGATCTGTATATAATGATGAGGTGCACATCTCCGCCACAACAGGAGTTGTTGTCCCAAAGGCGGGAAGGCAGGTGATACGTTTAGGTCCAAAATTAGCCCAAAGTGTGATGTGGTGGGGTTGGACCCAGGTGCAGAGAATGGACCAGAAGAGGAATCAATGGTTTAGGATAAATGTAAATACTTTACCGAAAATAAGGTAACAGAAGGATCACAGAAATACTGAAAAAAACAACAAACACTAGGACTCGAAAACTTACTCATGCGACAAAAACACAGGGCAACCGAAATCAAGCTTCTGCAAACAAGGACAAAAAACACACCTCTTTTAAAAAGGGAATCATAATGAACTGATAAGCAACACCTGAGTAACAAGGAAAGTACCCCCCCCCCCCCCCACCATGTAGTCGGTTGAAGTCTCTCACCACACCCGGATACAAGATGTCCCGGGCCGGCACCCACGCCCGTTCCTCGAGAACGTAGCCCTCCCAGTCCACGAAGTACTGCAGGGTCCCTCGGACCCGGTGAGCCTCCAACAGACACCGGACAGTGTAGGCTGGGCGGTCTTCCTCCAATCGAGGGGGCGGAGGAGCAGGTGTGGGGGGAGAGAAGGGACTGGTCCTTACCAGCTTGAGACGGGAGACATGGAAGGACGGACAGACCCTCAGGGACCTGGGAAGGGTAACCGGGTTGATGTGACTCAGGTCCTATGTAGCGAGGAGCGAGCTTCAACGAATCCACCTTTAAGGGAAAATCACGGGTGTACAGCCACACACGTTGACCCGGTCGGATGAGACGAAGAGGTCTTTGGTGCCGGTTTGCCTGATGTTGATATCAGGCAGAGGAATTGAGCAAAGAGGCTCGCGCTGTGATCCAGGTGCGACGACATCATCCAATGAACGCCTCGGCCGATGGCACCCCCGGCTTCGGAAGATCAGGATGTCGCCGAGGTAAACAAAGATGAACCAATTCAACATATCCCTAAGAGTGTCATTGACCAATGCTTGAAAGACTGCCTGTGAGTTCGATAATCCAAAGGGCATCACTAAACACTCATAGGGGCCACGAGGGGTGTTAAAGGGAGTTTTCCACTCATCTCCTTCCCTGATTCTCACTAGATCGTAAGCGTTGCGGAGGTCCAGTTTCGTGAAGAATTGGGCCCCTTGGGCCAACTCCAAGACAGTGGACATCAGGGCTAGGGGTAATGATTCTTGATTGTAATCCGGTTCAGCCCTCTGTAATCGATGCAAGGATTTAAGCCTCCATCCTTCTTACCCACGAAGAAGAAGCCTCCACCCACTGGGGATGTAGAGGGTTGAATGAAACCTGCCTCCAGCAACTCCCGGATGTAATTGTATATGACTGCTGCTTCAGAGGTCGAGAAGGAGTACAGGCGGCCCCGGGGAGGTGTGGAGCCGGGTTGGAGTTCTATGGCATAGTTGTGTGGACGATGAGGGGGAAGGGTGGCTGCTTGCCTCATCCTGGAGGTCGAAGTATTGGTCTTGGTCTTCAATGGATGCAGGAGGCACAGCAAGGCTCTTGGTGGGGGTCTTAGTCATTTAGTCTGGCAGTCCTTACCCCAGTCTAGTAGGTGTCCCTTGGACCAGGAGAATAGTGGGTTATGTAGCACCTGCCAGGGGAAGCCTAGGATAAGGGGGTTCTCAGGAGCAGTGATCAAAAGAAAACTAAGAGTCTCTGAGTGGTTCAGCCCAACCTAAAGTAGAATGGGCTTGGTCTGATATTCCACCGGAGCCGATGGGCCATCCATCAAGGGCTTGAATCTGCAGATGGATGGGACATTTCATGCCAGGCATTTGTAATTCTCTGGCGAAGTCTTGATCAATGGAATTATCCACGGCCGGGGTCCACGAAGGCTTGAATCTGGTGCTGATGGTTGTCCCAGTGGAGGGTTTCTGGGTGACAGACAGTGACTGGGTTGCCGGGGTGAAACTGCACAGCTCGTCAGGGTCTCCCATTGTCCTAGCGAGCCCTGGCCTTTCCTGTCAGCTCTGGGCATGCAGCACGAAAACGGCCAAGACCTTCGCAATGGAGGCAGCAGCCTTCACACATGCGCCTGTCACGTTCCTGTGGGCTCAGACGTGTGCGTCACAACTGCATGAGCTCCTCCATGCTGCGCTTGGGGGGCTTGAGGTGCTCAGGAAACTGGGATGCTGAAAATAAGGTAACAGAAGGATCACAGTAATACTGGTAAAAAAACACTAGGACTCGAAACTTACTCAGGCGACAAACACACAGGGCAACCGAAATCAAGCTTCTGCAAACGAGGACAGAAAACACTCTTTTAAAAGGGAAATCATTATAAACTGATAAGCAACACGAGTAACAAGGAAAGTCTCAAGGGTGATCTCTGCCACCCTCTGGTGCATGTAGGAACCATGACACATAGAAACGCATTGGCCTTATTTTGGACAGATTTTAGCTAGAGGTATTGCTTCACCTCTTCCTTTAAAGTTTACACACACAACAAGCCCCTCCCCTGCCTCTCACGTCAACAAAGTTGAGAGATCCCATCTTCCTCTCTGACAAGCAGTTTCAACTCGCTATTTGCATTTGATGTTTGGTCCAACATAATTGGTCATATGGACACCAAAACATATTGAGCCATTATTATACTGTAATAGAGAAGTTAACTTTGACAAATTGAACATTGGAGGCTGTTGCATGGGGCATTGGGGTACCGCTAACAGCATTTTAGCCAGACTGTTGTAGTAGCTGTCTAGTCTGTGTTTTACAAATTTGCAATACAAAAAAACACAATAATAAGGAATTTGGAACTCTTTCTTATTCTGAGAAATAAGGTAGGCCACTTGATTTCAACATCTGAACAACATACTTTTCAAACAGTTGGAGACATACGGAAGGGTGTGTTCATAACAATTCCACTGTTCAACCTTGTTAGCTAGCAAATAAATCCAAGTTGTCTAAACTTGAAATATAATGATTAGATGGCTAATCATTAACACGTGGGCTTGGGAGATTGTTGATGAGACCTGTATTAATGTTCAATAGCCTAATGCCTATAACAAGAAATTAGTAATTATTGGTGAATGTGCATTATGCATGGTTCTTGTTAAATTTATAACAAAAAAGGGCATTTTCATAGACAGACTTGAAAGCCAGATCAGCGATTATTTCCCAACTAATATAAGCCTTCCACAACCGTAAGACCCACTATTAGTGGGTCTTATGTTTGTGGAAGGCTTATATTTAGCCTAGGTGTAACTTCACCATCCCTGATTTCATTAGATTATTGCAGACAGTTTGAAATGCAGTGTATTTTACCTTTAATTGTACAACACATTTCGAGAAAACATAAAAAATCTAGATATACAGTACCAGTCAAAAGTTTGGACACACCTACTCATAGCAGGGTTTTTATTTATTTTTAACTATTTTCTACATTGAAGAATAATAGTGAAGACATCAAAACAATGAAATAACACATATGGAATCATGTAGTAACCAAGAAAGTGTTAAATAAATCAAATAAATATATATATTTGAGATTTATCAATGTAGCCACCCTTTGCCTTGATGACAGCTTTGCACACTCTTCGCATTCTCTCAAGCAGCGTCATGAGGTAGTCACCTGGAATGCATTTCAATTAACAGGTGTGCCTTGTTAAAAGTTCATTTGTGGAATTTCTTTTCTTCTTAATGCGTTTGAGTCAATCAGTGTTGTGACAAGGTAGGGGTGATATACATTATATAGCCCTATTTGGTAAAAGACTAAGTCCATATTATGGCAAGAACAGCTCAAATAAGCAAATATAAATGACAGTCCATCATTACCTTAAGACATGAAGGTCAGTCAATTCTAAAAATGTAAAGAACTTTGAAAGTATTTTCAAGTGCAGTCGCAAAAAACATCAAGCGCTATGATGAAACTGGCTCTCATGAGGAAGACCCAGAGTTACCTCTGCTGAAAATGACAAGTTCAATAGAGTTAAATTCACCTCAGATTGTAGCCCAAATAAATGCTTCACAGAGTTCAAGTAACAGACATCTCAACATCAACCTTTCAGCGGATACTGCATGAATCAAGTCTTCATGGTCGAATTGCTGCAAAGAAACCACTACTAAAGGACACCAATAAGAAGAATAGACTTGCTTGGGCCAAGAAACACGAACAATGGACATTAGACCGGTGGAATTCTGTCCTTGGCCGGATGAGTCAAGATTTTTGATTTTTTGTTCTAACCGCTGTGTCTTTGTGAGATTCAGAATAGGTGAACGGATGAACTCCGCATGTGTGGTTCCAACCGTGAAGCATGGAGGAGGTGTGAAGGTGTGGGGATGCTTTGCTGGTGACTCTGTCCGTGATTTATTTTGAATTCAAGGCACACTAAACCAGCATGGTTACCACAGCATTCTGCAGCGATATGCCATCCCATCTGGTTTGCGCTTAGTGGGACTATCATTTCTTTTTCAACAAGACAATGACCCAAAACACACCTCTGGGCTATGTAAGGGATATTTTACCAAGAAGGACAGTGATGGAAAGGTGCATCAGATGACCTGGCCTCCACAATCACCTGACCTCAACCCAATTGAGATGGTTTGGGATGAGTTGGACCACAGAGTGAAGGAAAGGCAGGTAACAAGTGCTCAGCATATGTGGGAACTCCTTCAAGACTGTTGGAAAAGTATTCCAGATGAAGCTGTTTGAGAGAATGCCAAGAATGTGCAAAGCGCTCATCAAGGCAAAGGGTGGCTACTTTGAAGAATCTAAAATAGATTTAGATTTTTTAACACTTTCTTGGTTACTACATGATTCCATATGTGTTATTTCATCATTTTGATGTCTTCACTATTATTCTACAATGTAGAAAATAGTTAACCTCTTGACGGTCGCCTAGGATAGGGGGCGCCACAGCGCATTTTGAAAAAAATTCGTGCCCACTTTAAACGGCCTACTACTCAAACTCAGAAGCTAGGATATGCATATAATTACTACTTGTGGATAGAAAACACCCTAAAGTTTCTAAAACTGTTTGAATGGTGTCTGTGAGTATAACAGAACTCATATGGCAGTCAAAACCCCGCGACAGATCGAAACAGGAAGTGGAATTCTGAATTGCGGACTCAACTTCATCACGTTGCCTATTAATCACACCGTGAGCTATGGTTCATAGAGCACTTCCTATTGCTTCCACTAGATGTCCCCAGTCTTTACAAAGTGATTTGAGTCTCCTACTGTGAAAACTGACAGAATGACACGCTGTGGAACGTGGTCACACGGAGAGGGCCATCACCATTATGACGCCGGCGCCCCTAGCTACCCTCCCCTTTCGAAACGTTTTGAAACACAATGCAATCGTCCCCCTCGAATCTTATTGGAGCTCTAGTTGAAAAAGGCCCTAAAGATTTATGTTATACAACGTTTGCCATGTTTGAACGAACCTAAATAAGAAAAAAAGCATTTCGTTGAAAGAGTAGCCCCGCGCACGTCGGAACTTTTGGTGCAGCCTTCAGAACGCGCTAACAACAACAAGCTAATGGAACATAAAGGATGAACTTTTTCGAACGAAAATACATTTGTTGTGGACCTGGGATTCCTGGAAGTGCCTAAGGATGAAGATAATCAAAGGTAAGGGATTATTGACAATAGTATACAAGACTAGATTTGATATGCGATTGTTCCAAGATGGCGCTGACCAGTATTGCTAGCCTATTGTTCTGAGTATCGCATCCCCTTTTATCGCAAAGTGTGATTACCCAGTAAAGTTATTTTTAAATCTGGCATTACAGGTGCTTTCAAGAGATATTCATCTATAAATCTTAGAATGACAATATTACATTTTAAAAATGTTTTCGAATAGTAATTTAGTAAATTGTAGCGCTGTTTCATCGGATGCATTTGAGGGAAAATAGTTAGTCAACGTTACGCACCGATGTAAAATGCTGTTTTTATATATAAATATGAACTTTATTGAACAAAAGAATGCATGTAGGCCGCACAGGGGTTAAAATAAAGTAAACCCCTTGAATGAGTAGGTGTGTCCAAACTTTTGACTGGTACTGTATATCGTGAACCGCCCATAAGTTTGAAATAAATGAACCGATGATAATACATACATTTCCCACTCCTTCTGACTGAGATGGAGAATCCATACTGAAAAAATAGAACCTCAAGAAATACAACCTCAACAGAACCAGCCAGGGAAGACGAATGATAGCCTATGGCATTATCTCATGATTTTTGTAGTTATTTATTAAACCTTTATTTTAACAGGGAGTCACCATTGATACCAACGTCTCCTTTACATGGGAGCCCTGCATATATACAATTTACAAAATAAAGTAAAATACCCCACATAAAAAAATACTACAGTTTACTATAGAATACCATAGTACTCCCTATAGAATTCTATAGCATTCTGTAATAAACTGTAGTATACTATACTCCACAGTGTAGTTTCCCTTCATCATGTGTAGGACCTACTATAGAATGTTGTAGTATACTATACTACCACACTGTAGTGTACATCGATCATGTAGTGCTTACTTTAGAATTGTGTAGTATACTAGACTACACACTGTAGTATTCCTCAATCGTGTAGAATTTACGTTATAATTTTTTTGCAAACTGTAGAACACTATACAAACACTGTAGTATCCCTCGATCATGTGTAGTACTTACTATATCATTTTTTGTACACTGTTGAATACTATAGTAAATACTACAGTATTATCCGCCAAAACACACTATGATAAAAACAACATATTGTCCGCAAAACCAGTAGTGTCCACAAAACACTACAGTTTATTTGCATATACCCCACCAATCCCCCTCCTCCATAACCCAATCAAGAGTGAGAAACCTACATGCCAAGTATATTGTGTTCCCTACAGCTTACAAAAATGAGCAAAAGCCCTGAAATATCCATTCAGATCCCCAAAACATTGTAGTATACTACAGTAATGTCCACAAAAACACCACAGTAGTATTAAGACCATTTGACTTTTCCACATTTTGTTACATTAGAGCCTTATTCTAAAATGGGTTAAATTGTATGTTTTCCTCATCAATCTACACACAATAACCCATAATGACAAAATAAAAAATTGTTTTTTAGATTTTTTTACAAATATATGTCGTGACGTTGTATTAGTTAATGTGACGACTGCTGCTCATCGAATGATTAAAGGTTTATAATTGTGTGATTAAATGAATCAAGCAATTAACAAATTAACCTGAGGCACCATGGGAAAATTTGTTTTATTGAGTTTCTATTTCCCAAATTAACTCAAAGAATATCAGAATATCGATTTTACAACAGTCGCTAATTAATCATTTTCCTCTACAGTCTCATTCTGAACGTCGCATAATCCGGGAATCTGCACAAACCCGAGTTCCACCAATGAGTTCGTACCACACCAATTTTAGTTGATTATTTATTTACTAGAAAGCTAAAATGATAATAAAAGATACACAAAACACAGTCTAGGCTATTGATTAGAACTTAGTATAACGGGCCAACACACTATGATGCGTGTTACCCAAAATGGGGATTTAAAAGAGAGAGAAAAAGAGAAAGTACACAAGAGAAATATACATTTGGGTGCATTTGTCAGCTATGCTTATTTTAACCCTAGCCTTGCCCCGAACTGCCGCTCTTATGGGTCAGAATATAATGATGTAATTACGTGTTGAAGGTCTCCGTTGTCTCTGCGTGGACCGTTTCATCTTCTCGGATGGCACACTTCTCTGGTGCAACTCTCTGGTTGTCCTCACGATGTCAGTGTCCTTTTGGCTTAATAGTCTGATTCCTCGCCCTCGTTCTGAAAGGGGTCTTCTGAGGACAGCCAGCATAGGAATGAAACAGTGTAGATACGATTCAATGGGGAGCAGAGGCCGGGTGGTCCGGCTTGAATTCACCCGCTTAGAGGTAGCTACTCCTCCGTAGCATGGATAGAATAAGGTTCCTTTGTCTTCAACCTCATGTTGCGTTTTGGGTTCGTTGACTACTCAGACCTTGCTGCAGCTCGGGTCACTTAGTCTGATATGTTAATTCTTAACTCATATGTCTTATACCCTCGGGTCAGAAGTGGGCGTAACCGTCTTTAGGTCAATTCTCTGGGCATACCAAGTTAAGAGGCAAGGTCTAGATTTTACTCAATTTTAGACAACTAACTTCACATTTCATCTTTTACCAAAACATTCTCTTTGATTTGGACATTTTCCACACAACGTACAATGTATAAACATCAAGCATATACTAGGAAAACTCTTAAAGTTACAATGTTTTCGTAATAACATCATCCTTTACCTTTTAATTGCTGTCGGAAGAGAGAGTAGACCAAGGTGTAGCGGAGTTAGTGTTCATCATTGAATATTTAATAGCAGAACACTACACAAAACAAAACGAGAAAACTGACCGCCAAACAGTCCTGTCAGGTGAAACACAATGACAGAAACAATTACCCACAAAACCCCAACGGAAAAACATGCACTTATGTTGTGACTCCCAATCAACCACAATGAACTTCAGCTGTGCCTGATTGGGAGCCACACACGGCCCAAAACAAAGAAATACAAAAACATAGAAAAAGAACATAGAACGCCCACCCAATGTAACACCCTGGCCTAACCAAAATAAAGAACAAAAAACCCCTCTCTATGGCCAGGGCGTTACATTACCCTTTTATAACAAAACAAAAATGACATTAATTTTCATATTCCATCTATCATCATTACCATCATTGTGGCTGACGGAAAGCATTGTTCCAAAGTCCATTTATTGCATGTTTAATGTTCTGAGGCTGGTTCTCCATAGTGAGAGGACAAAGGAATTTTGTCTGTTGCCTAAGATTTACAATGGGCGTGAGGGGTCATAAAAACCCCACATCTTCATACCCCTAGATCTCTCCTCCTCTGTTGAGTGTGAGAGATAATCTGTAGGGTTGTGGTCTCCTGTAACCTGATCAGGACAGTCAAGACAGTATAAAACAAAAAATTGAATTATTACATTTATATAATATTCATACCCTTTACTCAGTACTTTGTTGAAGCACTTTGGCAGCGATTACATCCTCAAGTCTTTTTGGGTATGATGCTACAAGCTTGGCACACCTGTATTTGGGGAGTTTCTCCATTTCTTCTCTGCAGATCCTCTCAAGCTCTGTCAGGTTGAATGGGGAGTTCCTCTGCACAGCTAACAGGTCGCACCAGAGATGTTGAATCGGGTTCAAGTCCGGGCTCTGGCTAGGCCACTCAAGGATATTCAGAAACTTGTCCCGAAGCCACTCCTGCATTGTCTTGACTGTGTGCTTAGGGTTGTTGTCCTGTTGGAAGTTGAATCCTTGCCCCACTCTGAGGCCCTGAGAGCTCTGGAGTAGGTTTTCATCAAGGATTGCTCTGTTCATCTTTCCCTCGATCCTGGCTAGTCTCCCAGTCCCTGCTGCTGAAAAACATCCCCACAGCATGATGCTGCCACCACCATGGGTAACCGTAGGGATGGTGCCAGGTTTCCTCCAGATGTGACGCATGGCATTCAGGCCAAATTGTTCAATCTTGGTTTCATCAGACCAGAGAATCTTGTTTCTCATGGTCTGAGTCTTTCAGGTACCTTTTAGCAAACTCAAAGCGGGCTGCCTTTTACTAAGGAGTGGCTTCCATCTGGCCACTCTACCATAAAGGCCAGATTGGTGGAGTGCTGCCGAGATGGTTGTCCTTTTGGAAGGTTCACCCATTTCCACACAGGAATTCTGGAGCTCTGTAAGACTGACCATCGGGTTCTTGCTCACATCCCTGACCAAGGCTCTTCTCCCCCAATTACTCAGTTTGGCACTGCAGCCAGCTCTAGGAAGAGTCTTGGAGGTTCCAAACTTCTTCCATTTAACCTCTCTGGGCTAGGCGGGACGAATTCGTCCCACCTACGCAACAGCCAGTTGAATCCCGTGGCGCGATTTTCAAATACCTTAGAAATGCTATTACTTCAATTTCTCAAACATATGACTATTTTACAGCATTTTAAAGACAAGACTCTCGTTAACCTCTCTGGGCTAGGCGGGACGAATTCGTCCCACCTACGCAACAGCCAGTTTAATCCCGTGGCGCGATTTTCAAATACCTTAGAAATGCTATTACTTCAATTTCTCAAACATATGACTATTTTACAGCATTTTAAAGACAAGACTCTCGTTAATCTAACCACACTGTCCGATTTCAAAAAGGCTTTACAACGAAAGCAAAACATTAGATTATGTCAGCAGAGTACCCAGCCAGAAATAATCAAACACCCATTTTTCAAGCTAGCATATAATGTCACAAAAACCCAGAAGACAGCTAAATGCAGCACTAACCTTTGATGATCTTCATCAGATGACACACCTAGGACATTATGTTATACAATACATGCATGTTTTGTTCAATCAAGTTCATATTTATATCAAAAAACAGCTTTTTACATTAGCAGGTGACGTTCAGAACTAGCATACCCCCCGCAAACTTCCGGGGAATTTACTAACAATTTACTAAATTACTCACGATAAACGTTCACAAAAAACATAACAATTGTTTTAAGAATTATAGATACAGAACTCCTTTGTGCAATCGAGGTGTCCGATTTTAAAATAGCTTTTCGGTGAAAGCACATTTTGCAATATTCTCAGTAGATAGCCCAGCCATCACGGCTGGCCATTTAGACACCCAACAAGTTTAGCCCTGACCAAAGTCAGATTTACTATTACAAAAGTTTGATTACCTTTGTTGTCTTCGTCAGAATGCACTCCCAGGACTGCTACTTCAATAACAAATGTTGGTTTGGTCCAAAATAATCCATCGTTATATCCAAATAGCGGCGTTTTGTTCGTGCGTTCCAGACACTATCCGAAATGGTAAATCAGGGTCACGAGCATGGCGCAATTCGTGACAAAAAAATGTCTAAATATTCCATTACCGTACTTCGAAGCATGTCAACCGCTGTTTAAAATCAATTTTTATGCCATTTTTCTCGTAAAAAAGCGATAATATTCCGACCGGGAATCTCCGTTTAGGTAAACAGAGGAAAGAAAACAAAGCATTCGGTCGACGCGGGCACGCGCCTGATTCTCACAGTACTGTAACCAGCCACTACCCAAACGCGCTACTTTTTTTCAGCCAGAGCCTGCAAAGCCACGATTCAGCTTTTTGCCGCCTTCTGAGAGCCTATGGCAGCCGTAGGAAGTGTCACGTAACAGCAGAGATCCTTTGTAATGGATAGAGATGGCAAAGAAGGCCAAGAAATGGTCAGACAGGGTACTTCCTGTACAGAATCTTCTCAGGTTTTGACCTGCCATTTGAGTTCTGCTATACTCAGACACCATTCAAACAGTTTTAGAAACTTTGGAGTGTTTTCTATCCAAAGCCAATAATTATATGCATATTCTAGTTACTGGGCAGGAGTAGTAACCAGATTAAATCGGGTATGTTTTTTATCCAGCCGCGTCAATACTGCCCCCTAGCCCTAACAGGTTAAGAATGACAGTGGTTCTTGGGGACCTTCAATGCTGAAGACATTTTTTGCTATCCTTCCCCAGATCTGTGCCTCGACACAATTCTTTCTCGGAGCTCTACAGACAATGTCTTCTACCTTGGGGCTTGGTTTTTGCTCTGACATGCACTGTCAACTGTGGGACCTTATATAGACAGGCGTGTGCCTTTCCAAATCATGTCCAATTAATTTAATTTAGGAACAGGTGGTCAATGGAAACAGGATGCACCTGGGCTCAATTTCGAGTCTCATAGCAACATTTCTGAATACTTATGTAAATAAGGTATTTTTATATATTTATAAAAACCTGTTTTCACTTTGTCATTATGGGCTCTTGTTTGTAGACTAATGAGGGATTTTTTTTTGTTGTTGCAATTTTAGAATAAGGCTGTAATGTAACAAAATGTGGAAAAGGGGAAGGGGTCCGAATACTTTCCGAATGCACTTTATACATATAGTAATAGTACAGTATTTATACCATAGTTTATTATATGGGACAAATCAAATACGACATAATACAAATAATCAAGCACATTCCTTAGCAAGAAGGTCCCCAATTAACATTTTGAACTGCCCGAAAGGCACCAGAACATCCAGTTGTAGGGTACTCTATAGGTTATTCCATTCATGGGGTTCAATTAAACTAAAAGCAGATATACCTAACTTGACTCATGTGGAGGGGCACAGAGGGGGGAAAGGGTAGATAATGGCACAAATAGATTGAGGTGAGAGCTCCCATTCAAGCACTGCTGAATCTATGACCACCTCACTATTGATTTTGTCACCCAATAGTGGTCGTCAGACAGCTGATAGATTGTGAAGGATGCACTTCATTACCTCTTGACTGTCTTCTCCATTTACCTCCTAAATCTCCCTCCTTTTTCTCAAGCCCCTGTCAATACATGCAATATCTTTAGAGAACTAGAGCCTGTCTCTCCTCCGCTCCACATTCTCTCTTCTCCCCCCTCACAGAGAGATGAAGAGATAGATAAGTCATGGTAATGGATGGAAGAGAGAGAGAAATGGATGAAATACGTGGATGAGCAAGGATTTAGCTATGGATCACTAAATTGTGAGAGCACCATTGACCTCACAAGTTGACCACACACGTCATCATCTCACAGACGATGCTTTATTGGCTTCTACAAGACATTCAGAGTCAAACATGAAACTACCCTTCTTATCTTGGCCAGGTCGCAGCAGCAAATGAGAACTTGTTCTCACCTAGCCTACCTGGTTAAATAAAGGTGAAATAAATAAAATAAAAAGGAGTGGAAGACATTGGGCAAAATAAAAATAATAAAATATTTACGCCAACCATCACCATGGCAATAAGCTAAACCAAAGCGAACAGGCCACATTTTTGATCAATGGTAGTCAACAGACAACAATACAATATCCTCACGACATTACCTATGAGTGGGGAAGCTTTGTAAGCCCATCAGCTCTACAACAACCACCAGCAATGAAAGAAGCAGTTTAGACATTCCTGTTGCACTCCTGCAAGTGCACTCCTTGAGAATCTATTTCTGAGTTTGTTTCTGCTGAACCATAATGGAGAGCTTTAAAGGTTAACTCAAACTACCTAGTAAAGCAGTGCAGAGCTACCAAGCATCAAGCCGAAACCCTGTCTTCTGGGGAAATCCATTTGAATTCAATCACTTTTAGATTTAAAAAGGGGGGTCAAATTTGAGCACTTTTATCTCTTCAATGTTTTGTAATGCAGGTCCAAAAAGCCACTTTTTGAGCACTTCCAATTTGGGCAAATATGTATGGAAGGTTTTGTTCAAATCAAAAGGGGTGCTGTCAAAAAGAGATTCAAATGAATATACCCTTCTATGGAAATACCAGTAGCTCCTCTGTTACATGCAGATGATCCAGTGAATCCTATTCTAAATAATCCCCTCTCTCTCTCTCTCTCTCTTTCTTCCTCACTCAACACAGTAATGGGAGAAAAATATCACAATTGTTGATCATTGTGCCCGCATCATTTTGAAACTCAATGACACTTCAGAATAAAAGGGTTCCAAAACAACTAGTACATCTACATGTTAGTTATTTAGCAGAGATTCTTATCCAGAGTGACTTACAGTAGTGAGTGCACACATTTTTTTACTGGTCCCCCGTGAACCCACAACCCTTGCGCCATGCTCTACCAACTGAGCCACACCTGACAGCATTGCTATATTGAGTCATTGGTTGTTGTTTCATTTCTCAATGAATTATTAGACACAGACGCATTAAACTCAAATTGTGCTAATATCCAGGCAAAGTCGTTACCAATAAGCATATTAAGTCCACAACCACTTGATATCAATGATAATAAACACAGCCCCAATATACACTGCTCAAAAAAATAAAGGGAACACTTAAACAACACAATGTAACTCCAAGTCAATTACACTTCTGTGAAATCAAACTGTCCACTTAGGAAGCAACACTGATTGACAATAAATTTCACATGCTGTTGTGCAAATGGAATAAACAACAGGTGGAAATTATAGGCCATTAGCAAGACACCCCCAATAAAGGAGTGGTTCTGCAGGTGGGGACCACAGACCACTTCTCAGTTCCTATGCTTCCTGGCTGATGTTTTGGTCACTTTTGATTGCTGGCGGTGCTTTCACTCTAGTGGTAGCATGAGACGGAGTCTACAACCCACACAAGTGGCTCAGGTAGTGCAGCTCATCCAGGATGGCACATCAATGCGAGCTGTGGCAAGAAGGTTTGCTGTATCTGTCAGCGTAGTGTCCAGAGAATGGAGGCGCTACCAGGAGACAGGCCAGTACATCAGGAGACGTGGAGGAGGCCGTAGGAGGGCAACAACCCAGCAGCAGGACCGCTACCTCCACCTTCGTGCAAGGAGGAGCAGGAGAAGCACTGCCAGAGCCCTGAAAAATGACCTCCAGCAGGCCACAAATGTGCATGTGTCTGCTCAAACGGTCAGAAACAGACTCCATGAGGGTGGTATGAGGGCCCGACGTCCACAGGTGGGGGTTGTGCTTACAGCCAAACACCGTGCAGGACGTTTGGCATTTGCCAGAGAACACCAAGATTGGCAAATTTGCCACTGGCACCCTGTGCTCTTCATAGATGAAAGCAGGTTCACACTGAGCACGTGACAGACATGACAGAGTCTGGAGACGCAGTGGAGAACGTTCTGCTGCCTGCAACATCCTCCAGCATGACCGGTTTGGCGGTGGGTCAGTCATGGTGTGGGGTGGCATTTCTTTGGGGGGCTGCACAGCCCTCCATGTGCTCGCCAGAGGTATCCTGACTGCCATTGGGTACCGAGATGAGATCCTCAGACCCCTTGTGAGACCATATGCTGGTGCGGTTGGCCCTGGGTTCCTCCTAATGCAAGACAATGCTAGACCTCATGTGGCTGGAGTGTGTCAGCAGTTCCTGCAAGAGGAAGGCATTGATGCTATGGACTGGCCCGCCCGTTCCCCAGACCTGAATCCAATTGAGCACATCTGGGATATCATGTCTCGCTCCATCCACCAACGCCACGTTGCACCACAGACTGTCCAAGAGTTGGCGGATGCTTTAGTCCAGGTCTGGGAGGAGATCCCTCAGGAGACCATCCGCCACCTCATCAGGAGCATGCCCAGGCATTGTAGGGAGGTCATACAGGCACGTGGAGGCCACACACACTACTGAGCCTCATTTTGACTTGTTTTAACCTGTTAGGGCTAGGGGGCAGTATTGACACGGCTGGATAAAAATCATACCCGATTTAATCTGGTTACCACTCCTACCCAGTAACTAGAATATGCATATACTTATTACATATGGATAGAAAACACCCTAAAGTTTCTAAAACTGTTTGAATGGTGTCTGTGAGTATAACAGAACTCAAATGGCAGGTCAAAACCTGAGAGATTCCTTTACAGGAAGTGGCCTGTCTGACCATTTCTTGAACTTCTTTTCCATCTCTATCTTTTACTAAGGATCTCTGCTCTAACATGACACTTCCTACGTCGTCCATAGGCGCTCAGAGCCCGGGAAAAACCTGAATGTCGTCATCCCAACCCCAGGCTGAAACACATTATCGCCTTTCTCAAGTGGCCGATCAAGGGACTCTGGGCTTAGGCGCGTGACCTGACCGCCCCCGTCTTTGTGATTTTTTTCCTCTGTTTGCCGAAAAGGAGATTCCCGGTCAGAATATTATCGCTTTTCGACGAGAAAAATGGCATAAAAATTGATTTTAAACAGCGGTTGACATGCTTCGAAGTACGGTAATGGAATATTTAGAATTTTGTTGTCACGAATTGCGCCATGCGCACGACCCTTCTTTACCATTTCGGATAGTGTCTGGAACGCACGAACAAAACGCCGCTATTCGGATATAACGATGGATTATTTTGGACCAAACCAACATTTGTTATTGAAGTAGCAGTCCTGGGAGTGCATTCTGACGAAGACAACAAAAGGTAATCAAACTTTTATAATAGTAAATATGATTATGGTGAGTGCTAAACTTGCCGGGTGTCTAAATAGCCAGCCCGTGATGCCTGGGCGATGTACTTAGAATATTGCAAAATGTGCTTTCACCAAAAAGCTATTTTAAAATCGGACATATCGAGTGCATAGAGGAGGTCTGTATCTATAATTCTTAAAATAATTGTTATGCTTTTTGTGAACGTTTATCGTGAGTAATTTAGTAAAATGTTAGCGAATTCCCCGGAAGTTTGCTAGTTCTGAACGTCACATGCTAATGTAAAAAGCTGTTTTTTGATATAAATATGAACTTGATTGAACAAAACATGCATGTATTGTATAACATAATGTCCTAGGGTTGTCATCTGATGAAGATCATCAAAGGTGAGTGCTGCATTTAGCTGTCTTCTGGGTTTTTGTGACATTATATGCTAGCTTGAAAAATGGGTGTCTGATTATTTCTGGCTTGGTACTCTGCTGACATAATCTAATGTTTTGCTTTCATTGTAAAGCCTTTTTGAAATCGGACAGTGTGGTTAGATTAACAAGAGTCTTGTCTTTAAATAGCTGTAAAATAGTCATATGTTAGAGAAATTGAAGTAATAGGATTTTTAAGGTTTTGAAAATCGCGCCACAGGCTTCAAGTGGCTGTTACGTAGGTGGGACGAATTCGTCCCGCCTCGCCCAGAGAGGTTAAGGACATTACATCAACGTTGGATCAGCCTGTAGTGTGGTTTTCCACTTTAATTTTGAGTGTGACTCCAAATCCAGACCTCCATGGGTTGATAAATTGGATTTCCATTGATTCTTTTGTGTGATTTTGTTGTCAGCACATTCAACTATGTAAAGAAAAAAGTATTTAACCTGTTAAGGCTAGGGGGCAGTATTTTCACAGCCGGATAAATACGTACCCGATTTAATCTGATTATTACTCCTGCCCAGAAACTAGAATATGCATATAATTATTAGCTTTGGATAGAAAACACTCCAAAGTTTCTAAAACTGTTTGAATGGTGTCTGTGAGTATAACAGAACTCATTTGGCAGGCCAAAACCTGAGAAGATTCCATGCAGGAAGTGCCCTGTCTGACAATTTCTTGCCCTGCTTGATTATCTCTATCCATTACAGATGGATAGAGATAATGCTGTAAAATAGTCATATGTTTGAAAAATGGAAGTTTTCGGATTTTAGAGGAGTTTGTATTTCGCGCCACGCCCATCATTGGAATATCCAATTTTTCAAACATAGGACTATTTCACAGCATTTTAAAGATAAGACTCTCCTTTATCTAACCAGACTGTCCGATTTCAAAAAGTCTTTACAACGAAAGCAAAACATTAGATTATGTCAGCAGAGTACCAAGCCAGAAATAATCAGACACCCATTTTTCAAGCTAGCATATAATGTCACAAAAACCCAGAAGACAGCTAAATGCAACACTAACCTTTGATGATCTTCATCAGATGACAACCCTAGGACATTATGTTATACAATACATGCATGTTTTGTTCAATCAAGTTCATATTTATATCAAAAACCAGCTTTTTACATTAGCATGTGACGTTCAGAACTAGCATACCCCCCGCAAACTTCCGGGGAATTCGCTAACATTTTACTAAATTACTCACGATAAACGTTCACAAAAAGCATAACAATTATTTTAAGAATTATAGATACAGACCTCCTCTATGCACTCGATATGTCCGATTTTAAAATAGCTTTTTGGTGAAAGCACATTTTGCAATATTCTAAGTACATAGCCCAGGCATCACGGGCTAGCTATTTAGACACCCGGCAAGTTTAGCACTCACCAATATCAGCTTTACTATTATAAAAGTTTCATTACCTTTTGTTGTCTTCGTCAGAATGCACTCCCAGGACTGCTACTTCAATAACAAATGTTGGTTTGGTCCAAAATAATCCATCGTTATATCCGAATAGCGGCGTTTTGTTCGTGCGTCCCAGACACTATCTGAAATGGTAAATCAGGGTCGCGCGCATGGCGCAATTCGTGACAAACAAAATCTAAATATTCCATTACTGTACTTCGAAGCATGTCAACCGCTGTTTAAAATCCATTTTTATGCCATTTTTCTCGTAAAAAAGCTATAATATTCCGACCGGGAATCTCCTTTTAGCTAAACAGAGGAAAGTAAACAGAGCTTTCGGTCGACGCGGGCACGAGCCTGAGTCTCACAGTACTGTAACCAGCCACTACCCAAATGCGCTACTTTGTTTCAGCCAGAGCCTGCAAAGCCACGATTCAGCTTTTTGCCGCCTTCTGAGACCCTATGGCAGCCGTAGGAAGTGTCACGGGACAGCTAAGATCCTCACTCTTCAATAAACAGAGACAAGAAGAACGACACCTTGTCAGACAGGCCACTTCCTGCCTGAAACCTTGTCAGGTTTTTGCCTGCCAAATGAGTTCTGTTATACTCACAGACACCATTCAAACAGTTTTAGAAACTTTAGGGTGTTTCCTATCCATATGTAATAAGTATATGCATATTCTAGTTACTGGGTAGGAGTGGTAACCAGACTAAATCGGATACGTTTTTTATCCAGCCGTGGAAATACTGCCCCCGAGCCATAACAGGTTAATAAGATTATTTCTTTCATTCAGATCTAGGATGTGTTGTTTAAGTGTTCCCTTTATTTTTTTGAGCAGTATACATACACTATACTATGGCTCATACAGTGTCCTCAAAATGTCCCTGGTTACCTTTACCCATGCCCTACCCACTTTTACAAAAGACTGACTGAAACTACATTGGTAAGAAAAGCATGCTGTCTTTCACAAATAATTTGGAGAAGACTACAGTGGTCCGTCCCGGTAGACTTGCCTCCATTAAACAGGCCTACTAATGTAAGCGTTCTGAGCCTGAGGCGCTCTGTTCCTCTCCTGTTTCCTGTTTGTGCTGCCGAGTCTTGTTTCCCCTTAATAGATTTCCCTCTTTACACACTAAGACACACATGCATGAATATTGAAAAACACGCATGCAAAATCACTTACACACAAAACACATTCATAATAAAAAATGTAGGCATATTCACATCACACACACGCGCACACACACAAACATGATGCACATGAGAGCACACACACTTTTGTTTTCATCACTGTGTAATGTAGTGTGTAATGTAGTGGACATGAATTGACATGAGTGAGTTGTTATGCATGCTGATTGAATTGTTTGAGCAGTGTGACAGCCGCTCCTTACGATCACCATCCCCATCACCATGTCCTCCTGACAAAGACAGAACCACTGGAACACTCATCAATATCTGCTCCTTGGATTGTGCGACAAACAGCATTGTGTTCTCAATCAACAGGAAATATTGATGGATCTCCGTTTCTAAAGGCATGGCTCTGTTTCAACGCTGTGTAAAGACCTTGAAGGAAGCAGTCGTAGATCAGAAGGCCTTTTCATGTCCTTTCCCATTGTGATGTATTGTGCTGGGAAAATCACAAGCTAGAGTACTCTGGAAACAATAGGCTAGCCTCCATGGGGCAGCTCCTAGACTCATCCTGAGAGTCTGAAACACACACCCACACACACACAGTGTTTGATGAGGATCCACTTTGAAAGTATCAGCTGCCTTCCTCTTGTGTTTGTTCTAAGGTCATTACGTTTTTGTGCATTGTGTGTATTCAGTCGAGAGGAGTAGACTATACCCGGGGACTGGATTAAGGCTCGGCCCCCTTTTTTTAAATTTTCGCCTAAAATGACATACCCAAATCTAACTGCCTGTAGCTCAGGCCCTGAAGCAAGGATATGCATTTTCTTGGTACCATTTGAAAGGAAACACTTTGAAGTTTGTGTACATGTGAAAGGAATGTAGGAGAATATAACACATTCAATCTGGTAAAAGATAATACAAAGAAAAAAAACAGTTTTTTTGTTTTTTTGGTACCTTTATATTTTTAATGCAAGAGAAAAACCATAATGTATTATTCCAGCCCAGGTACAATTTAGATTTTGGCCACTAGATGGCAGCAGTGTATGTGCAAAGTTTTAGACTGATCCAATGAACCATTGTATTTCTGTTTAAAATGTTGTATCAAGACTGCCCAAATGTGCCTAATTTGTTTATTAATAACGTTTCATGTTCAAAACTGTGCACTCTCCTCAAACAATAGCATGGTATTCTTTCAATGTAATAGCTACTGTAAATTGGACAGTGCAGTTAGATTAACAAGAGGTTAAGCTTTCTGCTAATATCAGATATGTCTATGTCCTGAGAAATGTTCTTGTTACTTACACCTCGTGCTAATCGCATTAGCCTACGTTAGCTCAACCGTCCTGCAAGGGACCCACTGATCCTGAAGAAGTTTTAAAAAACAGTAATATAGAAATGTAATTCATCTGATGTGCACAGGAATATAATGTATTTTCCAGTCTAGTATGACTTCCTGTGTGATTTTTCACCTTACTATTCAGTCTTGGCTGTATTGAAGACTTGAAGGTGTAGGATGGTGAATTGAAACCAAATCCATCTCCAGTGTTAATATTTCATCCTTTAATTAAACGTGACTGTGTCCGTCCATCATAGCTTCAGAGAGATGGATGGATGACCAGAGACTAGATGGATGGATAGCTATGTTTTACTGATGAATGGGTAGTTATTTTTTATTGCTTTGACATTTGACTCAACTGTGGCCGTGGATCTATGGTCAGCATGCCGTTACTGAATGATCAATATGCACAACTTTCTAAGGGTCATGCTTTCATCCAAGTATTTTGTTTATAATCTTAACCTACAGTAACATTCAGACATCTCAACAAAATCTAAATACTTGGAGCTACTGTTGGTAATGCTCCCTTCTCATCACACCATGTGTAGCCCTTGTATACTTTGAACTACTCATGGTGTTGTAGAAACAAATACATGGTGTTTGAACTTTTTATGTAGGAAAAAGTAGAAATGGATATTGCATTCAATATGAATAGAAAAAAATATAAGGCAGTAACAGCTGTGCAAAGCATCTGTTGAGTTCTGTCTTTCCAATCCCCATTCACTCCAGCTTTTAGAAACTGAAAGCATCCTCTTATCATAAATATAAAGTCTATTACTAGAGAATCTATAAAAATAATGAACTCTCGACATGGCCAAAAACTGATGAGCTTGCCAAAAATGAGAGTAGGGCTGCAAATGAAGCAGAAAAGCCTGCTGAAATCCTTCTGTGCTGAGAGACATCTTATGGTAAATTAAAAAGGTGATTAATAAAACAAAAAAACAGAGCTTGATCTTCTTTTTCCATTATTTTCTCAATGAAGAAGCCTCATGTCATATTGACCCTAGTGCTGTTCAAACACGTTGTCTCAAATGTAGCAATCCACACGCACAAACATACCCACACAAAGGCCTACAGAATGCACTTACACACACACTATCCCTGAAACATGTTATTTCACTGCTCCCTTGGGGCACATTCAATCGATCCCACATGAGATAGTAATCCAACAGAGAATGAGAAAAATCATGTGGCTGATTCCATGTCCCCATCTCTGTTATAATGTCTCCTCACTGACTGTGACAGACGCTTTCTTCACTGCTCTTTCCATTTTCTGACACATAACCACACGTTTTGTTCATCAGACCTTTAACACAAGACAAATAGTAAAATGTTGCATTTGTTCAAGTGTTTACCTAATTGGTGTGTTTTAGGTACTGGGGCAATACAACAACTTAGAGGGTTCTTTCCTTTCTGAGAACTTTTTTCAACATAAAATCATTATAATTATGTCCATATAGCCCTATAAACCAGACTTAAAGCATTTCAAGGAAGATAGGTTCAATAGAGCTTGCCAGCTAGTAGTCCTAAAACCCAGAAATGAGTTACCTCTGGTTCATTCAGCCATTCATATGGGGAAAATGAATGGGGACAGAATAGGGTTTTGCGATAAACACCGAAAATATGGTCTGAGATTATGTCTTAGGAGATCTTACACATTTTGTTCTATGAGATAATATCAGTCAGTTTACATGACCATTATGAATTATGAATGAAGCCTTTATGTACTTTATGTGCCTTTTCTGATTACATAAATGCTTCAATATTCACAGAAAGTGATGTTAGCTGATGAAGATGATCTCAAAAAAAAAAACGTCTAATATCTCCAAAGCCTCTGTTTACCACAGACCTTATGTTCAGTGTTTATCCAAAAACCCTACAAAAACTCCATTCATTTTATGATAGGCTTTGTCCAAAGAACCATAGCGGAGTTAGTGCCTTCAAAAAGACGCCATTAGTCTAGCTAGCCTGTAGCCTCAAATGGAGGACGGAGCTGCCGGGAGCTGGCACTGTCGTAGTCCATGTGGGATCAAACGATATTAGGAGGGCTAGCTCGAAACTGCTGAAAATGCATTTTAAAGAGCTGATTCTAGCTCTGAAAGATTCCAAAAATATTAAAATGATTTCAGGTCCGGTACTATGGGTCTGAAAGATTCAGCAGGCTAATGGCATTACACATCTGGCTAAAATACTATTGTAGCTCTGTTGGAATAACTTTTATAGATTACTTTGATACCTTCTGGAAACAGATGCTCTATAGGAATGGCCGACTCCATCCAAATCACCTTGGCCCCTTGGAACTGTCCATGCATTTCAAGGCTGCGATGAGACTTATCAATGACCCAAGCCCAGCTCAGATAATTCCTATCATTGTGTTGCTGAGTTGTCGTAATACTGCAGCAAATGTACATTATCTCAGGGGCATTGGCAGTCACAATGTAAGTAACCTAATTTATGTCCCTCTAACTCCCCTGAATACCTCTGCTGATCCTAAAGCTGTTTTATGCAGTAATCATGTGCCTATGAACCAGAAATATACTGTTAGCACTGAGGCGGTGTGCTCTAGAAGGAAGTCCACTGAGTGCAGGTCACTTGCTACAGTAGTAACAGAAGACATTCATATTCTGACAATCTAAAACTCACTTAGATAATACCTTTGATGATACAGTTGTAGCAATACATGGTTCAAACATCTATGGAACAGACAAAATTGCTAAAGTGCTAACAGTCAATATCTGGATAATATGTGAAATGCTTGATAATGTATGGGATATCAATAGAGAGGTATATTTTCTGGGTGAACTAAATATTGACTGGCTTTCATCAAGCTGCCCACTCAAGAAAAAGCGTTAAACTGTAACCATTGCCTGCAACCTGGTAAAGGTTATCAGTCAAACTACCAGGGTATTTACACTCAACAAAAATATAAATGCAACATGTAAAGTGTTGGTCCCATGTTTCATGAACTGAAATAAAAGATCCCAGACATTTTCCATATGCACAAAAAGCTTATTTCTCTCACCTTTTGTACACACATTTGTTTACATCCCTGTTAGTAAGCATTTCTCCTTTGCCAAGATAATCTATCCATTGGACAGGCGTGGCAAATCAAGAAGCAGATTAAACAGCATGATCATTACACAGGTGCATCGTGTGCTGGGGATAATAAAATGCCAACCTAAAATGTGCAGTTCTGTCACACAATGCCACAGAAGTCTCAAGAGGGAGCGTGCAATTGCAATGCTGACTGCAGGACAACGAACACAGTTGCATTTTTTGATGCAAATTTGAATGCACAGAGATACCATGACGAGATCCTTGCCCATTGTCATGCGATTCATCTGCCGCAATCACCTCATGTGTCAGCATGATAATGCACAGCCCCATGTCGCAAGGATCTGTACACAAGTCCTGAAAGCTGAAAATGTCCCAGTTCTTCCATGGCCTGCATACTCACCAGACATGTCACCCATTGCGCAGGTTTGAGATGCTCTGGATCGACATGTACAAAAGCGTGTTCCAGTTCCCACCAATTTCCAGCAACTTCGCACAGCCATTGAATAGGAGTGGGACAATATTCCACAGGCCACAATCAACAGCCATATCAAATCTATGCGAACGAGATGTGATGCGCTGCATGAGGCAAATAGTGGTCACAACAGATACTGAATGGTTTTCTGATCAACATACCCGCTTTTTTAATATATACAGTATGCATCTGTGACCAACAGATCCATAAAAAAAAATATTTGATCCCTTTTATAATAAGACTATAACGTAACAAAATGTCTGAAAACTTTCAGAATGCACTGTAGTGTATAAGAGGTCATACACTAAGTTTCTTAGTGATTCCTATGTTGATGATGTACAGAATATTTGCTGGTCTGTGGTGTGTAATGAGGAGGAACCAGATGCTGCACTTGATACATTTATGAAATTGTTTTTCTAGTTACTATTAAGTATGCACCAGTGGAGGCTGGTGACTTGAAAAATTGAGGAGCTTGGGAGACCCACGGTATAGGCATGTAACGCACAGAGAAGACAAAGTGTGTTAAGAAAATCGTCAAAGACAAATTATTTGTACCTAAAGCATTTAATAAAGACATTTATATTACAATATTATGGGGAATGGGAATGAGAGGGTTACTTACACCATGTGGGAAAGGGATCACTGCAGTGATTGAATGAGGGTATGAGGCATGAGTTGAGGTGTTCAGAGGCTTGACCAGTGCAAGACAGGATTTGACTGGAAAGACAAAAAACAATAACACAACACACTACACAGTTAAACAAAAGAGCTAAGAATGAGTTAGTCCAAGCAAGGGGTAAAATCATTGATGTGTAATAATGTGATTGTGTATGTGATTGACTCTACATACAGGAACGAGGGGAAATGTATAGGGGTACTCACAGTGCTTGGTGGGGAAACATTCAATGTGCCAGTGGATGAGTGGGCACATGAGACGTGGCTTCAGTTCATGTCAGGAGAAAGTTGACAAAGTTAGTGGATAATCCACATACCTGATGATAACTGACAACTGCAAGCAGTCAGGTGCCATCATAGGTCCCAGAGAGGTGGAATATCTTTACCCCCTGGGGCCTGGAGATTTTCATTATATGTTAACCTAACTTGGAAAACTCTGGACCCTATAAGGTATGACAGTGATTAATCAGTTGTAAAAAGGTCTTATATGAGCTATGATGGGACCTGTTTTTACTAATCAGGTCACATAAAAATGTTTAACTCCTGTAAAAAAAACTCCTGGCCCTGAGGGGGATGAAAACCCTGTCAAACTGCAGCTACCTTGTATTTGTTCATATGTATTATTTCTTACATTGTTAGCCCAGAAAATCTCAAGTTTTATTGCATACAGCCGGGAAGGACTATTGGATATAAAAGTGACGTCAATTTACCAACATTACGACCAGGAATACGACTTTCCCGAAGCGAATCCTTGTTCGGACCTCCAACCTGGACATGGGATATTAACCCAGAGGCCGACACAAAACAACGCGGTTGCCGCAGGAGAGGCAGACAGAGCAGCCTACTGGTCAGACTTAGAAGGCGAGCACACCATCCACTGCTTCCAAGCATAATACTCGCCAATGTCCAATCTCTAGGCAACAAGGTGGATGAAATTAGGGCACAAGTTGCTTTCCAGAGAAACATCAGAGATTGTAATATTCTCTGTTTCACGGAAAGATGGCTCACTCGGGATATGTTGGCAGTCGGTACAGACACCCGGTTTCTTCAAGCATCACACCAACAGAAAGAAACATCTCTCAGGTAAGAAGAAGTGTGGGGATTAACGTTAGGATTATTCGTTTGGATTAACGACTCATGGTGTAATCATAACAACATACAGGAACTCAAGTGCTTTTGTTCACCTGACCTAGAATTCCTTACAATCAAATGCAGACCGCATTATCTACCAAGAGATTTATCTTCGATTACAGTTACAGCCGTGTATATCCCCCCCCCAAGCAGACACCTTGACGGCCCTGAAAGAGCTTCACTGGACTCTATTTAAACTGGTAACCAAATATCCTGAGGCTGCTTTTATTGTACCTGGGGATTTTAACAAAGCTAATCTGAGAACAAGGCTTCCTAAATTCTATCAGCATGTCAAATGCGCGACACGAGCTGGTAGCATTCTGGCCCATTGCTACTCTAACTTCTGCAATGCATACAAAGCCCTCCCCTGCCCTCCCTTCGGCAAATCTGACCATGACTCCATTCTGTTGCTCCCAGCCTATAGACAGAAACTAAAACAGGAAACACCCATGCTCAGGTCTATCCAACGCTGGTCTGACCAATCGGATTCCACGCTTCAAGACTGCTTCGATCACGTGAACTGGGATATGTTCCGGGTAGCCTCAGACAACAACATTGACGTATAGGCTGACTCGGTGAGCGAGTTGATTAGCAAGTGCATCGGTGATGTTGTACTCACAGTGACTATTAAAACCTTCCCTAACCAGAAACCGTGGATTGATGGCAGCATTCGCGCAAAACTAAAAGCGCGAACCACTGCTTTTAATCATGGCAAGGCAACTAGAAACATGACCAAATACAAACAGTGTAAATATTTCCTCCACAAAGCAATCAAACAAGCAAAGCATCAGTATAGAGACAAAGTTGAGTCGCAATTCAACGGCTCAAACATAAGACGTATGTGGCAGGGTCTACAGTCAATCACTGATTACAAAAAGAAAACCAGCCCAGTCACAGACATCGACGTATTGCTCCCAGACAAATTAAACAACTTCTTTGCACGCTTTGAGGACAATACAGTGCCACTGACATGGCCTGCTACCAGAGCCTGTGGGCTCTGCTTCACCGTGGCCAGAGTGAGTAAAACATTTAAACGTGTTAACCCTCACAAGGCTGCCGGCCCAGAGCATGCGCAGACCAGCTGGCTGGTGTGTTTAAAGACATATTCAATCAATCCCTATCCCAGTCTGCTGTGCCCACATGCTTCAAGATGGCCACCATTGTTCCTGTTCCCAAGAAAGCTAAGGTAACTGATCTAAATGACTATCACCACGTAGCACTCACTTCTGTCATCATGAAGTGCTTTGAGAGACTAGTCAAGGATCATATCACCTCCACCCGGCCTGATACCCTAGACCCACTCCAATTTGCAGACCGCCCTAATAGGCCCACAGACGACGCAATCGCCATCACACTGCACACTGACCTATCCCATCTGGACAAGAGGAATACCTATGTAAGAACGCTGTTCATCGACTACAGCTCAGCATTTAAAACCATAGTACTCTCCAAACTCGTCATTAAGCTCGAGACTCTGGGTCTCGACCCTGCCCTGTGCAACTGGGTCCTGGACTTTCTGATGGGCCGCCCCCAGGTGGTGAGGGTAGAAAACAACATCTCCACCCCGCTGATCCTCAACACTGTGGCCCCACCTACAGCACCCGATGTCACAGGAAGGCCAAAAAGATCACCAAGGACAATAACCACCCGAGCCACTGCCTGTTCACCCCGCTATTATCCAGAAGGTGAGGTCAGTACAGGTGCATCAAAGCTGGGACCGAGAGACTGAAAAACATCTTCTATCTCAAGGCCATCAGACTGTTAAACAGCCATCACTAAATAGAGTGGCTGCTGCCTGTTATGGCTAGGGGGCAGTATTTTCACGGCCGGATAAAAAACGTACCCGATTTAATCTGATTATTACTCCTGCCCAGAAACTAGAATATGCATATAATTATTAGCTTTGGAAAGAAAACACTACAAAGTTTCTAAAACTGTTTGAATGGTGTCTGTGAGTATAACAGAACTCATTTGGCAGGCCAAAACCTGAGAAGATTCTGTACAGGAAGTACCCTTTCTGACCATTTCTTGGCCTTCTTGATTATCTCTATCCAAAACGGGGGATCTCTGCTGTTACGTGACGCTTCCTACGGCACCCATGGGCTCTCAGAAGGCGGCAAAAAGCTGAATCGTGGCTTTGCAGGCTCTGGTTGAAAAACAGTAGCGCGTTTGGATAGTGGCCGGTCACAGTACTATGAGACTCAGGCTCGTGCATGAGGGGATCCCATGCTTTTATTTTCTCTCTCTTTGTATGTAAACACGCTTTCCCGGTCGGAATATTATCGCTTTTTTACGAGAAAAATTGCATAAAAATTGATTTTAAACAGCGGTTGACATGCTTCGAAGTACGGTAATGGAATATTTAGAATTTTTTTGTCACGAAATGCGTCGTGCTCGTGACCCTTATTTACACTTCGGATAGTGTCTTGAACGCACGAACAAAATGCCACTATTTGGATATAACAATGGATTATTTTGAACCAAACCAACATTTGTTATTGAAGTAGCAGTCCTGGGAGTGCATTCTAACGAAGAACACCAAAGGTAATCAAACTTTTCTAATAGTAAATCGGAGTTTGGTCAGGGCTAAACTTGGTGGGTGTCAAAATAGCTAGCCGTGATGGCTGGGCTATCTACTCAGAATATTGCAAAATGTGCTTTCACCGAAAAGCAATTTTAAAATCGGACATAGCGAGTGCATAGAGGAGTTCTGTATCTATAATTCTTAAAATAATTGTTATGTTTTTTGTGAACGTTTATCGTGAGTAAATTAGTAAATTCACCGGAAGTTTGCGGGGGGTATGCTAGTTCTGAACATCACATGCTAATGTAAAAAGCTGGTTTTTGATATAAATATGAACTTGATTGAACAAAACATGCATGTATTGTATGACATAATGTCCTAGGCGTGTCATCTGATGAAGATCATCAAAGGTTAGTTCTGCATTTAGCTGTGGTTTTGTTTTTTGTGACATTATATGCTAGCTTGAAAAATGGGTATCTGATTATTTCTGGCTGGGTACTCTGCTGACATAATCTAATGTTTTGCTTTAGCTGTAAAGCCTTTTTGAAATCGGACAGTGTGGTTAGATAAAGGAGAGTCTTGTCTTTAAAATGCTGTAAAATAGTCATATGTTTGAAAAATTGAAGTTTTTGTATTTTTGAG
This sequence comes from Salmo salar, assembly GCF_965601325.2. NCBI lineage: Eukaryota > Metazoa > Chordata > Actinopteri > Salmoniformes > Salmonidae > Salmo > Salmo salar. The sequence continues at coordinate 19,768,815 of NC_138313.1, forward strand.
GAATTTGTAATTTGCGCCACGCCTATCATTGGATATTGGAGCAGGTGTTCCGCTAGCGGAACGTCTAGATGTAAGAGGTTAAGACATGTTATAAATGGATTTAATAAAAGTATCACTAGTCACTTTAAGTAACGCTACTTTAATAATATCTACATATCCTACATGACTCATCTCATGTGTACATGCTGTATTCTATACGATCTACTGCATCTTGCCTATGCCGCACGGCCATCTCTCATCCATATATTTAAATGTACACATTCTTATTCATCCTTTTACATTTGTGTGTATGAGGTAGTCGTTGTGAATTTGTTAGATTACTTGTTAGATATTACTGCACTGTCGGAACTTGAAGCACAAGCATTTCGCTACACTCGCATTAACATCTGCTAACCACGTGTATGTGGCCAATAAAATTGGATTTGATCTGTAGGCCTTACAAAACATTTACTCACATCTGTCATCACTATTATGTTGATTCATTAATTCCAGTTAATCATTATGGATTAAGAACGTATAGGCAGCCTAGCCAGCCTATTTTTGAATATAAACTAAATTTGATCACATTCACATTTTCTCCTGACACACAAATGGACTATAAATACATAACGTTACCAATTAGTTTACCCTGACCAGATGGACAGGGCGCATAGGCTGTATGCAGCTGCTGTTATTAGTAGCCTACAGTAGATCAGACTGAAACATTTTCTAGTTTTTCATCCAATACAGCATGTCAGATTTCTAATGTTTAGGTGAAGGCTAGGCTGCTGCAACATTTATATCATGAGTTTTTGCTTGTGTCTGTCTGGAGTGAATGTGTGTTATAATCTTTGCTAAATAAATACCGGAGGAAAGTGGAAAGCCTGCTTGAGCGCACATGAAAAAATGCACTGCGTCAAACTCTCTCTTTAATCTTTTAATGGATGATGCGATGGAAGCTATCAAATCATTTGCAATTGTTTTTCGACATCCCAGAAAAGACAGTTGAAAGTTCGATATCTTCAGCAAGTAAAGCATCGTAACGTGCAATTACCTCTGCAAGCTCCGTGTAGTTGCCCTTATCGGCGGAACTTTCCATCTCGTTGTGTCCTCTAAAAGCAAATTCTTGCATGCCCAAAAACGCAGGCCAGGCCAGCAACGGCTTGATGAAAGGCTCCCTGTTAATCACATATACTTTTGATACCAGATGTTATTGAATGTGCTCACCTTTTCATCCTTCTTCATGAAACTGATCTCATGCAGAGATCGACCCATGCTTTCAATTCACACCTTTTCCGTGTACCACAGAGAATGAAAGGGGTTCTTGAACAAAAGTCCAAATACATTTTCAGCAGCGTTGGCCATTCTACCTTTCTGACACAGAAAACAGCACACTCACAATGGTAACTAGCTAGCTACTGAAGTTAGCAAGGCACAATTAAATACATTTCACTAACTGGACACAAAAACAAAGTTCTAAAACCAAAAAAATTCCCTGTGTTAGGTCAGCTAGGATAACCACTTTATTTTAAGAATGTGAAATGTCAGAATAATAGTAGAGAGAATGATTTATTTCAGCTTTTATTTCTTTCATCACATTCCCAGTGGGTCAGAAGTTTACATACACTCAATTAGTATTTGGTAGCATTGCCTTTAAATTATTTAACTTGGGTGAAACATTTCGGGTAGCCTTCCACAAGCTTCCCACAATAAGTTGGGTGAATTTTGGCCCATTCCTCCTGACAGAGCTGGTGTAACTGAGTCAGGTTTTTTAGGCCTCCTTGCTCGCACATGCTTTTTCAGTTGTGCCCACCAATTTTCTGCAGTGCCTTCCTTGCTGAGCGGCATTTCAGGTTATTTCAATATAGTACTTGTTTTACTGTGGATATAGATACTTTTGTACCTGTTTCCTCCAGCATCTTCACAAGGTCCTTTGCTGTTGTTCTGGGATTGATTTGCACTTTTCTCACCAAAGTACTGTCAAGGTGTGTGCGTACTGGTAGCGAAGTCAGGTGCAGGAGAGCAGAGATTTGTGAACAGGCGCACACTTTATTGAGGCAAAAGTGCAAAACGTGCAAAACAGTCACAAGAATGATGTTTAACAATAAACATCTTCATGAAAATAACACGGAAAAAACAAGCCAGACTGGCACGTCAACAAATACACACGTAACACAAACACTCTTACACAAAGACATGATGGGGATCAGAGGAATAAATACATGTAGATTGATTGGGGAATGAAAACCAGGTGTGCAGGGAACAAGACAAAACAAATGGATACATGAAAAATGGAGCGGCGATGGCTAGAAAGCCGGTGCCGCCGAACGCCGCCCGAACAAGGAAAGGAGCCGACTTCGGTAGAAGTCGTGACAAGTATGTTCATCTCTAGGAGACAGAACGCGTCTCTTTCCTGAGCGGTATGAGGCTGCGTGGTCCCATGGTGTTTATACTTGCATACTATTGTTTGTACAGATGAACATGGTACCTTCAGGCATTTGGAAATTGCTCCCAAGGATGAACCATTCTTGTGTAGGTCAACAATGTATTTTCTGTGTTCTTGGCTGATTTCTTTAGATTTTCCCATGATATCAAGCAAAGAGGCCGTGAGTTTGAAGGTAGGCCTTGAAATACATCCACAGATACACCTCCAATTGACTAAAATAATGTCAATTAGCCAATCAGGTAGCCTAGTGGTTAGAGTGTTGGACTTGTAACCGAAAGGTTGCAAGATCGAATCCCCGAGGTGAAAATATGTTGCTCTGCCCCTGAACATGGCAGGTAAACTTTTTTAATGTTTCCCTATTTTTATTTTTATGAAATTTCACTGAGGAGGATGGTCCTCCCCTTCCTGCTCTGATGGATCTCCACTGGTATGCACCAATTAAGAAAATTATTGTAAAAATTGTTAAATCCCCGTGGATTGATGGGGAATTGAAAAATGGTATGTTTGGGACAGATGAGGCAAAAGGAATAGCAAATAAGTCTGTCTGCACAACTGATTGTCAAAGTACTGAAAATTGAGAAATCATGTGACTAAACTGAAAAAAAACCAAGAAGAAACCATAGTATGAAACAAAGATAAATGCCATGAGAATTTATAGTAAAAAGCTTTGGAGCTTCTTAAATACATTTTTGGGCAAAGAGCCAAACTCAGCTCTTTCATTCATTGACTAAGATGGCTCATTTATCACACAATGCACGGATATTGCCAACTACTTTAATCATTTTTTAATTGGCAAGGTTAGCAAACTCAGGCATAATATGCCAATAACAAATGCCGACCATACACATCCATGTGTAATTTACCAAATTATGAAGACACACATTGTAATTTTGAATTCCGTAAAGTGAGTGTGGAAGAGGTGAAAAATGTATTGTTGTCTATCAACAATGACAAGCCACCTTGGTCTGACAACTTGGATGGAAAATGACTGAGGATAATAGAGGATTATATTGCCACTTCTATTTGCCATATCTTCAATCTAAGCCTACGAGAAAGTGTGTGCCCTCATGCCTGGAGGAAATCAAAATTCATTCTGCTACCCAAGAATAGTGAGCCCGCTTTACTGGCTCAAATTATTGACCAATCAGCCTGTTACCAACCCTTAGTAAACTTTTGAAAAAATAGGGTTTGACCAGATATTTTACAGTAAACAAATTGACAACAGACTTTCAGCATGCTTATAGGGAAGGGCATTGAACATGAACAGCACTTACACAAATGACTGAAGATTGGCTGAGAGAAATTGATAATAAAAAGATTGTAGGAGCTGTTTTGTTAGACTTCAGTGTGGCTTTTTACATTATTGATCATAGTCTGCTGCTGGAAAAATGTGATATGTGTTATGGCTTTACACCCACTACTTATGTTGTGGATAAAGAGTTACCTGTAACAGAACACAGAGGGTATTCTTTAATGGAAGCCTCACCAACATAATCCAGGTAGAATTAGGCAGTCTAGGCCCCTTACTTTTTTTCAATCTTTACTAATGACATGCCACTGGCTTTGAGTCTCTGTATACGTCAGCTACTACATCGAGTGAAATCACTGCAACACTTAACAAAGAGCTGCAGTCTATTTCAGAATGGGTGGCAAGAAATAAGTTAGTCCTAAATATTTCAAAAACTGTAAGCATTGTATTTGTAATAATAATGTGGAAATTGAGCAAGTTGAGGTGACTAAACTGCTTGCAGTAACCCTGGATTGCAAACTGTCATGTTCAAAAACATGTTGATGCAACAGTAGCTCTGCCTTCTAAAAAACACTATCAACAAGGCATGTCCTACAGGCCCTAGTTTTTTTGCACCTGTACTACTGTCCGGTCGTGTGAGGGACTTACAATTGGCTCAGAACAGGGCAGCACGGCCGGACAGTAGTACATGGAGAGCTTCATAGTACATGGAGCTCTCCATGTAAATGTACATGGAGAGCTAACATAATAATATGCATGTCAATCTCTCATGGCTCAAAGGAGAGGAGAGATTGACTTCATTACTACTTGTTTTTGTAAGAAGTATTGACATGCTGAATGCACAGAGTTGTCTGTTTAAACTACTAGCACACAGCTCTGATACCCATGCATACCCCACAAGACATGCCACCAGAGGTCACTTCACAATCCCCAAGTCCAGAGCAGCCCAGTACTAATAGAGCCATGGCTACATGGAACTCTATTCCATATCAGGTAACTAAAGCAAGCAGTAGATTTCAATTAGAAAAAAAAACAGATAAAAATACACCTTAAGGAACAGCTGGGACTGTGAAGAGACACACACACACAGGCACAGACACACTCATACACATACACATGACAACACATGCACTCTACACACATGTACACATGGAATTTGTATTGTAGATATTTGGTAGTAAAGTAGTTGCCTGGCGGCACACACTTAATGTGTTTTGAAAATTGTATATAAACTGCCTTGATGTTGCAGGACCCCAGGAAGAGTAGCTGCTGCCTTGGCAGCAGCTAATGGGGATCCTTAATAAATACAAATACAAGTCAGAGCTGTCAGAGCAGGATGTGACAGGCACCAACTAACTAAACGCTGCTGTAGGGAGTCCTAGGGCTGTCAGTGGGCATAGCGGACCTCACAGACTGCAGCTGGATGACAGCTTAGCTAGCCTAGCAGGACTGCTCTTTCCCCTGCCAAATAATGTCCCCCAGCCAAAAATTGCCCCCCCTGCATCACAATGGGATTCAATACATTTTTTGCGTCCATTGCTATATCAATGGTGTGCTGATCTAATGATTAGAATTTTCGAGATCATTACAGCCTAAATTACATTCTTTTCATCATCGCTATGCAAGCATGGCTGATTTCCACGACAATTTTCAAGTTTTGTTTAGCTAATAAAATGAATAAAAACATGAGCTGGCGCACAACCAGAGAAAATAACTTTATGTAGAGGTGCTGACTAACGGCGAATAAACTATAAACTATAAAAATAAAGAGAGTCACACACTCTAAATATAAATCACCAATGTTTCGGCATAACTGTTCCTTCTTCAGGGTAATGTCATGAATGCTTGAACCAGGTTATGTAGACAAACAGTGCGATTAGTGCAACTAATGACAATATTGAGGGGTGTGTCATAATTATTTAGTTAATTAGAATGAATTGAGTGAAACCAGTAAAAAACAGTAGTTTATGACATATTGAATATATTAGGTTATTATTATCATATGGAAACATATTTGAATATTGTACACAATATTAGCATCAACATACATTATTGTTTAATTCAATTTCACATATTTAATTGTTTTCTATTTCATTATATTTTTTTGTTACATGTAATCTTTTGGTTCAACCATAATGCATAATGAGCATCATCAAGAGGGGGAACATATTGGGTGTATGCTGATAATCTGTAGAAAGAATATATCAATTTATAAGACTTGTTCATAAAAGAGACAATTGTTCATACGGAGGGCCTGAGATCAAAGTCAATATCCAGTAAGCCTCCCTTTGTAGTGGTAGGATCTCGATGTTACCTCCTCTCCTTGGGAGACCAACATGCTCAATGACTGTGTATTTGAGGGAGGCGATAGGATGGTTAGCTTCAACAAAGTGAGCTGCTACTGAAGAGTCAATGTTCTTATACCTGATTGAGCTGCTGTGTTCGGCTATGCTTTGTTTTAATTGTTTTTTTGTTTGTTCTACTTAGGCTTTCCCACATGAACAGGTGATAAAATAGATTACTCCCTTGGTCATGCATGAGATGATAACCCTAACAGTGATTTTTTTTACCTGTATGTGGGTGTCTGAAGAAGGATATTTTTATAGTGCTATTGCATTGCATGAGCCACATTTATAGTCCTCATTTGGAATGGGTATCAAGAGTGTCTGAGTAGGCTCAGGGGGCAGGTCAGGTCAGATCTCACCAAGCTCTCTCCAATATTGCGACTACGCTTATAGACCACCAGTGGGGATTCCTGAAGAGGTGTGTGATGTTTATGTCTGATTGCAGAATATGCCAGTGCTTTTTCAGGATTGCTTTCATGTTCTCCGAACACTTGGTGTACTTGGTGCAAAACAGTTGCGTTGTTTTTCTTCTTTTGTTCAGTTTTTAGCAATCCCTCTCTTGGTTTTTGAGATATTTTCATCATTGCATCATCAAGAGTTTTTTCCTTGCAGCCTCAAATGTTTTATTTATCTGTATTTTTTTTAAGCTTTGCTGTCAACATCTGTCTGGTGGTCACAGATTAGTTTAACACTGCATAACTGGTTATATGGTAGACCATTCTTGAGTGGAAGGGGATACATGCTATCCGCACATAGCAGGGTATTGCGGTCAGTGGGCTTTGTGTATAAGTCTGTGTGTAATGCATCATTCTCTTTGATGATCCATACACCCAGATAGTTTATTTTTCTCTCATCAGTCTGCATGGTGAATATAAGGTATTCAAAGGATTCATTTAGTAGAGTTTGGAATTCCTCTTCCATTGGAGGATTTTAGAAAGTAGGGGGTGTGTCTGTTTGTAAAGGAGTGCTTCCTCAAATTGTCCCACATACAGGTTTGCATAGTTGGGGGCAAAGGGGGAGCCCATGGCTACATCCTGAATTTGAAGGAAAAAGTCTGACTCAAAGATTAAGTAATTATTGGATAATACCAGTTCAGTAAGCTGTAAGATGAAAACAACTCATTTTGGGTACCTTGTTAACATTACAACATGAAATCCATGTCTAAGTGGCGGCAGGTAGCCTAGTGGGTAGAGCGTTGGGCCAGTAACCGAAAGGTTGCTGAATCGAATCCTCGAGTTGACAAGGTAAAAATATGTAGTTCTGCCCTTGAACTAGGCAGTTAACCCACAGATCCTCAGTAGGCCATCATTGTACATAAGAATTTGTTCTTAACTGGCTTGCCTAGTTAAATAAATAAAAAGTTGCTATGTTTCAGAAATAGCAAAGAAAACATGTAATCTGCTTGACACATTAAAGTTACTTACCTTACACATCACAAAGTCATCTAATTACCATGCAAATCTGTTTGAGTCATACATTGGCTTGTCTGGCTGGCATGTTTTTACTTTAACCTGCCCTTCCCTTATCTACACTGAAATAATATAATTTCAGTCGTCCTCTATTATGATTTTTTTTTAAATTTTTGCATAGCTCATTAGTACATCCTTATGGTTGAATATACAGTGCTCCAAAAAATAAAGGGAACACTAAAATAACACATCCTAGATCTGAATGAATGAAATAATCTTATGAAATACTTTTTTCTTTACATAGTTGAATGTGCTGACAACAAAATCACACAAAAAAAATCAATGGAAATCAAATTTATCAACACATGGAGGTCTGGATTTGGAGTCACACTCAAAATTAAAGTGCAAAACCACACTACAGGCTGATCCAACTTTGATGTAATGTCCTTAAAACAAGTCAAAATGAGGCTCAGTAGTGTGTGCGGCCTCCACGTGCCTGTATGACCTCCCTACAACGCCTGGGCATGCTCCTGATGAGGTGGCGGATGGTTGCCTGAGGGATCTCCTCCCAGACCTGGACTAAAGCATCCGCCAACTCCTGGACAGTCTGTGGTGCAACGTGGCGTTGGTGGATGGAGCGAGACATGATGTCCCAGATGTGCTCAATTGGATTCAGGTCTGGGGAACGGGCGGGCCAGTCCATAGCATCAATGCCTTCCTCTTGCAGGAACTGCTGACACACTCCAGCCACATGAGGTCTAGCATTGTCTTGCATTAGGAGGAACACAGGGCCAACCGCACCAGCATATGGTCTCACAAGGGGTCTGAGGATCTCATCTCGGTACCTAATGGCAGTCAGGCTACCTCTGGCGAGCACATGGAGGGCTGTGCGGCCCCCCAAAGAAATGCCACCCCACACCATGACTGACCCACCGCCAAACCAGTCATGCTGGAGGATGTTGCAGGCAGCAGAACATTCTCCACGGCGTCTCCAGACTCTGTCACGTCTGTCACATGTGCTCAGTGTGAACCTGCTTTCATCTGTGAAGAGCACAGGGCGCCAGTGGCGAATTTGCCAATCTTGGTGTTCTCTGGCAAATGCCAAACCTCCTGCACGGTGTTGGGCTGTAAGCACAACCCCCACCTGTGGACGTCGGGCCCTCATACCACCCTCATGGAGTCTGATTCTGACCGTTTGAGCAGACACATGCACATTTGTGGCCTGCTGGAGGTCATTTTGCAGGGCTCTGGCAGTGCTCCTCCTGTTCCTCCTTGCACGAAGGCGGAGGTAGCGGTCCTGCTGCTGGGTTGTTGCCCTCCTACGGCCTCCTCCACGTCTCCTGATGTACTGGCCTGTCTCCTGGTAGCGCCTCCATGCTCTGGACACTACGCTGACAGACACAGCAAACCTTCTTGCCACAGCTCGCTTTGATGTGCCATCCTGGATGAGCTGCACTACCTGAGCCACTTGTGTGGGTTGTAGACTCCGTCTCATGCTACCACTAGAGTGAAAGCACCGCCAGCATTCAAAAGTGACCAAAACATCAGCCAGGAAGCATAGGAACTGAGAAGTGGTCTGTGGTCACCACCTGCAGAACCACTCCTTTATTGGGGGTGTCTTGCTAATTGCCTATAATTTCCACCTGTTGTCTATTCCATTTGCACAACAGCATGTGAAGTTTACTGTCAATCAGTGTTGCTTCCTAAGTGGACAGTTTGATTTCACAGAAGGGTGATTGACTTGGAGTTACATTGTGTTGTTTTATGTTCTCTTTATTTTTTTTGAGCAGTATATATGTATCTATTTTAGATCCTAGGATACAACAATGAATAATATGGAACAAATAAATACCATAAAAGGATACCTTACAACTTACAATAAAGAATAGCTTGGGAAACAGCTGTGAAAACCAACAAGGCAATATTTTTTTTTTGGTACAGTTGTGTCATTAATTTATTTTCGCAGATTTTTTGTACACTCACAAGGCAATCATAGACTCAAGTACTGAACTCTGGTGTGTGGAATATAGAGGAGGTGGTTGATGTGTGGGTGGGAGGTTCTGCCTGTCACTTGTTCTCAACAGGAAGCCAGTCTCAGAAAGGGGACTTGAAGAGGGAGACTGCAATGTCCAGGCACAGCTACTCCCTTTGTTCTGAGTGTTTGCAGTGCTGGGCTTTGTCTTTTGGGCTTCACCGAAGTGTAGGACGTCAGGGCTTTCAGTGGTCGACCGTCCAACTGCTCCAACTGGAGAATATTGTTGGCTTCCACCAAGGTAACCCAAGGAAGACTGAGAAAAATACCAGTGTTATGGAAACTAAAACTAGCTTCAGGTTATTTTCTTGTGAAAATGCAAATAGTTATTATCTGAGATATTTTATATTCACCTTAACCTCTATGGGACCGGCGGGACGAATTCGTCCCACCTACGTAACAGCCACTGCCAGCCTGTGGCGCGATTTTCAAAATCTTCAAAATCCTATTACTTCAATTTCTCAAACATATGACTATTTTACAGCCATTTAAAGATAAGACTCTCGTTAATCTAACCACACTGTCCGATTTCAAAAAGGCTTTACAACGAAAGCAAAACATTAGATTATGTCAGCAGAGTACCAAGCCAGAAATAATCAGACACCCATTTTTCAAGCCAGCATATAATGTCACCAAAACCCAGAAGACAGCTAAATGCAGCACTCACCTTTGATGATCTTCATCAGATGACAACCCTAGGACATTATGTTATACAATACATGCATGTTTTGTTCAATCAAGTTCATATTTATATCAAAAACCAGCTTTTTACATTAGCATGTGACGTTCAGAACTAGCAAACTTACGGGGAATTCTTACGGGGAATTCGCTAACATTTTACTAAATTACTAAATTACTCACGATAAACGTTCACAAAAAGCATAACAATTATTTTAAGAATTATAGATACAGACCTCCTCTATGCACTCGATATGTCCGATTTTAAAATAGCTTTTTGGTGAAAGCACATTTTGCAATATTCTAAGTACATAGCCCAGGCATCACGGGCTCGCTATTTAGACACCCGGCAAGTTTAGCACTCACCATAATCATATTTACTATTATAAAAATGTCATTACCTTTTGTTGTCTTCGTCAGAATGCACACCCAGGACGTCTACTTCAATAACAAATGTTGGTTTGGTCCAAAATAATCCATCGTTATATCCGAATAGCGGCGTTTTGTTCGTGCGTTCCAGACACTATCCGAAATAGTAAAGAAGTGTCGCGCGCTTGGCGCAATTCCTGACAATAAAATTCAAAGTATTCCATTGCCGTACGTCGAAGCATGTCAACCGCTGTTTAAAATCAATTTTTACGTCATTTTTCTCGTAGAAAAGCGATAATATTCCGACAGGGAATCTCCTTTTCGGCAAACAGAGGAAAAAATCCCAAAGGCGGGGGCGGTCGGGGTCACGCGCATAAGCTAGTGTCTCTTGATGGGCCACTTGAGAAAGGCGATAATGTGTTTCAGCCTGGGGCTGGAATGACGACATTCTCTTTTTTCCCGGGCTATGAGAGCCTATGGAAGACGTGGGAAGTGTCACGTTAGAGCAGAGATCCTTAGTAAATGATAGAGATGGCAAAGAAGTTCCAGAAATGGTCAGACAGGCCACTTCCTGTAAAGGAATCTCTCAGGTTTTGACCTGCCATTTGAGTTCTGTTATACTCACAGACACCATTCAAACAGTTTTAGAAAATTTAGGGTGTTTTCTATCCATATGTAATAAGTATATGCATATTCTAGTTACTGAGTAGGAGTGGTAACCAGATTAAATCGGGTATGTTTTTTATCCAGCCGTGTCAATGCTGCCCCCTAGCCCTAACAGGTTAACAGATCGTGACCGCAGCTAGGAGCAAAAGAGCAGCGAGGTTTCCCAGCTCTCATCTTCCTTTTGTCCTTCTTCCAAACCAAGTAATTCACCCGGATGTCGTAGCACTTGGTCCCCTTCTTGATTCTGCTCCGGTAGCTCTCCTTCAGTTTCTCCTGCGCCTTGTCGATGTTCAGTCTCACCTTGATTGATAACAGGAACAAATGCAATTGAATTTCATATTACAAATACATTTCTTACATATCTCTTGGAGGGCAGAACATAAATTAAAAGCAGACAATCATTTTTACCTGGTCAAAAACCTCTACTTCCTTCTCAATCCGGGACAGAAGGTGGTCCTCGACGCGTTCTGATCTGGTTCGACAACTTCCATCAGAGATCTGAAAGGACATTATACAAAAATAGCAATAGACAAACAACACTGAGTAAATCACAAATTTGAAAGACTACAGTATATGCAATAATTGTCTATACAATTGCATTGTTTACCTCAGTCAACAGCTGTGGCTCCTGTCCGTACTCGGTGGAGGCCTGGACGCTGCTGTAAAGAGAATTACCTTCAGGTCGTTCTCTCACTGTTTCTGGTATCCGACAAGGGACTTGTCCATGGCGGTCTTGAGGGTCTGGTTTGTCCATTCACCAAACCTGGAGGAGGGGGTAGGAAAGCAAAATCTACTGTCTCTGTAAGATAGTGAAATATGTCTGATTATGTACCAAGGAAAAACAAAAACAAATTGTAAAAATTAAAACAAACCATTGGTGAGAGAATATAACTTATAACATCCATACCTTGTTCATGACCTCGGTCACTCAAGATGACCTCAGGAGAACCGTGGGAGTCGAATATCATCATCTTGGAGGTGGCCTCGCCAGTCTCGTCCTTGATGGGTATCATACAAAATGAAAATAAATGTTTGGTTCCAAGCACCCTTTTAATGGGTTAAAGAAGGGAATTTAGAGTTAAGCACATTCTCTTCCTTTACTGACCTTTTTAACAAGCATTTCGCTACACCCGCAAAAACATAAATATGCGTATGTGACCAATAAAATTTGATTTGATTTGGGTATTGCCTCCACCCACTTCATAAAGTGATCGGTTGCCATCAGACACCAGCTGTTGCCATTCCTTGAATTTGTGAAGGGTCTGATGAAGTCCACCCGTAACATTTAAAGTGCTAAAAAGAAGATTACTTTATTTCCCAAAAACAACTTTGATGAGCTTCAACTCTGGCGCCACAGTCTTCACCCACTCAAACTTCTGGCAGGCTAGACAGGGTACTGACCTTTAACCAAACAATTACAAATTGAAAAATTGTGTGCTCTCTGATATGACATTCATTGAAATCATAACAATTTCAGATATAATAGAATGTGATTGATAAACAAAAGGTTATTTCACTTGCCCAGCTGTCCACCTCCTTGACAATTCGCTGTCAGGAGAAGCGTAGGTTTATTTTGGTAATCATGTGCATCACTCTGAAATGGCCAGCATGCATCTCAGTCAGCACTGTCTCCTTCTCCTCCTACATTTGCACTGCTGTCTTGCTCTCCCTGTTTCTCTGTCTCCATCTCTCTCTCTGTCTGTCGTCCACTCTCTTCCCACCTCTCTCTCCCTCTCACTTTCATCCTTTCTTTCTCACTTTCTCCCCCCCCCCCCCCCTCTCTCTGTGTCTGTCTAGTGAAGAAACCTAGTTAAGGGCATTTGGAATTACCATAATTGCTTACACCTATCCATTTGATTGATCAGGTTTAACTTATAGCTAGATACCTCAATATGACAGACATATAACTACTCAGTGGAGGCTGCTGAGGGGAGGACGGCTCATAATAATGGCTGGAATGGAGTTAATTGAATGCTATCAACCACATGGAAACATTGACTCCATTAGACGTTATTATAAGCCATTCTACAGCCTCAGAAGCCTCCAATGCACTATATAGCTAGCAACATGTAGATGACCAACTAACGTTAGCTAGATGGAAAATGGCCGTACATAGCTAAATCCGTCCAGGTATCTAATATAAGTTAACTAATCATTGGTGCCTTCATAGTACTTCGCCTGGTTGGAAAGATAAAATAAAATCTCCTCAAGAGATGCCATTGAAGTGCAAGCTACATACAAACAGAAAGCTACACCAACAGTTACAGTAACTAGCTAGCTAGCTAAATAAACCTGTATGACTAGCTAGCTAAGTTACTGTAGCTGGCTAGCTGACTAGGCAGGCTGAATTAAATAAGTACAGTAGCTTGCAACATCAATCTAAAAAAGCTTAATTTTTTCATTCTATTAACAATATGTTCTTATATAAAGACAAATATATGGTAAAGAAAGTGTTCTCTTTCCAGTCTTTTCTGTCCTTTGAATCAGTAGGTAGTCAGCAGGTAGTCACCGTCAAAAATAGTCTTTGGATAGTAATTCTAAGGTAATACTTTTGCGCGGACTAAGCGAGCGCTTATGAGGTGAAATAGAACTAGAACTGCCTGCGTCCTCCCTCTTTGCGATCGCTACCAGGTAAAATAGAGCCAAGCAACAAGCATAGCAATGGATGCTTTGGTTCATTACGTAACCCGGTCAGAATTTCTAGGAACAGCCCTAGCAACAGAAGCTGGAACTCATTCCCATTGTGACGTGGGAGGGGGGACACTTTTTGGCGGGGGACACTATTTTGCATGACAGGACCTGCCTCGACTCTCAGACTCTAATGGAACATGAGTCTCCTGTTCTGATGATAGGAGCAAAGCTTCTGGAATGATCATCATCAGCCATGGAACACATAACATTCTAGAGCACCGCCTCATCAAGGACTGTCCCCTGATTCAATGGTGCAGGTGCACAATGCTTAAGCATGCTTAAAGGAGACAAGAAATCCATGGGAATGGTCATGTAGCCATACCAGTGAAGGATCAGGCCCCTGGCTATTGGGTAGCGCATTATTTCAGATCTGCTTAGCCGAACAGTTGGCCAGCGAGCCGTGCTGGCATCTTTGAGACGAGAGAAGAGACTCTGCTTACTGTTGGACTTCTCACATTGAAATTGGGACTGCTGCCATCCACATTTTTCATGTCATGCCCATGAAAATTGAAATAAGAAGAAGCCATCTGTGGCATCAACATTTCTGGCGCTTGACAGAGGGGACCTCAAGCGGGTGATGAAGATCACATCCATTCAAAATGTATGCTGGCTTAATTTAGATTTGTGTTGTTTGTGCACAGGAGTTTAACTTACATTCACTACATTTCAATGTCACACAGAGGTTTCTGAAACTTTTCAGCACTATTTTAATGAAAATCCAATTGAATTCAAAATACAGTGGGATCCTGGGTAATAATATGACAGCAGAACACCTGAGAGTTGCCATAGAAACACTGAGAACATGCTTGTAGAAATGTGTGATGCTCCCCTAAAAACGTCCTCCAGCCAACGGCCCTGTTGCCATAGGTGCTGTGAGGTCACCTAGGCAGAGAGCTCCTGTACATTTTGTAAATATGTAAATATTTAATTTAAAAAATGTATCTACTATTTATTTTTTGATAAATATCTATTTTGATCACATAAATATTGTGGTCATCAATGTCAAAGTTACAGGACTTCGGTGTTAAATCTGTTTGTCTTGGTCAGCTAGCTACAGTGGGGGGAAAAAGTATTTGAACCCCTGCTGATTTTGTACGTTTGCCCACTGATAAAGAAAGGATCAGTCTATAATTTTAATGGTAGGTTTATTTGAACAGTGAGAGACAGAATAACAACAAAAAAATCCAGAAAAACGCATGTAAAAAATGTTATAAATTGATTTTCATTTTAATGAGGGAAATAAGTATTTGACCCCCTCTCAATCAGAAAGATTTCTGGCTCCCAGGTGTCTTTTATACAGGTAACGAGCTGAGATTAGGAGCACACTCTTAAAGGGAGTACTCCTAACCGCAGCTTGTTACCTGTAAAAAAGACACCTGTCCACAGAAGCAATCAATCAATCAGATTCCAAACTATCCACCATGGCCAAGACCAAAGAGCTCTCCAAGGATGTCAGGGACAAGATTGTAGACGTACACAAGGCTGGAATGGGCTAAAAGACCATCGCCAAGCAGCTTGGTGAGAAGGTGACAACATTTGGTGTGATTATTCGCAAATGGAAGAAACACAAAAGAACTGTCAATATCCCTCGGCCTGGGGCTCCATGCAAGATCTCACCTCGTGGGGTTCCAATGATCATGAGAACGGTGAGGAATCAGCCCAGAACTACACGGGGGGATCTTGTCAATGATCTCAAGGCAGCTGGGACCATAGTCACCAAGAAAACAATTGGTAACACACTACGCCGTGAAGGACTGAAATCCTGCAGCGCCGCAAGGTCCCCCTGCTCAAGAATACATATACTGTACATGCCCATCTGAGGTTTGCCAATGAACATCTGAATGATTCAGAGGACAACTGGTGAAAGTGTTGTGGTCAGATGAGACCAAAATGGAGCTCTTTGGCATCAACTCAACTCGCTGTGTTTGGAGGAGGGGGAATGCTGCCTATGACCCCAAGAACACCATCTCCACCGTCAAACATGGAGGTGGAAACATTCTGCTTTGGGGGTGTTTTTCTGCTAAGGGGACAGGACAACTTCACCGCATCAAAGGGACGATGGACGGGGCCATGTACCGTCAAATCTTGGGTGAGAACATCCTTCCCTCAGCCAGGGAATTGAAAATGGGTCGTGGATGGGTATTCCAGCATGACAATGACCCAAAACACACGGCCAAGGCAACAAAGGAGTGGCTCAAGAAGAAGCACATTAAGGTCCTGGAGTGGCCTAGCCAGTCTCCAGACCTTAATCCCATAGAACATCTGTGGAGGGAGCTGAAGGTTTGAGTTGCCAAACGTCAGCCTCGAAACCTTAATGACTTGGAGAAGATCTGCAAAGAGGAGTGGGACAAAATCCCTCCTGAGATGTGTGCAAACCTGGTGGCCAACTACAAGAAACGTCTGACCTCTGTGATTGCCAACAAGGGTTTTGCCACCAAGTACTAAGTCATGTTTTGCAGAGGGGTCAAATACTTACTTCCCTCATTAAAATGGAAATCAATTTCTAACATTTTTGACATGCGTTTTTCTGGATGTTTTTGTTATTCTGTCTCTCACTGTTCATATAAACCTACCATTAAAATTATAGACTGATCATTTCTTTGTAAGTGGGCAAACGTACAAAATCAGCAGGGGATCAAATACTTTTTTCCCCCACTGTAGCTGGATGGCAAATTATTGTATTTAAATAATGCAGCAGCAGCTCCGGCTTTTTTTGTTTCACCTACCGGTTGGAAGGTTGAGACTGCAGTGTCTAAGATATCAGAGAGGCAGAGGGACTGTTATTGACCACTGCTGATGTGTGGTTGATTTTCTGGCACTTTATTGCAGCTTAAGCATCTCCCAGGTGGATGCAACACTGTCCGCAATGGGGGATCAGCTAACTACGGAGGAGAGGCTACTTTGGAGGAACTTGGGAATGTCGGACAAAGCGATGGGCCCTGATGATGAGCTCCTGGCTTGTCTGACAGACTGACCTTCTCCCTAGCTGTATTATACCATCGATTTTTTTTTGTTGCCTCAACTCCATTCGTTTTACATCTTTTATTTGTAATTCATTGATGAATTATGTGTTTTGTTAACAAAAGGACCGCAATGAAAATAAGTTCATAAAATGTTTTGTGTTGTCTTCAATGATTTGTCAATGCATTGTATCCACATGTGGGGTTGTATTGTGTCTTTTTTCAATGTCAAATAAATCATATCATATATAATATATACACACTTCATATTAGAGAATTTGCCTATTTCAGCCACACCCGTTGCTGACAAGTGTATAAAATCGAGCACACAGCCAAGCAATCTCCATAGGAAACATTGGCAGTAGAATGGCCTTACTGAAGAGCTCAGTGACTTTCAACACTGCACCGCCATAGAATGCCACCTTCCAACAAGTCAGTTCATTAAATTTCTGCCCTGCTAGAGCTGCCCCGGTCAACTGTAAGTGCTGTTATTGTGAAGTGGAAACGTCTAGGAGCAACAATGCCTCAGCCACAAAGTGGTAGGCCACACAAGCTCACAGAACGGGACCGCCGAGTGCTGAAACGCATAAAAATCGTCTAATCCTCGGTTGCAACTCTCACTACCGACTTCCAAACTGCCTCTGGAAACAACGTCAGCACAGGCCTTTTGCCTCTTGCCAGGCTGTCATTGTAAATAAAAATGTGTTCTTAATTGACTTGCCTGGTTAAATAAATGTTAAACAAAATAAAGATTAAATAAAATAAAAACATTGCCTGCTGTCTTCCTCTTTCACTACACAGCACAGTCTAAATTGGGATTGGGAATTACCAGGGACTTCACGATATGATATTATCATCATATTTGGTGCTGGAACGATATGCATTGTGATTCAATATGTATCACAATTTATCACTATTCCATATGTATTGCGATTTGAGAGAGAGATATAGAGAGACCATGTCCCAACAGTACAGGTGCAAGGAATTTACAAGAGTGATGAAATGCAATGTGTTAGGAAGCATATATTAAACAAAACAGTTGGCAACTGACCACCATTCTGTCTGCAAGCCCTCTGAGTGAGACATTGTAAATGTGCAGCAACAACTCAAGCTTCAGAATAATCAGTACTTCATTAGAGACTTACATTTCCCCGCTACTCACTATTCACAAGAGCAACACTTTTCAGCAAACAAGCATTTAACATGAGAGGTTTGGATGAGGTAATTTTCTGCATCATTTGAGAGGCAACAAATCACTAATTGGAAGCAGAGAGGTTGCTTTGCGAGTGCTGAAACAAACTACACCTCCATTTCACTCTCCAGGGAGTCAAGCTGTACTGTCATCTTGTTAGAAGGTAACAGATTATTTTATTATAGTGAATAAGATTGACTTTCATTGTGTTCCATGGTGTGTATCGCCCCCTATTGGAGCTTTCTGGTATTTAGAAAGACTGCATGAAAACAGGACGTAGAGTAGAGTAGACAAGCAGCTAAAAACAACGCTAAGGTGCAGTTCTTTCAGTGTAACTATTTCTTGTCACGTTTCAGCCTTGGAAAATATTTGTTTGTAAGTTCAATTCAAGCATATTGCTAGTTATGATAATAGTGTTATTGATAAAATTGCTTACTTATCAATGTTATAGTAAGCTAACACACTTTTGTACATCATGCTGTAACGTACAGTTTACCTTGTTTTTTCTCCCAAAAAAATGTAATACTTCCAGGTCAAATGTAATATGAATACCATTGTAAAGCACAATTTCTCCCCTATCCAGCAAAATCAATGACGAGACCTTCATGCGGCCCGTTTCTGCATGATTGAAGAAGGCAATGAGCTCTGTCGGGTCTTTTTAAAAATGGCGGGTGGGGAAGCAAAACTGCGTGATGTGGGAAGGGGCACATAAGCCGTGTGTGGAAAGGGCATTTTTCACCCAATCTGTCCAACTTATCATCTCTAAAATGTAAATAAAACACTAAAGAGTTTATATAATGTGTCATTACATACCTATGTGTAGGTTTGTGTCGAATTTGAATCAGGTTTTTAGGGCGGCGCTAAAGTTATCTTCAGAGTAAACAGCGGCTGTTGCGGCCTTTGAGAGTCATGATGGCTTGCAGTGATGATGCAAAAAAGGTATGCATTTAGTTGTACAATTGACTAGGTATCCCCCCTTACCCTGTCCCTTTCTTGTTTTTAATCTGTGAGAGACGCGCTACACCTGGTGGAGAGAGGCTGTACGACACAGAATGAGTTGCATTATGCGTGCTGTATGTTACGTCATGACACGTCACTGTCATGACGTTGCCCTCTTTGGGTACAGCGAGCACAGTTGACCCCCTCCCTCTGCACCAGCCTTTTCTATGTACCATCCCCCTACCTCTGTCTCCCACACCCAGGCTGCTGTGGTCAGAAGAGGTCGTAAATTCCTGAGGAGACCCTCTCACTGTATAGAGAGAGAGTGAGTTTCATAGAGAACACAAAGGAGTTCTTCCACCTCACAGAACTGGAGAACCGAACGACATTTATGTTCTGGAGAAGGTATAAAAGATCGGTGAAGAATCCAGCTACGAACTGGTCCGTTTGGTACAATTTTGTGAAACTCATGAGACAATATGGCCACATTACCATAATCATGTTTATACAATAGCCTCAGCTTTGAGACTTACATCCAATGGTTGTATAAAATGAATGAATAAGGATGAAACTATTTGTGAAATTGTGTAATGTGATTTTGGACTGTTTAACCTGTTGGGGGTAGTGGGCAGTATTTACACGGCCGGATAAAAAACGTACCCGATTTAATCTGGTTATTACTACTGCCCAGAAACTAGAATATGCATTTAATTATTGGCTTTGGATAGAAAACACCCTAAAGTTTCTAAAACTGTTTGAATGGTGTCTGTGAGTATAACAGAACTCATATGGCAGGCAAAAACCTGAGAAGATTCTGTACAGGAAGTGCCCTCTCTGACCATTCCTTGAGCTTCTTGACTCTGTTTATTGAAGACTGAGGATCTTTGCTGTAACGTGACACTTCCTACGGCTCCCATAGGCTCTCAGAAGGCGGGAAAAAGCTGAATGATGTAATTCCAGCCACTGGCTGAAACACATTAGCGCTTTTGGCAAGTGCTTCGAAGCATGTCAAACGCTGTTTAAAATAAATGTTATGCGATTTTTCTCGTAAAATAGCGATAATATTCCAACCGGGCGACGTTGTATCCATTCAAAGACTGAAAGAACAAAATGGAGAATTCACATGAACGCGCATCTCCAGTGTCACTGTCCCCAGGCAGGCCAGTAACAAACTCTGCTGCTGTACTTAGCCCAGAGACTGCAGACATCTCATTACACTTTCTGGCGCCTTCTGAGAGCCAATGGAAGCCTTAGAAAATGTCACGTTACAGCACAGATGCTGTATTTTTGATAGAGAGGCTACAGAATGACAATAAATTGTCAGACAGGGCACTTCCTGTATGGAATCTTCTCAGGTTTTGGCCTGCCATATGAGTTCTGTTATACTCACAGACATCATTCAAACAGTTTTAGAAACTTTAGAGTGTTTACTATCCAAATCTACTAATTATATGCATATTCTCGTTTCTGGGCAGAAGTAGTAACCAGATTAAATCGGGTACGTTTTTTATCCGGCCGTGAAAATACTGTCCCCTATTTCTTTCTTTCTTAATGCGTTTGAGCCAATACAGTTGTGTTGTGACAAGGTAAGGGTGTTATACAGAAGATAGCCCTATTTGGTAAAATACCAAGTCCATATTGTGGCAAGAACAGCTCAAATAAGCAAAGAGAAATGACAGTCCATCATTACTTTAAGACATGAAGGTCAGTCAATCCGGAAAATTTCAAGAACTTTGAAAGTTTCTTCATGTGCAGTCGCAAAAACCATCAAGCGCTATCATGAAACTGGCTCTCATGAGGACCACCACAGGAAAGGAAGAACTAGAGTTACATCTGCTCCAAAGGAGTTCATTAGAGTTACCAGCCTCAGAAATTGTAGCCCAAATAAATGCTTAACAGAGTTCAAATGACAGGCACATCTCAACATCAACTGTTCAGAGGAGACTGCGTAAATAACGCCTTCATGGTCGAATTGCTGCAAAGAAACCACTACTTATCAAATGGCTACCCAGACTATTTGCATTGCCCCCCTCCCCCTCTTTTACATCGCTGCTACTCTCTGTTGTTATCATCTATGCATAGTCACTTTAATAACTCTGCCTACATGTACATATTATCTCAACTAACTGGTGCCCCCGCACATTAACTCTGTACCGGTACCCCCCTGTATATAGTCTCGCTATTGTTATTTTACTGCTGCTCTTTAATTACTTGTTACTTTTGTTTGGTACATCTAGCCACTGGGATTGTCCATATTTTTTTTACTGCATTGTTGGTTAGGGGCTCGGAAGTAAGCATTTCACTGTTGTTTAGGGGCTCGTAAGTAAGCATTTCACTGTAAGGTCTACACCTGTTGTATTTGGCGCATGTGACTAATAATATTTTATTTTATTTGATACTAAAGGACACCAATAAAAAGAAGAGACGTGCTTGGGCCAAGAAACATGAGCAATGCACATTAGACCGGTGGAAATCTGTCCTATGGTCTGATGAGTCCAAATGTAAGATTTTTGGTTCCAACCGCCATGTCTTTATAAGACGCAGAGTAGGTGAACGGATGATCTCTGCATGTGTGGTTCCCACTGTGAAGCATGGAGGATGTGTGATGGTGTGGGGGTGCTTTGCTGGTGACACTGTCTGTGATGTATTTAGAATTCAAGGCACACTTAACCATCATTGCTTCCAAGGCATTCTGCAGTGATAAGCCATCCCATCTGGTTTGACTTTCATTTGTTTTTCAATAGGATAATGACCCAACACACCTCCAGGCTGTGTAAGGGCTATTTGACCAAGAAGGAGAATGCAGCATCAGATGACCTGGCCTCCACAATCACCCGAGCTCATCCCAATTGAGATGGTTTGTAATGAGTTGTACCGCAGGGTGAAGGAAAAGCAGCCAACACATGCTCAGCATCTGCAGCTTTCCAGGTGAAGTTGGTTAAGAGAATGCCAAGATTGTCCAAAGCTGTCATCAAGGCAGCGGGTGCCTACTTTGTAGAATCTGAAATATAACATATATTTTTTTAAACACTTTTGGTTACTACATGATTCCAAATGTGTTTTTTCATAGTTTTGATGTCTTCACTATTATTTAAAAAAAATACACAAAAACTATGCTTAAGTAAGAAGTAGGCAGGTCTGATGCCGAATGTTTTGGGGAACTTATTGCCTACTTATTTTTTAAAACTTTTTTTTACATTTTAAAGAGTGTGTAATTCCAGGAGTTAGCTCCACCACTACATGGCAAAACGTTAATCAACTACTGAAAACACTACCTAGATTTGAATTCAGTTGAACTCCCTCCAAGCTACTGCAAAATGTAGTTAAATTACTAATAGAACGAAATGTAGTTCACTACTCCCCAAAGCTGGACTTAAGAGAGAGGAGAGAACAGAAGAGGAGGGGCGTCTGCAGGTTCTTATATGGGTAACATTAAATCATAAAAACGCTTCAACTTCTAAAAAGATCTGCTCTCTCTGGGCTGTCATTATTGTGTCAACTGTCTCACAGCACTTCTCACAGTCTGCCATTGAACAAGCTGAGAGTATTACTTTATAATCCCCTATAGACTTGTTTTATCCTGTCCTTGTCAACAGCAGCATAATCAAGCTTTTTAATGTGCTCCATCTGTAACCATTGGGTTTTGTCAGATATGTATTGTTTTATCCCCTTTTCTTGGAAATACTTCAACTGAGAATCTCTGATGCAATCACTGATGCTATTTTGTAAATATAACATTTACTCTACCGCTGCTGTTTTTGACTATTACAGTGGGGGAAAAAGTATTTGATCCCCTGCTGATTTTGTACGTTTGCCCACTTACAAAGAAATGATCAGTCTATAATTTTAATGGTAGGTTTATTTGAACAGTGAGAGACAGAATAACAACAAAAACATCCAGAAAAACGCATGTCAAAAATGTTATAAAATGATTTCCATTTTAATGAGGGAAATAAGTATTTGACCCCTCTGCAAAACATGACTTAGTACTTGGTGCCAAAACCCTTGTTGGCAATCACAGAGGTCAGATGTTTCTTGTAGTTGGCCACCAGGTTTGCACACATCTCAGGAGGGATTTTGTCCCACTCCTCTTTGCAGATCTTCTCCAAGTCATTAAGGTTTCGAGGCTGACGTTTGGCAACTCGAACCTTCAGCTCCCTCCACAGATTTTCTATGGGATTAAGGTCTGGAGACTGGCTAGGCCACTCCAGGACCTTAAGTGGTTCTTCTTGAGCCACTCCTTTGTTGCCTTGGCCGTGTGTTTTGGGTCATTGTCATGCTGGAATACCCATCCACGACCCATTTTCAATGCCCTGGCTGAGGGAAGGAGGTTCTCACACAAGATTTGACGGTACATGGCCCCGTCAAATGATGCCGTGAAGTTGTCCTGTCCCCTTAGCAGAAAATCACCCCCAAAGCATAATGTTTCCACCTCCATGTTTGAAGGTGGAGATGGCGTTCTTGGGGTCATAGGCAGCATTCCTCCTCCTCCAAACATGGCGAGTTGAGTTGATGCCAAAGAGCTCCATTTTGGTCTCATCTGACTGCAACACTTTCACCAGTTGTGCTCTGAATCATTCAGATGTTCATTGGCAAACATCAGACGGGCATGTATATGTATTCTTGAGCAGGGGGACCTTGCCGGTGCTGCAGGATTTCAGTCCTTCACGGCGTAGTGTGTTACCAATTGTTTTCTTGGTGACAATGGTCCCAGCTGCCTTGAGATCATTGACAAGATCCTCCTGTGTAGTTCTGGGCTGATTCCTCACCGTTCTCATGATCATTGCAACCCCACGAGGTGAGATCTTGCGTGGAGCCCCAGGCCGAAGTATGTTGACAGTTCTTTTGTGTTTCTTCCATTTGCGAATAATCGCACCAACTGTTGTCACCAAGCTGCTTGGCGATGGTCTTGTAGCCCATTCCAGCCTTGTGTAGGTCTACAATCTTGTCCCTGACATCCTTGGAGAGCTCTTTGGTCTTTGCCATGGTGGAGAGTTTGGAATCTGATTGATTGATTGCTTCTGTGGACATGTGTCTTTTTTACAGGTAACAAGCTGCAGTTAGGAGCACTCCCTTTAAGAGTGTGCTCCTAATCTCAGCTCGTTACCTGTGTAAAAGACACCTGGGAGCCAGAAATCTTTCTGATTGAGAGGGGGTCAAATACTTATTTCCCTCATTAACATGCAAATCAATTTATAACATTTTTGACATGCGTTTTTCTGGATTTTTTTGTTGTTATTCTGTCTCTCACTGTTCAAATAAACCTACCATTAAAATTATAGACTGATCCTTTCTTTATCAGTGGGCAAAGGTACAAAATCAGCAGGGGATCAAATACATTTTTCCCCCACTGTATTTCCATCGCACCAATTAGATTAGTTGTTGAAATAATACTTTTCGTTACAAAGACTTGTCTTGAAAAAGGCCTAGTTCAAAATGTTGGCAATAAAATGCATCAGTTCATTCCCTTTATCCATATTCTCTCTCCATGCCCTTTCTCAACATGCATAACCTTTTATTTCACCAAGAAACTAATTGAGACTCAGACTCTCATTTAGCTGATTGTCTGTGGGACTGGAGAGACACTTGAACAGATACCTACCATGCTTTTACTTAGTAATTAACCACCATGTCTTTCCATTAATTGAATCAGGTGTGGTAATATTGAAATAGATCAAATCTGAAATGGCTGGTGGTCCTTGAGGACTGGGTTGAGAAACACTGCTCTACGGATTGCCGAAGGAGCATTGCTAATTTTCTTCCCAGTAAACACTAACACAATAACCTTGTCTTCTACCCTGTGAAGCTATTGAGCTGTGATTGTATTTCCATCTCACTCTAGCAAGTGTGATGTCACCAGCACCTAAGCCGGAAGGTCTGAGACAAGAAACCAGATACCAGGGCTGTCCTGATCTCCGCTCCTCTATCTGGGCCTGGTTACATTACATAGGCATGGTGGCGGGCTGTCCTGCCTGACAGATTGATGACCCTACTCCAGTCTATTACTTACTCCCTTTTATTTGACATTTGGCGTAGAGGCACTTGGCTGCCATGGCCTTGCTTGGACCTGTTCTGTGTGAGAGAGTCAGTGTCATCTGCTTCAAGGAGAAATGATTTCTTCCTTTGCCCAAGACACAAATACATGGAGCACACACACACACACACACACACACACACACACACACACACACACACACACACACACACACACACACACACACACACACACACACACACACACACACACACACACACACACACACACACACACACAGCCTGACAGTTCGAGCTTATGATTCTGGTTTCTCACCAGCAAACCCACTCACTCCTCTGGTAGTCCCTGTGATAAGCAATGTGGAATTGCTGTTGCTTGGACCACTTTTTTCTTTATAGCATCCTGTGCTGCACGGTGAGTGTGTGTACGTAAGTGTGTGTGTGCGTACGTAAGTCTATGTGCGTTAGACTTGGGCGGTATAGCGTATATACGCTATACCGGGGTATTTGGAAATAGCCACGGGATGGTTTTTCTATTCCGTCATTACCATTGAAACTATTTATTTGAAGTGTTTTAATACATTTGAATATTTGTAGCTACTTTAAGTAAATACATGCAGTGAACTTGTGCAATATGTTAGAAGATAAAGCAGATCACGTTCTTCATTTTACCTGTCACATAATTTTTCATTGTGAAGCTTACCAGTAGTCTCCAGTCACATGGTGTTGTTTGTTTACAAGCACACAATGAAGAAAGACCGGAGCCTTGTGATTCACTCACTGTTGTGCAGCATGAGTCAGTTGATCTAGTTAAAGTATGGAATATGTTTTCCAGATAGATATAACAATTAAGTTAACTGTCTAAAATGTGCTAAATGCTCTGCTGTTGAGTGTTTGGTTTGCTAATTTTGCAGCTAGTTATCTAAGCTTCTTGCAAAATCAAGCTTCTCTTGGTGACAGCAGAGAATCCCCTCCTGGATCAAGAGCCTTGCTGTCTATTTGTTTAGTGCGTGCAGCAAATTGTGAGTAGAATTCTTGAGTTACTTGTATAACTTTCTGAGTTGGGATGTCTTTCCTGCAAATACTTTATGTCAGAGAATGTGTAATATGTTCGCAATGCACTTGTTAGCATTTAGCTAGCATTCACCATGGGGTTTTACATGTACTTGTTAGCATTGCTAACTTTCGGATTACAGAGACTCAGTGGGGTTTGAAAATAGCACCCCTTGTTTTAGGTGCCTGTATTACCGAATATACCGGGATGGCACAAAGTCGGTATGAAGGTATGACATACTGGATTCCGCCCAAGCCTAGTGTGTGTGTTTGCGTGTGTGTCCTGTCATGTACAGTGTGTGTGGTGCAGTTCTGCAGGCATCCTTCCTCTCACAGACATCACACACTGACCTGTCAAACCAGCCCACTTCCCACCACGCCTCCGTATGGGACAGTCTCCTGCTGAGTTTCAAACAGACACAGGAATATCAGCTCACACTGCCATTTCTACTTCCACTTCTATCTCCTTCCCATCGCCTTTCTTTTTATAGCCCTCTTCCTCTCCCCTATTATATGAGCAGTATTTTCAGTTTTTGTACTATCCTTCAACAGTAGTAGATGCACCAATCAATAGCAGTAATCAGTAATCAGTTGTGCCAATGTCAAAATGCTAGTAGGTGTATTTAGAGGCAATATACAGAATATGCCAACTGAACCGTTAATATGCATCTAAATGTTGACCCTTGCTTGCATTCATGTATCTATTGTAAGGGGAGGAAATATGATCAAATTATGATAATTATCCTGCGTCAGTAAGAAGAGGTTGAATGACACAGGTTAAGGAGCTGGGAAAGTGCAGAGAGAATTATCTCAGAAAAGAAGAAGTGCCATCTATAGGAGCATCACTGCAGTGCACAGCTTGTTGGCGTAGCACAAATGTTCCCTAACACACACATCGATTTCCACCTCACCGAGCACACACAACTAGCTCAGAGTAAGCAATGGAGAAGCATCAAACTCCGATACACAGGAATAATATCCTGGGTGTCGAGGAGGGGGAGCTGTGGCAAGGGGACTTCATCTATCTCATAACTGGAAATTATGGACATGTCCATGATCATACTACCTTTCACAGTAGCAGATGGTCATATTTGTAGAGAAGAAATAATGATGAAATATATATGAGAAAATTCAAAAGTAATCATTTTCCTTCGGAAGCACATAGTGGGCTCAACAATTTCTGCCACAAGACGACAGAAATCTATAAGGGAGATCTGATGTGGAACAATTTACAGACAACACAAAGCTCATCACTTTGATATTGGAAAACATATCACCAGATCCCCCTCTCCAGTGAGATCGGCCTACCTGACAAGAGTAATGTGGCATATTAGTCTTTCATAATGTTTTATAGATTTGATGGGGAGCCTAAACTCTAAAGAAATCGGAGATCATCAATAGCAAAATGTTTATATGAACTTTAAGCATTCAGAGTTTGGAGAGAGAGGGAATTGGGAAGACAATGTGCCTTTATTTTCACCGGTATTTGTAATATTGATTCACCAATAGCTTTCATCTAGCCTCCTCCTTCCTCCATTAATTCATAGTCCTCTCTGTTTGACTTAAGTTTATTTAATATATGTACAACCAAACCCAACACCCCCACACAGCCAGAGAGAGGCGAGGGAGAGAAAGAGAAGAGGTTGAAAGAGAGGGACGCAAGACAGAGGGGAGAGAGAGAGAGAGAAGCAAGTAAGAGCGGGGAGAGAGACTTAGAAAGGGAGAGCAAAGGGACATTAATATTCACAATGCAAAAGACTGATTCAAGAAATCCCATTTTATAGGCATTACAATTTGAAAGGCATCTGCTAAATGGGTCTTTCTGGGCGCTTCAACGTTAAACAGTTCTAATGTCGACGAACAAATGCATGCTGTGATTGGAGAAACTGTTATAAAGGCTTTGAATGCATAAACAGCTTTACCACCTAACCACAGACTTTGTGTTGCTGTCAATGCAACTTACAGGCTATATCTCTCTCTTTTCAGTGTGTTTAACAAAACAATAAGAATCTAGTCAAATAGACCTCAATTATGGTACATATCAGAGGACAGAGTTGTGTTTAATCACAAGACAATTTGATATTAATTTCCTACATCCATTATCATGCCAATAATTAGATTTTTAATTAAAACGTAAAATTGCTTTCTTCACAACTTCACCCTTTTAATTGATGCAATCAGATTTCACAGCTTCTCTATGGAAGGGGTTGTGTGAGGCTGTAGTTGAGTTAACTAGACAAACTTCAGTATGAACACTCTCAGCTCTCATTCTGCAGAGAGCATCTAAGGTTATATTTGGATAAATTCTTCATACAATGCTTGGTGGCCCTGCTCCATATTTGACAATTAAAACGTTTTAAAATGTACTGTATTACAGATTAAATGTTGCTAGGTTAGGTAGCTAATGTTACCTTAGACCTTCATAAACACAACAGCATTATTGTTGCAATAACATATATGAAATGTATTAATTACACTGTTAGAATGGTCTTGATTCAACTGATACTCTGTACAAGTTGTTGTGTAAGCTTTAAACCTACTTTTCTAAAGACTTTGTCATGTATTGTGTTGATTTACCTATATAACTGACCAGTCAATGATTTCTGCCAATTGTCAGCTGTACTCCTGACTCAATTTTTTTAAATATACAGTTGAAGTTGGAAGTTCACATACACCTTAGCCAAATACTCAGTTTTTCACAATTCCTGACATTTAACACTAGTAATAATTCCCTCTTAGGTCAGTTAAGATCACACTTTATTTTAAGAATGTGAAATGTCAGAGTAATAGTAGAGAGAATTATTTATTTCAGCTTTTATTTCTTTCATCACATTCCCAGTGGGTCAGAAGTTTACATACACTCAGTTAGTATTTGGTAGCATTGTCTTTAAATTGTTTAACTTGGGTCAAACGTTTCGGGTAGCCTTCCACAAGCTTCCCACAATACGTTGGGTGAATTTTGGCCCATTCCTCCTGATAGAGCTGGTGTAACTGAGTCAGGTTTGTAGGCCTCCTTGCTCACACATGCTTTTTCAGTTTTGCCCACACATTTTCTATAGGATTGAGGACAGGGCTTTGTGATGGCCACTCCAATACCTTGATTTTGTTGTCCTTAAGCCATTATGTCACAATTTTGTAAGTATGCTTGGGGTCATTGTCCATTTGGAAGACCCATTTGCGAACAAGCTTTAACTTCCTGACTGATGTCTTGAGATGTTGCTTCAATATAACCCCATAATTTCCCTTCCTCATGATTCCATCTATTTTGTGAAGTGCACCAGTCCCTCTTGCAGCAAAGCACCCCCACAACATGATGCCTCCACCCCCGTGCTTCATGGTTGGGATTGTGTTCTTCGGCTTGCAAGCATCCCCCTTTTTCCTCGAAACATAGCGATGGTCATTATGGCCAAACAGTTCTATTTTTGTTTCATCAGACCAGAGGACATTTTTCCAAAAAGTACGACCTTTGTCCCCATGTGCAGTTGCAAACCGTAGTCTGGCTTTTTTATGGCGGTTTTGGAGCAGTGGCTTCTTCCTTGCTGAGTGGCCTTTTAGGTTATGTCGATATAGGACTTGTTTTACTGTGGATATAGATAATTTCGTACCTGTTTTCTCCAGCATCTTCGCAAGGTCCTTTGCTGTTGTTCTGGGATTGATTTGCACATGAACCAGACTTGGAGGTCTACAAATATTTTTCTGAGGTCTTGTCTGATTTCTTTTGATTTCCCCATGATGTCAAGCAAAGAGGCACTGAGTTTGAAGGTAGGCCTTGAAATACATCCACAGGTACTCCTCCAATTGACTCAAATGATGTCAATTAGCCTATCAGAAGCTTCTAAAGCCATGACATCATTTTCTGGAATTTTCCAAGCTGTTTAAAGGCACATTCAACTTAATGTATGTAAACGTGCGATCCAGTGTATTATAAGTGAAATAATCTGTCTGTAAACAATTGTTGGAATAATTACTTGTGTCATGCACAAAGTAGATGTCCTAACTGACTTGCCAAAACTATAGTTTGAAATTTGTGGAGTGGTTGAAAAAACGAGTTTTAATGTCTCCAACCAAGGTGTATGTAAACTTCCGACTTCAACAGTATATCTTTTTTAACTGTATTTAACTAGGCAAGTCAGTTAATAACAAATTCTTATTTATAATGACGGCCTACCTTGGCCAAACCCGGACAACGCTGGGCCAATTGTGTGCCGCCCTATGGGACTCCCAATCACAGCCAGATGTGATGCAGCCTGGATTCAAACCAGGTTCTGCAGTGATGCTTCTTGCACGATTCCTCTTGCATGATTCCTCTTTCCAAGAAGAGCTGGACGACGAAGCAGGTTGTGATGTTCTTTTACATACATAGATATGACAAACGAGTACGTTTATTTGCTGTCAGTAGCAAGCTAGTAATATAGCCAAGCTCCCTTTTCACACAAGGCAGTGTTGTTCAATACAGTATAATTGTGTGATTGATTCGGACATGACGGGGCTTGCTAGTACCACTACAAGTTGAGCTAGCTAGCTTTGTCGCTTTACCCAGAATGTACTGTAGCCGAATGTTATAGCTAACTAGCTAGCTAGCCTCAGTGCATCTTATTAGTGCATCTTATTAGAATCAAACTGGAAACATTTTTGATGATGATGAAGAGTAAATGAATGACTTGGCTTTATAACTGGTCTTTGAGTAACTATACCTCTGCTTTGTAGCTAACTAATGTATGTATATGAGATGTGTAATATTCTGCATTGTTCTGCTACAGTGGGAATACAGACAGTCAGTGGCGAGCCGTCATTCAGGGCAGGTGGGGCAGAGCCCCCAATTGTTTTGGGGGCGCTTGCCTGTTTTGCATGTCATTTTGGCATTAATATGTGTCACATATCTTTTGCAAACAATGTAAAACATATATATTTTTATCATTGAGTTTTAATAAAGCCACATAGAAACATTGTCTCTTTTTTGTTTACTTGAGTTAGGCAGCTCCAAAATGCAGGTGTTTCAGCCTAGCTCAGTGCTTTCTGTGGTGGTGGGGCAAGCCAGCAGAAAATACAGAACGTTGCGCCGTGTTTGGCTCAGTATTCTGTCACTCATGGGGACACTACGTCACCGCCAAGTCTAAGGTTAGACTTAGAAAATTCACGCCCCTTGGGTGCTGCTATAGAGTTACATTAGAAATGCCCACACAAGAAGGCTCAAGGTCATTGGCCACAGATAAAATGACGTTAAATCATGTTATATCTACAGTAGCTTTGATTGGACTGGCTGGACATCATACTTTCACAATCTTAGCTAGCAGTCATCATCATGAATCAAGTCAACAATCTAATGGCAAATCCTTTTTAATCCTTGTCATATGAAGATAAATAATGAAGAGAAATTATAGATAACACGTATCGGTGCTCATTGGCCATTGGACATTGAACAACAAGTTGGAAAATGCAAATTCAACAATGAGTGGTGAGTATTGTATGCTGCTGCATAAATTATGTAATATGCCAGGGAGATATGTATACTGTAGCTAAGAAAGTAATACTAAGTGTGTGTTGTGTAGCAAGCTGTTAGTAGCCCATGTGCCTCACCATAATCATTTGGTCTATTTTCACCTCTTAATTTCACCTACTGTTCTGACTTGGTGGTGCACATGTAGCCTATAACCTGTTTTTGAGAAATGTAATCATTGAATATTGTAAGAGCTTTCATTGCCTGCTTATATGCCCCCTTTATTTATTCATGGTTCTGACTTGGCGTACAGGGAGAACACTGTAAGAACGGCCCATGTTCTGAATTCTGTCGCTGTGCATTTCAAAAGGGCTGAACAAATAGTCGTAATGACTACGTCCATCCTAGCTCGCTCATTAATGTCTTAATCGAAATTACAGATTGCCTCTTGTCCGCTTGTCATCCCCTTATGCCATAGTTTGTACATCTCAATTGTCAGTAGAAAACATATTTGTTTTAGCAAGTCAGCCATATCAGCTCGTTTAGTTTTTTAAAGGCAGTAAATGAGGCAGAATGAACTTTTTCGCTGCCAGACAAGGCTTCCGCTTATAGCGAGGTGTAGCATGTATTGTTTAGTGTTTTGGCTTTGCTGGCATGCATCCCACATAAAAAAAAGAAATTCCCCACCAATATTTGCATGCTAAAATCACCACTGCAGACAGTACAAAATGATTGCACATTAAAGTCTAATAGCTTTTTGTTATTCTCTTACAGACAATATCACTTGGTGGCCTACAGATTGTTTTGGGAATTTGTTCTACTTGGGGAGAATCTCGGTACAGGACACCAAATCCCCTTGGCTGTGTGTGTTGTTGGGTCCATTTGAGCAATTCAAGACAAGATGTGATAGGTCCATAACAACAATCTCCCCTTGTATCACAGTGACTCGGAACACCTCACGGCACCAATAACCAGCCTTTCCATCTTAATCAGTAAGCCTTCTCTCCACAGTGTCGAACACCTTTTCAATGTCAAAAAAGACAGTAGCCATTACTTCTTTCATGACCAGAGATTTTTGTCCACTTTGTTGCTCACCTTTACTAATGCATCCAAGGTAGAGCTATCTTTACGGAAACCACTGACTCGATAAACCTCGATAAATTTGTTCTAGCAAATAGGAAAGTCTCTTGACAATTATAATTTCCATCAGTTTACATCGTTACAGACAAATAGCACTGACCTTTAACCTATCAGCACATCCTTACCACGCTTTACAAAGGGTAATATAACTGCACATTTCCATCCAGAAGGTATGACCCCTTCACTCCGGATCTTATTGAATAATCCAGGGAGAATATTTATGACGTCATCAGGAAGATGCTTTAACATTACATAACACAACTGATCATGACCTGGGGCTGTCCATCCACAGCCTATTAGAGCTAAACACATCTCATGAAATGTAAAATCAGCATCCAAAGATGAGTCAACAATATCCTTCTTATACACAATGGTATGAGCATTTAAAATCTCACTCCTGCATTGCTTGTACACTTTGTTCAAAGTAACACCACTGTGTATATTAGCAAATGTTTATCCCAACTGGTCAGCTTTTTCTTGATCTGATACAGCCAGATTGTCACCCTCAATTTAAGTGCTTTTGCTTATTCCAGTCATCTTCAACATGGACCAACCATTGCCAGCACCTTTGCCTATTGTAGAACAGAACTGGCTCCATGCATTTCTCTTGGGAGACTTAATGACTACGCACCAAAGCTCTCTTCCTTTGGGATACTGTTTGGATATGAATAGTGGATTGAAATTGGTGCCTGGGGTGCGTTCAGTTTGGTTGAGTGTTTGCAATGTTGCATACCGGCTTGTACTGAATTACATTTCCCAAAAACGCTGTTATACGTTCTTGAACAGATTGAGGCACACTTGCTCCATTTGGTTGGTGTGGCTGCTGGTGGCTTGATCAATGAGTGGTGTATTTAAAGGGCAGCGGTGCATTTTGAACCCAGAAACCAACCCCATTTTTAAACTGATCGTTCAGAAATGCACCATTTACATTTTTTATATACTGAATGCAGCCCATGTACAACAGTGAAACATACAACATTGAAATAGTTAAACAGTTTAGGGTAGTGGACACCAACCTTTGAGTCAAGATTAATTTTGCAGTCAAAAAGCATGCCAAGATCTACCAAAAAACATGACTTGTAATAAACTTTTTAGTGACAGGGGGCAGTATTCGGAAATTCAGATGAATGACATGCCCAAATTAAACTGCCTGCTACTTGGGCCCAGAAGGTAGGATATGCATATTATTAGTAGATTTGGATAGAAAACACACTGAAGTTTCTAAAACTGTTTGAATGATGTCTGAGTATAACAGAACTCATATGGCAGGCAAAAACCTGAGAAGAATCCAACCAGGAAGTGTGGACATCTGAGGTTGTAGTTTTTCAAGTGATTCCCTATCCAGTATACAGTGACTTAGGGTTCACTTTGCAGTTCCGAAGGCTTCCACTAGGATGTCGACAGTCTTTAGAACATTGTTATATGCTTCTACTGTGAATAGGGAGAGAACAAGAGCTCCTGGAAGTAGATGAGTGAGAAAATGACATGAGCTCAGTGGCACGCACTCCCGTGAGAGTTAGCTGTGTTCCTTTTCTTTTTTGAAGACAAAGGAATCGTCCGGTTGGAATATTATGGAAGATTTATGATAAAAACATCCTAAAGATTGATTCTATACATTGTTTGACATTCTATACATCGTCTGTAATATAACTTTTTTTGACTTTTTGTCTGAATTGCATTTGGAGTACTCTACCGGACGCGCGAACAAAAATGAGGTATTTGGACATATATATGGACTTTATCGAAACAAATGAATATTTATTGGGGAACTGGGATTCCTGGGAGTGCATTCTGACGAAGATCATCAAAGGTAAGTGAATATTTATAATATTATTTCTGATTTTTGTTGACGCCACAAAATGGCGGGTTTGGTTTCGTGTCTGAACGCTGTACTCAGATTATTGCAAAGTGTGCTTTCGCTGTAAAGTTTTTTTGAAATCTGACACAGCAGTTGCATTAAGGAGAAGTGTACCTATAATTCTTTGAATAACAGTTTAATATTTTATCAACGTTTATGATGAGTATTTCTGTAAATTGATGTGTTCATTCACCGGAGGTTTGGGAGGCAATACATTTCTGAACATTACACGCCAATGTAAAAATGGGGTTTTTGGATATAAATATGAACTTTATCGAGCAAAACATACATGTATTGCGTAACATGAAGTCCTATGAGTGCCATCTGATGAAGATCAAAGGTTAGTGATTCATTTTAGCTGTATTTCTGGTTTTTGTGTTGCCTCTCCTTTTCTTGCTTCGGTGCTGTCCTAACATAATCTAATGCTATGCTTTCGCCGTAAAGCCTTTTTGAAATCGGACAATGTGGTTGGATTAACGAGAAGTTCATCTTTAAAATGGTGTAAAATATTTGTATGTTTGAAAAATGTGAATTGAGATTTTTGTTGTTTTGAATTTGGCACCCTGCTATTTCACTGGCTGTTGAATAGTGTGTCCCACTATTCAACAGAGAGGTTAACCTAATAAAAACAGTTGTCAGAATGGTGTTTAGGCAGTAGACCTAATACCTTATAACGTCATATTGGCTATATACCTGGCCTGCCAATATTGTTATTCTCAGACCATATTATATTTCAAAACTCAAGCTTTGATAATGAAATAGATTAGTTGGTGTAGCGCTTGAGGCACTGCAGACCATAAATTGAAACAAGTTGCGGTTTTATTATATTGGGACTGATGGTACTTGCATCGGGGGGGGGGGGGGGAGAGACGAGAAAAGGGCAAATCATGAACTCAGTGATCTTCAGGTCGGAAAATCTGAGCTCTAGAAAGATACCAGAGTTTCCGACTTGGAATTCCAGTTGGAGCTAGTTCACGACTTAAAAAAAAATACATTGCTTAGTAGAACTGCATAAGTGTTGCTCTCCACTTTTCAAAGAGGTAGAATCAGGAGACAGGAGGGAGAAGGATTTAGCAGAGAGATGATAGGATAGAAGAGGAGAGAGTAGTGGGAGAGTGAGCAAAAATTGCAACTGCGCATGACCATGGGTAGGGGCTGAGTGATTAGGGTTGGAGGAAAGGGAGACAGAAAAGGAAACAAAGTAGTGAGCAGAGACCTGGAGGTGGTTGCAGTGAGATTAGAAGGCGATCAGCCTCTTGTAAAGATGAGGCCAAGCGTATTGCCTGCCTTGTGAGATGGAGGGGATTGGGAAGGTCAGAAGAAGCAAGAGAGTTGGAAAGAAATTCATTTCAAGGCAGATGTCGGAAAGTTGAAGTCACCAAATATGAAAAGCAGTGAGCCATCATCAGAAAATGAGCTTATCAAGGTGTCAAGCTCATTGAGGAACTCGCCAAGGGCACCTGGTGGCCAATAGAGTAACAATAATGTTAATATTGAGTGGACAAAGAGACAGCATGCAATTCAAATGAGGAGATGGACAGGTGAGAGAGGGAGAAAAGAGAATCTCCACTTAGGAGAAATGGGTAGACGTGTGCCACCACAGCAACGAGCAGATGCTCTTGGCTTATCAGAGAAAACAGATGAAGAAAGAGCAGCTGGAGTAGTAGTGTTCTCTGGGGTGATCCAGGTCTCTGTCAGGGCCAAAAAGTCAATAGACTGAAGGGTAGCATAGAAGGAGATTAACTCTGCGTTGTTGACCACAGATCGGCAGTTCCAAACGCTGCCAGAGACCAGGAATTCCACGCAGGGTACACTAAATTAGAAGGGTTACAGCTGAGGGGTGGGGAGCGTCTGTAAAGCCCACAGGGAGAGGTGTGAACAGGTATAGAAAACACACAGTTGACAAAACTGCAAAATGAGAATCTGTAAATAACTAAGATACTCAAGTAAGAAAGTGGTGTGGAGCCTTCCTTCCTCAAAGAACAACTCGACAAGACAGTCTTAGTTTTGCAACAAAACTAACATGACTGTCACTTAGAGCTGCCGCTAAGAAACCAGGGGAGACTGAAGAAATGACACTAATTGCTAATTGACTAGCAGAGGTGGAGAGCGCGTCTCCCTGTGCTAATTGCTGGTTGCCTAGGAGAGGTGAAACCACTCCCACCCAATCGAGCCACTGATTACCAAAACAAGTCACAAATTGCCCTGCCCCTTGATCCTGGTTGACGTGTCAACAATTATCTGCAATTTATGAGCAGTCAGCAGTTCAAACACCAAGTAGGCCACTGGGAAGACAGGCACCACTTAAAGTCTATGGCCCTAGCTAGTGGCCCTAGACTGTGTTGAGTTAATTTATTTTATGTCTCTGAGTGAAAAAGACATGGAACGGGCCTCATTGTCATATTTCCCAGCATGCTTAATTGCAGGTTGCTTTTTAGAAGAGTTTGTTTTAATATCTATGTTTCTGCATGCATATTGATTGATCAATTGATCTTACAATACACAACAATAACATACATTTTTCTAAACTAATCCAATCTGTAAGTGGTTGGACTTATTTCACCCGTTATTGAGATGTTTGTGCCGGTTTAGATGGCTTAAGTAGTCTCATTTAGCAATCTTCACAAACACTTCCACTAGTCTGCTGTAGGCTTACTAGACCTCTGCTCCTGGCTGCTAAACTCCTCAGCTTCTCGATCAGCCTTAACTTGCGAAATGACATCCTTCTTACTACAAGAAAGCAAACTGGAACAACTATAGAAAATGCATCACAAATAAGATAAAACATTACAGCAACAACACAGGACCCCCAGGAGCTGGATCAGCCAGCAGACCGCCCGGGAGTGTTCCCATCTAGGTCCTGGACTTCTTGAAGGTAGGAAACAACACCTCCACTATGCTTATCCTCAACAAAGGCCGCACAAGCGTTCGTGCTCAGCCCCCTTCTGTACTCCCTGTTCACCCATGACTTAACCTCTCTAGGCTAGGCGGGACGAATTCGTCCCACCTACGTAACAGCCACTGCTATCCTGTGGCGCGATTTTCAAAACCTTAAAAATCCTATTACTTCAATTTCTCAAACATATGACTATTTTACAGCCATTTAAAGACAAGACTCTCGTTAATCTAACCACACTGTCCGATTTCAAAAAGGCTTTACAGCGAAAGCAAAACATTAGATTATGTCAGCAGAGTAACCAGCCAGAAATAATCAGACACCCATTTTTCAAGCTAGCATATAATGTCACCAAAACCCAGAAGACAGCTAAATGCAGCACTCACCTTTGATGATCTTCATCAGATGACAACCCTAGGACATTATGTTACACAATACATGCATTTTTTTTGTTCGATAAAGTTCATATTTATATATAAAAACAGCATTTTACATTGCCGCGTGACGTTCAGAAAATATTTTCCCTCAAATACTGCCGGTGGAGCAGCGCCACAATTGACAAAAATACTTGACATAAACGTTGATAAAATATTAAACTGTCATTCAAAGAATTATAGATGAACATCTCCTTTATGCTAACGCTGTGAAAGATTTCAAAAAAGCTTCACGAGGAAAGCACTCTTTGCAATAATCTGAGTACTGAGCTCAGAAAAATACAGTAGGCAATACAGATAGCCGCCATTTTGGAGTCATCTAAAATCATAAATTGCATTATACATATTCCCTTTCCTTTGATGATCTTCATCAGAAGGCACTTCCAGGAATCCCAGGTCCACAATAAATCTTGTTTTGTTCGATAAACTCCATCATTTATGTCCAAATAACTCCTTGTTGTTTGCACATTCAGTTCAGCTACTCCAAATGTAGGAAGCGCGCGGACAATGTCACAACGAAAAGTTAAAAAAAATGTATTTGCGTTCGTTCAAACATGTCAAACGTTGTAAAACATCAATCTTTAGGGCCTTTAGAACGTGAAGATTCAGTAATATTTCAACCGGACGGTTCCTGTGTCTTGAAAAGCTTTTTGGAACAGAGGTTCCTCCCTCGTGAATGCGCACCAATGAAGTGATGTCCTTCCCTGGGTGACCAACTTCCCAGCCTTCTCATTCGGTCTCTGTTCATCGTAGACGCCTCAAACAACTTTTTAAAGACTGTTAACATCTAGTGGATGCCTTAGGAAGTGCACAATTATTACTACGTCACTGTGTGTTCAATAGGAAACGACTTGAAGAGAGCCCATGCATTCAGATTTCTACTTCCTGGTAGGATTTCTCTCAGGTTTTTGCTTGCCATATGAGTTCTGTTATACTCACAGACATAATTCAAACAGTTTTAGAAACTTCAGAGTGTTTTCTATCCAAGTCTACTAATAATATGCATATCCTAGCTTCTGAGTTTGAGTAGGAGGCAGTTTAATATGGGCACATATTTTTTCCGAAATTGTCAATACTGCCCCCTATCCTTAAAGAGCTGTGTGTGTATAAGTGTGTGTGTGTATATATATATATATATATATATATATATATATATATATATATATATATATATATATATATACACACACACACACACACACACACACACACACACACACACACACACATACAACCGTTCAAAAGTTTGGGGTCACTTAGATATGTCCTTGTTTTTGAAAGACAAGCACATTTTTATCCATTAAAATAACATAAAATTATTCAGAAATACAGTGTAGACATTGCTAATGTTGTAAATGACTTTTGTAGCTTGAAACGGCTGATTTTTTTTATGGAGTATCTACACACAGTTGAAGTTGGAAGTTTACATACACCTTAGCCAACTACATTTAAACTCAGTTTTTCACAATTCCTGACATTTAATCCTTGTAAATATTCCTTGTGTTACGTTAGAAAGGATCACCACTTCATTTTAAGAATGTGAAATGTCAGAATAATAGTAGAGAGAATGATTTATTTCAGCTTTTTTTTTCATCGCATTCCCAGTGGGTCAGGAGTTTACATACACTCAATTAGTATTTGGTAGCATTGCCTTTAAATTGTTTAACTTGGGTCAAACGTTTCGGGTAGTCTTCCATAAGCTTCCCACAATAAGTTGGGTGAATTTTGGCCCATTCCTCCTGACAGAGCTGGTGTAACTGAGTCAGGTTTGTAGGCCTCCTTGCTCGCACATGCTTTTTCAGTTCTACTCACACATTTTCTATAGGATTGAGGTCAGGGCTTTGTGATGGCCACTCTAATACCTTGACTTTGTTGTCCTTAAGTCATTTTGCCACAACTTTGGAAGTATGTTTGGGGTCATTGTCCATTTGGAAGACTCATTTGCAACCAAGCTTTAACTTCCTGACTGATGTCTTGAGATTTTGATTCAATATATCCACATCATTTTCTTCCTCATCATGCCATCTATTTTGTGAAGTACACCAGTCCCTCCTGCAGCAAAGCACCCCCACAACATAATGCTGCCACCCCTGTGCTTCACGGTTGGGATGGTGTTATTCGGCTTCCAAGCTTCCACCTTTTTCCTCCAAACATAACGATGGTCATTATGGCCAAACAGTTCTATTTTTGTTTCATCAGACCAGAGGACATTTTTCCAAAAAGTATGACCTTTGTCCCCATGTGCAGTTGCAAACTGTAGTCTGGCTTTTTTTACGGTGGTTTTGAAGCAGTGGCTTCTTCCTTGCTGAGCGGCCTTTCAGGTTATGTCGATATAGGACTCGTTTTACAATGGATAGATCAAATTGTACCTGTTTCCTCCAGCATCTTCGCAAGGTCCTTTGCTGTTGTTCTGGGATTGATTTGCACTTTTCGCACCAAAGTACGTTCATCTCTAGGAGACAGAAAGTGTCTCCTTCCTGAGCGGTATGATGGCTGCGTGGTCCCATGGTGCTTATACTTGCGTACTATTGTTTGTACAGATGAATGTGGTACCTTCAGGCATTTGGAAATTGCTCCCAGGGATGAACCAGACTTGTGAAGGTCTACAATTTTTTTCTGAGGTTTTGGCTAATTTCTTTTGATATTTCCCATTATGTCAATCAAAGAGGCACAGAGTTTGAAGGTAGGGCTTGAAATACATCCACAGGTACACCTCCAATTAACTCAAATTATGTAAATTAGCCTATCAGAAGCTTCTAAAGCCATGACATAATTTTCTGAAATTTTCCAAGCTGTTTTACCTGTTATGGCTAGGGGGCAGTATTTTCACGGCTGGATAAAAAACGTACCCGATTTAATCTGGTTACTACTCCTGCCCAGTAACCAGTATATGCATATAATTATTGGCTTTGGATAGAAAACACACCCTAAAGTTTCTAAAACTGTTTGAATGGTGTCTGTGAGTATAACAGAACTCAAATGGCAGGTCAAAACCTGAGAGATTCCTTTACAGGAAGTGGCCTGTCTGACCATTTCTTGAACTTCTTTGCCATCTCTATCTTTTACAAAGGATCTCTCCTCTAACGTGACACTTCCTACGTCGTCCATAGGCGCTCAGAGCCCGGGAAAAACCTGAATGTCGTCATCCCAGCCCCAGGCTGAAACACATTATCGCCTTTCTCAAGTGGCCGATCAAGGGACTGTGGGCTTAGGCGCGTACCCTGGCCGCCCCCGTCTTTGTGATTTTTCCTCTGTTTGCCGAAAAGGAGATTCCCGGTCGGAATATTATCGCTTTTTTACGAGATAAATTTCATAAAAATTGATTTTAAACAGCGGTTGACATGCTTCGAAGTACGGTAATGGAATATTTAGAAATTCTTTGTCACGAATTGCGCCATGCGCGCGACCCTGATTTACCATTTCGGATAGTGTCTGGGACGCAAGAACAAAACGGCGCTATTCGGATATAACAATGGATTATTTTGGACCAAACCAACATTTGTTATTGAAGTAGCAGTCCTGGGAGTGCATTCTGACGAAGACAACAAAAGGTAATCAAACTTTTATAATAGTAAATCTGATATTGGTGAGTGCTAAACTTGCCGGGTGTCTAAATAGCGAGCCCGTGATGCCTGGGCTATGTACTTAGAATATTGCAAAATGTGCTTTCACCAAAAAGCTATTTTAAAATCGGACATATCGAGTGCATAGAGGAGGTCTGTATCTATAATTCTTAAAATAATTGTTATGCTTTTTGTGAACGTTTATCGTGAGTAATTTAGTAAAATGTTAGCGAATTCCCCGGAAGTTTGCGGGGGGTATGCTAGTTCTGAACGTCACATGCTAATGTAAAAAGCTGTTTTTTGATATAAATATGAACTTGATTGAACAAAACATGCATGTATTGTATAACATAATGTCCTAGGGTTGTCATCTGATGAAGATCATCAAAGGTGAGTGCTGCATTTAGCTGTCTTCTGGGTTTTGGTGACATTATATGCTAGCTTGAAAAATGGGTGTCTGATTATTTCTGGCTGGTTACTCTGCTGACATAATCTAATGTTTTGCTTTCGCTGTAAAGCCTTTTTGAAATCGGACAGTGTGGTTAGATAAAGGAGAGTCTTGTCTTTAAAATGCTGTGAAATAGTCATATGTTTGAGAAATTGAAGTTTTAGTATTTTTGAGGAATTTGTAATTCGTGCCACGCCTATCATTGGATATTGGAGCAGGTGTTCCGCTAGCGGAACGTCAAGATGTAAGAGGTTAACAATGTCTACATGGTATTTATGATCAATTTGATGTTATTTTAATGGACAAAAAAATAGCTTTTCTTTAAAAAACAAGGACATTTCTAAGTGACCCCAAACTTTTGAACGGTAGTGTGTATAATTATAATGTCTTAACGAGATTTTTCATGAATCCACTCAATGGATCAATAACGAATTACTATTGGAATAAATATCACTGAATGACATGTGGTCAACTATTTCACCACTGTTTTGCTCTGAGACAAGCATGGGGATTCGTATTGATAGATCAATGAGATTTTTATTTTAATTTCTATCTCTGTTTGGGTATTGGTTAGCCTACAATTAGGGTGTGGAAATGTTAGGATTATTTTGCTCTTAGTACAGTAGCCTACTTCCGACCGGTCATGTTGTACAGCACCATATTTTTCTACGGAAACCCTGGGGGTGTAATTTTTAGTTTTAGTTTGCCTTGGAATAGAAACACCATAATATTAATCAAATTAATGAATCCCATATACTCTGTTCATACAAAAAAGGTTTTCCATTTTCTAGCACAGCCAATATTAAAAAAGTCAAATGCTCCTCAAAGATGCCCTCTTGTGGTAAAATTAGCACTAACTAGCATTAATGGCAACAATGGCTGACACTTAAATAACATGCCATAGAATTCTGTGGCAGCCCGCAAGGTGTGCTACAGTACGACAACATTTAACTTCTCTAGGAAAGGGGGCAGTATTGAGTAGCTTGGATGAAAAGCATGCCCAAAGTAAAATGCCTGCTACTCAGGCCCAAAAGCTAGAATATGCATATAATTTGTGGATATGGATAAAAAACACTCTGAAGTTTCGAAAACTGTTTGAATGATGTCTGTGAGTATAACAGAACTCACATGGCAGGCAAAAACCTGAGAAAAAATCCAACCAGGAAGTTGGAAATCTGAGGTTTGTAATTTTCAAGTGAATGCATATCCAATATACAGTGTATGTGGGGTCATATTGCACTTCCTAAGGCTTCCACTAGATGTCAACAGTTTTTAGAATGTTGTTTCAGCCTTCTACTGTGAATGGGGAGAGAATAAGAGCTGATTCAGTCAGGTGTCTGGAAAATTGGCATGAGCTCAATCATGCACGCGGCCGTGGGAGCGAGCTGCCTTTCCTTTCAATTCTAAAGACAAAGGAATTGTCCGGTATATTTATGATAAAAACATCCTAAAGATTGATTCTATACATCGTTTGACTATTTTGACTGGGTGTCACAAAAGGTGCCGTGTTGAATAGACCAAACTGCAGCGGGATTATGGATGCTCATGTTTTAATTCAAAAAAGGAGTAAAGCATCCACTGGAAAAACAATACACACGACAGGAACAGTCTTACAGGCATACAAAAACGCAGTGCAAGAACAACTACCCACAACCCCAAAGAAAAACACACACCACTATATAGAACTCCCAATCAAAGGCAACTCAACACACCTGCCTTCAATTGGAAGTCTAATCACCAACACAAACCCATTAACATACAAAAAAAACCTGCCACATCCTGACCCAAAACTGATACCATACCTCCCTCTGCTGGTCAGGACGTGACAGTACCCTCCCCCCCTCAAGGTGCAGACCCCGGAATGCACCTAACAACAGAAAATAAAAAATAAAAATGTAACCAACAAAACCAATAAACAATAACCCCTAAACAATAAGGGAGGGAAGGGAGGGTGGCTGCCGTCAACGACGGCACTGTGCTACACCCTCCCTCGCCAACCCACCTATCCTGGAGGTGGCTCAGGTGCAGGACGTGGACCTCGCTCCACCTTCGGCGTCGCCCACTTTGGTGGCGCCGCTAGCTGCGCCGAGCAGACGGGCCACTCGGGCTGGGCCGGAGTACAGCAGGGCCCCTCGGGCTGGGCCGGAGGACATGAGGGCCCCTCGGGCTGGGCCGGAGGACAGGAGGGCCACTCGGGCTGGGCCGGAGGACAGGAGGGCCCCTCGGGCTGGGCCGGAGGACAGGAGGGCCCCTCGGGCTGGGCCGGAGGACAGGAGGGCCCCTCGGGCTGGGCCGGAGGACAGGAGGGCCACTCGGGCTGGGCCGGAGGACAGGAGGGCCACTCGGGCTGGGCCGGAGGACAGGAGGGCCACTCGGGCTGTGCCGGAGGACAGGAGGGCCACTCGGGCTGGGCCGGAGGACAGGAGGGCCACTCGGGCTGGGCCGGAGGACAGGAGGGCCACTCGGGCTGGGCCGGAGGACAGGAGGGCCACTCTGGCAGCTCCGGGCAGTCTGGCCACTCTGGCAGCTCCGGGCAGTCTGGCCACTCTGGCAGCTCCGGGCAGTCTGGCCACTCTGGCAGCTCCGGGCAGTCTGGCCACTCTGTCAGCTCCGGGCAGTCTGGCCACTCTGGCAGCTCCGGGCAGTCTGGCCACTCTGGCAGCTACGGGCAGTCTGGCCACTCTGGCAGCTCCGGGCAGTCTGGCCACTCTGGCAGCTCCGGGCAGTCTGGCCACTCTGGCAGCTCCGGGCAGTCTGGCCACTCTGGCAGCTCCG
Source organism: Salmo salar (assembly GCF_965601325.2). Lineage (NCBI taxonomy): Eukaryota > Metazoa > Chordata > Actinopteri > Salmoniformes > Salmonidae > Salmo > Salmo salar. The sequence goes on from NC_138313.1 coordinate 19,813,368, forward strand.
GGCAGTCGGGCCACTTTGGCAGCTCCGGGCAGTCGGGCCACTCTGGCGACTTTCGACTGGCGGGAGGCTCTGGTGACTTTCGACTGGCGGGCGGCTCTGGTGACTGTTGACTGGCGGGCGGCTCTGGTGACTGTTGACTGGCGGGCAGCTCTGGTGACTGTTGACTGGCGAGGCTGGGCTGACGCACTAGTCTCCTGATGCGTGGGGCTGGTACTGGACGTGCCAGCCTGGAGACACGCACCTCCATGCTAGTGCGTTTAGCGGGAAACACCGGACCGTAGAGGCGCACTGGCGGTCTTGAGCGCAGGGTTGGCATCACCCCTTCCGGCTCGATGCCTACTTCGCCCTGGCACATGCGGGGCGCTGGTACTGTGCCTACCGGCCTGAAAATCCCAGGCCTCACCACAGCCCCAACCCCAAAGCACGGGACCTGTCCAGTCTGCCCTACACGGGTACGGGGAGCTGGCCTGGGGCTCCAATCTCGCCCCGCCAAATAGCCCTTGTGCCCCCCCCCCTAAAAAATTATTGGGGCTGCCTCTCGGGTTCTACCTGCCTCCCAGGCAGGTTGTCACAGTGGACTGCTCCCATGTCCTGTCAATCCTTTCCGTCAATACTTCCAGCGACCAGGAATCCATCACCTCCCGAGCGCGCTGCTTCCAACATTCCTCCCTCACTTGCCTCTGTCCTCTTCTCCGCTGCTTGGTCCTTTGGTGGTGGGTAGTTCTGTCACAAAAGGTGCCGTGTTGAATAGACCAAACTGCAGCGGGAATATGGATGCTCATGTTTTAATTAAAAAAAGGAGTAAAGCATCCACTGGAAAAACAATACACACAACAGGAACAGTCTTACAGGCATACAAAAACGCAGTGCAAGAACAACTACCCACAACCCCAAAGAAAAACACACACCACTATATAGAACTCCCAATCAAAGGCAACTCAACACACCTGCCTTCAATTGGGAGTCTAATCACCAACACAAACCCCTTAACATACAAAAAAAACCTGCCACATCCTGACCCAAAACTGATACCATACCTCCCTCTGCTGGTCAGGACGTGACACTGGGAGTGCATTCCGATGAAGATCATCAAAGGTAAGTGAATATTTATAATGCTATTTCTGACTTCTGTTGACTCCACAACATGGCGGGTATCTGTATGGCTTGTTTTGATGTCTGAGTGCTGTACTCAGATTATTGCAAAGTTTGCTTTCGCCGTAAAGCTTTTTTGAAATCTGACACAGCGGTTGCATTAAGGAGAAGTTTATCTATAATTCTGTGCATAACACTTGTATCTTTTATCAAAGTTTATGATGAGTATTTCTGTAAATTGATGTGCTCATTCACCGGATATTTTGGAGGCAAAACATTTCTGAACATTACACGCCAATATAAAATGGGTTTTTTGGAAATAAATATGAACTTTATCGAGCAAAACATACATGTGTTGTGTAACATGAAGTCCTATGAGTGCCATCTGATGAAGATCATCAAAGGTTAGTGATTCATTTTAGCTGTATTTCTGATTTTTGTGACGCCTCTCCTTGCTTGGAAAATAGCTGTGTGGTTTTTCCTGTCTAGGTGCTGTCCTAACATAATCTAATTATATGCTTTCGCTGTAAAGCCTTTTTGAAATCGGACACTGTGGTTGGATTAACGAGAAGTCTATCTTTAAAATGGTGTATAATACTTGTATGTGTGAGAAATTTGAATTATGAGATTTTTGTTGTTTTGAATTTGGCGCTCTGCTATTTCACTGGCTGTTGGCAGGGTGGGACGCTAGCATCCCCCATTTCCCAGAGAGGTTAAAGGAAGAACCACTGTGCTATCCGCCTCCTGTTTCTGCATCTGGGTCATATCCTAAGTTGTGATAGTACGAACTGGCCATGACTGACCCAGCAGACTCAGACCAGCACTGCAACAAGGAGCCACCATTAGAAGACACGAGGAGTTGCTACAGAACCTAATGGAAGGATTCCACACCGTGGCAGAAAGTCATGACCAAACCTTCCACACCTTACTGGAGCAATTCTGCAAGCTAACTAATAGGCAGCAAGCCCCTACGTTACCCGCCCAGACTCTCAGTAACCCCGCCACTAGCGGTGCTTCTCCCCTTCCTACCCTGGCTCTCTGAGAAGCCCACTTACCTCATCTGGAGTGCTACGCTGGGGATCCTGAAACAAGCCAGAGAGTTTCTCTCCCAGTGCTCTCTCATCTTCGAACTGCAGCCCTCTTCGTTTCCTTCTGATCACTCAAAGATAGCGTCTTATAACGCTGATGCATGGGAGGGTGCTCACCTGGGCTACGGCGGTGTGGGATCAACAAACCACCATGTGCCATAATCTAGGACATTTGTAGCAGAGGTAAGGAAGGTGTTCGATTCTCTGATGTCCGGGAGAGAGGCGGCTCGGAAGCTACTGCAACCGAGTCAGAATTACCGTAGTGTGGCTGACTACGCAGTAGACTTTCGCACGTTGGCCACCAAGTGTGCATGGAATCCGGAGTCCCTATTCGATGTCTTCCTTCATGGATTATCAAAGAGGATTAAAGACAAGCTCGCAACCCGGGAGCTACCCATCGACCTCGACTCCCTCATAGCCCTGATCATAAGGATTGATGGGCGGCTACGGGAACGCAGGAGGAAGAGGAAGTCTGTTCCCCACCGCCCTCATTTGTCCTTGGTTTTAACCTTGCCTCTGAAGAATCCCGGAAGTGACTGACATCTACACTCCCGAGAGAATCCGAAGTTACCAGAGTTCCCTCGGGAATCATTGAGGACTGTCGACTCATCTTCTCTGGTGCCCATGCAACTGGGCATGGCTAGATTATTATTATTATTAGACCCATCAATAGGTACACTGGTGGGCCATACAGGGAGTCTCCCATCTCCCTTTACTCGTACTCCTCTCCATGCAATCCTGTTGTGGGGTGACTGGTCTAAATCTCTCCGGGTGCTCCTGGACTTTAAATGTTCTTCTATTTTTCTGTCTTATTGGATCATGTTGTCAGGCATGGTTTGTCTGACAGATGTTATTTTTATGTAAAATATTCTGTAACAAGTGTTGTTTTTGTGCTCAATGGTGGATCTATTCATAATTATTTAAGAGTTTGTTGTCAGGCATGACGAGAGTTTTATGGACACTGCCCTGGTGTCGGAGCTGGGGATCTCCACGCAACCCCTCGTTCCCATGGACGCCAGAGCATTGACCGGGCTCTCTATTGGCAGGATCAATCGCAGCACTATTCCTATCAACCTGAGAGTGTCAGAGAATCACAGTGAGTCCATGCAGTTCCTGCTCATTGAATCTCCTCATGCGTCCGTAGTTTTGGGATTGTCATGGCTCCAGAGTTACAACCCCCCGATCGACTGGGCTATGGTTCTGTCCTGGGGTGGAGCACATTCTGCCAAGCACATTGCCTAAATGAGGTGCGGGAAGGAGACGAATGGAAAACAGCCTTTAACCTGTTTAGGATAGGGGGCAGTATTGACACGGCTGGATAAAAAACGTACCCGATTTAATCTGGTTACCACTCCTACCCAGTAACTAGAATATGCATATACTTATTACATATGGATAGAAAACACCCTAAAGTTTCTAAAACTGTTTGAATGGTGTCTGTGAGTATAACAGAACTCATTTGGCAGGCAAAAACCTGACAAGGTTTCAGGCAGGAAGTGGCCTGTCTGACAAGGTGTCGTTCTTCTTGTCTCTGTTTATTGAAGAGTGAGGATCTTAGCTGTCCCGTGACACTTCCTACGGCTGCCATAGGGTCTCAGAAGGCGGCAAAAAGCTGAATCGTGGCTTTGCAGGCTGTGGCTGAAACAAAGTAGCGCGTTTGGGTAGTGGCTGGTTACAGTACTGTGAGACTCAGGCGCGTGCCCGCGTCGACCGAAAGCTTTGTTTACTTTCCTCAGTTTAGCTAAATGGACATTCCCGGTCGGAATATTATCGCTTTTTTACGAGAAAAATGGCATAAAAATGGATTTTAAACAGCGGTTGACATGCCTCGAAGTACGGTAATGGAATATTTAGATTTTTTTTGTCACGAATTGCGCCATGCGCGCGACCCTGATTTACCATTTCAGATAGTGTCTGGGACGCACGAACAAAACGCCGCTATTCGGATATAACGATGGATTATTTTGGACCAAACCAACATTTGTTATTGAAGTAGCAGTCCTGGGAGTGCATTCTGACGAAGACAACAAAAGGTAATCAAACTTTTATAATAGTAAATACGATTATGGTGAGTGCTAAACTTGCCGGGTGTCTAAATAGCTAGCCCGTGATGCCTGGGCTATGTACTTAGAATATTGCAAAATGTGCTTTCACCAAAAACCTTAAAAATCCTATTACTTCAATTTCTCAAACATATGACTATTTTACAGCCATTTAAAGACAAGACTCTCGTTAATCTAACCACACTGTCCGATTTCAAAAAGGCTTTACAACGAAAGCAAAACATTAGATTATGTCAGCAGACTACCAAGCCAGAAATAATCAGACACCCATTTTTCAAGCCAGCATATAATGTCACCAAAACCCAGAAGACAGCTAAATGCAGCACTCACCTTTGATGATGTTCATCAGATGACAACCCTAGGACATTATGTTATACAATACATGCATGTTTTGTTCAATCAAGTTCCTATTTATATCAAAAACCAGCTTTTTACATTAGCATGTGACGTTCAGAACTAGCATACCCCCGCAAACTTCCGGGGAATTCGCTAACATTTTACTAAATTACTCACGATAAACGTTCACAAAAAGCATAACAATTATTTTAAGAATTATAGATACAGACCTCCTCTATGCACTCGATTTGTCCGATTTTAAAATAGCTTTTTGGTGAAAGCACATTGTTTCACCTGTCTTGTGCTTGTCTCCACCCTGCATCTGGTGTCTCAAATTTGTTTTCTGTTTGTCTGTTGCCAGTTTGTCTTGTTCCGTCAAGTCTTACCAGCGTGTTTTCCCGTATTTGAGTCTTTCTAGTTGCTGTTTTCTAGTCTTCCCGGTTCTGACCATTCTGCCTGACCTGTCCCTGCCTGCCGTTCTGTACCTCATTGACTTGGCCCTGGATTACTAACCTCTGCCTGCCCTCAACCTGCCCTGGCGTGTCCCCTTGTATAATAAATATTATGAGAACTGTACTATCTGCCTCCTGTGTCTGCATCTGGTTCATATCCTGAGTCGTGATAAAAAAAAGACTAAGTACACAACTTGAAGCAACCACATATTTAGCCATAGAACACATTCTGATTGGCTACTGAGGGGTCAAGCCTTGACACACCTTCAACTTGTTTATTCATCAAAACCCAGCCCTTTTGCGCCACCGACCGGCTAAGAAATATAATTACTAAGCAAGTGTTCAATTTAACACTGTGGGTGTTAAAATTCCAATCACAAATTTGATGTGTAGCGAGTATGTCTTCCTCACATCCAGTGAGGGAAAAAAGTATTTGATCCCCTTCTGATTTTGTACATTTGCTACTTTCAATTGTCACATTCATAGTAAGGGTGTGACCCTTGTAAATGGTAGACTGCAAAATCAAATAATTTGTACTGCTGCAGAATACCTTTCTGAATACAATACTGTAAAGAAACTGTTCATTCTAGGTAAGCTCTTTCAATTCAAAATTCAGCTTTAATCAGATTCAGTTTAAAAAAATCCAAACTATTGCATCTTCATAAACGTATTGGTAGGTGAGGAGTCAGGGGACGGTAGGTGCTATACACCTTCTCCTCAGAACACACGTGTCTAAGTCAATAACTCGCTGCACATATCCCCACAGTAACCTTAAAGAATACACTGTTTTCTTGCCCCAGCTCTACTCAGCCTCCTCACCCCCCACTCCTCACATCAAAACACAGCACCCTCACAAACTCCCCACTCCATCTGCTAAATCCATCCTCCTCCCCATACAGACAGACAGAGGCCCAGGTAGCGGGTGTGGGTGCGGAAGCAGCAGGCGCAGTAACCAGGCTTGACAGATATTCCTCCGTGGCCAGACTAGGAGTGGGCAGCGCGCCCACGGCACCTGCTTTGGGGGGGTTTAAGTCATGGTATGTATCACCTGTAATATCGTTCCCCAGATGAGGAGATGGAGTGCTGCAGTGTTTGGGAGAGAGGGGGTAGGTAGGAAGAGGGGGAAGGGGATCTGTTTCAGCAGAGTACGGTACAATGAGATCATTACTCCTACAATGCATTTTTAACCAGAGGAAATTACCCCAACTGACAGCGGCTTCTGAGTTGTATGGGCACACTATCCGAATGAAGAACAATGACATTGTTTCTCTCATTCATTTGTTCTCAGCACCACATCCACCTCTCTTTCTGTCTCTCTGCTAACGCTGCAAATTCACACCGTAGCCTACATATTATTCCATTGTTGCATTATTATAAGATCCAAGAAACTGTTGTTTTCTTGAATTATACTATCAATGAATGTACCTTTGGAGATAACGTGTGAAGGACACCATAAGGTTCTGAGGATCCCCAAACCATTGGGACAATAGAGCCACAGTGCATATTATTGCTTCTCATCTGGACCTTATCACACAGCCCTGATTGCTGCTGACAGAGCAGGCCTAGAATAAAGGCGGACTTCATCGTCCCCTGAAAGGTGTGTGTGTGTGTGTGTGTGTGTGTGTGTGTGTGTGTGTGTGTGTGTGTGTGTGTGTACTACTATCTATCTACCCAGGTGCGGATGGCTGTGCCTGTCTCTAGAGAACAAGGTTTGGGCAGAACGAATATGAGGGAGAGGAGCGATAATAAAGATTCATCACTGCAGTTTGTCCTCAAGGCACAACTAATCTCAGGAGAGAGCAGTACATACTTACTGTGGTGTTTGAAGACTTTCAGATGTTCGTTCAGAGTACCTCGGTAGACTCTCTAAGAGAGTAACAGCTTTTCTATGGACCTCCAGAGCATGCATGCTCAGCATCTTCTCTGCAATAGCGTGGTATGGTTTTCTCTGGAACAAGGCTATTTCCTGATGCAAATAGTTTGGAAGGTAAAGCGTTTATTTGAAATAATTGGTAACAAAGATTTTTTTTCAACACTCAAAAATTGCATCAGGTGATTGTGATTTGGCAAGACAAATTCAACTCAACACAGGCTAATAAGGCCATCTATTTAGTCTGTCTTCAGTAAAAATCTATTTCCGGCAGCTCAAGGCACTTCTTTATGTTTTATATGGTAGAAGGAGTAGAAACTAGGATAGATGAATGTAATGAACAATAATCTATGTTCATTATCTGGTTTGTTTGCCTTGTTGTTTTTAGCTGCATGGTACGCTGAGAGAAAACACTGGGAAGATGACTTTGATTCCAGTGAGCATGTCAACAAATACGCAGCATCTGTTGTTCCTCAACAGATTTCCAACAGTTGTCTTTTTACAAAGGCAAACACATCCAACGACTCGAGAACAAAGTCTGACTCGAGGACAGAAGTGCTGTGTCATGGCTACTCAACTGCGTAATGGAAATGCTCAGTCACAGTCCTCCTCTCCCTGGTCATTTCAAAGACAGAGTTTAAGTACAGTAATTGAGGCCAACGACACCTCAGAGTTTCCACACAGGAGTCTGAGAGAAGAATATGGCCAGGAGAACAACTGCATTACTGTCAGTACAATGTCTTGACTTCAGTACACTACACAATAATAGATACTGCTGCCATGTGTGAAGTGAGGTAATATTGATCATATAAGTATATTATACTGTGTATATACAGTGTGCCTCACATATGACCTGTAATAACACGAAGCAATGAATATGTTAACAAAGTCTATTAATGACCATGTACTCTTATAATCTCAACCTGGCACAGCCAGAAGAGGACTGGCCATTCCTTGGAGCCTGGTTCCTCTCTAGGTTTCTTCTAGGTTCCTGCCTTTCTATGGGGGTTTTCCTATCCACTGTGCTTCCATATCTGCATTGATTTCTCTTTGGGGTTTTAGGCTGGTATCTGTATAACACTGTATGACAATTGCTGATGTACAAAGGGCTTTGTAAAATACATTTGATTGATTGATAAGGCTCAGTAGTAAGTGTGACATTTACATACAGTGATGGATACTGCTGGAACAGGTAGGATATGGGTAAATTTCAGCTGGGTAAATTAATAGATTTAACCTCTACAGGATCAGTGCCCCCCCCCTCCCACAGGACAGTTGAGCTAACATGCGCTAATGTGATTAGCATGAGGTTGTAAGTAACAACAACATTTCCCAGGACATAGACATTTCCACAAACTCAGTGTTTCCATTCAAATGGTATCAAGAATATGCATATCCTTGCTTCTGGTCCTGAGCTACAGGCAGTTAGATTTGGGTATGTCATTTTAGGCGAAAATTAAAAAAAATTGCACGACCCTTAAAAGGATTTAATCAGCTTCTTGATATGCCACACCTGTCAGGTGGATGGGACTATCTTGGCATAGGAGAAATGCTCACTAACAGGGATGTAAACAAATGTGTGCACAACATTTGAGAGAAATAAGCTTTTTGTGCAAATGGAACATTTCTGGGATCTTTTGTTTCAGCTCATGAAACATGGGACCAACACTTTACATGTTGCGTTTATATTTTTGTTCAGTATAAATAATTGTTATCTTTAGTTGTCACTGTATTAGACTAAGCGTAAATATTAACTTGCTCGACCATGCTGTAGGTCATATCACTTTTTGTTACATGCAATATGTTTTGTGGACATCACCAGACAGATGTTGCTCACCGGTTATGTGATGAAACAAAGTCGTGGTTGAATTTATTCTGCCACTGTGTCTTCTTATTTTCTCGGCCTTAGTTCATATGCCTTGACACCTTGATATATAGGCCTAACAAGTTATAGAGCAATTATCACCACACAGGTTGTAATATGGCTTTTTTCCCCTGGCTTGGCTTTCCCAGTGATTTTACACACGGACCGCTAAAAAGTCCAGGGGTCTGAATATTTACCAAATACACAGTATATATTTTTATACAAAGTGTGGTTCTAGTCCTGAATGCTGATTGGTTAAAACAGCATTAAAGCCGGTGTCTATTCCACAAATTACCACTGGTTAAATCTTTGACGCTGAAATGCCTACATGTATTTATTCTGTTCCATCTGACTGTGCAATCCACTGTCTCATCAGCTCTGCCAGGAAATTAATATACTACACTGTAAAAAGCATCTAGACATTATCTCTTATCTATTCTTTTAGACTAGCCTTTGGTTTTCAAAAGCAGAGATTTTGTAACGATGTGCGCTGAGAGTCGGGAAGCAAATTCAGGGAGTGAGTGTTTAAATAAAGAAAAAACATAATACAAAATAAGAAACACGGACAATGCACAGATATGCAGGGGCGGTTCTGCTATCGTTCTTTTTTTACATCCGTTATTAGACAGTGGCAATGCGGAACTCTAATGATTATGAACATGGTCTTTTGCCTGCTAATTCCTGCAATGCAGTGAAGAAAACGATATGACAACAATAACGTCTAATGTAACTGGCCCCTCTAACAGTACAACTGGCCCCAGCTTGCCCCCCCCCCAGTGGAAATGGTCTAGAACCGCCACTGCAGATATGACACAGAAACAGAAACAATATCACCTGAGGAATGAACCAAAGGGAGTGACATATATAGGGAAGGTAATCAGGGGAGTAATGGAGTCCAGGTGAGTGATGACGTGCAGTTGCGCGTAACGATGGTGACAGGTGTGCGCAATCACGAGCAGCCTGGTGACCTAGAGGCTGGAGAGGCTAGCTAGCAAGGGATAAGAACGTAGCCAGCCATTATGGCAACCGAAACAACAATAGAATGAATGAACAGCCGGTTTGGGTAGCTAACCTAGATTTGTGTGGGGACTATATCTCATGGAAGGATGAAATAGTATGAATAAATTCATCCAAATAATGTATTTTTATGAAAATATGTGAATCGTTATTTGTATGTTGGTAACCCTTGGTATAAAAGTGATAATGCCCTCAATGCCAGTGTTTGAAGGACGGTTTGCCGGCAATCGACTAAACAACACCCATGCCAATATATCCTCCAAACACCGGCTTCTCTTGCATTATCACTTAAGTGATCATCATGGATAGATCTGCACCGCACAGAATGCAATTTGTCTCTAGCCCAAAGGTCAAGGTCAAATTGACTTCAGATCAGTGTTGCTAAGCCTCTGAGCATCATAGGGAAATCATACATATAGCTTCAGTACAGTGGCTTGCGAAAGTATTCATCCCACTTGGCATTTTCTGTTGCCTTACAACCTGGAATTAAAATAGATTTGTTTGGGGGGTTTGTATCATTTCCTTTACACAACATGCCTACCACTTTGAATATGCAAAATATTTTTTATTGTGAAACAAACAAGAAATAACACAAAAAAACTGAACTTGAGCATGCATAACTATTCACCCCCCAAAGTCAATACTTTGTAGAGACGCCTTTTGCAGCAATTACAGCTGCAAGTCTCTTGGGATATGTCTCTGTAAGCTTGGCACATCTAGCCACTGGGATTTTTTCCCATTCTTCAAAGCAAAGCTACTCGAGCTCCTTCAAGTTGGATGGGTTTCGCTGGTGTACAGCAATCTTTAGTCATACCACAGATTGTCAATTGGATTGAGGTCTGGGCTTTGACTAGGCCATTCCAAGACATTTAAATGTTTCCCCTTAAACCAGTCAAGTGTTGCTTTAGCAGTATGCTTCGGGTCATTGTTCTACTGGAAGGTGAACCTGCGTCCCAGTCTCAAATCTCTGGAAGACTGGAACAGAATTTCCCTGTATTTAGCGCCATCCATCATTCCTTCAATTCTGACCAGTATCTGACCAGATGCTGCCACCACCATGCTTCACTGTGGGGATGGTGTTCTCGGGGTGATGAAGAGGTGTTGCGTTTGCGCCAGACATAGTTTTTTCCTTCAATTCTGACCAGTATCCCAGTCCCTGCTGATGAAAAACAACCCCACAGCACGATGCTGCCACCACCATGCTTCACTGAGGGGATGGTATTCTCGGCGTGATGAGAGGTGTTGGGTTTGCGCCAGACATAGCGTTTTCCTTGATGGCCAAAAAGCTCAATTTTAGTCTCACCTGACCAGAGTGCCTTCTTACATATGTTTGGGGAGTCTCCCACATGCCTTTTGGCGAACACCAAAGAGTCTCCCAGATGTAAACACCAAACGTGTTTGGTTTCTTTTTCTTTAACTTCTTGGGGCTATGTGGGACGCTAGCGTGCCACCCGTGGTGCACCCTATCAACAGCAGGTGCATTTCAAGAGCGGCAAATTTGAAACCAAATAAATGTCAAAATTCAAATTTTTCAAACATACAACTATCTTACACCCTTTGAAAGATAAACATCTCCTTAATCTAACCACGTTGTCCGATTTCAAAAAGGTTTTACGGCGAAAGCATAAAGTTAGATTATGTTAGGAGAGTACATTGACAATAGCTGTGTGTAATGTTTTGTCAATTCAAAGACAGGGTCACCAAAACCATAAAACCAGCTAAAATGATGCACTAACCTTTTACAATCTCCATCAGATGACACTCCTAGGACATTATGTTAGACAATGCATGCATTTTTAGTTCTATCAAGTTCATATTTATATCCAAAAACAGCGTTTTACTATGGCATTGATGTTGAGGAAATCGTTTCCCTCCAATAACCGGCAGTCAAGTCAGCACCACAAATTAAATAATTAAAATTAGAAAACATTGGTAAAATATTATATTGTCATTTAAAGAATTATAGATTTACATCTCTTGAACGCAATCAACTTGCCAGATTTAAAAATAACCTTACTGGGAAATCACACTTTGCAATAATCTGAGCACTGCGCCCAGAAAAATACGCGTTGCGATACAGACTAGCCGCCATGTTGGGGAGATCTAAAATCGAAAATACTATGTAAATAATCCATTACCTTTGATTCTCTTCATCAGATGTCACTTCCAGGTATCACAGGTCCATAACGAATGTAGTTTTGTTCAAAAAAGCTCATCATTTATGTCCAAAAATCTCCGTCTTGTTAGCACATGATCTAAGCCCGCCGGACTTCACTTCATGAACGAGGGGAAAAAATATATTTACGTTCGTTCAAACATGTCAAACGTTGTATAGCATAAATCATTAGGGCCTTTTTTAACCAGAACATGAATAATATTCAAGGTGGACGAATGCATTCTCTTTTATAACGTATTGGAACGAGGGTACCCAACATGAACTCGCGCGCCAGAGTCTAATCGGCCATCACCGTTCCATGGCTCTTGTTCGGTCAGATCTCACAGTAAAAGACTCAAAACACTTTGTAAAGGCTGGTGACATCTAGTGGAAGCAATAGGAAGTGTCAAAACATTTATCAACCCCTGTGTGTTTCAATGGCATAGGCTTAAAGGTAATTCAACACATCAGGTATCCACTTCCTGTCAGAAAATGTCTCAGGGTTTTGCCTGCCAAATGAGTTCTGTTATACTCACAGACACCATTCAAACAGTTTTAGAAACTTTAGGCTGTTTTCTATCCATATATAATAAGTATATGCATATTCTAGTTACTGGGTAGGATTAGTAACCAGATTAAATCGGGTACATTTTTTTATCCAGCCGTGAAAATACTGCCCCCTAGCCCCAACAGGTTAACGCACCAATCCCGTTAACTGGATAGATTTGACAACATCCGGTGAAATTGCAGAGCACCAAAATCAAACTACAGAAATATCAGTATTCAACATTCACTAAAATATAAGTGTAATACATCAAAATAAAGCTTAACTTCTTATTAATCCAGCCACTGTGTTAGATTTTAAAAAGGCTTTACGGCGAAAGCAAACCATGTGATTATCTCAGGACAACGCCCCACATACAAACACATGAAAATCATTTTTCAACCAGGCAGGTGCGACACAAAAATCAGAAATAACAATATAATAAATACCTTACCTTTGATGATCTTCTTATTTTTGCAATCCCTAATGTCTCAGTGACAGAATGAATGGTTGTTATGTTCGATAAATTCCTTCTTTAGATCCCCAAAATGTCGTTTGATTCAGAAATACATCGGTTCCAACTCGCCCAACATGACTACAAAGTATCTAATAAGTTACCTGTAAACTTGGTCCAAACATTTCAAACAACGTTCCTAATCCAACCTCAGGTATCCTAAAATGTAAATAATTGATCAAATTTAAGATGGGATAATCTGTTTCCAATACCGAAGAAAAATAACACAGAGCGCACTCCTGTTCACGCGCATCAAAAGACTAGGGACCTTCAGAGTGACACGTACAAAGAACAGCACTACTTCTTCATTTCTCAAAAGAAAAACATTGACCGATTCCTAATTAGAAAAATTGGATTACCTTTGCTGTTCTTCATCAGAATGCACTCCCAGGACTTCTACTTCAACAGCAAATGTTATTTTGTTTCCAAATAATCCATAGTTATATCCAAATACCTCCGTTTTGTTCGTGCGTTCAGGTCGTGACAAAAAAATTCAAAATATTCCATTACCGTACTTAGAAGCATGTCAAACGCTGTTTAAAATCAATTTTTATGCTATTTTTCTCATAAAATAGTGATAATATTCCAACCGGGCAACGAAAAAAATGGCGAGTTCTCGTGAACGCGCATCACCAGTCTCACTGTCCCCAGGCTGACCACTTACAAACTCTGCTCCTATACTTTGCCCAGAGACAGCAGACACCCCATTCCACTTTCTGGCGGCTTTAGAGAGCCAATGGAAGCCTTAGAAAGTGTCACGTTACAGAACAGATGCTGTAATTTCGATAGAGATGCAACAGAAGGACAACAAATTGTCAGACAGGGCACTTCCTGCATGTAATCTTCTCAGGTTTTGGCCTGCCATATGAGTTCTGTTATACTCACAGACACCATTCAAACAGTTTTAGAAACTTTTGAGTGTTTTCTATCCAAATCTACTATGCATATTCTAGTTTATGGGCAGGAGTAGTAACCAGATTAAATCGGGTACGTTTTTTATCCGGCAGTGAAAATACTGCCCCCTATCCCAAAGAAGTTAATTACCTCTGGTTATGGACACTTTGCCAGCAATAACTGAGATATGACCGTTCAATCTAAAGCAGCAGATGTCATTTTCAGGATATGTCAATACAGAAACAAAGCTTAACACCAGACTGGTATTGTGATTGAAGTTCACTAGGTGATGGGAAATATGCGATATGAATAAAAAATAATATACTTACCTTCCTTGAAAATCCATCTATACTGCCAAAGATGACAATGTTGTATCTTGAAAAAAAGTATTAGAATTAAAAGTGAAATGTTTAACCCATTAATTAACCTGCTTCATTATTTGTGTATTACCAGTTCATGAAGAACAACTCCAATTTCATACATCATTGAAAATGTGTAAGAATAAAAAATTAAAAAAATAACTTCTTAGATTTGATGGAGCCATTATACATCTTAGTACCTTATCAATTTATGATTTGTATCAATGTGGACGAGAGACAGGGGAGCAGGAACAGAGTATTTTTGCAATGATACCTGCGCCATCTACACGCTGCAAAGACTCCCTAACTCTTCGCCATTGTACACAATGGCCCATTGCTTGGAGACTTCCTTTGACCATTCCAAAGCCCGCATGGGGCATCCTTGCCTTAATGACCCTGATTTTCTGGTCTAACTCTTCATCTGACATATCAGGGTAGCATTCCCTGACTGACATATTATGTTCTTTCATCCTGTAAAAAAAGCTATCCGTTACACTGTGAAATATGATTATATGTCGACTATGAAACAAATAGGACATGGCCTGCTTATGATTTGCCATGAAAGAAAGTTCAACTGAAAATGCTGAGAACAGACGTTCGTAGCTAAATGTTTTTGGTTAGCGTCAGAATAATAATTGCATGAATTATCATTCTACGGTATGTATGTATCTATGTAATATAGTAGAATGTTATGAATCGACACTAAATCGTTGAAGCTAACTACTAGCTATGTAGATGTAGGACGGAAGACCACACAGTGCTGCTTATCTGAGATGCCATCATCACACAGTCCTTCGTAAGTGTCCGCTATAACTTCATTTGTGTTGGAAAGAAAGGCTGAACAGTATTGGTTGTAGCCAAACTGACACTCAAAAAATGGCCAAAATGGAAGGTGGTTGATAGCGAAATTACATTTGAGTTTTGCTTTCAAAAATGATTGGGAATAAAATGCATAAAGTTTTGCGCTCTATTACAAAATATTTGATTGCAAACATTTGTTTTTACTTTGAAGCCTCGTCTTTGCTAACAGACAAAATATTATTGATTGAAAATAAAAAAGTTTTGCTTTCGACATTTGTTGCAAGTTGAGGAGGGGGGCTAATAGCTGAACAATAGATTATTCAACCTTAACCTCTTACATCTAGACGTTCCGCTAGCGGAACACCTGCTCCAATATCCAATGATAGGCGTGGCGCGAATTACAAATTCCTCAAAAATACAAAAACTTTTTCAAACATATGACTATTTCACAGCATTTTAAAGACAAGACTCTCCTTTATCTAACCACACTCTCCGATTTCAAAAAGGCTTTACAGCGAAAGCAAAACATTAGATTATGTCAGCAGAGTACCCAGCCAGAAATAATCAGACACCCATTTTTCAAGCTAGCATATAATGTCACAAAAACCCAGAAGACAGCTAAATGCAGCACTCACCTTTGATGATCTTCATCAGATGACACACCTAGGACATTATGTTATACAATACATGCATGTTTTGTTCAATCAAGTTCATATTTATATCAAAAACCAGCTTTTTAGATTAGCATGTGACGTTCAGAACTAGCATACCCCCCGCAAACTTCCGGGGAATTTACTAACAATTTACTAAATTACTCACGATAAACGTTCACAAAAAGCATAACAATTATTTTAAGAATTATAGATACAGAACTCCTCTATGCACTCGATATGTCCGATTTTAAAATAGCTTTTTGGTGAAAGCACATTTTGCAATATTCTAAGTACATAGCCCAGCCATAACGGGCTAGCTATTTAGACACCCGGCAAGTTTAGCCTTCACCAAAATCAGATTTACTATAACAAAAATGTTATTACCTTTGTTGTCTTCGTCAGAATGCACTCCCAGGACTGCTACTTCAATAACAAATGTTGGTTTGGTCCCAAATAATCCATCGTTATATCCAAATAGCGGCGTTTTGTTTGTGCGTTCCAGAAACTATCCGAAATGGTAAATCAGGGTCGCGCGTATGGCGCAATTCGTGACAAAAAATTTCAAAATATTCCATTACCGTACTTCGAAGCATGTCAACCGCTGTTTAAAATCTATTTTTATGCAATTTATCTCGTAAAAAAGCGATAATATTCCGACCGGGAATCTCCTTTTCGGCAAACAGAGGAAAAATCACAAAGACGGGGCAGCCAGGGCACGCGCCTAAGCCCACAGTCCCTTGATCGGCCACTTGACAAAGGCGATAATGTGTTTCAGCCTGGGGCTGGGATGACGACATTCAGGTTTTTCCCGGGCTCTGAGCGCCCATGGAAGACGTAGGAAGTGTCACGTTAGAGCAGAGATCCTTTGTAAAAGATAGAGATGGCAAAGAAGTTCAAGAAATGGTCAGACAGGCCACTTCCTGTAAAGGAATCTCTCAGGTTTTGACCTGCCATTTGAGTTCTGTTATACTCACAGACACCATTCAAACAGTTTTAGAAACTTTTGAGTGTTTTCTATCCAAAGCCAATAATTATATGCATATTCTAGTTACTGGGCAGGAGTAGTAACCAGATTAACCTGTTGGGTCTAGGGGGCAGCATTTGCACGTCTGGATAAAAAAAATGTACCCGATTTAATCTGGTTACTAATCCTACCCAGTAACTAGAATATGCATATACTTATTATATATGGATAGAAAACACTCTAAAGTTTCCAAAACTGTTTGAATGGTGTCTGTGAGTATAACAGAACTCATTTGGCAGGCAAAACCCTGAGACATTTTCTGACAGGAAGTGGATACCTGATGTGTTGTATTGACTTTAAACCTATCCCATTGAAAAACACAGGGGTTTAGGAATATTTTGGCACTTCCTATTGCTTCCACTAGATGTCACCAGCCTTTACAAAGTGTTTTGAGTCTTCTGGAGGGAGATCTGACCGAACAAGAGCCATGGAACGGTGATGTCCCATTAGACACCTGGCGCGCTAGTTCATGTTGGGTACCCTCGTTCCAATACGTTATAAAAGAGTATGCATTCGTCCACCTTGAATATTATTCATGTTCTGGTTAAAAAAGGCCCTAATGATTTATGCTATACAACGTTTGACATGTTTGAACGAACGGAAATATATTTTTTCCCCTCGTTCATGACGAGAAGTCCGGCTGGCTTACATCATGTGCTAACGAGACGGAGATTTTTGGACATAAATGATGAGCTTTTTTGAACAAAACTACATTCGTTATGGACCTGTGATACCTGGAAGTGACATCTGATGAAGAGAATCAAAGGTAATGGATTATTTACATAGTATTTTCGATTTTAGATCTCCCCAACATGACGTCTAGTCTGTATCGCAACGCGTATTTTTCTGGGCGCAGTGCTCAGATTATTGCAAAGTGTGATTTCCCAGTAAGGTTATTTTTAAATCTGGCAAGTTGATTGCGTTCAAGAGATGTAAATCTATAATTCTTTAAATGACAATATAATATTTTACCAATGTTTTCTAATTTTAATTATTTAATTTCTGACGCTGACTTGACTGCCGGTTATTGGAGGGAAACGATTTCCTCAACATCAATGCCATAGTAAAACGCTGTTTTTGGATATAAATATGAACTTGATAGAACTAAAAATGCATGCATTGTCTAACATAATGTCCTAGGAGTGTCATCTGATGGAGATTGTAAAAGGTTAGTGCATCATTTTAGCTGGTTTTATGGTTTTGGTGACCCTGTCTTTGACTTGACAAAACATTACACACAACTCTTGTAAATGTACTGTCCTAACATACTCTAAATTTATGCTTTCGCCGTAAAACCTTTTTGAAATCGTAAAACGTGGTTAGATTAAGGAGATGTTTATCTTTCAAATGGTGTAACATAGTTGTATTTTTGAAAAATTAGAATTTTGACATTTATTTGGATTCAAATTTGCCGCTCTTGAAATGCACCTGCTGTTGATGGAGTGCACCACGGGTGGCACGCTAGCGTCCCACCTAGCCCCAAGAGGTTAAATCGGGTACGTTTTTTATCCAGCCGTGAAAATACTGCCCCCTAGCCATAACAGGTTAACAAAAGAATAGTCTAATAGCCGAGCTAGGTGTGAAAAATCCCTGTCCTATCACAGACCAGATTTTCCGTAACGACCAAGGGGGAGTTAGAGCACTGATTATGCTTTTGGGTCCAAATGCACTGCTGTGTCTCTAACTGACAATGAATGGGCAATATAAATCAAATAATAAACTGATAATTGTGCACAACATCAAATGAAACAAGCAGGGAGCGGGTTTCGAACCCTCAACCTTCTTGCCCGAAGTCCAGCGCGCTATCGACTGTGCACCAAAAGCACGTTCAAGCCGCAGAGTCGATAGAATGCGTCCTCGTGGTAGCTTGCTACTCAATGTAATAAAGTAATGACTTTTGAAATAAGTTACCTTACATGTTATGTTGGCTGACAATTTGTTAGCTACACCGTCCTTGCAAACCACATAGCATATCATTACAGCAGTGTGTACTATCGACCTAACGTTAGTAGTTATACATCAAACTTGCCAGTATATTAACTATAGGCTATCTAACTACCCAACGTTTATTGACTTGATTATTCCCATCATTCTTAGCTTAGCTAAATGGTATAGTCTTTGTGCATTCTCAAATGACATTGTAAATTCTCTCTGGCTATCTATTCGCTCTGGCTATCTACAGTGAGGGAAAAAAGTATTTGATCCCTTGCTGATTTTGTACGTTTGCCCACTGACAAAGAAATTATCAGTCTATAATTTTAATGGTAGGTTTATTTGAACAGCGAGAGACAGAATAACAACAAAAAAGTCCAGAAAAACGCATGTCAAAAATTTTATAAAATGATTTGCATTTTCATGAGGGAAATACGTATTTGACCCCTCTGCAAAACATGACTTAGTACTTGGTGGCAAAACCCTTGTTGGGAATCACAGAGGTCAGACGTTTGTTGTAGTTGGCCACAATGTTTGCACACATCTCAGGAGAGATTTTGTCCGACTCCTCTTTGCAAGATCTTCTCTGAGTCATTAAGATTTCGAGGCTGACGTTTGGCAACTCGAACCTTCAGCTCCCTACACAGATTTTCTATGGGATTAAGGTCTGGAGACTGGCTAGGCCACTCCAGGACCTTAATGTGCTTCTTCTTGAGCCACTCCTTTGTTGCCTTGGCCGTGTGTTTTGGATCATTGTCATGCTGGAATACCCATCCACGACCTATTTTCAATGCCCTTCCTGAGGGAAGGAGGTTCTCACCCAAGATTTGACGGTACATGGCCCCGTCCATCGTCCCTTTGATGCGGTGAAGTTGTCCTGTCCCCTTAGCAGAAAAACACCCCCAAAACATAATGTTTCCACCTCCATGTTTGACGGTGGAGATGGTGTTCTTGGGGTCATAGGCAGCATTCCTCCTCCTCCAAACACGGCGAGTTGAGTTGATGCCGAAGAGCTCCATTTTGGTCTCATCTGACCACAACACTTTCACCCAGTTGTCCTCTGAATCATTCAGATGTTCATTGGCAAACTTCAGACAGGCATGTATATGTGCTTTCTTGAGCAGGGGGACCTTGCGGGCGCTGCAGGATTTCAGCGTTTCACGGCGTAGTGTGTTACAAATTGTTTTCTTGGTGAATATGGTCCCAGCTGCCTTGAGATCATTGACAAGATCCTCCCGTGTAGTTCTGGGCTGATTTCTTACCGTTCTCATGATCATTGCAACTCCACGAGGTGAGATCTTGCATGGAGCCCGAGTCATTGCACTTTCGCTAGTTTTGCCTCTTGAAACTACCTCTAACTTCCTTCATACTGGACACAGAGACATAAAAATGGTATCCACAAATTCATCTGACTCTGATTGCCATAATCGTGAAGTATCCCTTAAACACTAGAAAAGTAACCCATACAAATGAATGGAAGTATGAACGTACTTTTGTGTCAACAAAATACATTTAGAATAATAATGTCCCAAGAAACGTAAATATTTCTTGAGCTTTCTTATATCTTCTAGATATAGGACAGACACTTAAAACCTTATTCCAAATGATTTTTTTTACCCTTTTTTGCCATTTACAGTATGAACACATTATTCAATGTGTTTCAATGGCTATAGTAGTAAAGGCCAAATGCAATATTTTATGAAATAAATATATATATTTTTTGATACCTAAAGGGGTCCTATAATTCAAAATCAAATAGCTAAATGATCCATGGTATGACCATCTTAAACAGTTCCATATGTTAGCTTAGTAGAACCCTACCCCCACACTTGAACAGATAGCCTACAGTCACATAAACTAATGAAAATGTGATTGCATTCTTTGAAATAATACTTTTTTCATATTCTGATGTTACCCAAGACCTTCATGAACAACAAATATATTTTTTAGACTTAGAATGTTTGAGTTAAAATCTCTGCTCAAAGGGGGTCCATCAAGGCCAAGATTTTCTAGTGTTAATAGGTCTAGGTCTGCAGATAAAATAGCCCTTCCTTATTTTGTGTGACAGGCCTTGGTTCTTCCATCACACACAGTAAATATGCACAAGAAGCCGCTCACATGAACCCCGGTGCCATCAATACCAGTGAGATTTTTGACAGTGGTGGAAAAAGTACCGAATTGTCATACTTGGGTAAAAGTAAAGATGCATTAATAGAAAATGACTGAAGTAAAAGTGAAAGCCACACAGTAAAATCCTCCTTGTGTAAAAGTCTAAAAGTATTTGTTTTTAAACATACATAAGTATCAAAAGTAAATGTAATTGTGAAAATATACTTAACTATTGAAGTAAAAATATAAATCATTTCGAATTCCCTACTGTATTTTAAACAAATCAGACGGCACCATTTGTATGGAGAAAAAAGTGCATTATTTTCTTTAGGAATGTAGTGAAGTGAAAGTCAACGTTGTCAAAAATATAAATAGTAAAGTAAAGTACAGATACCCCAAAAAACTATTTAAGTAGTACTTTAAAGTATTTTTACTTAAGTACTTTACACCATTGACTTCTGAAATGATTTGGCTGACCTCGAGCACTGATCCCTGATGTAGAGCTGCCTTACTTGAAGAGGAGTGTAGTGTAGGGTTGCAAAATTCTGGGAACTTTCAATAAATTCACTTGTTTCCCAGAAATCCTCTTTTGAGGATTTCAGATATCCTGCAACCAGGATTTTGGGAAACCAGGGAATTTATTAAAAGTTCCCAGAATTTTCCAACCCAAGTGCAGTGCTTCTGCTGTAGTCATTTAATTGTGACACTGTGCCACGGCAAAATCATTGCCGCCACTCCCCAAAAATATTTCAGCCAAAGCGCACTTTCAAGATGCTGGAACAGTCCACATTTTACTTTTCTTCTGCAAACAAAACAAATAATCGAATATATACTGCAAACATAGGCTACATTTATTTAGTGGGCTACTCAAACATTTACCAGCCTGCATCATTTTTGTGTGATTTTAAAAATTTAATTTAACCTTTATTTAACTAGACAAATTCGTATTTTACCATGGCAGCCAACCCCTCCCCGACGACGCTGGGCCAATTATGTGTCGATGTATGTAACTCCCGATCACGGCCGGTTGTGATACAGCCCGGGATTGAACCAGGGTCTGTAGTGACACCTCCTTTGACCACTGCGCTACTCGGGAGCCATATCGGGAGCATATGGTCACATGCGCCATATACAATAGGTTTACTTACAATATACCTTACCGTTTACTTACAAGCCCTTAACCAACAATGCAGAGTTTTAAAAAAGTAAGTAAGAAACTTTCGATACCGAGTCAATGTGCAGATGTACGGGTTGGTCGATGAAATATGTACATGTAGGTAGGGGTAAAGTGACTATGCACAGATAATAAACTGAGTAAGAGCAGCGTATGTGAAGAGTGTGAAGGAATGTGAATGTATGTGTGTATTCTCACGTGGGGAGAGAGAACATAAGCTCTGCTCGTGGACAAAGTAGAAAGTTTTAGCACCACACAAATAAGGGACAGTTCCCAGATCCACACACTCTTAATGCGTGCATGGCTGGCAGCCTTGTGTCTGCCTCGCTGCTCACAGAATGGAATTCACAACACAATGCTACACAACAAGCTTCTGTTTTTTTAAATGTATTATCTTGATTTTAAATGTTTCCCAACCCACAATGTAATGGTTCTGAATGGCGATTCGACCCACGGGTTGAGAAAATGTTTTTGTATTTTTTGTGACTTACCTGCAGGGAACCGAGGGTATCCGACCCGATGCAGGACTCTACTAATGATTAGCCCAATTGTGTAAATGCAGATATACAACCCCATGCGTCAGCCTATTTACAGTATTCATAGCCACAATGCTGCACACATTTGGGCTACAAGTGATTATACTTATTACTATTTTGGAGTAGAATGCCCTTCTAAAAAGTAATCAGAAATTAGCTGCTCAGTCCTTCTACATAAAAATTACCCTGGGGTACCCCAGACCACCAAAACAGGGGATTCCCCCCCGCAAACTTCAACCCCCCCCTCCCACCCCATACACAACCTTAACCCCACTGCTACACATTCTTACATAGGAAACACTACAGGAGTTTGTGTGTGTAGTTGTCTCTGTGTGTGTGTCTGAATCTATGTGTTTCTGTGTGTGACTGTGTGTTGTGACTGTGTGTTGTGTGTGTGTGTGTGTGTGTGTGTGTGTGTGTGTGTGTGTGTGTGTGTGTGTGTGTGTGTGTGTGTGTGTGTGTGCAATCACTGCATAATTGGTTAACCTAAGCAAGGTAGCAGTGTGACAAGTTCTTCTCCCGTCCTTTTCTGTCTCAGCCCTGCTGGTTCACCAGAGAGGACCACATAATGCACCAGCCATACCAATCACAATCGTGCATGCAGTACAATTTGTTAAAAGGAGCTTTGTACAAATAGAGAGCTGGTGGCAAAGACATGAGCGAGAGAGAAGATGGTGAGAGAGGGTGAAAGAACGTGAGAGCAGAGGGGAGAGACCTTGGGAGAATTATGGATTTTAAGATACACTCACCCTGAACCCTCTGCCTCTGAACCCTCTGCCTCTCCAACCCTCTTCCCCTCATCCCTGATTCCCGGTGCAGAGCTCTGACTCGTGCAGAGATCATGTCTGTCTGTCAGCCTGTCTGTTCCAACAGGTTAGTACACATTGATTTTTTCCCTGCTTGTGAAAGCTGACTTGATTGGCACACACCTCAGCATCTGATTGTCTTCATGCTGGGCCGGTTTGGTGGGAGCCAATTTGCCCGGTTGATACAAAGAGAAAGCTCTTCTGAGATGTTGACTGATGTACGTATGGGTGGCAGCAGAACACAGTCGGCTCCACTTTGGCAGTAAATACAGGCACTCTGCTTTTCCCCAAAACGCCTCTCATGACGCCACTGATTTATAGCGCTGAGTCCAAAAAACAACAAAAGAACACAACTTCATATATGCCGACTGAGTGAAAAATCTGTCGGTGTGCCCTTGAGAACGGCACCTAACCCTAATTGCTCCTGTAAGTCGTTCTGGATAAGAGCGTCTGCTAAATGATAAAAAATGTAAGTGTACAATATGAATTTAGAATGTAGAATGTTTTATTTCTATTCTTTTCACTTCTGCAATGAAACACATTTATTTTCAACATTATATTTAAAATAAAGTATGAACAAATAACCAAAACTTTAAATATGCTAAAAACAAAGGAACCTTTACATGACCCATTGTAATGGTTGTCGTCGGGGATAGAGGACCAAAACGCAGCAGGAATGTGGATGCTCATCTTGTTATTTATTTTAAATCAAGAGAACACCAAAATAATAAACTGAAAAACACACGAACAACAAAACAGTCTTGTCAGGCACACTCAGCAAAACAAGAAACAATCTCCCACAAACACTTAACCAAACACATACCCATATATAGGACTCTCAATCAGAGGCAACTAGAAAACACCTGCCTCCAATTGAGAGTCCAACCCCAATAAACTAGACAAAGAAATACAAAAGACTAGAGACCACATAGAAATACAAACCTAGAACATAACCCCAAAAACCCGGAAATAATAAATCAAACACCCTACTACAAAAATCACCACCCCGAACCACATAATCAAAATACCCTCTGCCACGTCCTGACCAAACTACAATAACAATTAACCCTTAACTGGTCAGGACGTGACACCCATGCATTGTTAAAGCCAACACCATTCTGTAGGTCCTACTGGGGATTTATCTCCTGCATCATACCACTAAATCATTTACAATCCTCTGTATAACTTTAGACTTCTGATGTTGTTGATGACTCATTTCAGATTTGTTGATAATTTATAGAGTCCACCCCTAGAGAATATTGAATATCAAATGTATTTATATAGCCCTTCTTACATCAGCTGATATCTCAAAGTGCTGTACAGAAACCCAGCCTAAAACCCCAAACAGCAAGCAATGCAGGTGTAGAAGCACGGTGGCTAGGAAAAACTCCCTAGAAAGGCCAAAACCTAGGAAGAAACCTAGAGAGGAACCAGGCTATGAGGGGTGGCCAGTCCTCTTCTGGCTGTGCCAGGTGGAGATTACAACAGCACATGGCCTAGATGTTCAAATGTTCATAAATGACCAGCATGATCAAATAATAATAATCACAGTAGTTGTCGAGGGTGCAACAAGTCAGTAACACAAGATTAAGTGTCAGTTGGCTTTTCATAGCCGATCTTTGAGAGTATCTCTACCGCTCCTGCTGTCTCTAGAGAGTTGAAAAGAGCAGGTCTGGGACAGTTGGCACGTCCGGTGAATAGGTCAGGGTTCCAGCAGGTCTGGGACAGCAGGTCTGGGACAGCTAGCACGTCCGGTGAACAGGTCATGGTTCCATAGCTGCAGGCAGAACAGTTGGAACTGGAGCAGCAGCACGGCCAGGTGAACTGGGGACAGCAAGGAGTCATCAAGCCAGGTATCCTGAGGCATGGTCCTAGGGCTCAGGTCCTCCGAGAGAGAGAGAGAAAGAAAGAAAGAAAGAAAGAGAGAAAGAAAGAGAGAATTAGAGAGAGCATATTTAAATTCACACAGGACACCGGAAAAGACAAGAGAAATACTCCAGATGTGACACACAGCTCCCTGTGTGTTTATGTTCGAGACTTACCATTTCTTGCAGTGGCTTCAGCTCAATCCCCTGTTTCCGCCGATATGAAGCTTGCGCCTATTCCATAACACAGGGCTTGTGAAAGCAGTATTTTTCTACACATGACAGAATGCGGACATGAAAATCGCACTAAATCATCTGTAAAAAAATTATCAAAAAACTGACTGTCCAGACCCAACCGTTTATGCTACAAACAAATAAGTCACCAACATTGACAGGTAAGACTAATGAACATGTATGCACTTACATGTTTGGCTCTATGATCCACAAAGCTTCAGAGGAGTCAGAGGTGCTGTAAAAATGGCACAACATGATTAGGGTGCAAAAAGTGCCATAACCAAAGTGGCCAACTATAGGTCTAAGAACAACATATATATACAGTTGAAGTCGGAAGTTTACATACACCTTAGCCAAATACATTTAAAATCAGTTTTTCACAATTCCTGACATTTAATCCTAGTAAAAAATTCCCTGTCTTAGGTCACATAGGATCACCATTTTATTTTGAGAATATGAAATGTCAGAATAATAGAAGAGAGAATGATTGATTTATTTCAGCTTTTATTTCTTTCATCACATTCCCAGTGGGTCAGAAGTTTACATACACTCAATTAGTATTTGGTAGCATTGCCTTTAAATTATTTAACTTGGATAAAACATTTTGGGTAGCTTTCCACATGCTTCCCACAATAAGTTGGGTGAATTTTGGCCCATTCCTCCAGACAGAGCTGGTGTAACTGAGTCAGGTTTGTAGGCCTCCTTGCTCGCACACACTTTTTCAGTTCTGCCCACAAATTTTGAGGTCACGGCTTTGTGATGGCCACTCCAATACCTTGACTTTGTTGTCCTTAAGCCATTTTGTCACAACTTTGTAAGTATGCTTGGGGTCATTGTCCATTTGGAAGACCCATTTGCGACCAAGCTTTAACTACCTAACTGATGTCTTGAGATGTTGCTTCAATATGTCCACATAAGTTTCTTCCCCATGATTCCATCTATTTTGTGAAGTGCACCAGTCCTTCCTGCAGCAAAGCACCCCCACAGCATGATGCTGCCACCCCCGTGCTTCACGGTTGGAATGGTGTTCTTTGGCTTGCAAGCCTCCCCCTTTTTCCTCCAAACATAACGATGCTCATTATGGCCAAACAGTTCTATTTTTGTTTCATCAGACCAGAGGACATTTCTCCAAAAAGTACGATCTTTGTCCCCATGTGCAGTTGCAAACCATAGTCTGGCCTTTTTAATGGGGGGTTTTGGAGCAGTGGCTTCTTCCTTGCTGAGCGGCCTTTCAGGTTATGTCGATATAGGACTCGTTTTACTGTGGATATAGATAGTTTTGTATCTGTTTCCTCCAGCATCTTCACAAGGGCCTTTGCTGTTGTTCTGGGATTGATTTGCACTTTCGCACCAAAGTACAAAAACCAGAAATACAGCTAAAATGAATCACTAACCTTTGACGATCTTCATCAGATGACACTCCCAGGACTCAATGTTACACAATACATGTATGTTTTGTTCGATACAGTTCATATTTATATCCAAAAACCACATTTTACATTGGCGTGTGATGTTCAGAAAATGTTTTGCCTCCAAAACCACCGGTGAATGAGCAGATCAATTTACAGAAATACTCATCATAAACGTTGATAATATTTATAACAGTTATTGAACGAATTATAGTTACACTTCTCCTTAACCTCTCTAGGGTAGGGGGCAGTATTTGCACGGCCGGATAAAAAACGTACCTGATTTAATCTGGTTATTACTACTGCCCAGAAACGAGAATGTGCATATAATTATTGGCTTTGGATAGAAAACACCCTAAAGTTTCTAAAACTGTTTGAATGGTGTCTGTGAGTATAACAGAACTCATATGGCAGGCAAAAACCTGAGAAGATTCCTTACAGGAAGCGCCCTCTCTGACCATTTCTTGGGCTTCTACACTCTCTTTATTGAAAACTGAGGATCTCTGCTGTAACGTGACACTTCCTACGGCTCCCATAGGCTCTCAGAAGGCGGCAAAAGGCTGAATGATGTCTTTGCAGGCCCTGGCTGAAAAACACTAGCGCATTTGGATAGTGGTCGATCAGAGAACAATGATACTGAGGCGCGTGCACGAGGCGACACCATGTTTTTATTTTCTCTGTCTTTGAACGTAAACAGGGTTTCCCGGTAGGAATATTATCGCTTTTTTATGAGAAAAATCGCATAAAAATTTATTTTAAACAGCGGTTGACATGCTTCGAAGTACGGTAATGGAATATTTAGATTTTTTTTTTTCACGAAACGCGTTGGGCGCGTCACCCTTCGGATAGTGTCTTGAACGCACGAACAAAACAGAGGATATTTGAACATCACTATGGATTATTTTGA
The DNA here is from genome assembly GCF_965601325.2 of Salmo salar. NCBI lineage: Eukaryota > Metazoa > Chordata > Actinopteri > Salmoniformes > Salmonidae > Salmo > Salmo salar. Next base: position 19,841,066 of record NC_138313.1, read on the forward strand.
ACCAAACCAACATTTGTTATTGAAGTAGAAGTCCTGGGAGTGCCTTCTGACAAAGAACAGCAAAGGTAATCACATTTTTGTAATAGTAAATCGGAGTTTGGTGAGTACCAAACTTGGTGGGTGTCAAAATAGCTAGCCATGATGGCCAGGCTATCTACTCAGAATATTGCAAAATGTGCTTTCACCGAAAAGCTATTTTCAAATCGGACATAGCGATTGCATAAAAGAGTTCTGTATCTATAATTCTTAAAATAATTGTTATGTTTTTTGTGAACGTTTATCGTGAGTAATTTAGTAAATTCACCGGAAGTTTGCGGGGGGTATGCTAGTTCTGAACGTCACTTGCTAATGTAAAAAGCTGGTTTTTGATATAAATATGAACTTGATTGAACAAAACATGCATGTATTGTGTAACATAATGTCCTAGAAGTGTCATCTGATGAAGATCATTAAAGGTTAGTGCTGCATTTAGCTGTGGTTTGGGTTTATGTGACATTATATGCTAGCTTGAAAAATGGGTGTCTGATTATTTCTGTCTGGGTACTCTGCTGACATAATCTAATGTTTTGCTTTCGTTGTAAAGCCTTTTTGAAATCGGACAGTGTGGTTAGATTAACGAGAGTCTTGTCTTTAAAATGGTGTAAAATAGTCATATGTTTGAGAAATTGAAGTAAGAGCATTTCTAAGGTATTTGAATAACGCGCCACGGGATCACACTGGCTGTTGAGTAGGTGGGACGATTTCGTCCCACATACCCTAGAGAGGTTAATGCAACCGCTGTGTCGAATTTCAAAATAGCTTTACGGCGAAAGCACATTGTTCAAGCTATACAGTTACCCACCAAGTTCTGGAGTCAACACTACTCAGAAATAGTATTATAAATCTTCACTTACCTTTGGTGATCTTCGTCGGAATGCACTCCCAGGACTCCCACTTCCACAAGAAATGTTTGTTTTGTTCGATAAACTCCATATTTATGTCCAAATACGTTTTGTTTGCGCGTTCAGATCACTAATCCAAAGGCACAATGCGCGAGTGCAAAACCCTAGACGAAAAGTCAAAAAGTTCAATTACCATTCGTAGAAACATGTCAAACAATGTTTACAATCAAACCTTAGGGTCTTTCTATCATAAATGTTCGATAATATTCCAACCGGACAATAGCGTATTCATTACAGAGGAAAAAAAAGGAACGGTGCGCCTGCGTGACAGCGCAGTAAACAACTCATTGGCCTCAGTCCACTTATTGAGTCTGCTCTTATTCTCTCCCCAGTAACAGTAGAAGCATGAAACAAGGTTCTAAAGACTGTTGACATCTAGTGGAAGTCTTGGGAAGTGCAAAATGAACCCCAAGTCACTGTTTACTGTATAGGCAATCACTTGAAAAACTACAAACCTCAGATTTCCACACTTCCTAGTTGGATTTTACTCAGGTTTTTGCCTGCCATATGAGTTCTGTTATACTCACAGACATCATTCAAACGGTTTTAGAAACTTCAGAGTGTTTTCCATCCAAATCTACTAATAACATGCATATCCTACCTTCTGAGCCTGAGTAGCAGGCAGTTTGCTACTGGCATGCCTTTCATCCGGACGTCAGTAGAATAATAGTTAAGACATCAAAACTATGAAATAACACATATGGAATCATGTATTAACCAAAAAAGTGTTAATTGCAGTTAATTGCAAAGTTAATTGCAAACCTTCAAGAGCTATGATGAAATTAGCTCTCATGACGACCACCACAGGAAAGGAAGACTCAGAGTTACCTCTGCTGCACAGGATCAGTTCTTTAGAGTTAGCTGCACCTCATATTGCAGCCAAAGTAAATGCTTAACAGAGATCAAGTGACAGAAACATCTTAACATCAACTGTTCTTAGGAAACAGCAGCATTCTGCAGGAATACGTAATCCCATCTGGTTTGCGCATAGTGGGACAATCATTTGTTTTTCAACAGGACAATGACCCAACACACCTCCAGGCTGTGTAAGGGCTATTTGACCAAGAAAAATAGTGATTGAGTGCTGCATCAGATGACCTGGCATCCACAATCACTCAACCTCAACCCAATTGAGATGGTTTGGGTTGAGTTGGACCCAGATTGAAGGAAAAGCAGTGAAATAAAGTTCTCAGCATATGTGGGAACTCCTTCAAGACTGTTGTAAAAGCATTCCAGTTGAAGTTGGTTGAGAGAATGTGAAGAGTGCGCAAAGCTGTCATCAAGGCAAAGGGTGGCTGCTCAAATATAAAATATATTTTGATTTGTTTAACCATTTTTTGCTTACTACATGATTCCATACCTGTACATTCATAGTTTTGATATCTTCACTATTTAGAAAAACCCTGGAAGAGTAAGTGTGTCCAAACTTTTGACTGGTACTGTATCTTACAAAATAAATAATAATTATACTTGATGAAGAGTAAAAATTTGTTTTACATCCAGGCATTTAAACCATACTTGATTTTTGAAAATTCACATTCTATAAAACATTCTATTTTCGCATACCGTGAATGCATCATGTGCGATTGCGTTGTTTCTCGCTATGCTTAGATTTCGGTAACGCATCCCCATATCTTATTGAGCATCTATTGTCAAATCCGAAATGAGTACAACATCTGGGTATTTAAAGTATACTCAATTTTCTAAATGTCACATACTATTGAACTTTATTTTTTTGCATACTCATATGACCTACTATTTAGGACGCAAGTATGAGTATTCGGACACGGCCAGTGGCTTGTCAGCAAAGGCATCTCCGGAGTGCCACAGCATTTGTGCTGACTCTAGCACCACACCATTAATCTCTGCTACCACCAGTCCTTGTCATAACAGAGGACAAACACAGTCACACCGCTGTAAGGCAAAATAGACCATATAGGTCTCGCTTTAAATGAGGTGCAGCTTATAAAAGCTTCATAAAGCCTTCATAAACATTATAGAGCCTACCTAATCTATAAACATATGTCATGTTTTATAAAAGGTTCATAAATGTGGCATAACTGTTGACATGACCAGTAATGTCAAATGTGACATAACCCACTATGTCAAGTATGACGTAAACCTGTGCTTTATAAAGGGTGTCATAAGCACTGCTTAATAAAGGCCTTATACATCATTAAATTGAGGCTTCAGAAAGCATTTATAACCTGGTCATGCATCTTGGTTGCGCATTGCAACGCCGGGATATTGGGTTCAATTCCCGGGACCACCCATTGTAAACATGTATTCAAGCATCACTGTAAATTGCTTTGGATAAAAGAGTCTGCTAAATTTTCTATATTATATTTTACTAAAACATTTCTAGGATGGCGCAACCTCTTTCCCTCTTAAAGTGCAGTCATACACAGAAAAAAAATACGTTGGTATGGGCCTTTGATAATCAGTTTACATTTTTTGCATACTTTTTCCCAAATTCCATTTTCTTGGTTTTGTTTTTCGTGGTTTCGGATTTCACATTTTTTCTGGCTTCCCCCCTTTTTTTAAACAACAAAATGGGATTTTCTGTGTTCACAACAATGCTTAATTATTTTATTTGTTTACTAGGCAAGTCAGTTAAGAACAAATTCATATTTACAATGACAGCCTAGGAACAGTGGGTTAACTGCCTTGTTCAGGGGCAGAACAACAGATTTTTACCTTGTCAGCTCAGGGATTTGATCTAGCAACCTTTCAGTTACTGGCCCTACGCTCTAACCACTAGGCTACCTGCCACACCAAGGGGTTACTTTTGAGGTCTGAGGAAAATCTGAGAAACGTAGATTTTTTTTGTGTAGTTGCCATTTAATTCAGTGAGCATGCCCTGCACTGTTTTCTGCAGTATACGTTTTCTGTAGTGCAATAAGCACACTTTGTAACACTTGATGTAGTGGGTGTGGAGTCAGGCGCAGGAAACAAGAGCGTTTGCTATCGTGCTTTAATAAATGCACCGTCAAAGAGAATATACACCCAAAAATAACAACAGGGTGTAATCAAAAATACAAGGACCCAAAACACGTTCCACTTACACAATACATAGTGAAAGACAGAAATAAGCCCGCACACAGATCAGGTGGGGAAACGGGCTTAAATACCCAACTAATCATTAATGGAACACAGGTGAAACCAATAAAGACAAAACCAACAGAAAAGGAAAAAGGGATCGGTGGCAGCTAGTAGGCCGGTGACGACGACCGCCGAGCGCCACCTGAACAGGGAGAGGAGTCACCCTCGGCAGGAGTCGTGACACACTTGATGTGATTCGGCCACCAATGGAATGGGTCGAGTAAAAGGCCAGCAACACTCTGTATTATTACTAGCCAACATTTAGCGATCTAGCAGGCTCAGCTAAGTACAAATACCCCTAAATACAGCCATATCTCATAGTCACGTCAAATCAAATTTTATTTGTCACTTACACCTTTTTAGGAGAGATTTTTGTAGGTCTAGTGAAATGGTTGTGTTCCTAGCTCCTACAGAGCAGTAGTATCTAACAGTGCAGTTGGAACTAAAAACGATTCTCAAAAATACACAAATAAAATAGTAAAAGAATGGGTGAACCTGATGGGCCGGCCGAGGCAAGGGCTCTGGACAAGCCAGCTGCGGCATAGAAGCCTGAGGAACCGGCTGAGGCGTGGGAGCCTGGCGAGCTGGCTGAGGTGTGGGAGCCTGATGATCCCGCTGAGGCGTGGGAGCCCGACGGGCCGGCTGAGGCATGATGTGGGATGGGAGTCCAATTTGCCGGCTGAGACCTGGGAGCCTGACGGGCTGGCTGAGGCGTAGCAGCCCGATGAGCTGGCTGAAGCATGACATGGGATGGGAGCCTACCGACTCAACCTTGGCAAGGAAACCTCTTGAGCCAGCTAAGGTGGGAAAGCCCGACGAGCCAGCTGAGGCAACCCGGTTCCATCGGCAGCGGCACCCGGACCCAACGTCACACAAAAACAAAAACCTCCCTGACACTTTGTATAGTCGTGTCAGCATTCTGTAAGGATCAAAGCTGAAGATGAGAAGCAGGTACAGTGGGGGGAAAAAGTATTTGATCCCCTGCTGATTTTGTACGTTTGCCCACTGACAAAGAAAGGATCAGTCTATAATTTTAATGGTAGGTTTATTTGAACAGTGAGAGACAGAATAACAACAAAAATATCCAAAAAAACGCATGTCAGAAATGTTATAAATTGATTTGCATTTTAATGAGGGAAATAAGTATTTGACCCCCTCTCAATCAGAAAGATTTCTGGCTCCCAGGTGTCTTTTATACAGGTAACGAGCTGAGATTAGGAGCACACTCATAAAGGGAGTGCTCCTAACCGCAGCTTGTTACCTGTAAAAAAGACACCTGTCCACAGAAGCAATCAATCAATCAGATTCCAAACTTTCCACCATAGCCAAGACCAAAGAGCTCTCCAAGGATGTCAGGGACAAGATTGTAGACCTACACAAGGCTGGAATGGGCTACAAGACCATCGCCAAGCAGATTGGTGAGAAGGTGACAACATTTAGTGCGATTATTCGCAAATGGAAGAAACACAAAAGAACTGTCAATATCCCTCGGCCTGGGGCTCCATGCAAGATCTCACCTCGTGGAGTTGCAATGATCATGAGAACGGTGAGGAATCAGCCCAGAACTACACGGGAGGATCTTGTCAATGATCTCAAGGCAGCTGGGACCATATTCACCAAGAAAACAATTTGTAACACACTACGCCGTGAAGGACTGAAATCCTGCAGCGCCCGCAAGGTCCCCCTGCTCAAGAATACATATACATGCCCGTCTGAAGTTTGCCAATGAACATCTGAATGACTCAGAGGACAACTGGTGAAAGTGTTGTGGTCAGATGAGACCAAAATGGAGCTCTTTGACATCAACTCAACTCGCTGTGTTTGGAGGAGGAGGAATGCTGCCTATGACCCCAAGAACACCATCTCCACCGTCAAACATGGAGGTGGAAACATTATGTTTTGGGGGTGTTTTTCTGCTAAGGGGACAGGACAACTTCACCGCATCAAAGGGACGATGGACGGGGCCATGTACCGTCAAATCTTGGGTGAGAACCTCCTTCCCTCAGCCAGGGCATTGAAAATAGGTCGTGGATGGGTATTCCAGCATGACAATGACCCAAAACACACGGCCAAGGCAACAAAGGAGTGGCTCAAGAAGAAGCACATTAAGGTCCTGGAGTGGCCTAGCCAGTCTCCAGACCTTAATCCCATAAAAAATCTGTGGAGGGAGCTGAAGGTTCGAGTTGCCAAACGTCAGCCTCGAAACCTTAATGACTTGGAGAAGATATGAAAAGAGGAGTGGGACAAAATCCCTCCTGAGATGTGTGCAAACCTGGTGGCCAACTACAAGAAACGTCTGACCTCTGTGATTGCCAACATGGGTTTTGCCACCAAGTACAAAGTCATGTTTTGCAGAGGGGTCAAATACGTATTTCCCTCATTAAAATGCAAATCATTTTATAACATTTTTAACATGCGTTTTTCTGGATTTTTTTGTTGTTATTCTGTCCTCACTGTTCAAATAAACCTCCTATTAAAATTATAGACTGATCATTTCTTTGTCAGTGGGCAAACGTACAAAATCAGCACTGTACAGGGAGTAAACATTTACAGTTTTTTCCAACTGCTTAAACACGTTTTCAAAAATGTCTCTCCTTTTTTCAAAACTCTACACACAATTCCCAAAACTGCACACACAAAATGCTAAATGCCTCACATCTCCTTCAAAATGTAACACTGCATTCAAAATGCCATAAACACATGTCAGAATGAAGCATTTACATCAAATGGCAAACACTGCTTTCATAATAGTACATTTTTGGATATACCATGTAAACACTGTTGTTCTAAATCTAAAGCTCTTTGGTCTTTCATAGGCTTATACCTACATTTCAATACAATGTTCTATAGTGAAAGTAATCTGCTGAGAGGGGTAAAAAGTATACTGTAAAAACCAATGCAATGTAGAAACAGAAAATATTTATTAGGCCAACCATTACTGTTGTATACAGTAGCATACAACAAAACCATAAACATATGTAAACCAAAGTATATTCTTTAGAATACAATAAAGAACACAATTGTGTGTGTGGGGTCCCGGGGGGGTAGTCCAAGAATTGGTAGGGGGGGCATTCATCAGTGCTAGTCTACGCTTCATCTCTTCTCCGGGCTGGGTCTGGCCACAATACTTCGTCCACATCACAAGATACGTTTTCTCTTGCCAAACATCGAGGGAAGTATCTCCTAGCATGACATATCCAACCTTGGACAGAGGCAACCTCTATGTCCCCACATGCGTCCTCCATTGCCTGGAGAAGCGGCATGCGGGCATAGGGTTGGCGATCATACACTTTTCAGCGCCAGGCTGAGAAGAATTCCTCTAATTAGAAAAGGTGAATTTGGGGGTAGTTACAAAACTACAAATTGTGGATGGGTGGCAAACCAGTTTTGGACCAGAACAGCCCGGTGAAAACTAACATTGTCCCATAAAACCACAAATCTAGCAGGCTCCTGATCGGGATCAGGGACAAGCATTGTGTAAATTGCATCCAGAAAAGTGAGCATATGGCTGGTGTTGTACGGACCCAGTGTGGCATTGTGATGGAGGACCCCGTTTTGAGTGATGGCAGCACACATAGGGTACCAGTACGAGAAAAAAAAAATGTATGAAATGTATTCACTACTGTAAGTTGCTCTGGATAAGAGCGTCTGCTAAATAACATAGTTATATTACCCCCACGCTGTCCAGGGACATTGGTAATTGCCCTCTGTCCTATTGTGTGTGTGACCTGGTGAATAAGTGTAGCATTTTGATTGGTTGTGTTTGGAAAAGGAAAGCAAGTCACTTCCTGTTAGATTTTTGTGTTTTAGGTAGAGAATTGTGTGTAGTGTTTTGAAAAAAGTGTTTTATGCAATTGACAACTGAGTCAAAGGCTGAGAAATAGCTTATGGTTTTGGTTATTTGGTGTGTAGTTTTGCACTTTGAGTGAGAGGTTTCAAAAATCGTGTGACATGAAAAGATTTTGTATGTAAGCAGTTGGAAAAAACTGTAATAGCCACGGACAGGAACAGAATACGGACACCGTCTGGACAGGGGAAACGGAAATGACAATAATGCTGACACGGGGATGAAACAGAGGAAACAGACACATATAGGGAAGACAATCAAAACGTGAAGGAGTCCAGGTGAGTCCAGTGAGTGCTGATGCGTGTAATGATGGTGACAGGTGTGCGTTATGAAAAGCAGCCTGGCGCACTCGAGCACCAGAGACGGAGAGCGGGAGCAGGCGTGACAGTTATATGCAGGGTTGCGTAACCAGGTGGAAGCCGGCTTGTGATGCCTATTTAACATTCTGATGGCCTTAAAATAGAAGTTGTTTTTCAGTCTCGCAGTCTCAGCTTGATGCACCGGTACTGACCTCGCCTTCTGGATGATAGCGGGGTGAACAGGCCGTGCTCGGGTGGTTGATGTCCTCGATGATCTTTTTGACCTTGATTGAGTTGGAGGCGTACGTGGCCACGCAGTCATGCGTGAACAGGGAGTACAAGAGGGGGCTGAGCACGCACCCTTGTGGGGACCCTGTGTTGAGGATCAGCAAAATGGAGGTGTTGTTTCCTACATTCACCACCTGGGGGCGGCCCGTCAGGAAGTCCAGGACCCAGTTGCACAGCGTGTGGTTCAGACCCAGGGCCCTGAGCTTAATGAACAGCATTCTTACATAGGTATTCCACTTGTCCAGATGGGATGCCGGGCTATCTACTGAGAATATTGCAAAATGTGCTTTCACCGAAAAGCTATTTTAAAATCGGACATATCGAGTGCATAGAGGAGTTCTGTATCTATAATTCTTAAAATAATTGTTATGCTTTTTGTGAACGTTTATCGTGAGTAATTTAGTAAATTCACCGGCAGTGTTCGGTGGGAATGCTAGTCACATGCTAGTCACATGCTAATGTAAAAAGCTGGTTTTTGATATAAATATGAACTTGATTGAACAAAACATGCATGTATTGTATAACATAATGTCCTAGGGTTGTCATCTGATGAAGATCATCAAAGGTTAGTGCCGCATTTAGCTGTCTTCTGGGTTTTTGTGACATTATATGCTAGCTTGAAAAATGGGTGTCTGATTATTTCTGGCTGGGTACTCTGCTGACATAATCTAATGTTTTGCTTTCGTTGTAAAACCTTTTTGAAATCGGACAGTGTGGTTAGATTAACGAGAGTCTTGTCTTTAAAATGGTGTAAAATAGTCATATGTTTGAAAAATTTAAGTTTTTGCATTTTGGAGGAATTTGAATAACGCGCCACGGGATTACACTGGCTGTTGGCTGTAGCCCATGGAGGTTAACTAGCCTCTCAAAGCACTTCATTATGACAGAAGTGAGTGCTACGGGGAGATAGTCATTTAGTTCAGTTACCTTTGCTGAACTATGAGATTAGTAAATTAAAAAATAATATAATATTCTGAATTTATTGGAGTTTCCCATCTTCCCATTTAAAGTTTCTTGAGCAGCACAGAAATGCCCTTGTCCAGATGGTGTGACAAAGGCATGTCCTAACAAACCTGCTAACTTTCTTTGTTGTTATTTTTAAGATTAGAACCAACATGCAGTACCTCCAGCAGGAAGAGAGAAAATAACAATTTGTCCTCCAGCTCAGTGACAAGGTACTGTGTTCACAGCCCTGTGTAATGTTCAATGTAATTATATTACTGGACTTTTTGAAACTTAATGTGTTTGTATTGTTTTAAAAATATACAAATAAAATGAAATGTATGGTTTAAACATGTCTTTAATGGTTATTTGTTTTAGCTGTTAGTGATAATTCTCTAAGTTTAATACATTTGTGTTTACATCATTAAGCCTTTATATATGTGTTATAAGGTCTCTGACCTTATAGTAAATACACCTTCATATGATACAAGGCATTTATGTATGTGTTATAAATGACCAAAGGGTCTGACTTTATAGTAAGTGAAGCGTCATATGATATAAGACATTTATGTATGTGTTACAAATTACCAAAGGTGTCTGACCTTATAGTAAGTACAGCGCCATATGATACAAGGCATTTATGTATGTTACAAATGATCAAAGGGGTCTGACTTTAAATTAAATACAGCGTAATGTGATATATAGTCTTTATTGATGTGTTATGAATGACTGAAGGTGTCTCACTTCAAACTCAGTATTACAGGACACTACATGAAGTGTCAATAAATATGTTATCAATGTTCTACTGATTTATGAAGGTTCTCTCATGATCCACAGGTTACTGTAGTGTGTGAGAGGTATTTAAATGAGTTGATGGACCTTCAAAGCTTGCATTTGTGTGTGTGTGTGTGTGTGTGTGTGTGTGTGTGTCAGAACTAAGATTATTTGGAGTAGTCCAACCTGAGACTACTGCACCAGGTATCCCTCTTCTGTTGCCATGCTGGAGACCAGGGCTTGATTACAACTTGTTACAATGGTGCCAACATTTTGTGCATGATCTTTCAGCGGGGGAGTGGGTGAATGTGTCAAAGACCCGATGGGCCCAGCACCACACAGTGCGTATGGCTTGTTCCAAACAAAACAACTACAGGTGTGCTTTATCTACTTCCTTAACGGCACAACTTGGAGAGCTAAAAAAAAACACCTTATAGTTGAAGAGACTTCTTTGAGTTATAAAAGTCCATTGAAATTACTTAGGAACTTTTCACACTTTGGAGAGGTGTGTGGCCACATGGAGACACCAGTTAGTCCTCTCACTCAAATCCTTTTCATTTTTTTGTTGTCTTATGTTGCACCTACGCCACATTTTGCAGAAATATTCTTATCATGTTAGTGAATGTATCTAGAGTATTTTCAGATTTCGTTATCAACAAATGCGGTGAAAAGTACAGTAAATGTAAAATACACATAAAATCAACAGTGTAAAGTTTGGATTCAATCTTGTGTCAGATGAACTGGTGTGTCCTCAACTTTGTTCAAATAATTTTCCCATAATCTCCAAACTGTTCCCTTTTAATTGCTACCATGCTTATGCATATGCTTTTCATATTGATGTTGTAAGAAATATTTCCATTCCCACAAGTGTAAACGGTTGCATTTATATTAAAATATGTAATGTGCATACATATTGAAGAAAAATCTGCAGTGTTCAAACTTAACATGATGAACAGGAATGACATTTACTCTTACAGGTTGCCCACCGGGTCAGATCAGAAAACTTGAGGCGCAGCTTCGTAGGGGATGTGACTTTCAGATAGTTATTTTTGGCCATCCATGAGAGTAAATGTCATTCCTGTTCATCAAGTTAAATTTGTACACTGCAAAATGTAACTTTTCCTTCAATATTTTTGCACATTAAATATTTTAATATAAGCTTTAACATTTTCCAAAATAAATTTTTTTTTAATTTAAAATTTAATTTAATTATTTCAATATTTTAACAAATTGGTAATTCTCCTAACATTGGGATATGCATAGGCACTGGAGGAACTCATACCCTTGTTTAAGCCTCATAAAAGCAACAACACTGGCTTGGTCAAAATACCCCCAACAAGTGATATGAACGCGCGAACAAAACGGAGGTATTTGGACATAAATATGGAGTTTATTGAACAAAACAAACATTTATTGTGGAAGTGGGAGTCCTGGGAGTGCATTCCGATGAAGATCAGCAAAGGTAAGTGAAGATTTATAATACTATTTCTGAGTAGTGTTGACGCCAGAACTTGGTGGGTAACTGTATAGCTTGCTTTGATTGCTGAGCTCTGTACTCAGAATATTGAACACTGTGCTTTCGCCGTAAAGCTATTTTGAAATCCGACACAGCGGTTGCATTAAGGAGAAGTATATCTATAATTCTTTCAATAACTGTTGTAAATTCTAGCAACGTTTATGATAAGTTTTTTTGTAAATTGATCTGCTCATTCGCCGGAGGGTTTTGGAGGCAAAACATTTTCTGAACATCACGCGCCAATGTAAAATGGGTTTTTTGGATATAAATATGAACTTTCATCCGGACGTCAAAATACTGCCCCCTACCCTAGAGAAGTTAATTGTTACCCAATTAAAATAATCATGTAACAATTAACTCATTAGGATTTGGGGCACCAATCACAACCTCGTATCATATCACCATTCTAAACAGTCGTAACCTTGCATCTAAAAAAAGCCCGGGTCTTACTTATGATTCAGTACTACACAAATTGGTTTAATTATTTATTTACTAGGTAACTAAATGGTAAAACAAGATACACACTTAATACATTAAAAACAGGTCCCTAGTGGACTGAAAACAATATATCTGCTTATTACAAAAGACATGGAGAGGGTGAGAGAGAGAGACAGAGACTCTTAACGTTGGTACATTTTATGCCTTGGTTCGCCGTGTATCTCTTTGAACCGGGCCGCCTTGGAAAGGGGGTTGGCCCTTTTCACGGCACGCTTGTAAGGCTCTGATTGTCCAAAATGGTTGTGACCCATCCGGAATCCGGTGACTTGTCATGTAGTCCTGAACAGAACTACAGAGTTTATTACAGATAGGCTAGCCAGCCGTGTCAATGGTTCCCAGTGGGGTGGTGAGAGTAGCGGAATACAATGGTTTGAAAGGAGTAGTAGAATGGTCCCACTTAAATTCGCTTTTCTAGATACTTTACTTAGGACAGCTAATCGGCCGTACCAGTGGTTGTCCGGAAGGTCACTTTTTTGTCTCTACATCGTGTTGAGATTGAGTTCAAACCACTTTAAACGTGAGCTGCAGCTCTACGTCTTTCTGGTCTGATATGTTAATTTTTCACCCAACATTTTATACAGTTCGTTCAAAGGAGGCAGTTCCGTCAGGCTGACATGCTCTCTGATCTCAAGGGGGTGGTGACTACTTACTGTGCACAATTATAGAAACAATTCCCTCTTATAGTTTTCTAAAATCACATCTAACAAAAACACGTTCATCCTTTTACATATGGCATGCACAACGTAGAGGATGTAGTGGGTATACTTTTCAAGTTATAGTATTTCCTCTATAACATTTTTAATGACATCACAAAATAACAACCAAACCGACATCAGTGTTTTTTTAGGTTAGCCTCTGACCATTCCCCATGTTCTATGTTAGAAATATTGTTCCAGTATTCGCTTTAGAACGTGTTAGAGTTACAGTGAGAAAATCTGTGAAACAAAGGCACATTCCTCCAGTGAATTTGGAGAGGGAGAAAGCTGAATGTTCTGTCCTTGATTTACAACAGTGTGTTATCCGTCAACCCCCACCAGTTCCCTTCTCTCCCCCTGCATGTGAGAGGGGGTCTGGTTGAAGTTATTTATTGCAAAGCTGATCCTCACAGGACAGTCATGACAAGCCTGATCAACTTTATGCGAATAACATATATTGCGCTGCATGATGCAAATAATGGTGACACCAGATACTGACTGGTTTTCTGATCCACACCCCTACCTTTTTTTTAAGGTATCTGTGACCAACAGATGCATATCTATATTTCCAATCATGTGAAATCCATAGATTAGGGCCTAATGAATTTATTTCAATTGACTGAACTGTAACTCAGTAAAATCTTTGAAACTGTTGCATGTTGCATTAATATTTTTGTTCAGTGAAGTCCAATGAACTTAAGCTAAATATGATGTGGCTGTCCATGATACTGATGTACAGAGTGCATTTGTGTTTGTAGCAATGCAAAATAATTTCTGAGATATAAATAATATTACTGCACATATCATAGCTACACATAACTTTAGCTAGTGAGCCAGAAAGCTAACGCTCATTACCTAGCTAACAGTACACTAACTTGCAATGACAATGACTTTTGGACAAAATTAGAAGCGTATAATATCTGAAAATGTAGCTAGACTCTTACCCGTATACATGGATGAATGCTTTACAGCAGACTGGAACCACTTTAACTAAGTAAGACGTCCTGTCTCATTTTCATTTTGTTTGGAGCTACAGCTTGCTTGACCTGTTGTGTCAAGTCACTCCGGTTCACACTGACTGTGTGCAGAAAGTAGCCCATCACAACTTTTTCTCACTGATCTTTGTCGATAGCGGCTGCTAAATTCAGGGCAGCCATGTTGTTGAGAGCAGTAGCAACACTTTTGCAGTTCTCCATATCTAACATTATATCTTTCAAAAAAGATGCGGTAGCAAGGATTATCTACACATACTGAGCAGCTCATGTTATAGACAGAAGCGTGCTACATAGCAGACCAATCCGAAATCATCTCTCGACATGTCCTGCCCATCCATTATCTCAGCCAATCATGGCTAGCAGGAATGTTCCTGACTTTTTCCATGGCTAAACCACCTCACAATTCATCAATTTTATTTGTATTTACAGATGAAATACACATTTTTTATTAAGGCACATAAAAGTTCACATGTTCCAGAAGGCATTTCTGCACCAGAACGCATTTTGATAAAAAAAAAATATATATATATTCATATGCCTCTTCTGTGAAGTAATGATGTGCGACATATGCCTAGCTTCCTCAAATGTGTGTTTTTTTATTTATATAACCTTTATTTAACTAGGCAAGTCAGTTAAGAAAAAAACTTTTTTTTTTACAATGACGGCCTACCAAAAGGCAAAAGGCCTCCTGCAGGGATGGGGGCTGGGATTAAAAATAAAAATATAGCACAAAACACACATCATGACAAGAGAGACACCACAACATTACATAAAGAGAGACAACATAGCATAGCAGCAACTTACCTTACTTGTACAGAAATGGCAATTCCATTCTCCTCTTTCATGTTGCCTAAACACTCTATGACTCTGTCATACACTCTTTTAGTTTTTGTTGTCCTAGGCTTCCTAGATAAAATGCTTGCTCACTAGCCTAACTTCCTTTCATTGGCAATGATGCGCTAGGCCAGCTAGTTAACATTAGCTTAACGTTACTACATCTAGCTAAATGTTGAACTTCCATCCTTTAAGGCCAGGGGCACAATCTATGCATTTATGGTTGGCTCAGAATTGCTATTATAATCATTGGCCAGTACGGATAATTAAGTAAAACCACAAGTCCAAATCCTTACCTCCATCCATGGCTCATTTAACTAGCTAGCTAGCCACCGGAGTACAACGACACAATAATTCAAGTTATGTCAATAACATTTGGCTTCTAATGTGATGTGATTGGTCTGAAGCCAAATCCAAACTGGCTTTTTTTTGGTGCACCAGGATCATTCACAGCTGCTGAGTGGCTATTATTTTATATTTTTTTATCAAGGGAGGCCAAATTCTTGCTGACTTCCCTTACATTCAATGCTACGGGTGGCAACAATGTCATACTCTTTTTGACCAGACAGCATAGATGGGCTACACATACAAAGAGTGGGGTGCTGTTTCGTTTGATTGGATGCTTTCTCCGGTGAGGGACATTCAGCCTCTTGCGAATTGAAGGAAGTTTATGAAACACAGAGACACAATATACATTATTTTGTATATTTTTTTCTTGTTTTGGGGGGGAAGCCTGGCTTCTATAAATACACACCACTGTCTGCTCAACTTTACGCACATTTCAAGGGAAGCGAAGCCTATGAGCGAAGCGTTGTCAAGAGGAGGTACAGCCTTTGGTCAAAACCCACTGTAAGGATCAATGGACATCTCTGCTGCATTCTGTTCTACTCTGCTCATCCATTGGACGATCTTATTCTGGTGCCCTCCAGGTGGACAGGATCACTGACACACACAGTAGAGGACCACACACAGACAACATCCAACATCAATTATTCATCTCCCCATTTAACTCTGGCGCCAGGCTCACACACTTTTATGTGTTCACATAGAGGATTTCCAAGGGTTAATAAAACAATATTGGGGATTCTTAGTTGGATTCCTGAAGAGAGGGGAGAGGAGTGGCACCCGGTCATAGAGAGATCTAGTGTTTATTTGTTTAACGACAACAGTACATGCAAGACCAGCATTAACCTATTAGTGATCCCTAGTCCATCAATGCAATCGATTAAAATATATAAAATAAACGTGTTTAACTGAGAGATTGTTTTTAATGAGGGTATACTATCTAAACCCCTGTTACTACACAATAAATCCATACTAGGAGGACCTGACAATCACAGGTCCAGACCCAGTAATCACAGAGTCCCTCTAAACAACAAAGTCTTCATAATCAACCACATGACACAGGAAAAATATTATTGCGTTATTAAAATACATTCCTTATAATAATCCCCTCTGCATCCCAAATTCACTGAACAGTTAGCATGAAACATTTAAGCTGTAATTCAAAAATAAGAAATACATTCAGCCTCTGTGCCCCCAGGGGAAAGATCTGTCTTCAATCCTATTGTAAATGAGAGCACACCTAACAGCTCACTGAATAATAATGGAGAATTAGAGGAATGAATGCAGCAACTGTGAAGAGTGATACAGGCTGTACTGCGTCTGGATGCTGAGTTTATAAAGCTCCCATTCAGGATTGGAGTGAGAATGCTTCTCGTCTCTCTTTGAATTTGGGGAATTAAAATCCCCTCAGCGTCACAGGGGGGTGAATAAAGAGTTTTTGTCATTTTAAAGGGTGGCGCTCAAAGATATTTTCTTTTCCTTTTCGATTTCATGCTCACTCTTTTTCTCAGTTGAATACATCTTCAGTGATTTTCAAAATAGCAGTCAGGTTAAGGTGTGCACTGTCACGAACAGCCTTTTGTTAATATGGAATGGCAGCATGGAGAAGCCAGTCCCTCTTACAAACAACTAGAAGAGGGAGGTCATATTGACTATTTATGTGTTTTTTTTGGTGTTGATCACTTCAGATTCACATATTTGCTAAATACAAAAATGTAACAAGTAAAAATGGCATCTAGTTATTTGGTAGAGCTTTATGCAACAACCCAACATTCAGTTTGACTACCATCTGTTTTCAAAGTCATACAAATATGATACACTGTATGTGGGTTACTACAGCTTCATAGATACTAGAAAGTATAATACAAAGCTTATGGCTTATAATACAAAGCTGCAACATCGTGGGTGTCCTTCTCTACTGCTATTTACCTCAATCAGCAGCCTCTCCAGTCCGTGATGAGGTTCTTCCATGGAGCTGACAGATATGGAGGATGCCACTGACACCTCCCCAACCCCACCAACCCCACCCGTCCTTCACCAGATCAAGTTGACCCCACATTGACAGCAGCCATCATACTTCAGCTTGGCCTCGCTGGAAATTGTTTGTCAGGCTTTTGCTTGAGCGGATTATACACTGGCCTGGCCTGCGTTTGTATAGGTTATTTCTTTAATCCTCATGATGCTGCCAGTGTTGTGCCTTCTTCACAGCCATATAAACAGGACTACACTGCTCAGAAAGTGTACAAGAGCAATTTTCAGTTCAGACTCATATAATTGCTTTTGCTAAATTGCTTCGTCATGCAAGTTGCACTGTGTGTGAGTTTGTGTGTAAAATTAATTCCCTACAAAAGTTAAGGTATTATATACAGTATGGATTTTAATGTTATATCTTTCTCATTGTCCAATTGGACTTCACAATGTACAGTGAGGTGAAATAGCGGCAATGATATAAAGTTGATTGTTAAAGGGGTCATGTTTTCATGGTTTCCATGTGTGTCATGATTGAGAAAGAATTTGGTTGTTTTCATAAGTACTGTCTATATCTAAGAAGCCAACCCCTTACTTTAAGTAGCCTTACAAAAAAACATTATAATGCAGTATCATCATAAAACATATTGATGTACTTCTTTGGATGGCTGAAGGAAACTCATGTCTGGCGTAAAGCTGACTAATTATTCAACAGTAATGACGTTGGTCTCAGTAATGACTTTGGTCTTATCCAGAAAGTTTTCTATACATTTTTTATCAGGCTTAATTGATAATGTGTGTTTTGAGCTACATTTGGTTGACAATGTTGTTTAGATTCCGATCCAATTTATTACAAAATTTAAGACAAAGCTATTTTTATTTTCTTCCTATATTCCCATTACGTGTGTTTTCAGCCCATGATAGCTCACAAAGCTAGTCAAAAGCAACTGCTCTAACAACGCTTGGCACGTAGCACCTTGTTGGTCACATCAGCTCATTATCCACATTTATATCTGTTTGGTGTCACTGTATTGCAGTCACAAGGCCAAGACTCACCACAGCTAGTCACATAGGAACAATGTGTAGGCACGCTCGGTGTGGACCTTGTGGCATATATGCTGGCTCTGAAACAGAAATCAGCATTATGGAGAGGATGTCAGACATTTTAAATAGCCTGTTGGTGTTCTGTATGACCTGAAACGGTGGAATTGTGCATCGTACATGAGAACTGTAGGGACCACAGAACCCCTGTTGTTGTACTGTGGGCTGCAAGCTGAAATAACCAACTGTATAATGTCCAAAGTCACATCTCAATCACAATGCCTACGTGTTCACCATATTTTATTCACATGAGGGTACTGTAATAAGAAATCTGTATCTGGTCCCTTCCCCCCTTAAAGGGGAAGAACAGGATTTTACAACATGATGTTAGATTGTTCCTCACCTTGAAAGTAGTCTACGAGCCAGGATAAACTATAATCTATGGTTCGGTTTTCTTTAAACAGCCACTACAAACTTCAGCTAACTTTAGCCACCGCTTTATTTTAATTTGACAGATCTTTATAGGTGGTGGAGATGAGGCTTGGTAGATCTCTCTGTCATTACCACCCTCCCTGATGGATAAATTGTAACATTAACAAGCAACACCAGACAATCAGACAACATTTTTGTGACATAAGTAATGACGAACAGTCTATATCCTCCTCTCACTCCTGCATGACAAGCTAGAAAAAGTGAAAAGCACTGAAAAATTGAGACAGTGAACTGGACACAGATATACATTTTTCAGAGGGCAGTGAGCGCTACAGGGCAGAAGAGAGATGTAATTAGTAAGACATTTCATATGAGATCTGCAGCAATGGAGCATGGAGACCCAGGCTGAACTCAGCTACTCAGATAACTACTGGCCATGTTGGAACATCAAATTATGTGCCAATTACATGTTCTACTTAGCTTTGATTCATAATGTTGATTCATCCATTGTGACAATGATATTTAATAAGAGTAGCTAACTACCTACGCATAGACAGCTGGGAATGTATAGAGATGCATATTACTTAGAAATAAGTTGTTTGTAACCATTATGGAAAACATATTTCATATTTAAGTTACAGCTTACATTGCACTTGTAGATCTGAGCCATTTTGTAAACCAGGCAGACACATTCATTTAAATTGTGCAACCACCTCCCTCGCTCCGCTCCGCACACAAAATACTCTGCAATCTGTTTTCCTGATGGTCTGGCCTCCTGATTTATGCAAAACCTAAATCTTGCCAGGTTAATCTATTACTTTCCATGAGAAGATGGATAAATCTCCACTATTTCTGCTGAAAGTGTCTGAAAGGAGCTCGAACTACACATTTACACATCATTACACAGCACATAGAGAGAAAAAGACAGAGACAGACAGAGAGACAGACAGAGAGACAGACAGAGAGACAGACAGAGAGACAGACAGCGAGAGAGAGAGAGTGAGAGAGAGAGACCTAGATGGCAGACCATGCAGGCCTTGGCATAATCCTTGTACACTCTCAAACAAAAGAAACCCCCCCAAATATATATGTTGGGCTAATACAGCACAGTAAAATCCATGTATTGTGTTGGAGTGTGTTTCTGTCCCCTAACTGGGTCAGTGCATTCATACAGCAAGGCTCCATACTGTCAGGGCATGTCGTCACCACCCTTCACGCAGGATAAGGCAAGGACGTAGTGAAACACGATTACTTGTGTTAGCCATAACTGTGCATGCCTGCACTTAACAGAGGGAGAATGGAGAGTTGGGAAGACTAAAATTGTCTGTTTAACTCCCAGTAGCTATGCCATGCATAGACTTGCCTACCATGTTGTATGAAGTGTATGCCATACGTACACGGTTAAGCTATTAAAGCAAATTAGCTGTATAATGTTTTCAACAAAGCCATGAAATATGAATATGTTTAAAAATCTAGATGTTAGAATAATGTTCTGCCTCTGTTTGATTGATTTTCCCCTCCCAAGCCGCCCAACACTTGATGATGAGGCGTCTGTCTGAAGTAGCACCGGAGTCTGCAGCATCCTGGGCATTGGGTGGTTGCTTGGTACAGTAGAGAGTGCTCATGAATTCCCCATCCACCACAGCCCATTAGTCTCCCCCTGCCTCCCCATGGACAACTCCTGTCAGAGGGATCCTCCCTCTGTTTCAAATTCATGTAATTACCCTCCCAGGCATGGAACTATGCTAGTACAGCCAGACTGCCAGCCAGGCAGAGCCAACACATTAGGTAAACACAGTAACACTAACAGTAACTAACAGTCACAATATTAAAGGCAAAAATACTTCATAGAACAAAGTTGAGTATGTTTGGCTAGTGTTGTAGGTAATAACATTATGACCCTTTGTCAACTTTTTGTAGTATCAAATCAAGTAAAATTGTATTAGTCACGCGCCAAATACAACAGGTGTAGACTTTACAGTGAAATGCTTACTTATGAGCCCCTAACCAACAATGCACTTTAAAAAATAAACAGAGAAGTATAAGAAATAAAAGTAACAAGTAATTAAAGAGTAGCTGTAAAATAACAATAGCGAGACTATATACAGGGGGGTACAGAGTCAATGTGTGGAGGCACCGGTTAGTCGAGGTAATTGAGGTAATATGTACATGTAGGTAGAGTTATCAAAGTGACTATGCATAGATGATAACAACAGAGAGTAGCAGCGGTGTAAAGGATGGGGGGGCAATGCAAATAGTCTGGGTAGCCATTTGATTAGACGTTCAGGAGTCTTATGGCATGGGGGGAGAAGCTGTTTAAAAGCCTCTTGGACCTAGACTTGGTGCTCCGGTACCGCCTGCCGTGTGGGAGCAGAGAGAACAGTATATGACTAGAGTGGCTGGAGTCTTTGACATTTTTTAGGGCCTTCCTCTGACACCGCCTGGTATAGAGGTCCTGGAGGGCAGGAAGCTATGCCCCAGTGATGTACTGGACCGTACGCACTACCCTCTGTAGTGCCTTGTGGTCGGAGGCCGAGCAGTTGCCATACCAGGCAGTGATGACCTCCACCCTATAGGCTGTCTCGTCATTGTCGGTGCTCAGGCCTACCACTGTTGTGTCATCGGCAAACTTAATGATGGTGTTGGAGTCGTGCCTGGCCGTGCAGTCATGAGTGAACAGGGACTACAGGGGGGGACTGAGCACACACCCCTGAGGGGCCCCTGTGTTGAGGATCAGCATTACCTTAGTGTTCTTGGGCACAGGGACTATGGTGGTCTGCTTAAAACATGTTGGAATTACAGACTCGGACAGGGAGAAGTTGAAAATGTCAGTGAAGACACTTGCCAGTTGGTCAGCGAATGCTCACAGTACATCCTGGTATTCCGTCTGGCCCTGTGACCTTGTGAATGTTGACCTGTTTAAAGGTCTTACTCTCTTACTCACATCGGCTGCGGAGAGCGTGATCACACAGTCTTCCGGAACAGCTGGTGCTCTCACGCATGTTTCAGTGTTTTTTGCCTTGAAGCAAGCATAGAAGTAGTTAAGCTTGTCTGGTAGGATTGTATCACTGGGCAGCTCTCGGCTGTGCTTCCTTTGTAGTCTGTAATGGTTTGAAAGCCTTGCCACATCCGACGAGCGTCAGAGCCGGTGTAGAACTTAGTCCTGTATTGACATTTGTCTGTTTGATGGTTCATCAGAGGGTATAGAGGGATTTCTTAGAAGCTTCTGGGTTAGAGTCCCACTCCTTGAAAGCAGCAGCTCTAGCCTTTAGCTCAGTGTGGATGTTGCCTGTAATCCATGGCTTCTGGTTGGGGTCTGAACGTGCAGTCACTGTGGGGATGACGTCATCGCTGCACTTTTTGATAAAGCCAATGACTGATGTGGTGTACTCCTCAATGCCATCGGAGGAATCCCGGAACATATTCCAGTCTGTGCTAGAAAACCTGTTCTGTAGCTTAGCATCTGCTTCATCTTACCACTTTTTTATTGATCGATTCACTGATGCTTCCTGCTTACATTTTTTGCTTGTAAGCAGGAATCAGTAGGATAGAATTATGGTCAGATTTACCAAATGGAGGGTGAGGGAGAGCTTTGTATGCGTCTCTGTGTGTGGAGTAAAGGTGGTCCAGAGTTTTTTTCCCTCTGTAAGGTAGTCTGATGAGGTGTTATTAGCCCCAATGTATTCGAATTGAGCAAAAACTGCAGGGTGGGTTCTTTATAATGATAATACAGAATCGTATATGATTTATCTTCAAGCTAGCTAGGAACCACAGATGCAAATTGGCTTGCAAATTATCAAACTCTGGTGCTATGTGTAAGTTGTGCATGGTCCCTGAGAAATAAACAAACGTATGAATATAGAAGCCACCTGTGGAAACATACTCCAGGTGAACATACATTCTCTGGCATGGACACTAATCTCATGGATCAAATGGATATCAAATTGGAGGATGCACCAAATGGCTTGTGAGTAATGACAATAATGATGACACCTTTTTTCCTAAAGTCAAGGCTCAATTCGTCAGGGTATGGTGTCAGGCAAGGTGCCGAAACCGTTCCAAAGGGATGCTGGCCCATGTGGACTCCAATGTTTTCCACAGTGGTGTCAAGTTGGATGAATGTCCTTTGGGTGGTGGACCACTCTTGATACACACAGGAAACTGTTGAGCGTGAAAAAGCCTTCAGTGCTGCTGTTCTTGACAAACTCAAACTGGTGCGCCTAGCACCTACTTGCAGACCCCGTTCAAAGGCACTTAAATATTTTGACTTGCCCATTCACCCTCTGAATGGCACACATACACAATCCATGTCTCAATTGTCTAAAGGTTTAAAAATTATTCTTTAACCTGTCTCCTCCCCTTCATTTACACTGTAAGGGTTCAGTGACCAGCCTGAGAAAGATGACATGACAGCACCCTCCTCAGGGGATAGGTACTCAGTGTAAAGCCAATTAATACACACCTGGGCCCACTAATTGGCTTGGTGTCTCCCTCTATATAGGTGTGCCAGGAGATGACCTCGAGGTGGATTGGGAGCAGACACAGTGAACTGTGAGGATGTCAGACTTTCCTACCTCAGAGAAAGCGGCTTTATCTGATGCACCTTGGCTCTATGTTAAACAAGGCAGGCTATAGATAGAGGGACGCATTCCCCCTGTAAATATGATGCGTAGACGATAGTCTAAAGACAAGGGGAGCCATTTATTATTTGGTGTTCCCTTTTCCGCCACAGCCTTTTGGTCAGCTGCTTAGTTTGTTTATTCTTTTTGCACTGTTCATCGTTGGACACTACCTTGTACTAGAATAATTGTTTTGGGCGAAATAACCTGTTTAGTGACAATGCAAAAGAAAAAACACCTATTGAAGTGGATTAACAGGTGACATCAATAAGGGATCATAGCTTTCGCCTAGATTCACCTGGTCAGTCAATGTCATGGAAGAGCAGATTGTTAGTATTGTTTTGTACACGCAATGTACATATTACATTTGAAACTTTTTGATGTAAAGAAAACATTGTTTTTATATATTTTTTTATTACATTACAGGTAGCTAGGTGAGACAACCACATAGTAGTAAGTACATTTTTCCTCAATAAGTTATCAGCAAAGTCAGTGCTCGTAGGAATGCATTGTAGAGATGTGTTGGGGAGAGGCATTCACAATGTCTTTGAAGAGGGGCTTAACTTTGGCTTGTACCCCTCTAATGTGGAGTCAGTTACTCAACAATGTGGTCATGGCAACCTTTCCAAATTCTAGATATTGTTTTGGAACATTCTGAACCTTGCAGTCTGGCCCTAGTCTCGCCAGCAAAATCAACCCCCAACCCTTACTCTACCACTAGACACCCATCTTAGATGGGCATACTTTATCTATGGGGTAGAAAAAATATAGCACTGTAAGATATAGGAGACATGTCTACTGGTAGGAACAGCCAGGGCTTGATTTCAGACTTGGGAAATAATCAAGCATGGTAAAGATGCTTCTTCCGCTCTCACCAACCCATGACATCATGGTTCAGACATACAGCAGAAGGAAATAACCCTGTCTATGTTATTATATGGATGCAATTACATACTTAAAGGGATCCCTATGGCCAGGCCTCTGGGTTCCCACATGAAGCACATATCAGACCCGTCAACCTAAAAGGTCAGTTTATGCCTAGGTGCGTGTGTCTGTATGTGGGTGCTTGCGTACTTGCGTGTGTGAGAACGTAAATTGTGCATTCTAGGCGGTTTCTTTTGATAACGCCTAGTCTGCTCCACTGCCTCTCCTCTCCTACAGCAGATGGATTACTATTTGTAATAACAGCCACAGAGGACATCTGTGATGAGGAGTAATAAAAGAAACAATAGAGAGAGGGCAAAAAAACCTCTCCCTTCTGCGCAGTCTTTTAATGGACTTGACTCAAGTTACATTTCTTCCTGCACAATAAGCAATTTTTCTCCAGTCGATAGAAGCCTGCACTAAATGGTTTACTTCCCTTGCAAGTAAATCATAATTTGTTTTGCTTGATATTAAGGCCTTTCCCTGAGAGCGTGTAGCCCGGGTCCTGGGTGATTACAAAGCAAACTGCTACAACTTCTCTCTGGAACCATATGGACCTCTGCACTAATTACCATCTCTCCTCTCTTTCTTGCCTGAGGAACCAGATAATTACCCAGGTGTATTAAAATATTGTATTTAAATGGTTGAATGAAACCAGTGGATTTGTAAAGCAGAGCAACATAGGACCAACCAACCATGTGCAGCTGAGTATAAGGTCTGCGTGAAGAGAACATGGACGGAATCATGTAATCCAGACATTAATCCTTAAGAGTCTATATGCGCACCCGTGCGTCAATCTAAGTAACATTATGAAAAAATCCACATCGCAATCCGTCAGTTTAAGCTACAGATATATATTTTTTGCATGGGCTGCATGTCAATCCGCCGCATTCACCTTTGTCGGCCTTCAGCATCTGTAGCCGAGCTACAGCGGAATTTGTCAGACCATGCAACATCCCGAAAATAGTTTTTCTCACAAAAACAGCTGTGGCGTCCAACGTTTTGGCCTATAAACTAATATGACCTCTCTATGGGACTTGTCTGAAGGTAACCTATACAAATTAATGGTAGTACTGTATGTAGGTAGTTTTGTGCAAAGAAAAATAAGGGGTTAAATGTGTGTCCAAAATATATATACACTACCGTTCAAAAGTTTGGGGTCACTTAGAAATGCCCTTGTTTTTGAAGGAAAAGCACATTTTTTGTGCATTAAAATAACATCAAATTGATCCGAAATACAGTGTAGACATTGTTATTGTTGTAAATAACTATTGTAGCTGGAAACGGCAGATTTATTTTTTAATGGAATATCTACATAGGCGAACAGAGGCCCATTATCAGCAACCATCACTCCTGTGTTCCAATGGCACGTTGTGTTAGCTAATCCAAGTGTATCATTTTAAAAGGCTAATTGATCATTAGAAAACCCTTTTGCAATTATGTTAGCACAGCTTTTGTGCTGATTAAAGAATCAATAAAACTGGCCTTCTTTAGACTTGTTGAGTATCTGGAGCATCAGAATTTGTGGGTTCAATTACAGGCTCAAAATGGCTAGAAACAAATATCTATCTTCTGAAACTCGTCACTCTATTCTTGTTCTGAGAAATGTAGGCTATTCCATGCGAGAAATTGCCAAGAAACTGAAGATCTGGTACAACTCTGTGTACTACTCCCTTCACAGAACAGCGCAAACTGGCTTTAACCAGAATAGAAAGAGGAGTGGGAGGCCCCGGTGCACAACTGAACAAGAGGACAAGTACATTAGAGTGTCTAGTAATGTACTGGGTTGTACTCTCTACCCTCTGTAGCGCCTTAGGGTCAGATGCCGAGCAGTTGCTATACCAGGCGGTGATGCAACCGGTCAGGAGGCTCTTCATGGTGCAGCTGTAGAACTAGGATCTGGGGACCCATGCCAAATCTTTTCAGTCTCCTGAAGGGAAAAAGGTTTTGTCGTGCCAACTGTCTTGGTGTGTTTGGACCATGATAGTTCGTTGGTGACGTGGACACCAAGAAACTTGAAACTCTCAACCCGCTCCACTTTAGCACTGGCAATGTTAATTGGGGCCTGTTCGGCGCTCCTTATCCTATAGTCCACAATCAGCTCCTTTGTCTTGCTCACATTGAGGGAGAGGTTGTTTTCCTGGCACCACACTGCCAGGTCTCTGACCTCCTCCCTATAGGCTGTCTCATCGTTGTCGATGATCAGGCCTTCTTTGTGTCGTAAGCAAACTTATTGATGGTGTTGGAGTCGTGCTTGGCCACGCAGTCGTGGGTGAACAGGACTAAGCACGCAACCCTGAGGGACCCCAGTGTTGAGGATCAGCATGGCAGATGTGTTGTTGCTTACCCTTACCACCTGGGGGTGGTCCATCAGGAAGTCCAGGATCCAGTTGCAGAGGGAGGTTTTTAGTCCGAGGGTCCTTACTTTAGTAATGAGCTTTGTGGGCACTATGGTGTTGAACGCTGAGCTGTAGTCAATGAACAACATTCTCACATAGGTGTTCCTTTTGTCCAGGTGGGAAAGTGCAGTGTGGAGTGCGATTGACATTGCGTCATCTGTGGATCTGTTGGGGCGGTTGTTGAATTGGAGTGGGTTTAAGGTTTCCGGCATGATGGTGTTGATGGGAGCCATGACAAGCCTTTCAAAGCACTTCATGGCTACCGACGTGAGTGCTACGGGGCGGTAATCATTTAGGCAGGTTACCTTCGCTTTCTTTGGCAGAGGGACTATGGTGGTCTGTTTGAAACATGTAGGAATTACAATCTCGGTCAGGAAGAGGTTGAAAATGTCAGTGAAGACACATGCCAGTTGGTCCGTGCATGCTCTGAGTACTCGTCCTGGTAATCCATCTGGCCCCGCGGCTTTGTGAATGTTGACCTGTTTAAAGGTGGTGCTGGTGCTCTCATGCATGCTTCAGTGTTGCTTGCCTCAAAGCGAGCATAAAAGGCATTTAGCTCATCTGGTTGGCTTGTGTCACGGAGCAGCTCGTGGCTGGGTTTCCCTTTGTTTCCCTTTGTTTTCAAGCCCTGCCACATCCGACGATGATATTCGTCTAAAATGAGCATCCACATCAGGTGATTTACAGTAGGCTTGCGCCAACGTGCATTGGTATATGCATTTCCTGGTTTCAATGTGTTAACATCTGTGTGACCGATACAGCGGAGAGGTTTTCAATCTTAGGAAGTGCATGAGGAGTTAGGCTAGGCCTGGAAAATCTAGGCATATATTTCCCCCACTGAATGTCCATTTGTCTCGCTAGCTGTCCATTAATAACAAACAGGGCTTGCCAAGCTGTTTATCAGCCTAACATTACACTCTTTATTCATATGCCATCGTTCCCGACACACACACACATATTCAAGAACACAGGCATGCACACAGATGCAGACACACCTCAGTGTTCACTCATCCCCTCCTCCCTCTACTAAATCAACCTTCAGCTCCACATGTCAACATGATTTGTCCTTATAGTGTAGGAAAATAAACCATCAAAAGACAAGCAGGCATTCATTTTTGTGACTCGACCACATCCTCATGAAATATTGAAACTCTGAAGACGAACTTACTTGTGTTCTAATGGAAATGCCACAGGCTGCTCTGGAATAATTGCGACATCATGTTCATCACTGTAGACTAGAGTGAAAAAATACAACCTTATCTGGTATGATCATTATTTAATCAACATATCTTGTTTTATCATCATGTATCTTTGATGTTCTTTTGATGGCGTTGTTGGCTTGTGGAGTGCTCATTATGGCAACACACCCTGCTGATTAGAATCCACCTCAGAAGCAACACACACAGACACGCACACAAACAGACGCACACACATACTCACACCTAGCTAGGGGGATAATTACAGACTGTATGTCAGTACTGCTTGATACCAGCTGTGGAGGCAGGGGCGTTCTGGGGGGGGGGGGGGGGGGCAGTGCCCCTGTGACAACAATTTTGGACCCCCTTGTGGCCCCCCTAAATGTGGAGTATTAAATAATTTTTACATAACACATTTTTGCTATCGTTCTTTTTTTACATCCGTTATTAGACAGTGGCAATGCGGAACACTAATGATTATGAACATGGTCTTTTGCCTGCTAATGCCTGCAATGCAGTGAAGAAAACTATATGACAACAATAACGTCTAATGTAACTGTCCCCTCTAACAGTACATCTGGCCCCAGCTTGGCCCCCCCCAGTTGAAATGGTCTAGAACCGCCACTGTATGGAGGGGACCACTGCTTTTCATGGCACTGTGATCTATGATGGTGGCTGGGTGGCAGGGACAGAGAGGGGTGGATATAGGGTAGAGTAAAGTCTGGACAATAGTTTAAAGCAGGACATGGCCAGAGGTTTCCTACAAGCTTTTGTCAGTCACACTGGTTAACCTGTTAGGGCTAGGGGGCAGTATTTGCACGGCTGGATACATTTTTTTTACCCGATTTAATCTGGTTACTAATCCTACCCAGTAACTAGAATATGCATATACTTATTATATATGGATAGAAAACACTCTAAAGTTTCTAAAACTGTTTGAATGGTGTCTGTGAGTATAACAGAACTCATTTGGCAGGCAAAACCCTGAGACATTTTCTGACAGGAAGTGGATACCTGATGTGTTGTATTACCTTTAAACCTATGCCATTGAAAAACACAGGGGCTGAGGAATATTTTGGCACTTCCTATTGCTTCCACTAGATGTCATCAGCCTTTACAAAGTGTTTTGAGTCTTCTGGAGGGAGATCTGACCGAACAAGAGCCATGGAACGATGATGGCCCATTAGACACCTGGCGCGCGAGTTCATGTTGGGTACCCTCGTTCCAATACGTTATAAAAGAGTATGCATTCGTCCACCTTGAATATTATTCATGTTCTGGTTAAAAAAGGCCCTAATGATTTATGCTATACAACGTTTGACATGTTTGAACGAACGTAAATATATTTTTTCCCCTCGTTCATGACGAGAAGTCCGGCTGGCTTAGATCATGTGCTAACAAGACGGAGATTTTTGGACATAAATGATGAGCTTTTTTGAACAAAACTACATTCGTTATGGACCTGTGATACCTGGAAGTGACATCTGATGAAGAGAATCAAAGGTAATGGATTATTTACATAGTATTTTCGATTTTAGATCTCCCCAACATGACGTCTAGTCTGTATCGCAACGTGTATTTTTCTGGGCGCAGTGCTCAGATTATTGCAAAGTGTGATTTCCCAGTAAGGTTATTTTTAAATCTGGCAAGTTGATTGCGTTCAAGAGATGTAAATCTATAATTCTTTAAATGACAATATAATATTTTACCAATGTTTTCTAATTTTAATTATTTAATTTCTGACGCTGACTTGACTGCCGGTTATTGGAGGGAAACGATTTCCTCAACATCAATGCCATAGTAAAACGCTGTTTTTGGATATAAATATGAACTTGATAGAACTAAAAATGCATGCATTGTCTAACATAATGTCCTAGGAGTGTCATCTGATGGAGATTGTAAAAGGTTAGTGCATCATTTTAGCTGGTTTTATGGTTTTGGTGACCCTGTCTTTGACTTGACAAAACATTGCACACAACTCTTGTAAATGTACTGTCCTAACATACTCTAAATTTATGCTTTCGCCGTAAAACCTTTTTGAAATCGTAAAACGTGGTTAGAGTAAGGAGATGTTTATCTTTCAAATGGTGTAAAATAGTTGTATTTTTGAAAAATTTGAATTTTGACATTTATTTGGATTCAAATTTGCCGCTCTTGAAATGCACCTGCTGTTGATGGAGTGCACCACGGGTGGCACGCTAGCGTCCCACCTAGCCCCAAGAGGTTAAAGACAAGACTCTCGTTAATCTAACCACACTGTCCGATTTCAAAAAGGCTTTACAACGAAAGCAAAACATTAGATTATGTCAGCAGAGTACCAAGCCAGAAATAATCAGACACCCATTTTTCAAGCCAGCATATGAATCCTACAGACGAAGAACCATATATGTGACAATTTTTCCATTTTAAGATAATCAGTTATTTTTATATTATTCATTGTGTGTACCACATTGGGTGTTTTATGGTTGACAAATAATTCACCATACTCATATCTTCCAACAACAATTGATATTTTTTTGTTATTTCAAAAAATACTTTTTTTATTGTCGTTTTAATTTTTAGAATGTGGAAGAACAGTATATCTCCAGTGATGATTTCAGTTTGTGGAAGAACAGTATATGTGACATTTTGCATGACACTTGTAAGATGTCCTTTTTTAATACCTGATATGATGTTTTAAGTACTTTCAAGTACAGATGCCCTTCATGTAAATAACTTAAATGCAATATGTAGTTAATTCATTTAATGGAGGTTCATTTAAAGGTGGTCTATCAACTTTAGCACCGATGACTTTTCTTAAAAGTTGAGTCATGAAATCTTAGTCTCATTTAAAATGAAGCCCTCAATGTGAACATACCATAGAATAACTACAAAAATAGAATACAATTAAATTAATTCAATCAAAAGAAGTACAACTTGTACATATCAAATATGGATCAATGTGATGTGCCAATATGCATGTCCATTATGCAGGTCCCTAAGGTCAATATTACAAAACGTTCAGAAAACCATTCTCTTTGCGTTTAACACTATGATCTGCAATTAAGTTTTGAATTGCGTTAAACCCATGCTAAAGGCAAGAAACGTCCTGTACTGAGGTGACAGCTGTAAATAAGTATTAACTGCTTAGAGTTGATGCTAAATGTGGTGACAGAGATGTATATTGTAATGAATAAAAAAAAGGGAATCATTAGGATATTTTATTGTTAGAACAACATGTTGCATGTTGATGGGATGTTAGTAAACTATTCTCTGTGCAATACATGTGACTTTTAACCACCTCACTGAAGTGGTCTGTAGTCCAGCTGGTCGCTTGAGAACAGAATCTGGGAGGTGACTGAAGTCTTCACATTGCATCCTCATCACCTTGAATGGTTTTGCTGGTTGTGCTTGTTGTTTCTCGTATGGGACAGTGTAGAAACTGTTGAACAGATGCAGCTTGCGCTCATCAATCAACTTTCCACAATCCTTTCTGCACGTCGTGGAACACGCTCTTCCCTGCAGGATACAGTGTAACGTTACATATAACTAGCTAGCTACTGTAGCCATGTCGAATCATCCGGTGGATGGACAAAAAGTAGCTAGCTATGTTTCTTCTATAATCTAGCAATAACATTTGTAACGATAATGTATAAGTTAGTAGCCAACGAACTTTAGCTAATATGTTTTCTCTATAGTTACAAATTAGACAACCCAGAACATACATGTTAGTTACTGTACTCTATAGCTAGCTAGCTTGATTGTTTGATATACGGTTCTTCCACATACCTCTTTTGGACAGCTTTTCCCAGTTTTTTCTTGACCCTTACGATTTGTATAGGGTTTTCCCGCATCCCGTAAGATCTTCCTTTGCCTGTCTTTCCATTCTTTTAGTTTTGTTTTACGTTTCTTTCCCACATTTCGGTGATTTTCATCAGCAACAGAAAAGTTGTGCGCTTGTCCGTCCATTCTGAGTGGTGCACATAAACGGTTATTCCACGAGAGCCTATCTTTAAATTTAAACATATTGTTAATTAGCGCGTGGAAAGCTTGTGAAACCGGTTCACTATAGAAAAAGGGTGTCCAATAATGATTTTTCATGTATATCTCGTTTTTTTGAAAAATGTCACATATACGGTTCTTCGTCTGTAGGATTCATATAATATCACCAAAACCCAGAAGACAGCTAAATGCAGCACTCACCTTTGATGATCTTCATCAGATGACAACCCTAGGACATTATGTTATACAATACATGCATGTTTTGTTCAATCAAGTTCATATTTATATCAAAACCAGCTTTTTACATTAGCATGTGACGTTCAGAACTAGCATACCCCCGCAAACTTCCGGGGAATTCGCTAACATTTTACTAAATTACTCACGATAAACGTTCACAAAAAGCATAACAATTATTTTAAGAATTATAGATACAGACCTCCTCTATGCACTCGATATGTCCGATTTTAAAATAGCTTTTTGGTGAAAGCACATTTTGCAATATTCTAAGTACATAGCCCAGGCATCACGGGCTCGCTATTTAGACACCCGGCAAGTTTAGCACTCACCATAATCATATTTACTATTATAAAAGTTTGATTACCTTTTGTTGTCTTCGTCAGAATGCACACCCAGGACTGCTACTTCAATAACAAATGTTGGTTTGGTCCAAAATAATCCATCGTTATATCCGAATAGCGGCGTTTTGTTCGTGCGTTCCAGACACTATCCGAAATGGTAAAGAAGTGTCGCGCGCATGGCGCAATTCGTGACAATAAAATTCTAAATATTCCATTACCGTACTTCGAAGCATGTCAACCGCTGTTTAAAATCAATTTTTACGCCATTTTTCTCGTAGAAAACCGATAATATTCCGACAGGGAATCTCCTTTTCGGCAAACAGAGGAAAAAATCACAAAGGCGGGGGCGGTCGGGTCACGCGCATAAGCCCAGAGTCCCTTGATCGGCCACTTGAGAAAGGCGATAATGTGTTTCAGCCTGGGGCTGGAATGACGACATTCTGTTTTTTCCCGGGCTCTGAGCGCCTATGGACGACGTGGGAAGTGTCACGTTAGAGCAGAGATCCTTAGTAAAAGATAGAGATGGAAAAGAAGTTCAAGAAATGGTCAGACAGGCCACTTCCTGTAAAGGAATCTCTCAGGTTTTGACCTGCCATTTGAGTTCTGTTATACTCACAGACACCATTCAAACAGTTTTAGAAACTTTAGGGTGTTTTCTATCCATATGTAATAAGTATATGCATATTCTAGTTACTGGGTAGGAGTGGTAACCAGATTAAATCGGGTATGTTTTTTTATCCAGCTGTGTCAATACTGCCCCCTAGCCCTAACAGGTTAAACAATGCCACTTTATATTACTCATCTCATATGTATATATTGTATTCTATACCATCTACTGCATCTTGCCTATGCCATCACTCATCCATATATTTATATTGCTGTACACTGATGTCTTGTGTAAGCCCCACATCTACACCCAAGTATGTGGGCATACTGCAGTGACGTCTAAAATGCTTTGAATTAATCAGCACCTTGGAGAGTGATGTCCCTTTCACCACCATAGATAGTAGGCTACTTGCTTGTTTTCTCTGTCTGCTGCGCTGCTACGTTGTGTTTATCACTTTTTTTCTCTCAATGTGTTCCGGTATCTCAGAGCCCCCCGGATAACCACCCCTCTTGCGCTCACTTTGTGTTCTGGGACCTCCAGATTTACAAATTAAGCATTGGTCTGTCTATTCTACGAGTGAGTGTAAACAGTAGGCATGTTCTCTGCTATCCACTTTGTTTTAATTATTATTTTGGGTATAGGGGAGGGTCACTTTTTTTTTCAAGAGTTCAGGGATGTTCAGGTAAAAATGGTAACAAAAACATCAAGTCAGTGGCAGGCCTGTGGTCGAAAACAGCTCGTGGATGAGAGAGATCAAAGGAGAATGGCAAGAATGGTTCAAGCTAACAGGTGGGCCACAAACAGGCAAATAACGGCACAGTACAACAGTGGTGTGGGGAAACGGCATCTCGTAAACTACAACTCTTCAGTCCTTGTCATGAATGGGCTATTGCAGCAGATGACTCCACCGGGTTCCACTCCTATCAGCTAAAAACAAGAAACGGCTCCAGTGGGCATGTGATCACCAACACTGGACAATTGAGGAGTGGACAGACATCACGTCAGGATTTGGCATGAGCAGCATGAGTCCATGGCCCCATCCTGCCTGGTGTCACTGGTACAGGTGGGTGGCAGTGGTGTAATGGTGTGGGGAATGATTTTCTGGCACATGTTAGGCCCCTTGACACCAATTGAGCAATGTTTGAATGCCACACCTTCTAGAATCTATGCACATAAGAATTCAGGCTGTTCTGGAGGCAAAGGGAGGTCCGACCCAGTAATAGATGCGTGTACCTAATATATCTGTGCCGCATTTGCCACATGCAAATCTCTTGGAATACAATACGTTTTTGGATGAACAAAGGAAACCATTTGAATGGAGGCCCAGCCCTGCAAAAAATGCTGCCAGTTTTATTTCTGTACATCTATTTTGTTTTGTTTGTGCATTTTGTCTTTTTTCGTTCTTCCTTCTCTCTCGATTGAGGCTGTCTCTCAAAGTTACTCCATGTGACTGACTTTCTGTAAACTTGCTTGGGCATGAAATGGTTCTATATTCACAACAGGGCCCACACACAGTATCGCAGGCGTGTACTAGATATCTGTTTTCTTTGCAATATGAATTATAGCAAGTTTTTTATTACTTTCCAATGCACATCGCAAGTAATCAAGTCTTACATCTGAAAGCACAAGTGATATTCAATATATGTAAATACTTTTTTTGGAGGAACATATCCTGGGGAAAATATGTTGCTTCAGGAAAACAATATCCCAAGTGGTTTCCTAAGCTCAGTATGTTCTGGCTGTTCTAGTGGGAAACAGTTGGGTTGGGGAAACAAAGTTCAAGAGAATTACCTGCCTGTAAATGAATAAAATAATTCAAAACTTCATAGTTTAGACATCAGCAGAAGATATGCCATTTGATTTCATTCATTCATTAATAACACATTTGTAAGTTTTTATAGGATCAAATAACCTCCAACAGTGAGCCAGGCCAGCCAATGCAAAGAAAAGCAATAAAAACATCATATAGTCCCATCTCCACAAAACAGAATGTTATTTCATTCTATGTTCAATAAAGAGGAACAGGCTTTGACAAGGATGCTAAAGGAATGGGGTATACAGTATACTGTAATTACAATCATATCTTTGTATTTCACACTATAGGAAACAGGGGGAAGCAGTGGGTTGTGGGTTACAGACAAAACTAGAGGATAGAGTTGGGCGACCATTGGATGTTAGAAAGAGTATGTATAAAACGATGTGGAATCTTGCCTGTTGTGCTCAGGGCTAGCAAGGTGAGGAACAACATGGCTGTTTTTTAATTTAATTATTTAACTAGGCAAGTCAGTTAAGAACAAATTCTTATTTACAGCCTGGAATCGAACCAAGGTCTATAGTGACGTCAGTAGAACTGAGAAATGTACTGGTAGTGGGAATGAGCTTCACTGAACAATAATTGAATACGGTTTTGTACCAGCCACTGAGTATGATGTTTCAGGTATGATCCAGATGCAGACAGTGTTGAAGTAACAAAAGTTTATTACTAGTACATGGACAGGCAAAACGACAGGTCAAGGCAAGGTACAGAACTACAGGCAGGCTCTGCGTCAGGGCAGGCAGAATAGTCAAAACTGGGAAAAACTAGAAAACAGGAACTAGAACAGCCAGGCACAAGGGGAAAACCGCTGGTAGGTTTCACAAAATAAAGTGAACTGGCAACAGACAAACAGAGAACACAGGTATAAATACACTAGGGATGATGGGGAAGATGGGCGACAACTGGGGTGGGTGGAGACAATCACAAAGACAGGTGAAACAGATCAAGATGTGACACTGAGTTTACCCTCGTCCAACCATTATACAGACGGCCAGCACTCACAAAATGGCTAACAACTGTGAGTGTTGGCTGTCTTTATTTGTTCAAGTTGGATTGCTTCTGCAGCAGCCAAAGAATCAGCTCCTGTATGGTACACGTTCCTGTTCAGAGTTGAGCAAACCAGCTTTTCCAACCGAATTGGCTCTCCTCTCCATCCTGTATTCCTGGCGATAGCAGAGGAGTTTTGTGAGTGCCTCATCACCTGAGTGCAATGTCTCGCCAAGTAGACAGAGGGTGTGTGTGTGGGGGGCTCACTAGCACCAGCAACCACACCACATTGAGGATTCTACAGTATTTGATGACTTCATGGGAACACTTGGTACTCTCAAACTTTCTCAACATGTCTCATGTTATCTATTTGGGGTTTTCTGTGTTTTCTTTCAGTAACTTGTATAGTAACTCTCAGTAACTTGCATTATAATGGTCTTGTTGTCTTAATCTTAATTACTAACCGGGACATGAATGTCTGTATTGTAGCCATGACAATCTCATTTACAGATCACTCCTTTATTTTCCTCCTAAAGAGCAAAAGACATATCCTTGACATTCAAGGAACAATATGAATCCAGTAAATAGAAAGGCCCTGCCAGATAACATAATGTCATGCATAGCAAATTGGTATGAAAATGACTGTCCAGCACAGTTCACAATTAAAGACAACAGCATCCACCACCAGGCCTCTCTCTAACAGCATTTCCATCATGGATGTATACATGCTCTGACTGATAACTCTGTGTACCTTCACCTTCTCCCTTCTACTATTCTACAAGCCTCTTTCTCTCTTACATTCTCTATCTTGCCCTTTTCATCCAGCAGTCCTGAAGACAAAGTACCACCAAAGTAGACAATGACCGGAACTGATTTTATTAGGGCTGATACCTATTTTTATTTATTTTTTAATTGGGGGGGGGGGGGGTGTCAAGGAGGCTGATATTCAATATTATTTCATTTGAAAAATGTTGTCAACTTATCCCAGGGACAGCCATGTATGCATTAATGAATCAATTTTAAAATCATACAATCCATTTGACTTTGGTAAAAAACAATCTAACTACATAAAAACAATGGTAATAATGGTATTTGAATGGTAAATCTCTTGATTAAACTGGGTAAATCAAGATGGCACAGGCCTACTCATAATACAGGTGAATGCATGAGTGTGTGCATGTATTTGAGCTGGTTTTGGATGATTTCAGTGTAGTCTGAGGGTACAGACGACAAACAATAAAACAAAAAGTATGCTTTCTCTTTAAACCCTGTAGGTCTAAGCCTTTAGATGGTGATATCAACTACGGTATAATATGGAATTGTTTTAAGATGGTGTGGTGGTTCATTTCTGTATTATCAAATGATAATACAAACTTATCACACAAGTCAGAGTTATACTTAAACTGAATCTTTATTAGTGAGAGCTTTGCAATAGCGATGGCTGGTCGATGAATCAACCTCAGATGATTCATTGAGAGCCACAACACAAAGGCTACTGAGATCTTTTATAGCAAAGATTCACCCCCTAGTCTACATAACAAACCACAGATGTTTGGAACAGGTCACAAGATTACTTTTTAAATGAGAAAGGAGTATTCCATAGCCAGATAGCATTTGCTATAAATTATCATTCACTTTGGCCCCTAAGACGAGGTTCCGATCTTGTTCCTGGTACCTCATAGCACAAAAACACCAACTCATCCAATGGCTTAAATCAATTGTCAACTCCAGATACTCCCATCTCAAGTAAAACCCCTTCTTGACCACACACCTGGACAAGCTCACTGAGTGGAGTGAGCCTCTAGGTCATACACTATCCCAGGATAAGTGCAACAAAAGAGATGACATACAATGGTTCCAGACACTACCACACACATCCCCCAATGCCAAAGGAGGGAGTGACTGGCGCACAGACATTGTGGACACAAGTCGTTGGTTCCCCATTAATCACGCCATACCACATATCACATGGTTTAAGAATAGGTAAAGACATATTCAAATATGAAGACAATGTTCCCTTCCTGTCCTCTTCCCTTTCTGATATTCTGCATAGCACCAGGGACATGTGAAAGACAAGCCTGACCTCTTCCCTCTCTGGGCCCCAGCTGACTGGGGCCCAGAGAAACATTGAATTTGGCCTTACAGCTAATAGTCCATTGAAATGCATTGAATTACACATTCATACATGGAAAAACAGATACAAAAAAAAAAATGATAACATTTTGTAGATTTTTTTTTTAAACCGCTGAATGACCCGTATATATATGTGACTCATTTCAGGGAACTAGGCGTATGTCACAAGTCACTTCACAGGAGAGGCATTTGAATGTTTATTTTTTATAAACATTTTTTTTGCAGAAATGCCTTCAGCCAACTTAGTGTATGTAAACTTCTGACCCACTGGAATTGTGATACAGTGAAATAATCTGTCTGTAGACAAATGTTGGAAAAATTACTTGTGTCATGCACAAAGTAGATGTCCTAACCAACTTGCCAAAACTATAGTTTGTTAACAAGAAATATGTGGAGTGGTTTAAAAACGAGTTTTAATGAGTCCAACCTAAGTGTATGTAAACTTCTGACTTCAACTGTAGCTAGCTGACGTTGGGTGGCTGGCTCACTAGCTAACATTGTGTATGATCTGTGTAGTAATATTATCTCAGACATTTGCATTGCTAGTTATAGCCTAATGTTTGCTAGCTAACTAGCTAACATTGAACCTATTTGGTTAACCAGCTAGCTATGACAATCGGTTTGTATTGCTAGTGTCTATGGAATGGGATTATGGTTCATTGTTTAGCTAGCTATGTCTAAACAAAATACTTCCTCCGATTATTACATGACCCATCAATTTAGCCAGGTGTGTCTGACTGTGATGTATTGTATAATAATGCTAAATTATATGTATCTGGAGTTTTGTATTTCAGCATCAGTATAACATGCCTGACTCTCCTCCACCAGTCATAAATGGAGAATGGTCTAATGCCTCCCGTCAAAAAGAGACCAGGGCCAAGCAAGCACAGGTTACACCTGAAGCATGAGGACTTGCAGCGAGTTGTGAACTTCATCAACTATGCAGAGGTTAATGCAATAGTATTACCAGGATGCCATCCAGGACACAAACACTTTTGTGGAAATCTGCTACCATCTCATGTGACAAAAACAGCGGCGTGGCATCTCTAAAAGGTATTTATGACAACACTTGGTATGTAAAGCATAAACAACATGTTTTGATGATTTAATTTACCACCAACATGATTGGCACTACTTTTATTGATCTCACATTATTTCTGTATTTTCCAATGGTACGTGTAGTCGGGCTGTCTTCCTTCAGGAATCTGTGGGGAAAATGGCTGCCCTGCATCTTAAGCACTAAGCCCAGGACAGACCTGTGCTGGCAGTGCCAGAGGAACAACTATCAGGTCTTCAGATCTTCCAACCTGCCAGAAGCTGTTAAGTTAGCCAAGCTGAAGAAGCAAGAGCAGCATCTCCTGCTTGTTCAAAGTGAGCAGTTTGTCTACCGGAAGATGGTTGCTGACTGCAAGACCACCTGTCAAGACCTGCAGTTGTCTCTGGGGGGCCTTACTCAACCAGCAAGCAAAGACATCAGGATGCATTACAGCTTTGATTTTGCTCAACACGTAAGCAGTATTTCTTCCTTTATACTGATTAAGGATATAAACTCAGCAAAAAAAGAAACGTTTATTTTTCAGAACCCTGTCTTTCAAAGATAATTCGTAAAAACCCAAACAACTTCACAGATCTTCATTGTA
The DNA here is from genome assembly GCF_965601325.2 of Salmo salar. NCBI lineage: Eukaryota > Metazoa > Chordata > Actinopteri > Salmoniformes > Salmonidae > Salmo > Salmo salar. The sequence continues at coordinate 19,880,463 of NC_138313.1, forward strand.
AAGGGTTTAAACACTGTTTACCATGCTTGTTCAATGAACCAAAAACAATAAATGAACATGCACCTGTGGACGGTAGGCAATTAAGGTCCCAGTTATGAAAACTAAAGAGGGCTTTCTACTGACTCTGAAAAACACCAAAAGAAAGATGCCCAGGGTCCCTGCTCATCTGCGTAAACGTGCCTTAGGCATGCTGCAAGGAGGCATGAGGACTGCAGATGTGGCCAGGGCAATAAATTGCAATGTTGGTACTGTGAGACGCCTAAGACAGCACTACAGGGAGACAGGACGGACAGCTGATCTTCCTCGCAGTGGCAGACCACGTGAAACAACACCTGCACAGGATCGGTACATCCGAACATCACACCTGCAGGACAGGTACAGGATGGCAACAACAACTGCCCGAGTTACACTTTGAACGCACGATCCCTCCATCAGTGCTCAGACTGTCCACAATAATCTGAGAGAGGCTAGACTGAGGGCTTGTAGGCCTGTTGTAAGGCAGATCCTCATCAGACATCACCGGCAACAACGTTGCCTATGGGCACAAACCCACCATCGCTGGGCCAGACAGGACTGGCAAAAACTGCTCTTCAATGACGAGTCGCGGTTTTGTCTCACCAGGGTTGATGGTCGGATTCGTTTTTATCATCGAAGGAATGAGCATTACACCGAACCCTGTACTCTGGTGCGGAATTGATTTGGAGGTGGAGGGTCCATCATGGTCTGGGGCGGTGTGTCACAGCATCATCGGACTGAGCTTGTTGTCATTGCAGGCAATCTCAATGCTGTGCGTTACAGGGAAGACATCCTCCTCCCTCATGTGGTACCCTTCCTGCAGGCTCATCCTGACATGACCCTCCAGCATGGCAATGCCACCAGCCATACTGCTCGTTCTGTGCATGATTTCCTGCAAGACTGGAATGTCAGTGTTCTGCCATGGCCAGCGAAGAGCCCGGATCTCAATCCCATTGAGCACGTTTGGGACCTGTTGGATTGGAGGGTGAGGGCTAGGACCATTCCCCTCAGAAATGTCCGGGAACTTGCAGGTGCCTTGGGGGAAGAGTGGGGTAACATCTCACAGCAAGAACTGGCAAATATGGTGCAGTCAACGAGGAAGAGATGCACTGCAGTACTTAATGCAGCTGGTGGCAACACTAGATACTGACTGTTACTTTTGACCCCCCCCCATTTGTTCAGGGACACATTAGTCCATTTCTGTTAGTCACATGTCTGTGAAACTTGTTAAGTTTGTCTCAGATGTTGAATCTTGTTATGTTCATGCAAATATTTACACATATTGAGTTTGCTGAAAATAAATGCAGTTGACAGTGAGTGTCACGTCCTGACCAGTAAAGGGGTTATTTGTTATTGTAGTTTGGTCAGGACGTGGCAGGGGGTATTTGTTTTATATGGTTTTGAGTATGTGTTTATCTAGAGGGGTGTTTCATTTATTAGTCCGGGGTTTTTGGTTAACCTGTTAGGGCTAGGGGGCAGTATTGACACGGCCGGATAAAAAACGTACCCGATTTAATCTGGTTACTACTCCTGCCCAGTAACTAGAATATGCATATAATTATTGGCTTTGGATAGAAAACACCCTAAAGTTTCTAAAACTGTTTGAATGGTGTCTGTGAGTATAACAGAACTCAAATGTCAGGCCAAAACCTGAGAAGATTCCATGCAGGAAGTGGCCTGTCTGACAAGTTGTGTTTCATCTTGGCTCTTTTTATTGAAGACTGAGGATCTTTGCTCTAACGTGACACTTCCTACGGCTCCCATAGGCTCTCAGAGCCCGGGAAAAAGCTGAACGATATCGAGGCAGCCTCTGGCTGAAACACATTATCGCTTTTGGCAAGTGGCCGATAAGAGTACTACGGGCTTAGGCGCGTGCCCGAGTCGACCCCATGCTTTATTTTCTTTCGTCTGTTTACCTAAACGCAGATTCCCGGTCGGAATATTATCGCTTTTTTTATGAGAAAAATGGCATAAAAATTGATTTTAAACAGCGGTTGACATGCTTCGAAGTACGGTAATGGAATATTTATAAATTTTTTGTCACGAATTGCGCCATGCTCGTCACCCTTATTTACCCTTTCGGATAGTGTCTTGAACGCACGAACAAAACGCCGCTGTTTGGATATAACTATGGATTATTTTGAACCAAACCAACATTTGTTATTGAAGTAGAAGTCCTGGGAGTGCATTCTGACGAAGACAGCAAAGGTAATAACATTTTTCTTATAGTAAATCTGACTTTGGTGAGTGCTAAACTTGCTAGGTGTCTAAATAGCTAGCCCTGTGATGCCGGGCTATCTACTGAGAATATTGCAAAATGTGCTTTCACCGAAAAGCTATTTTAAAATCGGACATATCGAGTGCATAGAGGAGTTCTGTATCTATAATTCTTAAAATAATTTTTATGCTTTTTGTGAACGTTTATCGTGAGTAATTTAGTAAATTCACCGGCAGTGTTCGGTGGGAATGCTAGTCACATGCTAGTCACATGCTAATGTAAAAAGCTGGTTTTTGATATAAATATGAACTTGATTGAACAAAACATGCATGTATTGTATAACATAATGTCCTAGGGTTGTCATCTGATGAAGATCATCAAAGGTTAGTGCTGCATTTAGCTGTGGTTTGGGTTTATGTGACATTATATGCTAGCTTGAAAAATGGGTGTCTGATTATTTCTGGCTGGGTACTCTGCTGACATAATCTAATGTTTTGCTTTCGTTGTAAAGCCTTTTTGAAATCGGACAGTGTGGTTAGATTAACGAGAGTCTTGTCTTTAAAATGGTGTAAAATAGTCATATGTTTGAAAAATTGAAGTTTTTGCATTTTTGAGGTTTTTGAATAACGCGCCACGGGATTACACTGGCTGTTGAGTAGGTGGGACGCTTGCCCATAGAGGTTAATGTAGAAGTGTTCTGAAACATACTATAATTTTATTTAAGATAAAAGTAAATCCAAAATGACACAATACATTATGCACCATCTGTTTCTATTGGGCTTAAAATTATCTGGAACACAACCAAAATAAGCTGCAAAGAGTCACAAGCTTGATGTAAGCATTGTGTGCTAGGAATATCGGACCAAATACTAAACTTTTGATTATTTGATTCATAAGAATCGTTAAGAGTGTTAATAATTTTGACCCCAACTTAGAAATAAAATATTATTTAATAGTAATATTTCTCTAAGCAATTGTATTAGTACAAAATAATTTAATTCCTCAATTTTGTTGAGCATTCAATATAGCTCAAATTTATACAGTCAATATTGCTAATCTTTATCAATGGTGTCAATAATTTTGGACCCCATTGTATGTGTTACCTCACCAGTATCACAATGGTATTATTTTCCTGAGCTTAAGCCTAGGCATTAGCTTGGGGGGTTAACATGTCTTCAAACAAGGTCATCATCACGCAAATAGTCTAATAAAACTCCTCCATTACACAGGCGCACAGACAGACAAAACAAAGTATCTTCACTGCCAATCACAAAATGTCAATACTTCATTTGCGAATAAGAAACCATCCCTCAAGGACAAATGTCTTAAACTTTGTTAAAACTAGCATGCAGTTAACATTCGTTTAACTTCCTATCTTCCACCTTTACATCAGCTGAAAATAATGGTGCCTGGGCCTTACCTGCTCAAGTTGTTGGTTGCAATTATGAAGTTAACAGTGGGAGAAACAAAGTTCCAGAGTTGTCTGGTAACAGTAAATAGATTTCAGTCAGCTTGGTGTGCATCATATTAAAGTGTCTGTCCCTTTATGCTTTAACACAACCCATTTCAGAGACAAAAACAATCTGAAGAAGGAACTCAATGAGCTTCTCTCTCTCTTTCATCTCCACAAAATCTGCCTGCTGCGAGCTTTCTTATCAATCACTTAGTGCTGCCGTGATAACACATTGATCACCACTCAGAACTGTCCTGTGAGGATCCAGATGGGTCGGTTCAGCTTTGCAGTGTATCACTTTGGCCAGACCCCCTCTTTCACGCAGAGGGGGAGAAGGAACTGGTGGGGGGTTGACACCTCACGCCCAGTTGTAAACTAAAGGAGAGGAGATCCATGGTCTCCCAAACCAAATTCACCAAGGAAAGTGCTTTGTCTCCAGAGATGTTTCCTGTCAAAACTCTGACACATTCTAAAGTGAATACTGGAACAATATTTGTAACAGAACGTGGGGAATAGACACGGGGGACCTAAAAAAAACACTAATGTCATATGGTGTGTTATTTTGTGATCTCATTAAAAATGTTATAAAGGAAATACTGTATCTTAAAGTATACACACTATGTGTGAAGTGTCTGTCCGATGCATTATGTATGAAAAATTATGAAAGTGTTTTAGTTAAGAGAGGGATGTGAGCTTAGAAACTATAAGAGGAAATTGTTTCTATAACCTTGTACAAGTGAGTAGCCACCGACACCTTGAGTGAGGTCACACAGCGTGTCAGCTTCATGAACCGCCCCCTTTTGAAGAACTGTATAAAAATAATGAACATATTAGACCAGAGAGGTGTGTAGCTGCAGCTCACGTCCAAAGTGGTTTGAACTCTGAAATCTCAACATGAGGTAGAGATGAAGTCACCTCCAGGACAATAACTGGTACGGCTGATTAGCTGTCCGAAGTAAAGTATCTAGAAAAGTGAAGTTAAGTGAAACTATTCTACTACTCTTTTCAAATCACTGTAGTATGCTACTCTCATCACCCAATGGGAACCATCGACGCGGCTGGCTAGCCTATCTTAATAGAGGCAGTTTCAGGAGCGAAAGGAAGGGAAATCAACTCTGTAGTTCTGTTCTGGACTACAGCAAGAACCAAGACATTTACATTCATGATAAATACATTCATGATTTCTGACTCCAAACGGGCATCGGTTTGTGTGCAAAGTATTACAAACTACTCTCACAGTAATCAAAATCTACCAAAGTATTATGTCTCTGCCCCTCTTTTTCTCTCGCCCTCAATCTCTTTTGTAACAAGCCACAATATTGTCAGTCCGCTAGGGACCTGTTTCTAATGTATTAAGTGTGTATGTTTATCCTGTGTTATAATTAAACCAATGTGTGTAGTACTGAATCATAAGTTAGGCTGGGGTTTTTGCAGATGCAGGAGGTTATGACTGTTCAGAATGATATGAGGTTATGATTAATACGTTGACTGTTTTATGGATGTGATAGGTAAAAACCTTTTAATTTAACTTCTTATGGGCAGGTGGGACAGTAGCATCCCACCTGGCCAACATCCGGTGAAATTGCAGAGCGTGAAATTCAAACTATAGTATTATAAATATTTAACTTCCATAAAATCACAAGTGTAATACATAAAAATAAAGTGTAACTTCTTGTTAATCCAGCCACCATGTCAGATTTCAAAAAGGCTTTACGGCGAAAGCAAACCATGCGATTATCTGAGGACAGCGCCCCACATACAATCACATGAAAAACATATTTCAACCAGGCAGGTGCGACACGAAAGTCAGAAATAGCGATATAAAAAATGCCTTACCTTTGATGATCTTCTTCTGTTGGCACTCCAAAAGCTCCCAGTTACATCACAAATGTTCCTTTTGTTCGATAATGTCCTTCTTTATATCCATAAAAACTCAGTTTAGCTGGCGCATGCTTCAGTCAATAATCCACCCAGTTTCCCTCCATCAAAATGCATACAAAATGAATCCCAAACGTTACTAATAAACTTTTCAAAACAAGTCAAACAACATTTATAATCAAACCTTAGGTATCCTAATACGTAAATAAATGATCAAATTTAAGACGGAGAATCATTATTGTTTTTACTGGAGAAAAAAAACAAAGAACGCGCTCTCTTCCACGCGCTTGGAAACACAACAGCCAAAATGGGAGCCACCTAGACAAACTACAATTTCTGGCTCATTTTTCCAAAAACAAGCCTGAAAATCTTTCTAAAGACTGTTGACATCTAGTGGAAGCCCTAGGAACTGCAATCTGGGAGGACTTGTTCTTATAATAAAAGTGTTAGCCATTGAAAATAGGGAAGGCTTATTTCTTTTGGGGGGGATGGTTTGTCCTCGGGGTTTCGCCTGCCATATCAGTTCTGTTATATTCACAGACATGATTTTAACAGTTTTAGAAACTTTACAGTGTTTTCTATCCAAATCGACCAATTATATGCATATCCTAGCTTCTGGGCCTGAGTAACAGGCAGTTTACTTTGGGCATACTTTTCATCCGGACGTCAAAATACTGCCCCCTACCCAAGATTAAAGGCTAAACAACCGCTCTCGTGGTGCCTCAAATCCTAGCTAGTCAATTGTAACATGACTAATTTAATCGGGTAACAATTAAACATAGTTAGTTGATTTAGATAAATAAGTCATCAGATTAATGAAAGTAAAGTTACAACACTGCTCTAACCTCACAAAGCAGCTTGATCTCATGAGCTTCCACATCAGGCAGCATTGCGAGACAAAGGCTACTCTGCTTGGTTCATCAACTTGAATCTTGTCATAGTTCTGAGAGAGTATAGAGAAGGGAGAGAGTGAGAAACTAGGAGTATATTTTTAATCTAATTTTAAAGCTGGAATCCTTAACGATGAAACTGCCACGTTCGTTTGGGATATTACAACAACAAAGAAGTTACTGCCGACAACGAACACTGTTTTTTTCCCCCTCGGACATCAATTGCACGCGTGATAGAACAGAAGCATATGTACTGATTTTCTTTATTTGCACACTGCTCAACACACCTCGATCACTTCAGTTTCATCTACAAACAAAAACAATAACAAAGGTGCTGGAGTGGACCGTGGCATTGTTTCCCATAATGCGGTCTCCATCTTTAATGAGTTGAGCATGGCTAACTGTGTGCAGGTATTCTTACTGCACTGAACTCTCAGCAGAATCATAACTGATGTGCACTGTTGAACAGAGCTTTGAAGCTAAAGCTGTAGTATACAATGCCAGACACCAAACGCCTGGCCAAAGATTTTCAGATATCCTGTTGTTGTATCAAAGTTCATTTTTTATTATTTTTTATTACCGGTAATGAACTTTTTTTAAAGAATAAACCTGGCCCACACAATTACAAACAAACTCATCCATTTCTCCTGGGCTGACACCACTGGAAAGTTGTAGCGGTTTACATTTTGCTTTCATGTCTGATTGTAAAGGGGTTGTTAAACTGTCTATCTCTCTGTCTCTCTCTCTGACTTTGCAGTCCACTCACACAGGCTCAGGGTTCTGCTTTGAACAAATACAGCAGTCTCCTCACTGATGTTTGTGGAGGCTAAGTAGCCTCCACTGTTTACAGACCACAAAATATTTTTCCCCTCACACCACAGCCTCCTCTAGCTCCACACTGGCTGCTCTGTTTGGCCTCTGTGACCAATACATTTGCACCTGTTCCAGCTCTCTCTCTAGCCTGACTCAAATTCTCTCTTTATTGCTTTCCCTCACGTTTTGTTTCTTCCCACTGCGAGGTGCCTTTCAGAAAATCCACTGGCAGCTAGCCCTATGCAAATTCCCCCAACAATGGTTTGGGTGAGGGAAAACATACTGCTTGTTAAAGTATAGATTGTTCCTTTTTCTCTGTGTCTCTGTGTCTCTCTGTGTGTTCATGTATGCTGCATGCCCCCATACATTCAACTGAGTTTATTATAGTTTCTATGATGCTATATTAGGGAGGAAGTATAGTAGCTCTCAAGGATCTGAGTCGCAGATGGTTTGCTCATCCTTGGCACATTTGCTGAGATTTGTTAAAATAAAAATATTGTTGCGCTGCGGCAAGCAGACGGGAAGAATAGATAGTCCTGAACCAGAGCAGAAACGGAGAAGGCCATATACTACAGCAGACACTAGCCAAGCATGAAGGAAAGATATCAGCATTGAACGCCTTAGAGAGAGTGCGAGAGAGAAACATATTATAAAATTGAATTAAAGAATAATTAGGGAAATCATTACCTGACCATACTGCGGTGGGGTTTGGTTAATTCACTGAACAATCCTTGGACTGTCTTAGCAAAAAAGTCTTAAGGTTAACTGACTTGCTGTATGAGAGAGAGGAGCTGAATTCATAATATTTTTAATTTTCACATGCACAAGTACAGTGATTGTTCACTTGCAAGCCCTACCCAATAGTGCAGTATTCAATATCAAAATAGCATAACTAATAAAAAAAGTATGTTTTACAGTGTCCGGGGATGCTGTACCATTTGAGATAAGTACATGTAGTCAGGAATTAGGAGAAAGTGACTGGTAGTGGGATAAGTAATAATGATAGCAAACCGTATGGCAGCAGCATAAGTGGTGTGTGTGTGTGTAAGAGTGTCAGTACATTTCTAAAAAACTGTTTTTGCTTTGTCATGGGGTATTGTGTGTAGATTTAGGGGGAAAAAACTATCTTGAGCGTCTCGTCCCGTAAGCGGGATCAACATCCAGCGAAAAACTCCTAGCGACATTAGCATAACGAAATGTAATATATATTTTTTTTCAAATATAGGACTGTCTCATATCGTTTTATAGATACACCTCTCCTGAATCGACCCACGTCGTCCGATTTCAAAAAGGTTTTACAGGAAAAGCAAAACATTAGATTATGTTAGAGGAATACATGGTAAAAGTAGCAACATAGCCATTTCCCGACCAACCACATGCATCACAAATAACCAAAAAACAGCTAAATGCAGCACTAACCTTTTACAAACTTCATCAGATGACACACCTAGGACATCATGTTACACAATGCATGCATTCTTTTGTTCAATAAAGTTCATATTTATATATAAAAACAGCATTTTACATCGGCGTCTGACGTTGACTAACTATTTCCCCTCAAATGCATCCCGGGAAACAGTGCTACAATTTACTGAATTACTATTCGAAAACATTTTTAAAATGTAATATTGTCATTCTAAGATTTATAGATGAATATCTCTGGAAAGCACCTGTCATACCAGATTTAAAAATAACTTTACTGGGTAATCACACTTTGCGATAAAAGGGGATGCGATACTCAGAAAATTAGCTAGTAATTCCAGCTCGGCGCCATCTTGGAACAATCGCATATCACATCTAATCTTGTATACTATTGTCAATAATCCCTTACCTTTAGTTGTCTTCATCAGAAAGCACTTCCAGAAATCCCAGGTCCACAACAAATGTATTTTCGGTCGAAAAAGTCCATCCTTTATGTTCCATTAGCTTGCTGTTGTTAGCGCGTCTGAAGGCTGTATCCAAATGCTCCGTCGGGCGCGGGACAGCGGTTTCGAAAAATAACATTTTCCCCCCATTTAGGTTCGTTCAAACATGTCAAACGTTGTATAACATAAATCTTCAGGGCCTGTTTCAACAAGAGAGCCAATAAGATTCGAGGGGGACGATTGTATTGTGTTTCAAAACATTTCGGGTTTTGACTGCCATATGAGTTCTGTTATACTCACAGACACCATTCAAACGGTTTTAGAAACTTTAGGGTGTTTTCTATCCACAGGTATTAATTATATGCATATCCTAGCTTCTGAGTTTGATTAGTAGGCCGTTGAATTTTTTTTTCAAAATGCTCTGTGGCGCCCCCTATCCTAGGGTGAGCCCAAAAGGTTAATCAATTTTAGAACAAGGCTGTTACGTGACAAAGTGGAAAGTCAAGGGGTCAGAATACTTTCCGAATGCACTGTATATGTAAACAGGGCTGAAAAGTGACTGGTAGCAGGAATATATAAATACTTATGGTAACATACTAATAATCATGTAGCTAGCGGTTAGAGCATTGGGCCAGTAACTGAAAGGTCACTGGTTCAAATCCCAGAGCTAACTAGTTGAGCAATCTGTGGCCTTGAGCAAGGCACTTGATCCTAATTGCTCATGTACTGTAAATTGCATTGTATAAGAGTGTCTGCTAAATGACTAAAATGTAAAACAGGAGTAATATTGACAAGTAGCAGGATAAGTAGAAAGATGGTAATGGCAATCAATGAACAGCAGTGTAGTGGTAGTAATAAATCTAACCAATAATTATTTGAATCAATAATGCCCAAGCAATGTCTACCTAGTTTTATCTAAGTAGCCTACACATCAGTATTTTATAAGCTGGGGGTGTCATTAGACATCAAATGTATTATCTAACGACTGACAAAGTTATGTAGAATACACTTGTTACTGCTTAGGCTTAATGGGTGTTTGAGTCATACTTCTCCTTTCTTTATATTGAAAGACAAAGTATATCATATGGTTAAACAAGGCATTTGTTTTTAATCAATATACTTTAGTAGCATCATGCATCTTTGTGCACGTGTTACAAACAACAAGCTCGTGATTAAACGACTGTGAGGGTGACTAACTAATCTAAAAAGTGATTTGTTGTTTTTCAAAACCTGTATGCCACTTCAACTACAAAGTGACATCCATCATATCTATCTTCATGACTTAAAAATAAACACAACATGATCCAATACAAAGCACATGACCATTTGTGTGTGTCACTTAATTACTTCTTATATGCTTTCTTGCTTAATTACTTACTTAGGTCCATCAACTCTCTAGGAATGTAGAAGCGGAGGAGAACTGCTAACTGTCCTGCAATACAAAACATACTCTTTCCGGAAAACACAACCTTGACTCCACCACTCATCTCTTCACACGTCCTGGTATTTAAAGACAGGTGAACATCTTTTACTTGGGGACTATCCAAATAGTGTTAATAACCAAATAACCACCTATCTCTGTCCCAGTGTTGGTGACAGCTGATGGGTTGTCGTACAGTCATCCTACCAGTGACCTATGGTGAATAAAGCTCTATTACAGCCTGGCTATGTAATCTCCTGTCAGTTTGTGTCCAAACAGCATCTGGCCCAGCCTTCCACTGCATACTGACCTCTCAGGCAGAGATACTGCCCCTCTGTCTCCATCTAAACCAACTGTATTAGAAACTATAGCCCTATACCTCCATATATTCTCACTATATTAGGAACCATACCCCCATCCGAATTGTATAACCACACAGATGCAGGTGTACTGGTACAGTACCTCAATGCTACTAAGCCAATCAACTCAAGGGTTTGTATGTTGTTGTGTCATCATGTATAAGCCCTTAACATGGCCCGAGGAGATGTGCACAGTAAAACCTGACCATTTGGTAAAACTAGACAATCAGCCATGGAGCCTGATATCATCATGATGGTTGGGATGACGTTATCCACGACCCAGCAAGATGTCAATGTTGTTGGGATCATGATTCTGAACAGGATGCTTGCACAAACACACACAACCACACAGATTGATTAGCAAAGTTGTATCAGGATGCTGGTAACCTAAGGTGAACTCTTACCAGATAAAAAAGAGTAAAAAAAAACACAATCAGTTTACTGATCCAACATAATCACAGACTTGTCATGTCAGGATTATCTCCAATATTCAACTGCACTCTGTTCCTTGCATATTGAGCAATAGCCATTCAACCATTGCTGGTTATTTGAACAAATAACAAAGACACACACACACACCACACACACACACACTCTGTATATACAACAAACCAATCAGAATATTCAACATGTTGCTAATCCAAAACCTTACAGGACAAAAATATAAGTGCAACGTGTAAATTGGATGTACTATTTTTCATGAGCTGAAATAAAAGATCCCAGAAATGTTCCATACGCACAAAAAACATATTTCTCTCAAATGTTGGGCACAAATTTGCATAAAGCCCTGTTAGTGAACATTTCTCCTTTGACAAGATAATCCATCCACTTGACAGGTGTGCTATATCAAGAAGCTGATTAAAACCTCTTCTGGATAGGACCCTTCATCTCAGTTTCAACCTAAAATGACATATCCAAATCTATCCTGAAGCAAGGATATGCATAATCTTGATACTATGGAAACACTTTGAAGTTTGTGGAGATGTGAAATAAATGTAAGAAAATATAACACAACAGATCTGGTAAAAGATAAAACAAACCAAAAAACATGGATTTTCATCTTTGAAATGCAAAATAAAGGCCAGACATTGAGATAAGTAGCTGCGGGTGATTTAGATGTTAAAAAAAATGTCAACAGTGTGTGTAAAAGGTATATTTCTTGAATATTTCTTGAATATACTGTTATATTCAAGAATGAGAGAGCTACATAATATTTAGTATGAAGTCTCCCAGGTGTCCCTCACGAGTTTGCTCAAATGTACCTAAGTGGCCGAATTGGTCAATTGATACATTTTCAAGTAGATAACTATAAAGAACATACAAAAATGCTATGGTAATAAAACATTTAAGATTACACACAAAGATGAAGGGGGCTGTACTTTACAGACATGTCCATCTGAGGTCCTGGCTGCCTCTAGCACAGTGTGCCAACGGTCCTCTCCCTCAGCGGTAGTTGCCGATGGTGCACTGGCATTCCTCCGCTTCTGGGCTGGCCTCTTCACAGCTCTAGATGGCCGGGGAGGGTTGGATGTGGAGCCAGAGACAGTAGCAGGAGTCAGACTGGAGGATCCAGTTCCTACGGTTGAATGAGTGGGGCATGGATCACTTGAATGTGGTCTCTTGGGAGTTACCTCTACCACTATTGAGGATTTCTTTTAAAACAGTTAAGACTCAAGTACACTATTACTTATTTTTTTAGCAGGGGGTGAGCCCTCTATCAGTACTTTCACGGATAATCCCTGCATCAATACATCAAATACACAACACATATCAATAAACATATATATTATATAGAGTATGGGGAACACCATCACTATAATGAAAAATGTGGACCAATAGGCAATAAGACACTCAAAAACCACAGCCACAGCAATTCAGAGTGAACATAACATACACATAGGCTATGCTAATGCATTCTATGCCTCCGGTCTATATATACACAGTGTGTATGTATGTATGCATGTATGTATGTATGTATGTATGTATATATATATATATATATATATGTATATATATATATATATATATATATATATATATATATAGTACCAGTCGAAAGTTTGGACACACCTATACCTTCAAGGGTTTTTCATCAGACCAAAGGACAGATTTCCACCGGTCACTGTCCATTGCTCGTGTTTCTTTGCCTTGATGACAGTTTTCCACACGCTTGGCATTCTCTCAACCAACTTCATGAGGTAGTCACCTGGAATGCATTTAAATTAACAGGTGTGCCTTGTTAAATGTCAAATACTGGAATTTCTTTCCTTCTTAATGCGTTTGAGCCAATCAGTTGTGTTGTGACAAGGTAGGTTTGGTATACAGAACATAGCCCTATTTGGTAAAAGACCAAGTCCATATTATGGCAAGAACAGCTCAAATAAGCAAAGAGAAATGACAGTCCATCATTACTTTAAGACATGAAGGTCAGTCAATCCGGAAAAACTCAATAACTTTGAAAGTTTCTTCAAGTGCAATAGCAAAAACCATCAGACGTTATGATGAAACTGGCTCTCATGAGGACCGCCACAGGAAAGGAAGACCCAGAGTTACCTCTACTGCAGAAGATAACTCTAATGAACTTAATCATGAAACATCCCCCCACCCTTCTTCTTCTCAGGGAGATATTTATTCCCGTGTGCTCGATGAACAGAGAACCCAACTGGCTGTACGGACTTAGTCAGCATATCCCGAGAGAGCCATGTTTCCGTGAAACAGAGTCTGTTACAATCCCTGATGTCTCTCTGGAAGAAAATCCTCACCCTGAGCTCATCAACTTTATTATCTAGAAACTGAACATTAGCGAGTAATATACTCGGAATCGGTGGGTGGTGTGCGCGCCTCCTGAGTCGGACTAGAAGCCCACTCCAAATACCGGTGTTTTGGATCAGCCTCTGGAATCAGTTCAATTGCCCTGGGGGGTACGAAACAAAGGATCCGATTCAGGAAAATCGTATTCCGGGTCGTAATGCTGGTAAGTTACCGCTGCTCTGATATCCAAAAGTTCTTCCCGGCTGTATGTAATAACACAAAAACAATTCTGGGCTAATAATTTAAGAAATAACAAAATTCTGCAAAGCTGCCTAGGAGTTAGAAGCACGGCTGCCCTATCTGTCTGCACCATTTTTATTATCTAGCTATGTATCTATGATACCCTCAGGATGACAAATCAGAGCAGGATAACTGAATAGTACATTATTTACCGTCAGAGGTGAATGTATCAAACCAGTTGCTTTGATAAGTGTTTTGTTCTTGTGCACTATCCTCAAACAATAGCATGGTATTTTTACACTGTAATGTCTTTGTCCTGGAAAGTTTGCTGTTGTTTGCAATGCCATTCTAGTCACATATAGCATATTGAGTAACAACTGTCCTGATTTCGGGACACTGATTCTGTAGAGGTTAAACAGCATGATCATTACACAGGTGCACCTTGTGTTGGTGAAATAAATAAAATACCACTCTAAAATGTGACTTGTTTCAGGAAACTAGGCATATGTCACGTGTCACTACTTCACAGGAAAGCTATTTGCAGGTTTTTTGGCAGAAATGCTATCTGGAACATGTGAACTGTCATGTGCCCTAATAACAAACTTGTATGCCATTTGTAAATACGAATACAACTGTTAAATTATGAGCATAGTTGATTTAGCAACCGAAAAAGACAGGATCCTTCCCGCTATCCATGATGGGCTAAGATAATGGGCATGCCGAGAGATGAGTTTGGATTAGTCTGCCATGTAGCACACTTCTGTCTATGACATGAGCTGGTGAGTATGTGTAAGTAATCCTTTCTAATGCGGCTTTTTTGAAAGATATCAGGTAGTAGAACTGCAAAAGTGTTGCTCTCCACTTTCTGGAGGACTGAGTTTGGAAGTCAGTGGAATGCCAGTGGTATTAGAGTATGATAGCTAAGGAGATGGAGAAAATTCTGGCATTTGATTGCAAATATGCAGAGGGAGTCAAAAAGAGAACCCACAGAAGGCTGTTGTATAAAACACCTGTCTCCAGAGTACATCTTCAAACTAAGGGCATCCATGGCATCCGTGAGAGAGAGGGAGAAGTGTCCATCCATGTATACTAGTAAGCAAGTCTATATAGCTATATTTTCAGATATTACACATTTCAAATTTTTTCAGAAAGTCGTTTCCATTTCAAGTTAAAGTGTACTGTTACCTAGCTAGCTAATGTTAGATGGCTGACTCGCTAGCTAATGTTACGTGTATGATATGTGTAGTAATATTATTTGTATCTCAGAACCATTTGGTTTGCTAGTTATATCCTTATGTTAGCTAGCTAGATAACATTGAACCTGGTTGGTTAGCTACCTGAAGATTCATGCATGGTAGTAACGTTATGAGTTGGGATTATGGTTAATTGTTTAGCTAGCTAGCTAGCTACATGTCTAAACAAAAAACTCCACTATCCAAGAAACCGTTTCAATAGAATGTTCATGATGACACTGCGACAACTGTTGATAGATGTAGAGTGTGTTCGTATATTCGCACTGGCTATCTACTCCAATTTGAGAGCGCTCTCGTCTGAGTGTGCCAGAGCGCAGAATAACTGACAAATTGACGAACACTCAACCCCCGTTGAATATGGCCATTGTGAGTAAAGGTCGTCAAAAAAGCGTAATTAAATTGATGCCAGCAGCACAGTTACACTCACCAACGCTCTGGATAACAAAAACAGCCAAACTAGCTCTGCTAGGGTGTGCTAAATGATCAGAGTGAGCTGTTTTCTCATTTGTGCATGGAAGTAGCTAGCAAGTTAGCCAGTTGGCTTGGGTGCTTGAGTGCTGTTGTTAGGTCAGAACGATCGGATTAACCCTACGCTCTGAATTTACAAATGGACAATTTGACAACACTCAAGAGTTTATGAATGCAAAGAGTGCACTCTGAGCACACTCTGGCACTACAGATTGAATTTACGAACACACCTGTAGTATAAACCACCTTTTAGTCTTGAAATTTTGGTTGTTTAGTACATGGCCACATATGTGAAACCTTAAGAGATGGGTGGGGCCAAGGCTTAAAGAGGGTGTGAACTACCCTGAATGGGTGTAGACAAAGAAGAGTTCTCCAGTAAGTTTACCAAAACATTCAAGGGCCATTTCTTCAAAAGTGAGGTTACAAGTTTGTCAACTTTAAAGCAGAATGACTTCCCCATTGTTCCTCAACTGTAGTGTATGATATACCCTTTTCAAGCTCTGAGTCTCTACTTTTATCCAATGTAAAAATAAAATTTAAAATTTTGCTACATAAGACCGAATCGAGCCGGTCGGTCACAAATGTGCAGCTTTGTTACACAACACAATGCCACTCATTCAATTGTAATGCTGACTGCAGTAATGTCCACCAAAGCTGTTGCCAGAGAATTTAATGTTCATTTCTCTATCATACCCCGCATCCAATGTCATTTTAGAGAATTTGGCAGTACGTCCAACCGGCCTCACAACCACATATCATGTTTAACCACGCCAGCCCAGGGTCTCCACATCCGGCTTCTTCACCTGCAGGATCGTCTGAGACCAGCCACCCGGACAACTGATCAAACTGAGGAGTATTTCTGTCTGCAATAAAAACTAATTCTGATTGGTTGGGCCTTGCGCCAAAGTGGTGAGCCTATGTCCTCCCAAGCCCACCCATGGCTGCGCCCCTGCCCAGTCATGTGAAATCCATAGATTAGGGCCTGATGAATTTATTTCAATTGACTGATTTCCTTATATGAACTGCTAAATATTTGTTCAGTGTACATACAGTACACACTGAGTGTACAGAACATTAGGCATACCTGCTCTTTCCGTGACATAGACTGACCAGGTGAATCCAGGTGAAAGCTAAGATCCCTTATTATTGTCAATTGTTAAATCCACTTCAGTCAGTGTAGATGAAGGGGAGCAGACAGGTTAAAGAAGGATTTTGAAGTCTTGAGACAATTGAGATATGGATTGTGTGCCATTTGAAGGGGGAGTGGGCCAGATCAAATATTTAAGGTGCCTTTGAACAGGGTATGGTAGTAGGTGCCAGGCGCACCAGTTTGGGTCAAGAACTGCAACGCTGCTTGGTTTTTCACGCTCAACAGTTTCCCATGTGTATTAAGAATGGTCCACCATGGCCTCCCGAGTGGCGGAGCGGTCTGAGGCGTCACTACAGACCCGGGTTCGATCCCGTGCTGTATCACAATCGGCCGTGATCGGGAGACCCATAGGGCGGCGCACAATTGGCTCAGCGTCATCCGGGTTATGGGTTGGTTTGGCCGGGGGGGTGCTTTACTTTGCGCATCGCGCTCTAGCGACACCTTGTGGCGGGCCGGGCACCTGCAGGCTGACCTCCTCCGACACATTGGTGTGGCTTGCTTCCGTGTTAAGAAGCACGGTTTGGCGGGTCCTGTTTCGGAGGACGCATGACTCGACCTTCGCCTCCCGAGCCCGTTGGGGAGTTGCAGAGATGAGATAAAATTAAAATTGGGAAGAAAAGGGGGGTAAAAAATAAAGAAATAAAAATGAATGCTCAACCATTCTAAAAATGGTATACTATCAGGAACTCAGCAAGAAGGTTTGATTTCACTATTACTGAAACCAGGTGGTAAGTATAAAGATCCAGTCTATCTAAAAAACAGGAGGTCCCTTACACATCTGTGTTGTGATGCAAAAATCCTTGTAAAATGCATAGCATATATAATTTAAAAAGTGTTGAATATTATTAAACCTGATCAAACTGTTTTTTTTAGAAGGAAGATATATTGGAAATAATATTTGACAAATACTCAAAACAATAGAACACTATGACAAATCTAGGAAACCAGGTTTTGTATCGATAGCAGATTTTGAAAAGGCTTTTGATAAAGTACGACTACAATTCATATTTAAATGCCTAGACTATTTACATTTTTGGGGTAATCACTTATACAATGGGTTAAAGTTATGGATCGTAACCCCTGGTGTAAAATAATAAATAATGGCTACTTCTCAGAAAGTATTAAACTGTCAAGTGGAGTAAATCAAGGTTGCCCACTAGGGTATTCATATACCTAAATAAATAAAATATCTTACTACAAAACATTTTTAAAGGAAATTAGCAAAAATAGATAAGATCTTGCTACCATGGAAAGATCACAATGATTAATGATTTAGTCACATCCCAGTTTACCTAATAACTTATGGCCCGGCCTACGCCAAACAATTTGTCTTTTAAATTATTTCAGAAAAAAATGCACTTTATTTGGAACGACAAGCCAGACAAAATATAGCGTGTTTATTTATATAATGAATATGAGTTTGGGGGCTACAATTATTAAATATTAAAGCATTAAACCTCTCACTGAAAGCATCAGCCATACAAAAGTTATAATTAAACCCGTACTGATTCTCCAGCTCACCCCTTGTAAAAAAAATATATCCAGATTACAACCTCTCACTTTTGGTTAATTGAAAATAGAACCTTTTTCAAAATATCACCCTTTCTATAACAAGCTACACAAAGCTGGTTGCAATTCCAGTTTTGTCCTCCAGAAAAGATAGAACAAATATTACACCAAACAATATGGTTAAATTCAAATATACTAATGTAGAATAGTAGTGAAGACATCAAAACTATGAAATAACACATATGGAATCATGTAGTAACCAGAAAAGAGTTAAACAAATCACAAAATATTTTAGAATTTAGACTCCTCAAAGTAGCCACCCTTTCATTTGATGACAGCTTTGCACACTCTTGATATCCTCTCCACCAGCTTCATGAGGAATGCTTTTCCAGCAGTCCTGAAGGAGTTCCCACATATGCTGAGCACTTGTTGGCTGTTTTTCCTTCACTCTGATGTCCAACTCAAAGCAAATCATCTCAATTGGGTTGAGGTCAGGTGACTGTGGAGGCCAGGTCATCTGTTGCAGCACTCCATCACTCTCCTTGGTCAAATAGCCTTTACACAGCCTGGAGGTGTGTTTTGGGTATTTTTCCTGTTGAAAAACAAATGATAGTCCCACTAAGCACAAACCAGATGGGATGGTGTATCACTGCAGAATGCTGTGGTAGCCATGCTGATTAACTTCTACGAGCTACGTGGGACGCTAGCGTTCCACCTGTGGGACACAGCCAGTGAAATATCAGGGCGGCAAATTCAAAACAACAAAATCTCATAATTCACATTTCTCAAACATACAACTATTTTACACCATTTTAAAGATACACTTGTCCTTAATCCAACCACATTGTCCAATTTCAAAAAGGCTTTACAGCGAAAGCGTAAAGTTAGAATATGTTATGACAGTGCCAACACAAGGAAAACCACACAGCCATTTTCCAAGCAGGAGAGGGGTCACAAAAACCAGAAATACAGCTAAAATTAAGCACTAGCCTTTCACGATCTTCATCAGATGACACTCCTAGGACTCAATGTTACACAATACATGTATGTTTTGTTCAATAAAGTTCATATTTATATCCAAAAACCCCATTTTACATTGGCGCGTGATGTTCAGAAAATATTTTGCCTCCAAAACTGCCGGTGGATCAGCACAACAATTTACAAAAATACTCATCATAAACATTGATAAAATATTAAACTGTTATTCAAAGAATTGTAGATAAACATCTCCTTAATGCAACCGCTGTGACAGATTTCAAAAAAGCTTCACGGGGAAAGCACACTTTGCAATAATCTGAGTACGGCGCTCAGAAAAATACATCAGGCAATAAAGATACCCGCCATTTTGGAGTCATCTAAAATCATAAATAGCATTAAATATTCACTTACCTTTGATGATCTTCATCAGAAGGCTCTTCCAGGAATCCCAGGTCCACAATAAATGTTGATTTTGTTCGATAAAGTCCATAATTTATGTCCAAATACCTCCTTGTTGTTTGCGCGTTCAGTAAGCTACTCCAAATGTAGGAAGCACACTGAAAATTTCATGACGAAAAGTCAAAAAAAGTTATATTTACATTCGTAGAAACATGTCAAACGTTGTATAGCATCAATCTTTAGAGCCTTTTTAACATAAAACTTCAATAATATTCCAAACGACCGATTCCAATGTCTTGAAAAACATTATGGAACACAGCTACCTCATCATGTGAATGCGTGCCAATGAACTCATGTCATTTTCTGAGTCACCAACTTCCCGGCCTTCTTGTTCGCTCTCTGTTCACTGCAAAAGCCTGAAACAAGTTTCTAAAGACTGTTGACATCTAGTGGAAGCCTTAGGAAGTGCAAAATGAACCCTAAGTCACTGTGTGTTAGATAGGCAATGACTTGAAAAGACTACAAGCATCAGATTTCCCACTTCCTGGTTGGATTGTTCTCAGGTTTTTGCCTGCCATATGAGTTCTGTTATACTCACAGACATCATTCAAACAGTTTTATAAACTTCTGAGTGTTTCTATCCAAATCAACTAATATTATGCAAATATTTGACTCTGGGCCTGAGTATTAGGCAGTTTACTCTGGGCACGCTTTTCATCCGAAATTGAAAATACTGCCCACTATACCCTAAAACGTTTTGTTTGCCTTGAATTCTAAATAAATCACTGACAGTGTCACCAGCAAAGCAACCCCACACCATCACACCTCCTCCATGCTTTACGGTGGGAACCACACATGCAGAGATCATCCGTTCACCTACTCGGTGTCATCTGAGGTGCAGTTAACCTGTTAGGGCTAGGGGGCAGTATTGACACGGCTGGATAAAAGACGTACCCGATTTAATCTGGTTACTACTCCTGCCCAGTAACTAGAATATGCATATAATTATTGGCTTTGGATAGAAAACACCCTAAAGTTTCTAAAACTGTTTGAATGGTGTCTGTGAGTGAGGATCTTAGCTGTAACGTGACACTTCCTACGGCTGCCATACGCTCTCAGAAGGCGGCAAAATGCTGAATCGTGGCTTTGCAGGCTCTGGCTGAAAAAAAGTAGCGCGTTTGGGTAGTGGCTGGTTACAGTACTGTGAGACTCAGGCTCGTGGCCGCGTCGACCGAAAGCTTTGTTTTCTTTCCTCTGTTTAGCTAAATGGAGATTCCCGGTCGGAATATTATCGCTTTTTTACGAGAAAAATGGCATAAAAATGGATTTTAAACAGCGGTTGACATGCTTCGAAGTAAGGTAATGGAATATTTCAATTTTTTTTGTCACGAATTGCGCCATGCGCGCGACCCTGAATTACCATTTCGGATAGTTTCTGGAACGCACGAACAAAACGCCGCTATTCGGATATAACGATGGATTATTTTGGACCAAACCAACATTTGTTATTGAAGTAGCAGTCCTGGGAGTGCATTCTGACGAAGACAACAAAAGGTAATCAAACTTTTATAATAGTAAATCTGATTTTGGTGAAGGCTAAACTTGCCGGGTGTCTAAATAGCAAGCCCGTGATGGCTGGGCTATGTACTTAGAATATTGCAAAATGTGCTTTCACCAAAAAGCTATTTTAACCTGTCTGGGCCAGTGGGACGCTTGCGTCCCACCCTAATCAACAGCCAGTGGAATCGCGTCGCGCTAAATGCAAAACCTCATAAATGCTATAACTTCAATTTCTCAAACATATGACTATTTTACACCGTTTTATAGATACACCTCTCCTGAATCGAACCACGTTGTCCGATTTCAAAAAGGCTTTACAGCAAAAGCAAAACATTATATTATGTCAGCAGAGTACCCAGCCAGAAATAATCACACCGCCATTTTCAAAGCAACTAGCATGCATCACAAATACCCAAAACACAGCTAAATGCAGCACTAACCTTTGACAACCTTCATCAGATGACACTCCTAGGACATCATGTTACACAACACATGCATTTTTTGTGCGATAAAGTTCATATTTATATATAAAAACAGCATTTTACATCGGCGCATGACGTTCAGAAAATCTTTTCCCTCAAATGCTTCCGATGAATCAGTGCTACAATTTACAAAATTACTATTCAAAAACATTGTTAAAATGTAATATTGTCATTCAAAGACTTATAGATTAACATGTCTTGAATGCCATCTCTTTGCCAGATTTAAAAATAACTTTACTGGGAAATCACACTTTGCAATAAACAACGTGGTATGCCCAGAAAAAAAGTCTAGGCTAGAAATGTTGGAGCCATCTTGGAACGATCAACCATCAAAAATACTATTGTAAATATTTCCCTTACCTTTGATTATCTTTATCAGAAGGCACTTCTAGGTATCCCAGGTCCATAACTAATGTAGTTTTGTTCAAATAAGTTAACTCTAATGAACTTTTCCTCTGCAGCAGAGGTAACTCTGGGTCTTTCTTTCCTGTGGTGATCCTCATGAGAGCCAGTTTCATCATAGCGCTTGATTTGTTTTGTGAATGCACTTGAAGAATCTTTCAAAGTTCTTGAAATATTCCGGATTGACTGACCATCATGTCTTAAAGTAATGGTGGACAGTTGTTTCTCTTTGCTTATGTGAACTGTTATTGCCATAATATGGACTTGGTATTTTACCAAATAGGGTTATCTTTGTCTGAAACGCATTAAGAAGGAAAGAAATTCCACAAATTAACTTTTAACAAGGCCCAACTGTTAATTTAAATGCATTCCAGGTGACTACCTCATGAAGCTGGTTGAGAGAATGCCAACAGTGTGCAAAGCTGTCATCAAGGCAAAGAGTGGCTACTTTGAATAGTCTCATATATAAAATACACTGCTCAAAAAAATAAGGGAACACTTAAACAACACAATGTACCTCCAAGTCAATCACACTTCTGTGAAATCAAACTGCCCACTTATGAAGCAACACTGATTGAGAATAAATTTCACATGCTGTTGTGCAAATGGAATAGACAACAGGTGGAAATTATAGGCAATTAGCAAGACACCCCCAATAAAGGAGTGGTTCTGCAGGTGGGGACCAAAGACCACTTCTCAGTTCCTATGCTTCCTGGCTGATGTTTTGGTCACTTTTGAATGCTGGTGGTGCTTTCACTCTAGTGGTAGCATGAGGCAGAGTCTACAACCCACACAAGTGCCTCAGGTAGTGCAGCTCATCCAGGATGGCACATCAATGCGAGCTGTGGCAAGAAGGTTTGCTGTGTCTGTCAGCGTAGTGTCCAGAGCATGGAGGCGCTACCAGGAGACAGGCCAGTACATCAGGAGACGTGGAGGAGGCCGTAGGAGGGCAACAACCCAGCAGCAGGACCGCTACCTCCGCCTTTGTGCAAGGAGGAGCAGGAGAAGCACTGCCAGAGCCCTGCAAAATGACCTCCAGCAGGCCACAAATGTGCATGTGTCTGCTCAAACGGTCAGAAACAGACTCCATGAGGGTGGTATGAGGGCCCGACGTCCACAGGTGGGGGTTGTGCATACAGCCCAACACCGTGCAGGACGTTTGGCATTTGCCAGAGAACACCAAGATTGTGCTCTTCACAGATGAAATCAGGTTCACACTGAGCACGTGACAGACGTGACAGAGTCTGGAGACACCGTGGAGAACATTCTGCTGCCTACAACATCCTCCAGCATGACCGGTTTGGCGGTGGGTCAGTGACTGGTGTGGGGTGGCATTTCTTTGGGGTGCCTCACAGCCCTCCATGTGCTCGCCAGATGTAGCCTGACTGCCATTAGGTACCGAGATGAGATCCTCAGACCCCTTGTGAGACCATATGCTGGTGCGGTTGGCCCTGGGTTCCTCCTAATGCAAGACAATGCTAGACCTCATGTGGCTGGAGTGTGTCAGCAGTTCCTGCAAGAGGAAGGCATTGATGCTATGGACTGGCCCGCCCGTTCCCCAGACCTGAATCCAATTGAGCACATCTGGGACATCATGTCTTGCTCCATCCACCAACGCCACGTTGCACCACAGACTGTCCAGGAGTTGGCGGATGCTTTAGTCCAGGTCTGGGAGGAGATCCCTCAGGAGACCATCCAACACCTCATCAGGAGCATGCCCAGGTGTTGTAGGGAGGTCATACAGGCATGTGGAGGCTACACACACTACTGAGCCTCATTTTGACTTGTTTTAAGGGCATTACATCAAAGTTGGATCAGCCTGTAGTGTGGTTTTCCACTTTAATTTTGAGTGTGACTCCAAATCCAGACCTCCATGAGTTGATAAATTGGATTTCCATTGATTATTTTTGTGTGATTTTGTTGTCAGCACATTCAACTATGTAAAGAAAAAAGTATTTAATAAGATTATTTCTTTCATTCAGATCTAGGATGTGTTGTTTAAGTGTTCCCTTTATTTTTTTGAGCATTTACCATTACCATTATAGTAATTTAGCAGACGCTCTTATCCAGAGCGACTTACAGTAGTGAATGCATACATTTCTTCTCCGTACTGGTCCCCCGTGGGAAACGAACCCACAACCCTGGTGTTGCAAACACCATGCTCTACCAACTGAGCCACACGGGACCAGTATATATTATGATTTGTTTAACACTTTTTTGGTTACTACATGATTCCATATGTGTTATTTTATAGTTTTGATGTCTTCACAAGTGCAACTGCAGTCTAAGGCACTGCATCTCAGTGCTAGAGGCATCACTACAGACACCCTGGTTTGAATCCAGGCTGTATCACAACCGGCCGTGATTGGGAATCCCATAGGGCGGCACACAATTGGCTCAGCATTGTCTGGGTTTGGCCAGTGGAGGCCGTCATTGTAAGTAATAATTTCTTCTTAACTGACTTGCCTGGTTAAATAAAATGTAAAAAATTCTACAATGTAAAAAATAGCAAAAATAAAGAAAAAAACCTTGAATGAGTAGGTGTGTCCAAACTTTTGACAGGAACTGTATATTTATGGAGAAAAAAAAAGAATTATCTTTGTTAATGATATTATGAATAGGAAAGGTGGAGTTATGTCACATGTGCAGTTGACAAATATAATGTGCATTCAGAAAGTATTCAGACTCTGACTTTTTCCACATTTTTCTCAAATGTACAGCCTTTTTCAAAAATGTATTGAATTGTGGGTTTTTTTCATCAGTCTGCACAAAATACCTTCTTGGATATGACGTTACAAGCTTGGCAGAGCTGTATTTGGGAGTTTCTCCCAATCTTCTCTGCAGATCCTCTCAATCTTTGTCAGCTTGGATGAGGAGCGTCGCTGCACAGCTATTTTCAGCTCTCTTCAGAGATGGTCAATTGGGTTCAAGTCCGGGCTCTGGCTGGGCCACTCAACAATATACAGAGACTTGTCCCGAAGCCACTCCTGTGTTGTCTTGGCTGTGTGCTTAGGGTATTTGTTCTGTTGGAAGGTAAACCTTTGCCCCAGTCTGAAGTCCTGAGAGCTCTGGAGCAGGTTTCATCAAGG
Organism: Salmo salar; assembly: GCF_965601325.2. Classification (NCBI taxonomy): domain Eukaryota; kingdom Metazoa; phylum Chordata; class Actinopteri; order Salmoniformes; family Salmonidae; genus Salmo; species Salmo salar. Next base: position 19,905,655 of record NC_138313.1, read on the forward strand.
ATCTCTCTGTTCTTTGCTCCATTCAGCTTTCCCTCAATCCTGACTAGTCTCCCAGTCCCTGCTGCTGAAAAATATCCCCACAGCATCCTGCCACCACCATGCTTCACCGTAGGGATGGTGTCAGGTTTCCTCCAGATGTGAAGCTTGGCATTCAGGCCAACAAGTTCAATTTTGGTTTAATCAGACCAGAGAATCTTGTTTCTCATGGTCTGATAGTCCTTAAGGTGTATTTTGGCAAACTACAAGCGGGTTATCATGTGCCTTTTACAGAGGAGTGGTTTTCGTCTAGCCACTCTACCATAAAGGCCTGATTGGTGGGGTATTGCAGAGATGGTTGTCCTTCTGTAAGGTTCTCCCATCTCCACAGAGGAACTCTGGAGCTCTGTCATTAGGTTTTTGGTCACCTCCCTGACCAAGACCCTTCCCCCCGTTTGCTCAGTTTGGCCGGGCGGCCAGCTCTAGGAAGAGTCTTGGTGGTTCCAAACTTCTTCCATTTAAGAATGATGGAGGTCACTGTGTTCTTGGGGACATTCAATACTGCAGAAATGTTTTGGTACCCTTCCCCAGATCTGTGCCTCGACACAATCCTTTCTCGGAGCTCTGTGGACAATTACTTCAACCTCATATCTTGCTTTTTGCTCTGACATGCACTGTCAACTGTGGGACCTTATATACAGTGCCTTGCAAATTATTAATTTCCCTTGGCGTTATTCCTATTTAGTTGCATTAAAACCTGTAATTTAAATTGATTTTTATTTGGATTACATGTAATGGACATACACAAAAGAGTCCAAATTGGTGAAGTGAAATGAAAAAAAGAAGTTATAAGAAGAACAAATAAAAAATGGAAAACTAATGTGTGCATACAGTTGAAGTCGAAAGTTTACATACACTTAGTTATTAAAACTCATTTTTCAACCACTCCACAAATTTCTTGTTTACAAACTATAGTTTTGGCAAGTTAGACAGGACATCTACTTTGTGCATGACAAGTAATTTTTCCAACAATTGTTTACAGACAGATTATATTACTTATAATTTACTGTATCACAATTCCAGTGGCTCAGAAGTTTACATACACTAAGCCATTAAAGAGCTTGGAAAATTCCAGAAAATGATGTCATACTTTAGAAACTTCTGATAGGTTAATTGACATCATTTGAGTCAATTGGAGGTGTACCTGTGGATGTATTTCAAGGCCAACCTTCAAAATCAGTGTCTCTTTGCTTGACATCATGGGAAAATCAAAAGAAATCAGACAAGACCTCAGGTCTCAGGAAAAATATTGTAGACTTCCACAAGTCTGGTTTATCCTTGGGAGCAATTTCGAAACACCTGAAGGTACCACGTTCATCTGTACAAACAATAGTACGCAAGTATAAACACCATGGGACCACGCAGCTGTCATACCGCTCAGGAAGGAGATGCCTTCTGTCTTCTAGAGTTGAACGTACTTTGGTGCAAAAAGTGCAAATCAATCCCAGAACAACAGCAAAGGACCTTGTGAAGATACTGGAGGAAACAGGTACAAAAGTATCTATATCCACAGTAAAACAAGTCCTATATCAACATAACCTGAAAAGCCATTCAATAAGGAAGAAGACACTGCTCCATAACCGCCATAAAAAAAAGCCAGACTACGGTTTGCAACTGCACATGGGGACAAAGATCGTACTTTTTGGAGAAATGTCCTCTGGTCTGATGAAACAAAAATATAACTGTTTGGCCATGATGACCATCGTTATGTTTGGAGGAAAAAGGCGGAGGCTTGCAAGCCGAAGTACACCATCCCAACCGTGAAACACAGGGGTGGCAGCATCATGTTGAGGGGTGCTTTGCTGCAGGAGGGACTGGTGCACATCATAAAATAGATGCTATCATGAGAAAGGAAAATGATGTGGATATATTGAAGCAACATCTCAAGACATCAGTCAGGAAGTTAAAGCTTGGTCGCAAATGGGTCTTCCAAATGGACAATGACCCCAAGCATACTTCCAAAGTTGTGGCAAAATGGCTTAAATACAACAAAGTCAAGGTATTGGAGTGGCCATCACAAAGCCCTGACCTCAATCCCATAGAAAATTTGTGGGCAGAACTAAAAAAGCGTGTGCAAGCAAGGAGGCCTACAAACCTGACTCAGTTACACCAGCTCTGTCAGGAGGAATGGGCCAAAATTTACCCAACTTATTGTGGGAAGTTTGTGGAAGGCTACCCAACATTTTTGACCCAAGTTAAACAAATTAAAGGCAATGTTACCAAATACTAATTGAGTGTATGTAAACTTTTGACCCACTGGGAATGTGATGAAAGAAATAAAAGCTTAGATAAATCATTCTATCTACTATTATTCTGACAGTTCACATTCTTAAAATAAAGTGGTGATCCTAACTGACCTAAGACAGGGAATCTTTACTCAGATGAAATGTCAGGAACTGTGAAAAACTGAGTTTATGTATTTGGCCAAAGTGTATTTAAACTTCCAACTTCAACTGTATACTGAGATCATGTGACAGATCATGTGACACTTAGATTGCACACAAGTGGACTTTATTTAACCAATTATGTGACTTCTGAAGGTAATTTGTTGCACCAGACCTTATTTAGGGGCTTCATAGCAAAGTGGGTGGATACATATGTTCATGGCACATGGAAATCAGAAGAGGGCAGATTACAGAGATAGGTGGGACTGAGAGTAGCTGAGGGGATGGGTTTAAAAGCTAACATTATGTATAATGTATAAGTACTATCTATTTTGATGTGATGCATATCAAAATACTTTATTCTTGCTATGTAACTAATTTGTTATTTTAAATATATTAGAGTGTCTAGTTTGCGAAATAGATGCCTCACAAGTCCTCAACTGGCAGCTTTAAATAGTACCCGCAAAACACCAGTCTCAACGTCAACAGTGAAGAGGCGACTCCGGGATGCTGGCCTTCTGGGCAAAGTTGCAAAGAAAAAGCCATATGTCAAACTGGCCAACAAAAAGAAAAGATTAAGATGGGCAAAAGAACACAGACACTGGACAGAGGAAGATTTTGAAAAAAGTGTTATGGACAGACAAATCTTTGAGGTGTTCGGATCACAAAGAAGAAAGAAAAAATGAAAAGATGCTGGAGGAGTGCTTGACACCATCTGTCAAGCATGGTGGAGGCAATGTGATGGTCTGGGGGTGCTTTGGTGGTGGTAAAGTGGTTGATTTTTACAGGGTAAAAGGGATCTTGAAGAAGGAAGGCTATCAATCCATTTTGCAGTGTCATACCCTGTGGACGGCGCTTAATTGGAACAGAACAATGACCCAAAGCACAGCTCCAACCTATGCAAGAACTATTTGGGGAAGAAACGGTTAGCTGGTACTCTGTCTATAATGGAGTGACCAGCACAGTCAGCGGATCTCAACCCTATTGAGATGTTGTGGGAGTAGCTTGACCATATGGTACGTAAAGAGTGCCCATCAAGCCAATCCAACATGTGGGAGGTGCTTCAGGAAGCATGGGGTGAAATCTCTTCAGATTACCTCAACAAATTGACAACTAGAATGCCAAAGGTCTGCAAGGCTGTAATTGCTGCAAATGGAGGATTCTTTAACGAAAGCAAAGTTTGAAGGACACAAATATTAAAAATCATTATTTATAACCTTGTCAACGTCTTGACTATATTTCCTATTCATTTGGCAACTCATTTCATGTATGTTTTCATGGAAAACAAGGACATTTCTAAGTGACCCCAAACTTTTGAACGGTAGTGTATAGCAGTATATATATCATTTTTCGGATTAGCAACATGTTAAATATTCTTATTGGTTTATTTGCGGTCCTCGTCATCAGGTATATCTGCATTCCACACAGAGGTGTGTGTGATGCAGAGCAGAGCAGATTGGGTTCTAGCAAGCTGTTAGCGTTACTGCTGTAATGATAATTATGACAGTCAGCCTGTAATCAGCCCAGGCTTCACTGCTGCATGGACAAACTTCTATGATAAGGTCACTGTCCTACAAGCTCACAGCTTTCTGGCCCAAAGTAATTTATCACTGGGCCACTGCATTACCCAGCTGCAGCACTACTTTCTGTCAGTGACCTATATGCCCCATAAACCCACACCACAGAGTTCACACATATAGTAAAGTCCTCCTAACGCTGCTTTTTTATCCCGAAAAAAAGATGCTCTCAACTGCTCTATCAGTCTGCATCCTGTTTGTTTTGGATTAAACTGTGCTTGACTCTTGCGAAAGTAGGCTCATGTCAAAATGGAAGGCTTTGGAGATCAAAAAAAAAAAAAAATCCAAAATATTACTGTACATTTTTAGGATTCCCTCTTATTAAAACCACTCCAAATGATAAATGTTTTTATGCGGAACATGGTATGCATCCCGTCCTAGAAACGTATAGGTTTCTATCCAGAGTGGATACATTCTAAATCTGAAATCAAACATTTCGGACCACAAATGGTGTTTGTTCTCTGGTGGTTAGAATGTCTGGTAGCGGCCGTTCAGCAGCTTAACCTCAGCATATTACCACAGTGTGTTTGGCCAGCCCTCAGGCCCCAATTCCCTTCCCTGATAAATGGCCAGCGGTAATTTGAGGTGACGTATTCCCTTCTGATACATTTCATGCCTTAACTGTTAATAGATACTGTTGCTGTGGATGTGAGTGGAATCATAATGCTGCTGGGGATGGAGTTTGGTTTCTAGAGTGCTACAGGACTGTAGTGCAGGGTATATGGCCTAAGAATAGAAGTGGTTAATTATACATGGTATTTGTTGTCATGTTGTTTGCCTCAATTGTGCACTTCTAAACTGTAAATTGTATGGATCAGGTCCAAAACAACTTGTGCCCCTTACGGAAAAACACATGATTTCACACATTTATTTATATGACTATTTTCTACATTGTGGAATAATAGTGAAGACATCAAAACTATGAAATAACACATATGGTATCATGTAGTAACCAAAAAAGTGTTAAACAAATGAAAATATATTTTATATTTGAGATTCTTTAAAGTAGCCACCCTTTGCCTTGATGACAGCTTTGCTCACTCTTTGCATTCTCTCAACCAGCTTCATGAGGGACGCTTTTCCAACAGTCTTGACGGAGTTCCCACATATGCTGAGAACTTGTTGGCTGCTTTTCCTTCACTCTGCGGTCCAACTCATCTCAAACAATCTCAACTGGTTTGAGGTAGGGTGATTGTGGAGACCAGGTCATCTGGTGCAGCACTCCATCACTCTCCTTCTTGGCAAAATAGCCCTTACACAGCCTGGAGGTGTGCTGGGTCATTATCCTGTTGAAAAACAAATGATAGTCCCAATAAGCTCAAATCAGATGGGATGGCGTATCGCTGCAGAATGCTGTGGTAGTCATGCTAGTTAAGTGTCCCTTGAATTCTAAATAAATCACTGACAGTGTCATCAGCAAAGCACCCCCACACCATAACACCCATAACACACCATAACATCGATGTTATATGGTGGGAACCACACATGAGAAGATCATCTGTTTACCCACACCGTGTCTCACAAAGACACGGCGGTTGGAACCAAAAATCGGCAATTTGGACTCCAGACCAAAGGGCAAATTTCCACATTTCTAATGTCCATTGCACGTCTTTCTTGGCCCAAGCAACTCTCCTTCTTATTGGTGTCCTTTAGTAGTGGTTTCTTTGCAGCAACTTGACCATTATGGCCTGATTCATACAGTCTCCTCTGAACAGTTGATGTTGAGATGTGTCTGTTACTTGAACTCTGTGAAGAATTTATTTGGGCTGCAATTTCTGAGGCTGGTTACTCTAATTAACTTTTTTTGCAGCAGAGGTAACTCTGGGTCTTCCATTCCTGTGGCAATCTTCATGAGTGCCAGTTTCATCATAGCACTTGATGTTTTTTGCGACAGTACTTGAAATGTTCCAGATTGACTGACCTTCTTGTCTTAAAGTAATGATGGACTGTCGTTTCTCTTTGCTTATTTGAGCTGTTCGTGCCATGATATGGACTTGGACTTTTACCAAATAGGGCTATCTTCTGTATACTCCCCCCCCACCCCACCTTGTCACAACACAACTGATTGGCTCAAACGCATTAACCTCTTGGGGCTAGGTGGGACGCTAGCGTGCCACCCGTGGTGCACTCCATCAACAGCAGGTGCATTTCAAGAGCGGCAAATTTGAATCCAAATAAATGTCAAAATTCAAATTTTTCTAAAATACAACTATGTTACACCATTTGAAAGATAAACATCTCCTTAATCTAACCACGTTTTACGATTTCAAAAAGGTTTTACGGCGAAAGCATAAATTTAGAGTATGTTAGGACAGTACATTTACAAGAGTTGTGTGTAATGTTTTGTCAAGTCAAAGACAGGGTCACCAAAACCATAAAACCAGCTAAAATGATACACTAACCTTTTACAATCTCCATCAGATGACACTCCTAGGACATTATGTTAGACAATGCATGCATTTTTAGTTCTATCAAGTTGATATTTATATCCAAAAACAGCGTTTTACTATGGCATTGATGTTGAGGAAATCGTTTCCCTCCAATAACCGGCAGTCAAGTCAGCGTCACAAATTAAATAATTAAAATTAGAAAACATTGGTAAAATATTATATTGTCATTTAAAGAATTATAGATTTACATCTTTTGAACGCAATCAACTTGCCAGATTTAAAAATAACCTTACTGGGAAATCACACTTTGCAATAATCTGAGCACTGTGCCCAGAAAAATACGCGTTGCGATACAGACTAGACGTCATGTTGGGGAGATCTAAAATCGAAAATACTATGTAAATAATCCATTACCTTTGATTCTCTTCATCAGATGTCACTTCCAGGTATCACAGGTCCATAACGAATGTAGTTTTGTTCAAAAAAGCTCATCATTTATGTCCAAAAATCTCCGTCTCGTTAGCACATGATGTAAGCCAGCCGGACTTCTCGTCATGAACGAGGGGAAAAAATATATTTCCGTTCGTTCAAACATGTCAAACGTTGTATAGCATAAATCATTAGGGCCTTTTTTAACCAGAACATGAATAATATTCAAGGTGGACGAATGCATAGTCTTTTATAACGTATTGGAACGAGGGTACCCAACATGAAGTAGCGCGCCAGGTGTCTAATGGGACATCACCGTTCCATGGCTCTTGTTCGGTCAGATCTCCCTCCAGAAGACTCAAAACACTTTGTAAAGGCTGGTGACATCTAGTGGAAGCAATAGGAAGTGCCAAAATATTCCTAAACCCCTGTGTTTTTCAATGGGATAGGTTTAAAGTCAATACAACACATCAGGTATCCACTTCCTGTCAGAAAATGTCTCAGGGTTTTGCCTGCCAAATGAGTTCTGTTATACTCACAGACACCATTCAAACAGTTTTGGAAACTTTAGAGTGTTTTCTATCCATATATAATAAGTATATGCATATTCTAGTTACTGGGTAGGATTAGTAACCAGATTAAATCGGGTACATTTTTTTTATCCAGACGTGCAAATGCTGCCCCCTAGACCCAACAGGTTAAGAAGGAAAGAAATTCCTCATATTAACTTTTAAGAAGGCACAGCTTTTAATTGAAATACATTCCAGGTGACTACCTCATGAGGCTGGTTGAGAGAATGCCAAATGTGTGCAAAGCTGTCATCAAGGCAAAGGGTGGCTAATTGAATAATCTTATATATAAAATATATTTTGATTACCACATGATTGATGGAGTGCTGCATCAGATGACCTGGCCTCCACAGTCACCTGACCTCAACCCAATTGAGATGATTTGCTTTGAGTTGAACCTCAGAGGGAAGGAAAAGCAGCCAACAAGTGCTCAGCATATGTGGAAACTCCTTCAGGACTGCTGGAAAAGCATTCCTCACGAAGCTGTTGCAGAGAATATCAAGAGCAAGCTGTCATCAAAGGATATGGTGGCTACTTTGAAGAATCTAAATTCTAAAATATATCATATTTGTTTAACACTTTTTTGGTTACTACATGATTTCATATGTATAATTTCATAGTTTTGATGTCTTCACTATTATTCTACAATGTAGAAAATTAGAAAATAGTAAAAACAAAGAAAAACCCTTAAATGAGTAGGTATTCTAAAACGTTTGACCGGTAGTGTATGTAAATGAACTATTTCTGTATTTTATTTACAATCAAAGTGCAAACATTTCTAAAAACATGTTTTTACTTTTTTATTATGGGTTGTTGTGTACAGATGGGTGACAAAATACATCTATTTAATCAATTTTGAATTCAGGCTGTAACTTAACCTCTCTGGGCTAGGTGGGAAAAATTCGTCCCACCTACGTAACAGCCAGTTGAATCCTGTGGCGCGATTTTCAAAAAGTTTGAAATGCTATTACTTCAATTTCTCAAACATATGACTATTTTACAGCTATTTAAAGACAAGACTCTCGTTAATCTAACCACACTGTCCGATTTCAAAAAGGCTTTACAACGAAAGCAAAACATTAGATTATGTCAGCAGACTACCCAGCCAGAAATAATCAGACACCCATTTTTCAAGCTAGCATATAATGTCACAAAAACCCAGAAGACAGCTAAATGCAGCACTAACCTTTGATGATCTTCATCAGATGACAACCCTAGGACATTATGTTATACAATACATGCATGTTTTGTTCAATCAAGTTCATATTTATATCAAAAAACAGCTTTTTACATTAGCATGTGACGTTCAGAACTAGCATACCCCCCGCAAACTTCCGGGGAATTCGCTAACAATTTACTAAATTACTCACGATAAACGTTCACAAAAAGCATAACAATTAGTTTAAGAATTATAGATACAGAACTCCTCTATGCACTCGATATGTCCGATTTTAAAATAGCTTTTCGGATGAAGCACATTTTGCAATATTCTAAGTACATAGCCCGGCATCACAGGGCTAGCTATTTAGACACCCAGCAAGTTTAGCATTCACCATAATCAGATTTACTATAAGAAAAATGGTCTTACCTTTCCTGTTCTTCGTCAGAATGCACTCCCAGGACTTCTACTTCAATAACAAATGTTGGTTTGGTCCAAAATAATCCATCGTTATATCCGAATAGCATCGTTTTGTCCGTGCATTCCAAAAACTATCCGAAATGGTAAATAACGGTCGCGCGCATGGCGCATTTCGTGACAAAAAAATGTCTAAATATTCCTTTACCGTACTTCGAAGCATGTCAACCGCTGTTTAAAATCAATTTTTATGCCATTTTTCTCGTAGAAAAGCGATAATATTCCGACCGGGAATCTCCTTTTCGGCAAACAGAGGAAAAATCACAAAGACGGGGGCGGCCAGGGCACACGCCTAAGCCCACAGTCCCTTGATCGGCCACTTGAGAAAGGCGATAATGTGTTTCAGCCTGGGGCAGGGATGACGACATTCTGTTTTTTCCCGGGCTCTGAGCGCCCATGGACGACGTAGGAAGTGTCACGTTAGAGCAGAGATCCTTTGTAAAAGATAGAGATGGCAAAGAAGTTCAAGAAATGGTCAGACAGGCCACTTCCTGTAAAGGAATCTCTCAGGTTTTGACCTGCCATTTGAGTTCTGTTATACTCACAGACACCATTCAAACAGTTTTAGAAACTTTAGGGTGTTTTCTATCCATATATAATAAGTATATGCATATTCTATTTACTGGGTAGGATTAGTAACCAGATTAAATCGGGTACGTTTTTTATCCAGCCGTGAAAATACTGCCCCCTAGCCCCAACAGGATAACAAGGCACTGTATGTCATGCTTTAACATGGCTTGGAGCAAGTAATGTTGCTGAAGGCACAGTAGGTTTATGGCATGTATTGCTAGTGGCAGTAAGTTGCCTGTAGGTTACTGGCAACGATTTGCAAGTAAGTTATTGAGAATTTTACAATATTTTACTGACAAATGGTTTTCAGTTAAGAAATGACAACTTCACAGCAACACACTGCCACTAAGTTAATTGAAAATGCACATGAATATCTTTACAGTGCAGCTCATTACTGACACATACTCTTAGCATAACCATCAAACACTTAAACCGCTACAACACCACTGACGCCCCAAAATATGTTAATGTTCCATTACACCTACAAGGTATTGAAATGTACAATGTGAGTTTAGATGTGTACCTGTGAAGTTTACCCCAAAAATGTATCCCAGGGAACAACCTTTGTACCCTAACCATGCCCTTATTTTTTTGTGTGTTCCAAGCAATAAGTATGGACCTCGTGGCACTGCAGAAACATAATGCACTCAACCAAGATGCTGCAAGTTGAAATCCTTGAGCACTGCTAATTTTATATTGATGTTACATTCGGTGGTGATAATTGTAATACTATTTGCTTGATTCAAGGCAGAAATGTACTCTTGCCAATATACTAAGTCTGTGGCCATATCTCTTTTATGCTCACAAAGCTGATGGTGTAGCAGGACATTTCAGGTTGCTAGTGACCAAGAGGCTATAAGTTCAAATCCCAATTAGAGTGATACTTCAGATTTTGGCAATGAGGCCCTTTATCTACTTCCCTAAAGTCAGATGAACTTGTGAATACAATTTTATGTCTCTGTGTCCAGTGTGAAGGAAGTTAGAGGTAGTTTTGTGAGCCAATGCTAATGCTAGATGCCAATTGTGCTAGCACTAGTTAGCCATTTCCTTCAAACTGCACGCAGACATAAAAATGGTATCCATGAGTTCATCTGAATCTGGTAAAGTAGATAAAGGGCCTCATTGCCAAAATCTCTAAGTATCCGTTTAAAGCAGCAATCAGCAATAGAAACAATAACAATGAGGCTTCCTGCCCCTGGCATGGTGAAAACCTGAGGGTATAATATACGTAAAGACAATCGCCTTTATGTGGCCAGATCTGGTGACACTGCAGGAACTTCAGGTAGCAATCAACCAAGAGGTTGAGAGTTCAAATCACAAGTGAGGTTGAGTCCCAAGTGATGAACATACAACAGCATACTGTCCATTAACACCTTACTTTAGCTGTAAAAATACAGTTACTTGTTGAAGATTTACAGTATTTTCACTACAACTAGATAAAATCCTCCAGGGGACCATGACACAAACATCTAACAATGCCCTAAAAAAGGTTATTGGGGACATCCCTGGAACAAACCGAGAATTAGACAAAACCTGCAGGGGATCATGACTGTTTAAATTGAATTAATGTCAATTATGCCTTTTAAAGTAAAATATTCTCAATTACATTTGACACATGCGTTTTCACATTTTGTCACATGTAGTTTCATGTTATCACATGTAAACATTTTGCATCCCCATGTTGTCACATTTATTGAATGTGCTCAAATGTTGTCACGTGTAGTTTTAGGGTTCTCAATGTTGCGTCACATGTTGTCACGTTATCACATTAATGTCACATAAAGTCACACAAGATCACGTGTTCACATGTGTGCTGCCATCCTGTTAGAAGGTAACAGATAATTTTATTATAGTGGTTAAGATTGACTTTCATTGTGTTCCATGGTGTTTATGGCTCCTAGTGGAGCTTCTGGTACTTAGAAAGACTGCACGAAACAGGAAGTAGAGTAGAGTAGTCATTCTACACGCAGACAAGCAGCTAAAAACAACACTACAGTGCAGTTATTTGTTTGTAAGTTCAATTCAAGCACATTGCTAGTGATGATAATATTGTTATTGATAGAATTGATTACTGATCAATGTTAGTTGGTTACGTTTACTCACGCAAATTGCCTTCACTTTCATGTATTGCCGTCAGCTAGTTAGTTTGCTAGATTAGTTTGCTTGTGCATCATGTAAACGAATTGTAAAACATACTACACAATAGTTTTGTTAATGTTTCTAGTGTAATATGCTTTGTTATTGTACAGAGGTGTTTGCACATTATTAGAGTAATGAAAGGAGTTGGCTAGTTGCTACTCATATGGTAATTATCTATCTGGTTTGGCATCATGCCAAATACATGGTACCTTGGCATGTGCTTTGTATTTATGCAACTTCAACTTGAAATATATAATGTACAGCTACAGTATATCAGTGTGAATTGAAAACTAAGGTATATTATTTTCTTTATTTTGTAGTTTCACAACATAAATATTTTCAATATATTCGTTCAAGAAAAGTCATGCCTTGGCAGTTTTATTGAAGACACAGTTGTTAGCTGTCTGTCGAGTTTCGCATGGGAATGCAATTCCAGGGCAGAATAACATATGTTCACATGTGACATTAATGTGTGTTTCTGTAAGGGTCAAGCCCTTGATGTTACTAATTGCGCCAATGCCTACTGTACTCTCGATTTACATTTAACAAAGAGAAAGAAGCCATTTGGATCATCAGGTTCAGCATATCATCAACATTGTTTTCTCTTTTCCAAACCATTAATCACCTACATATTGTAATTCAATTAAATGTTCTGCTTAATTGACTAGAGAAGGTCTCTGTGTTCCACATAACATGTTTTTACTGGTGAGTCAAAATCAGCAGTGTTGGGCTGACTCAGTACAGCCTAACTTTCAAGTCCATGTATGCCTTCCAGTTTTAACTGTCTTCAAAAAGAAAGTTGAGTGAATGAATCTACAGTACCTCACTTTCCTGTCTTAGAGTGCTGAAGATACTGTGAGGGTTCAAACAGTCCTGAAGCCTTCAGCAGGGAACTGGAGTGCATGTGCACAATACATTGATGTCACCTCAAACAAAGCTACATTCTCCAAAATGAAGCACAGTGGTTTTTGATTAGCATAAAAAGCACAAAAAGGTATTTGATTGCCAGAAAGGGAACAACAGATAACGAAGTTTTTCCAATCAGTAGTGTAGTATTTATCTAATAAATTAATTAATATAATGAATTAATATAAATTAATATATTAATAAATTAACATTGGATTTGGAGACCCAGCGATTTAGGTACTCAGACTAGTAAGGAATTAAACTTATTTATTCCATAGAAGTGATACTTTCAGAATAACAATCAAGGGAGACCTGCCATTGAAAAATTCCATAAAGATTGATTATCAAGAAGAGTACAGCAGATGATGAAGATGCCCTAGAGAAGGCTACAGGTGAAAATGCCTTAATTTTAACAATATAAGATTTTTTAAAGTCCACTGCCATTGTAAGAGTTGCTGAATATGTTCAGCACATGATGATGTTAACCATAAATAAAGCATTCGGCTGTCCAACACACATCGTCTAAACAAAAACAGATAAAGAAATAATGATGGCTATTTCTCTCCCATTTGTCAAACATTACATCAAACTACATCCTCATTATATTGTACATATCAAAGGATCCACTTGCAGTAAACCCCAAACAGTCCCTCTACAGTCAGATTCAAAATGATAGGCACCCTTAATAAAGATGATCAAGAAATACTGTATAAAATAAATAATACAAATACTGAGCTACAGTGCCTTTGGTAAGTATTCAGACCCATTGACTTTTTCCACATTTTATTATGTTACAACCTTATTCTAAAACGTATTCAATAGTTTTTTCCATTCATCAATTGTCACACAGTACCCCATAATGACAAAGAAAAAATAGGTTTTTATACATTATTGCTAATTTAAAAAAAAATTCTAACTGACATATCATATTTAAATAGGTATTTAAACCCTTTACTAAGTACTTTGTTAAAGCACCTTTGGCAGCAATTATAGTATTGAGTCTTCATGGGTATGACACTACAATCTTGGCATAAAAAAATCTAGATATGCCGACAGAGATGGCAGAATCGCGACTAGATCTTAGAAAACTTTGCATTAATTTGTATTTTTTATCCACTATTTTTTACATTATTAGCTCAGGAAATGTTTTGTGTCATTACATACAGCCGGGAAGAACTATTGTATATTAGAGCAGCGGTAACCCACCAGAACTACCAGCATTACGACTAGGAATACGACTTCCCTGGAGCAGGTCCTTCGTTCACTCTCCCCAGAGCAATTGGACTTATTCCAGAGGCCCGACACGAAACATCACCAGCTGAGGAGAGGCACTCGAGGCGGCCTGCTGGTTCGACTTAGGAGGCGCGCACACCACCCACCCGCTTCCGAGTATAGTACTCGCTAATGTTCAGTCTTTGGATAACAAAGTTGATGACCTTAGAGCAAGGATTTATTTTCAGAGAGACATCGGGGCCTGTAACATACTTTGTTTCACGGAAACATGGCTCTCTCGGGATACTCTGTCGGAGTCAGTAAAGCCAGCAGGATTCTCAGTACATCCGCAGACAGGAATAAATATCTGTCCGGGAAGCAGAAGTGCGGAGGGGTGTGTTTCATGATTAACGACTCATGGTGTAATTCTAGGAACATACAGGAACTCAAGTAATTTTGTTCACCCAACTTAGAATACCTCACAATTAAATGCCGACCATATTATCTCCGAATAGAATTCTCCTCCGTCATCGCCACGGCCGTTTACATCCCACCTCAAGCCGAAACCTCGATGGCCATCAAAGAACTTCACCGGACTTTATGCAAACTGGAAACCACATATCCTGAGGCAGCATTTATTGTAGCTGGGGATTTTAACAAAGCAAATCTGAGGTCTAGGCTGCCGAAATTCTATTATCATATTGACTATCCAACTTGCGCTACTAAGACTCTTGATCATTGCTATTAAAACTTACGGGATGCTTACAAGGCCCTCCCCCACCCTCCTTAGGGCAAATCTGACCACAACCCCATCGTGCTCCTCCCGTCCTATAGGCAGAAACTCAAACAGGAAGTGCCCGTGCTTCGTACTATTCAACGCTGGTCTTACCAATCGGAATCGACGCTTCAGGATTGTTTTGATAACGTGGACTGGAAAATGTTCCGGATAATCTAGATGCATACACGGATACGGTGACTGAGTTAACCTGTTATGGCTAGGGGGCAGTATTTTCACGGCTGGATAAAAAACGTACCCGATTTAATCTGGTTACTACTCCTGCCCAGTAACTAGAATATGCATATAATTATTGGCTTTGGATAGAAAACACTCCAAAGTTTCTAAAACTGTTTGAATGGTGTCTGTGAGTATAACAGAACTCAAATGGCAGGTCAAAACCTGAGAGATTCCTTTACAGGAAGTGGCCTGTCTGACCATTTCTTGAACTTCTTTGCCATCTCTATCTTTTACAAAGGATCTCTGCTCTAACGTGACACTTCCTACGTCTTCCATGGGCGCTCAGAGCCCGGGAAAAACCTGAATGTCGTCATCCCAGCCCCAGGCTGAAACACATTATCACCTTTCTCAAGTAGCCGATCAAGGGACTGTGGGCTTAGGCGCGTGACCTGGCCGCCCCCGTCTTTGTGATTTTTCCTCTGTTTGCCGAAAAGGAGATTCCCGGTCGGAATATTATCGCTTTTTTACGAGATAAATTGCATAAAAATAGATTTTAAACAGCGATTGACATGCTTCGAGGTACGGTATTGTAATATTTAGAAATGTTTTGTCACGAATTGCGCCATGCGCATGACCCTGCTTTACCATTTCGGATAGTGTCTGGGACGCACGAACAAAACGCCGCTATTCGGATATAACGATGGATTATTTTGGACCAAACCAACATTTGTTATTGAAGTAGCAGTCCTGGGAGTGCATTCTGACGAAGACAACAAAAGGTAATCAAACTTTTATAATAGTAAATCTGATTTTGGTGAAGGCTAAACTTGCCGGGTGTCTAAATAGCTAGCCCGTGATGGCTGGGCTATGTACTTAGAATATTGCAAAATGTGCTTTCACCAAAAAGCTATTTTAAAATCGGACATATCGAGTGCATAGAGGAGGTCTGTATCTATAATTCTTAAAATAATTGTTATGCTTTTTGTGAACGTTTATCGTGAGTAATTTAGTAAATTGTTAGTAAATTCCCCGGAAGTTTGCGGGGGGTATGCTAGTTCTGAACGTCACATGCTAATGTAAAAAGCTGGTTTTTCATATAAATATGAACTTGATTGAACAAAACATGCATGTATTGTATAACATAATGTCCTAGGTGTGTCATCTGATGAAGATCATCAAAGGTTAGTGCTGCATTTAGCTGTCTTCTGGGTTTTTGTGACATTATATGCTAGCTTGAAAAATGGGTGTCTGATTATTTCTGGCTTGGTACTCTGCTGACATAATCTAATGTTTTGCTTTCGCTGTAACACCTTTTTGAAATCGGACAGTGTGGTTAGATAAAGGAGAGTCTTGTCTTTAAAATGCTGTGAAATAGTCATATGTTTGAAAAATTGAAGTTTTTGTATTTTTGAGGAATTTGTAATTCGCGCCACGCCTATCATTGGATATTGGAGCAGGTGTTCCGCTAGCGGAACGTCTAGATGTAAGAGGTTAATTAATAAGGAAGTGTATAGGAGGTGTAGTGCCCACTGTGACTATTAAAACCTACCCCAACCAGAAACTGTGGATAGATGGTAGCATTCGCACGAAACTGAAAGCGCAGACCACCGCATTTAACAATGGCAAGGCGACTGGCAATATGGCAGAATATAAACAGTGTAGTTATTCACTCTGGGAGGCAATCAAACAAGCTAAACGTCAGTATAGAGATAAAGTGGAGTCGCAATTCAACTGCTCAGACACGAGACGTATGTGGCAGGGACTACAGACAATCACGGACTTCAAAAGGAAAACCAGCCACGTCGCTGAGACCGATGTCTTGCTTCCGGACAGGCTAAACACATTCTTTGCACGCTTTGAGGATAACATAGTGCCACCGACGCGGCCTGCTACCAAGGAGCGTGGGCTCTCCTTCTCTGTGGCCAATGTGAGTAAATCATTTCAACGTGTTAACCCTTGCAAGGCTGCCGGTCCAGATCCCATCCTCAGAGCATGTTCAGACCAGCTGGCTGGAGTGTTTTTGGGCATATTCAATCTCTCGCTATCCCAGTCCACTGTCCCCACATGCTTCAAGATGGCCACCATTGTTCCTGTACCCAAGAAGGCAAAGGTAACTGAACTTAATGACTATGGCCCATAGCATTCACCTCTGTCATCATCAAATCAAACTTTATTTGTCACATAAGCAAGTGTAGACCTTACCTTGAAACACTTACTTACAAGCTCTTAACAGTGCAGTCCAAAAAGAGTTTTAAGAAAATATTGACCAAATAGACTAAAGTAAAAAAATGATGAAAAGTAACACAAAAACATAACAATAACAAGGCTATATACAGGGGGTACCGGTACAGAGTCAGTTTGCGGGGGTACAGGTCAGAGGTAATTTGTACATGTAGGTAGGGGTGAAGTGACTATGCATAGATAATAAACAACGAGTAGCAGCAGTGTACAAAACAAATGGAAGGGGGGTGGGGGTCAATGTAATAGTCCGGTGGCCATTTGATTAATTGTTCAGGAATTTTTATGGCTTGGGTGTAGAAGCTATTAACCTCTCTTGGGTAAGGGGCAGTATTTTGACGTCCGGATGAAAAGCGGGCCTGTAGTAAATTGCCTGCTACTCAGGCCCAGAAGGTAGGATATGCATATTATTAGTAGATTTGGATAGAAAACACTCTGAAGTTTCTAAAACTGTTTGAATGATGTCTGTGTGTATAACAGAACTCATATGGTAGGCAAAAACCTGAGAAAAAAATCCAACTAGGAAGTGTGGAAATCTGAGGTTTGTAGTTTTTCAAGTGATTCCCTATCCAATATACAGTGTCTGTGGGGTCATTTTGCACTTCTTAAGGCTTCCACTAGATGTCAACAGTCTTTAGAACATTGTTACATGCTTCTACTGTGAATGGGGAGAGAATAAGAGCACTTGGAATCAGATGACTGAGAAAATGACATGAGCTCAGTGGCGCGCACTCCCGTGAGAGTTAGCTGTGTTCCTTTTCCTTTTTGAAGACAAAGGAATCGTCCAGTTGGAATGTTATGGAAGATTTATGATAAAAACATCCTAAAGATTGATTCCATACATCGTTTGACATGTTTCTACGAACTGTAATATAACTTTTTGGACTTTTCGTCTGAACTTACTGCGCGAGCACAGTGCATTTGGGCTACTCGACAAAACGCGCGAACAAAAAGGAGGTATTTGGACATATATATGGACTTTATCAAAACAAATGAACATTTATTGGGGAACTGGGATTCCTGGGAGTGCATTCCGATGAAGATCATCAAAGGTAAGTGAATATTTATAATGCTATTTCTGAGTTTTTTTGACTCCACAAAATGGCGGGTTTGGTTTTGTGTCTGAGCGCTGTACTCAGATTATTGCAAAGTGTGCTTTCGCTGTAAAGCTTTTTTGAAATCTGTTACAGCGGTTGCATTAAGGAGAAGTGTATCTATAATTCTTTGGTTAACAGTTGTATATTTTATCAACGTTTATGATGAGTATTTCTGTAAATTGATGTGCTCATTCACCGGAAGTTTTGGGAGGCAAAACATTTCTGAACATTACACGCCAATGTAAAATGGGGTTTTTGGATATAAATATGAACTTTATCGAGCAAAACATACATGTATTGTGTAACATGACGTCCTATGAGTGCCATCTGATGAAGATCATCAAAGGTTAGGGATTCATTTTAGCTGTATTTCTGGTTTTAATGACACCTCTCCTTGCTTGGAAAATGGCTGTGTGGTTTTTCTTGTCATGGTGCTGTCCTAACATAATCTAATGCTATGCTTCCGCCGTAAAGCCTTTTTGAAATCGGACAGTGTGGTTGGATTAATAAGAAGATTATCTTTAAAATGGTGTATAACACTTGTATGTGTGAGAAATTTGAATTATGAGATTTTTGTTGTTTTTAACATCATGCTCTGTGTTTCCATTGGCCCTGTGCAGTGGTTTAGGGGTGCCTGGAGAAGTGGGTATACTCAAATTTTGCCAAAGAGTTCCCAAACGGCCAGCCCAGCGAAGGAAAAGCACCCTGTGTGAAAAAATCTTTGTTTTCCTATGTTTTTTTATGAGTTTTCCTGTGGATTTTCACTCTCAAAATCACTTTTTTTTTAAATAGAAAAAAATACAAAAATGTGATGGTCTAAGTTCACAATAATGCTTAAACCACAGCAGTCTGATTGGGTGGGCCTGTCAGGTCCTGGCTCCCCAGTTGGTGGGCCTCTGTCTACACAGGCCTCTCCATGCATATGCCCTGATGCAAACATGCACATGATGACAATAGCACATCACAAATAGCCTACTGACCAACACTAACAACGTTTTCAATAGCTGGTTTGCATACCCATTGTTGCCTTAGTTAGCATTTACTGTTAGATATCATTAAGTTCAATCGTCTTTCCTACACTACAGGCTACCGATGTCATTCTTCTGTGAGCTGCTTCATACCTAAACCAGTTGAGAGCTGCACACCCTTGCTGACTGCAGATTATATTCCATTGAAACGAGGCTGTGTGTGGCGCACATGTGAATATATTTCATGTGCTTTGTGATTGTGTAGGCTACTTTGTGCATGATTTGTTTATTGGACTACGTAATTGATAAATTGTATACCTCCACTACGCTACATTGATATACATCAATAGGGATTAAGAAGTGAGTATACACAATGCCCACTGAAAAAAAGTGGGTACACATTTATACCTGCGTATAGCCTCAACTACACAACTGGCCCTTTGTGTTGTTGTGTTTTACAAAAAGTGTACTCCGCTACATGAGTGCGCTGATATTACAGTTGCTGTCTTTTTCAGGCCTATAGGCTCGCCATTGCACAAACATGTCTATAATAGATATACGGTGCATTCAAAACGTTTTCAGACCCCTTGACTTTTTCCACATTTTGTTACGTTACAGCCTTATTCTAAAATGTATTAAATAAATACAAATCCTCATTAATCCACACACAATACCCCATAATGACAAAGCAAAAACAGGTTTTTAGAAATGTTTGCAAATTTATTACAAATAAAAAACAAAAATACCTTATTTTTCATAAGTATTCAGACCCTTTGCTATGAGACTCGAAATTGAGATCAGGTGCATCCTGTTTCCATTGATCATCCTTGAGATGTTTATACAACTTGATTGGAGTCCACTTGTGGTAAATTTAATTGATTGGACATGATTTGAAAAGGCACACTGGTCTATATAAGGTCCCACAGTTGACAGTGCATGTCAGAGCAAAAACCAAGCCAAGAGGTCAAATGAATTGTCCGTAGAGCTCAGAGACAGGATTGTGTCGATGCACAGATCTGGGGAAAGGTACCAAAACATTTCTGCAGCATTGAAGGTCCCCAAGAATGCAGTGGTCTCAATAATTCTTAAATGGAAGAAGTTTAGAACCACCAAGCCTCTTCCTAGTGCTGGCTTCCCGGCAAAAATGAGCAATCAGGGAGGAAGGGCCTTGGTCAGGGAGGTGACAAAGAACCCAATGGTCACTCTGACAGAGCTCCAGAGTTCCTCTGGGGAGATGGGAGAACATTCCAGAAGGACAACCATTTCTGCAGCACTCCACCAATCAGGCCTTTACTTTATGGTAAAGCCAAAAGTCACCTAAAGACTCTCAGACCATGAGAAATACGATTCTCTGGTCTGAATGCCAAGTGTCATGTCTGGAGGAAACCTGGCACAATCCCTACGGTGAAGCATGGTGGTGGCAGCATCATGCTGTGGGGATGTTTTTCAGCGGCAGGGACTGGGAGACTAGTCAGGATCGAGGCAAAGATGAACGGAGCAAAGTGCAGAGAGATCCTTGTTGAAAACATGCTCCAGAGTGCTCAGGACCTTAGACTGGGACTTGAACTCGATCGAACATCTCTGGAGAGACCTGAAAATAGCTGTGCAGCAACGCTCCCCATCCAATCCGACAGAGCTTGAGAGGATCTGCAGAGAAGAATGGGAGAAACTCCCCAAATACAGGTATCAAATCAAATCAAATTTTATTGGTCACATACACATGATTAGCAGATGTTATTGTGGGTGTAGTGAAATGCTTGTGCTTCTGGCTCCGTCAGTGCAGTAATATCAAACAAGTAATATCTAACAAATTTCACAACATATACCCAGTACACACAAATCTAAGTAGGAATGAATTAAGACTATATACATATGGACGAGCAATGTCAGAGCGGAACGGACTAAGAGACAGTAGAAAAGTGTAGAAAAAGAGTATATACATATGAGATGAGTATGCAAGATATGTAAACATTATTAAGTGACTAATATACCGTAGAATATAGTATAGAATATAGCATATACATATGAAATGAGTAATGCCAGATATGTAAACATTATTAATGTGACTAGTGTTCCATTCCTTAAAGTGGCCAGTGATTCCTAGTCTATTCCTATAGGCACCAGCCTCTAATGTACTAGTGATGGCTGTTTAACAGTCTGATGGCCTTGAGATATAAGCTGTTTTTCAGTCTCTCGGTCCCAGGGTTGATGCACCTGTACTGACCTCACCTTCTGGATGATAGTGGGGGGAACAGGCAGTGGCTCGGGTGGTTGATGTCCTTGATGATCCTTTTGGCCTTCCTGTGACATCGGGTGATGTAGGTGTCCTGGAGGGCAGATAGTTTGCCCCCGGTAATGCGTTGGGCAGACCTCAACACCCACTGGACAACCTTATGGTTGCAGGCGGTGCAATTGCCGTACCAGGCAGTGATACAGCCCGACAGGATGTTTTCAATTGTGCATCTGTAAAGATTTGTGAGGGTTTTAGGGTACAAGACACATTTCTTTAGCCTCCTGAGGTTGAAGAGGCTCTGTTGCACCTTCTTCACCACACTGTGTGGGTGGTCCATTTCAGTTTGTCAGTGATTTATACGCCAAGGAACTTAAAGCTTTCCACCTTCTCCACTGCGGTCCCATCGATGTAGATAGGGGGTGCACCCTCTGCTGTTTCTTGAAGTCCACGATCATCTCCTTTGTTTTGTTGACGTGGAGTGAGAGGTTGTTTTCCAGGCACCACACTCACAGAGCCCTCACCTCCTCCCTGTAGGCTGTCTTGTTATCGTTGGTATTCAAGCCTACTATTGTTGTGTCTTCTACAAAATTGATTATTTAGTTGGAGGCGTGCTTGGCCACGCGGTCATGGGTGAATAGGGAGTACAGGAGTGGGATAAGCACGCACCCTTGTGGGGCCCCAGTGTTGAGGATCAGTGGAGTGGAGGTGATGTTTCCTACCTTCACCACCTGGGGCGGCCCGTCGGGAAGTCCAGGACCCAGTTGCACAGGGCGGGGTTCAGACCCAGAGCCTCGAGCTTACCTCTTGCATCTAGACGTTCCGCTAGCGGAACGCCTCACCAATATCCAATGGTAGAGCGTGGCGCGAAATACAAAAACCTTAAAAATGCTAGAACTTCAATTTCTCAAACATATGACTATTTTACACCATTTGAAAGATAAGACTCTCGTTAATCGAACCACATTGTCCGATTTCAAAAAGGCTTTACAGCAAAAGCAAAACATTAGATTATGTTAGGAGAGTACACAGCCAAAAATAATCACACAGTCATTTTCAAAGCAAGCATATATGTCACAAAAACCCAAACCACAGCTAAATGCAGCACTAACCTTTGATGATCTTCATCAGATGACACTCCTAGGACATTATGTTATACAGTACATGCATGTTTTGTTCAATCAAGTTCATATTTATATCAAAAAACTGCTTTTTACATTAGCATGTGATGTTCAGAACTAGCATACCCACCGCAAACTTCCGGTGAATTTACTAAATTACTCAAGATAAACGTTTACAAAATACATAACAATTATTTTAAGAATTATAGATACAGAACTCCTTTATGCATTCGCTATGTCCGATTTTAAAATAGCTTTTCGGCGAAAGCACATTTTGCAATATTCTGAGTACATAGCTCAGCCATCACAGGCTAGCTATTCAGACACCCGCCAACTTCGGGGCTAACTTAACTCAGAATTACGATTAGAAAAATTGTATTACCTTTGCTGTTCTTCGTCAGAATGCACTCCCAGGACTTCTACAACAAATGTTGTTTTGGTTCCAAATAATCCATAGTTATATCCAAATACCTCCGTTTTGTTCGTGCGTTCAGGTCACTATCCAAAGGATAAACCATTTCTATCCAAAGGGTAGCGCATTTCGTGACAAACAAATTCAAAATGTTCCATTACCGTACTTAGAAGCATGTCAAACGCTGTTTAAAATCAATTTTTATGCTATTTTTCTCATAAAATAGCTATAATATTCCAACCGGACAATGTTGTATTCATTCAAAGAGGGAAAGAAAAACATGGCGAGGTCTCGTGAATGCGCATCTCCAGTCTCTCTGTCACCAGGCAGTCCACTGAGAAACTGTGCTGCTGTTATCTGCCCAGAGACAGGAGATGCGTCAATCCGGTTTCTGAAGGCTTTAGAGAGCCAATGGAAGCCTTAGAAAGTGTCACGTAACAGCACAGATACTGTAATTTCGATAGAGATGCAATAGAAGGACTACAAATTGTCAGACAGGCCACTTCCTGCTTGGAATCTTCTCAGGTTTTTGCCTGCCATATGAGTTCTGTTATACTCACAGACACCATTCAAACAGTTTTAGAAACTTTAATATGCATATTCTCGTTTCTGGGCAAGAGTAGTAACCAGTTTAAATCGGGTTCGTTTTTTTTATCCGGCTGTGAAAATACTGCCCCCTAGCCCAGACAGGTTAATGATGAGCTTGGAGGGTACTATGGTGTTGAATGCTGAGCTATAGTCAATAAACAACATTTTTACATAGGTATACCTCTTGTCCAGATGGGATAGGGCAGTGTGCAGAGTAATGGCGATTGCATCGTCTGTGGATCTATTGGGGCTGTAAGCAAATTAAAATGGGTCTAGGATGGCAGGTAAGGTAGAGGTGATATGATCCTTTACTAGTGTTACAAAGCACTTCTACAGCTGCACCATCGAGAGCATCCTGACCGGTTGCATCACTGCCTGGTATGGCAACTGCTCGGCATCTGACCTTAAGGCGCTACAGAGGGTAGTGCATACAGCCCAGTACATCACTGGGGCCAAGCTTCCTGCAATCCAGGACCAATATAATAGGTGGTGTCAGAGGACAGCCCACAAAATTGTCAGAGACTCCAGTCACCCAAGTCATAGACTGTTTTCCCTGCTACCGCACGGCAATCGGTACCGGAGTGCCAAGTCTAGGACCAAAAGGCTCCTTAACTTCTCTAGGGTATGTTGGATGGTAGCGTCTCACCTCGCCAACAGCCAGTGAAATAGCAGAGCTCCAAATTAAAGGATAAGCAGTCCATAAAGTCGGACATAATAAGACGGTAGATACCAGTCATAAGAATACAAAAACACAACCATTTTAAGCATTTCCCAATCAAAAGGTACAACTATTACTTCCCATTGCAAAAAAACATTTCAAGTTTAGCAAACAAAGTAACCAGTGACCTAAAGTTTAAAGTGGAACTGACAGTCTTCTAAATACTTGCAGATATGAAACAAACAAAGTTGGTTTTGTAGCATAAACTACAAATTAGATACTTTTACTGATATTTTGATTGTCTAAGAGGTTTTAAAAACAGGTTATATTTAACTCAACGTTCCATAATGTACTCTAAGGCATTATTGGCAGAATAGATGGATGCAGTTCAATGCATGACTAATATAATTCACCAATACATTTCTTGGTAGTCCAAAAAATATTGCTATCAGGTTGTAAATCACAGCTGGCCAGGTACATTTTTTGCTTCCTCCATTCGGGATGCACTGTTTTATTTTCAATGACTCAATATTCTGGACAAAACCGGACGAATGTAACTAAAGCTGGGAATGTCAATACAATCAAACTTGCAAGGGCAATGAACACAAGCCAGTCATAATATGGGCTAATAAACTATTTATGTAGCAAGCTAAAAACACGGCGCCTAACGTTAGCTTGATAGCTGGCTAGCTGCTAGGAGGATGACATGTCATGCCTTTGGAGGAGTGGATGATTGACTGACCTTTTCCCGTCATATCGTTTTTCGGTGGCTATACACAGCTAGAGATGCAGGTGTCATTTGGTTAGCTAGCAATAACTTGAATAACTGTTATTCAGTTATCATATCTCTTGCGTTCGCAAATTAACTTTGGCCATCTACTCTACGATTTCAGGGCACTCTCGTCTAAATGTGCCAGAGTGCAGAACAACTGATGAATTTACGAACGCTCAACACCTGCTGAATTTGACTGGTGTCAGTAAACGTAGACAAAAAAGTAATAGTTAGTCAAGAATGCTCTAGATAACATGGTAACAGCCTAACCAGCTTTGCTAAGGTGAGCAAAATGGTCAGACTAGCTGAAAAGGTTTGAGAGTGTCTATCTGATGTTCCTTTCTTAGATTTTAGCTTATCTTGCTCTGGCTAGCATTAGTTGTTGATCTTGTTGTTGTTGATGTGCATAACTGAGGGAGAGAGAGCCTACCGTTTCATGGTTGTTTAATCAATAGGACTGTAAAGTTTCCAAATGTAAAAGGACTCCCGTGGTGTTTACATATTTTCAGAAATACATTCAGGTGTATTTTGTGGCTTTTAGCAAATGTTTTCTAACGATCTAAAGTCGCACTGTTGCAACTGCCTGTAAACACGCAATCCAGTTCAAAGTGAATGACACTGGCAGGCCGGTGTGGCAAATGGCTTGTTTATATAAGGGCCTACTATAGCTCTGATTGGCTACAGTGCACCAGTCTGTGTAGACAATGGACAAGACAGATGCTTTTATTCGGTTTTCTTTACTGCAGTGTTTATTCATTTTCCAAATGCACGCTGCTTTCCCACTCTATATTGTTATAGAATTTTCACAAATGCTTTAGGATACATAATTCCCAAACATTTTAAGAATTTATGAAAACGTAAAAATTACCATATCTAAGTGGTCGCTTGTCAGAAAATGTTTAAAAAAGTGTCATATTCTTCATGGAGTTTTATGTGAACAGGCTTTAACCTGTTTAGGATAGGGGGCAGTATTGACACGGCTGGATAAAAAACATACCCGATTTAATCTGGTTACCACTCCTACCCAGTAACTAGAATATGCATATACTTATTACATATGGATAGAAAACACCCTACATTTTCTAAAACTGTTTGAATGGTGTCTGTGAGTATAACAGAACTCAAATGGCAGGTCAAAACCTGAGAGATTCCTTTACAGGAAGTGGCCTGTCTGACCATTTCTTGAACTTCTTTTCCATCTCTATCATTTACTAAGGATCTCTGCTCTAACGTGACACTTCCCACGTCTTCCATAGGCTCTCAGAGCCCGGGAAAAAACAGAATGTCGTCATTCCAGCCCCAGGCTGAAACACATTATCGCCTTTCTGAGGTGGCCGATCAAGGGACACTGGCTTATGCGCATGACCCCGACCGCCCCCGCCTTTGGGATTTTTTCCTCTGTTTGCCGAAAAGGAGATTCCCTGTCGACGAATTCGTCCCACCTACGTAACAGCCACTGGCAGCCTGTGGCGCGATTTTCAAAACCTTAAAAATCCTATTACTTCAATTTCTCAAACATATGACTATTTTACAGCTATTTAAAGACAAGACTCTCGTTAATCTAACCACACTGTCCGATTTCAAAAAGGCTTTACAACGAAAGCAAAACATTAGATTATGTCAGCAGAGTACCAAGCCAGAAATAATCAGACACCCATTTTTCAAGCCAGCATATAATGTCACCAAAACCCAGAAGACAGCTAAATGCAGCACTCACCTTTGATGATCTTCATCAGATGACAACCCTAGGACATTATGTTATACAATACATGCATGTTTTGTTCAATCAAGTTCATATTTATATCAAAAACCAGCTTTTTACATTAGCATGTGACGTTCAGAACTAGCATACCCCCCGCAAACTTCCGGGGAATTCGCTAACATTTTACTAAATTACTCACGATAAACGTTCACAAAAAGCATAACAATTATTTTAAGAATTATAGATACAGACCTCCTCTATGCACTCGATATGTCCGATTTTAAAATAGCTTTTTGGTGAAAGCACATTTTGCAATATTCTAAGTACATAGCCCAGGCATCACGGGCTCGCTATTTAGACATCCGGCAAGTTTAGCACTCACCATAATCATATTTACTATTATAAAAGTTTCATTACCTTTTGTTGTCTTCGTCAGAATGCACACCCAGGACTGCTACTTCAATAACAAATGTTGGTTTGGTCCAAAATAATCCATCGTTATATCCGAATAGCGGCGTTTTGTTCGTGCGTTCAAGACACTATCCGAAATAGTAAAGAAGTGTCGCGCGCATGGCGCAATTCGTGACAATAAAATTCTAAATATTCCATTACCGTACTTCGAAGCATGTCAACCGCTGTTTAAAATCAATTTTTACTACATTTTTCTCGTAGAAAAGCGATAATATTCCGACAGGGAATCTCCTTTTCGGCAAACAGAGGAAAAAATCCCAAAGGCGGGGGCGGTCGGGTCACGCGCCTAAGCCCAGTGTCCCTTGATCGGCCACTTGAGAAAGGCGATAATGTGTTTCAGCCTGGGGCTTGAATGACGACATTCTGTTTTTTCCCGGGCTCTGAGCGCCTATGGACGACGTGGGAAGTGTCACGTTAGAGCAGAGATCCTTAGTAAATGATAGAGATGGAAAAGAAGTTCAAGAAATGGTCAGACAGGCCACTTCCTGTAAAGGAATCTCTCAGGTTTTGACCTGCCATTTGAGTTCTGTTATACTCACAGACACCATTCAAACAGTTTTAGAAAATTTAGGGTGTTTTCTATCCATATGTAATAAGTATATGCATATTCTAGTTACTGAGTAGGAGTGGTAACCAGATTAAATCGGGTATGTTTTTTATCCAGCCGTGTCAATACTGCCCCCTATCCTAAACAGGTTAACAAATTAGCAACAACATCCCCTTTGATAACACCTGCTACAGCCGCTGCAAACTAGTTGACAAAAAAAAGCTAGCTAGCTAGACCGTGGGTAAACTACTGCTCGCTATTGTGCAGTGACCTGTTGGCCTTCAAGGAGGCCAAAGTTTCCATGCATTTTTGTAAAAACGGTCCCACCCATTAAGTGATTGGTTGATTCCACTTTCACTCCAAAATGTTGCCTTAGTACAGTTGAATGGCAGATTAATTTATTTGTATTTTTTATTTAACCTTTATTAAACTAGGCAAGTCAGTTAAGAACAAATTCTTATTTACAATGACAGCCTAGGAACAGTGAGTTAACTGCCTTGTTCAGGGACAGAATGACAGATTTTTTTACCTTGTCAGCTCGGGGATTCGATCTAGAAACCTTTCGGGAATGCTCTAACCACTAGGCTACCTGCCGCCCCAGATGCCTTTATATAGCTTCTGATGGCCTAGCCAATGGCTGACTTAGCTAGCTAGATTTATCTCCCCAGAGACCAGCAAAGAAAAATCCTGATTGTATCTTTTTTCTCTTCAGCGTTAACCCTTTCCATTCCAACAAAAACTGAAGAGATTAAATCAGAATATCATTTAAAATAATCATGTATATATATAATGTATATATATATATATATATATATATATATATAATTATTATTATATTTATTATAATTATTATTATATAAATCCTTAGCCCTTCTCTGAAGTCGTAGAAGGTCCATTTTTCATATGTTGTTCTGAAATATGAACCCAGAAATATTGGACATTCTGAACTCTTTTTTATGGTGGTGATTGACAAAATAATGTTCTGGAATTGGTTCTCGCATTTTTCTGGTCTCGGTCTTGTCTCGATCTCGGACCCCTTGTCCCACTCTTAGTTTCAGTCTTGAATCAGTCTCGCTTTAGGTGGTCTCAAACACAACACTGGCCCCATAACATAAAAGGTCTACTACCATATTTTACAGTAGATATGTTTTTTTTCTTCTGCTTATGCATTCTAACTTCAACGCCAGACCACCACTGGTGTGCGTGGCCAAAGTGCTCCAATTTCAGGTCATCTGACCAAAGACCCAACCTGGTCTCATATCATTTCATATTATTATGTATGTAAATCCGAGACAGTCCATTTAGTATGATATGTTATGTTTGATATGGTTACATAAGACAGATGGTTACTTAAGGTAAAAATTGAATGGATGGTGGGGTTGGTTGGTTAGGTGGTTAGGTGGGCGTATAATGCAAACGTTTACAACCCAAAGGTTGCGAGTTTGAATTTCATCATGGACAACTTTAGCATTTTAGCTAATTGACAAGGTTTCAACTACTTCCTACTTTTTGGCTACTTTGCAACTTCTTAGCATGTTAGCTAACCCTTCCCTTAACCATAACTCTTTTAGCTAACTCCTAAACTTAACCCTAACCTTAACCCTAACCCCTAGTCTAGCTAAAGTTAGCGAGCTAGATAACGTTAGCCACCTAGCTAGAATTTGTAACATATCATACATTTAACAAATTCACAACATATTGTACGTTTTGCTAAATGTAACATATCATACGAAATGGATGACGGACATCCACAAATTAACACATATAATACTAAACGTAACATATACTAAATGGAGTGTCTTGGAATTATGTACAGAATGATATGAAATGTTCTGAGACCAAATTGAAGCACCGGTTCTAGTCCAAGTGTCAATGCCGTTTCGCAAACTCCAGATGTTTCCATTTGTTGAATGACATGACAATAGAGCTCAGTGGTGTGTTTCATGTAGAAAAGATGATGCATGAGCAGAAAATAACAGTAAAATATTGTGGGGCTGTTTTGCTTCCACTGGTCCTAAGACCATTGTTAAGGTCAACAGCATCATGAACTTTACCCAGTACCAGGACATTTTTGCCCAAAACCTGATTGCCTCTGCCAGGAGGCTGAAACTTAGCCTCAAGTGGATCTTCCAGAAAATAAAGAACCCAAAGCACACATCAAAATCATCAAAATCTACAAAAAAGGGTTAATTGACCACAAAATCAACATCAGTCTCTGGACCACATTGAAAACCTGCAGTTTAAATTGAAGAGGGCAGTCCATAAGCCCAGACAAAGGATACCAAGGATCTGGAAAGATTCTGCATGGAGGAAGGGTCTAAGATCCCCCCGACCCAATGTGTTCTCCAATCTCATAAAACATTAGAAAAAGGCTCAGTGTCATTATCCTCACAAGGTGAGGTATTGAAAGATATTGAAAACAGGGGTGGCAATAAAATTGACCCCTATCAAAAAAATAAAAAAATAATAATTACTCGATAAACAAAATCGCTGTCTCGGGGCAATTCTATTGGTATAAAATAATGGCATTTTCCAATTTGTTTGAGCATACAATAAAGCTCTGTATTTGTATTACTTATTTTATACAGTCTTTTTTTGCTCTTCTTTATAAAGGGTGACAATCATTCTGGACCTGACTGTACGTCTGTGCAGTAGCATGACTTCAAAGGTCTATTTTGGGATGTATATTCCTTTCAAGCGTCTGTACTGTAACCACCCAACATTCTGGCTTCACTGAACAAAATATAAAACACATGGTACGGATCTGGATAAGTACTGACAAAAGCTGTCAAGAATCTGGCTAATTAAAATATCCTCTTTGGTATTTCTTCCCTGATTGCTTGTCACAGAGACACTTCAGTGGTGTTATTGAACAGTCTCAGGCTAAAGTGAATATTTACCTCTTGAAATGACTGCTTGGCAGAGCGTGCGAAGAGGAAATAGTGACACTTTATTGGAGGGTGTGCTTATAAGCTGTTCATCAAGATTATTATGTGATTTATTTGCCATTATTATCAAATAAATGAAAAATGACATTGATATACCAACCGTTTTTAACAAGCCAACTTTCATATCAATGTTATCCTCACCTCACCTGCAGTTGCTCAGGAAAATGTTTTCTACAAACAGCAACTTCTGCAACTCAAACCTATCCAGGCAAGTCCTTGTTATTTTGTTGAGCCACGGCGACCTGGAAAGAAAACCTGTGCTTTCTGTCCATATAATGACTCTACTTTGACACACTGATTTTCCTCTGAGATTGCTCTATTTCCAACTGTTCTTTCCATGGTCAATAAGATACAATCTATTAGCAATCAATTGCAAATCGCTTTTGACCTATGAAAAAAATACATTGAAGGTTCTCTCCACCATTGCATAGTTATGCCATGTGGAGACTAAACATTACATGTCACCTTTTCATGCGCCAAATAGAAGCAGGTGGACTGGCCATGACCAGAGCGGAACCAGACTTCTGGGTCTAATCCAAAGAAAGTGAAGAATCATAGTGAAGAGTCCAACATCTGTCTTATTATCAAAGGACCCAGTGCTACAGAGTTGGCTGTGTTCCTTTGTCATAGTCTGCACACAAACAGGGCTTTGGTCAAAACTGGTGTACTAGGCGTATGGGGATTATGGTGTCAGTTGACACATTCCCTATGAAAGTTTAATATCGATGAGGAAGTAATTGGTGTTATTTCAGAAGATTGGAGAGAAGGCACAACTTTAAGAGAATTATATTTCTATGAGCTCAACTTTCTGAGAGCTGCTGGCAAGTTTGAGAATCAACTCAGTCTTCCACTTCAGCCTGTGAAGAGACTGTGCTATGGGATTTCAGCTCTTCATTGAACAGCACAGCATCATGATTCAAAATTACCTCTCTTGAACGTCTGCAGAAAAGCATACTTTCCTCTTCCCTATCTCGGTGTGGCATGCTCAGTGTCAATCACATCAATTCAGAGGAATAGCAAAAGTAGGCTAATGTTTGAGACCTGGATGTCATAAAGTTCGTCGTCTGAGGAGGAGAAATCATAGGACCAATATGCAGCGGTTAAGGTGCTCATCTTCTTTTTATGTATGAGGGAAAAAAATACTCATACAAAACAAACGATGAAAAACAGTCCCGTAAGGTGCTCAGACTATACGAGGAAACAACCACCCACAAACACAAGTGAAAACACACACAACTAAATATGGCCTCCAATCAGAGATAACAAGAAACAGCTGCCTCTGATTGGAGGTCATTGACAAAACTAACCTAGACATAGAAAAACTAGAAAAACCACATAGAAAGAGAAAACACAGAACATAAACCAAAAACCCCAAAACACACTAAACAAACACCCCCTGCCACGCCCTGACCCCACTACAATAACAAACAACCCCTTTTACTGGTCAGGACGTGCAGTCCCCGGATGCACCGAAATGCAAAACCCCACAAAAATAACCCCAAACTAAAGGGAGGGAAGGGAGGGTGGCTACCATCACCGACGGCTCCCGTGCTACACCCCCCTCCCCAATCCTCCAACTACGGAGGTGGCTCAGGCTCCGGCTTTAGTCCCCATTCTAACCTGCCCACCCCCCTTGAAGGCTCATGGCTGTAGACCACTGCTGAAGGCTCTGGGCTAAGGTGCGTCGCTGGAGACCTCGGGCTGAGGCGCGTCTCTGGAGACTCAGGGCTGAGGAGCGTCTCTGGAGACTCAGGGCTGAGGAGCGTCTCTGGAGACTCAAGGCTGAGGAGCGTCTCTGGAGACTCAAGGCTGAGGAGCGTCTCTGGAGACTCAGGGCTGAGGAGCGTCTCTGGAGACTCAGGGCTGAGGAGCGTCTCTGGAGACTCAGGGCTGAGGAGCGTCTCTGCAGGCTCCGGACTGTGGGCTGTCTCTGCAGGCTCCGGACTGTGGGCCGTCTCTGCAGGCTCCGGACTGTGGGCCGTCTCTGCAGGATCCGGACTGTGGGCCGTCTCTGCAGGCTCCGGACTGTGGGCCGTCTCTGCAGGCTCCGGACTGTGGGCCATTTCTGCAGGCTCCGGACTGTGGGCCATCTCCGTCGGCTCCGGACTGTGGGCCGTCTCTGCAGGATCCGGACTGTGGGCCGTCTCTGCAGGCTCCGGACTGTGGGCCGTCTCTGCAGGCTCCGGACTGTGGGCCATTTCTGCAGGCTCCGGACTGTGGGCCATCTCCGTCGGTTCCGGACTGTAGGACGTTGTCGGAAGCACTGGACGGGGAACTGTCACCGGAAGCTCTAGACGGGCCACTGTCGCCGGAAGCTCTGGACGGGGCACTGTCGCCGGAAGCTCTGGACGGGGCACTGTCGCCGGAAGCTCTGGACGGGGCACTGTCGCCGGAAGCTCTGGACGGGGAACTGTCGCCGGAAGCTCTGGACGGGGAACTGTCGCCAGAAGCTCTAGACGGGGAACTGTCGCCGGAAGCTCTGGACGGGGAACTGTTGTCGGAAGCTCTGGATGGGGAACTGTCGCCAGAAGCTCTGGACGGGGACTGCGCACTGAAGGCCTGATGCGTGGGGCTGACTTTGTGTGTGACACACACCACAGGGCTAGTGAGAGGAGCAGGAACTGGATACACTGGGCCATGAATACGCACTGGAGGTCTTGAGCGCACAGCCTGCACAACCCGTCCTGGCTGGATAGTAACTGTAGCCCTGCACGGGCGGAGTGCTGGCACAGGGCGAACTGGGCTGTGCTGAGGCATGATGGTTGCCGCGCGTAGAGCAGGCGCAGGGTAGCCTGGGCCTAGGAGACGCACTGGTGGCCAGATGTGTTGTGCCGGCGCACTTCTCCCTGGCTGGATGCCCACTCTAGCACGGCACTTACGGGGGGCTGGTATCACCCGTACCTGACTGTGCGTGCGGATGGGCGAGACCATGCCCACTTCCGCATAGCATGGTGCTCTCAATGCCAAACGATCCCCATGATAAGCACGAGGAGTTGGTTCAGGCCTATTGCCTGACTTACTCCAACTCCCCGTGTGCCTCCCCCAAAAAATGTTTTGGGGCTGCCTCCTCACCTCCTGAAATGTAGGATATAGTACCTCGTACCTCCGTTGCTCAGCCTTTGCTGCCTCCAGCTCCTCCTTTGGGCACCGGTACTCCCCAACCCGGTGCCATGGTCCCTTTCCATCCATTATTTCTTCCCATGTCCACGACTCTAAATAGCTCCTCTGTTGCTCCCTCCTCCGCTGCTTGGTCCTCTTATGGTGGGTGGTTCTGTCATAAAGTTCGTCGTCTGAGGAGGAGAAATCATCAGACCAATATGCAGTGGTGAAGGTGCTCATCTTCTTTTTATTTAGAAGGGAAAAAAATACTAACTAGAAAAACTAGAAAAACCACACAGAAATAGAAAACACAGAACATAAACCAAAAACCCCGAAACACACTAAACAAACACCCCCTGCCACGCCCTGACCCCACTACAATAACAAACAACCCCTTTTACTGGTCAGGACGTGACACTGGATTAGCTTTCAAATTATGTCTGAATAACGTAGGCCTCCCCCACGGGGGACTAGTACGGAATTTGTTTTAATGAAATGTATGCATTCACTACTGTAAGTCGCTCTGGATAAGAGCGTCTGCTAAATGACTAAAATGTAAATGTAATGTCTGTAGATACACCAAAGTGGTATGATGATGATATTAACCATAGTCACAATCAATTCCCCCCTCCACTCACCATTGTCATCATCATAGGGCTAAACTATGGCCTACAGAATAAAGGAAGCATATACGTTTCTACACACACAACTAGCTAGGCCTGAATCATTTGTTCATGTATGCGCTGCTCACATAATCCATCCACCCATGCACTTTATTGCACAGTCTTTTTCATAACATTTGTTTTTTGCCTAGTCGGGAAAGGCCTACCGGCAGCTTCATTTTGACATTGGGTCCTAGCACATCTCAATGTTATGTTATTATTGCATATTCATTACGTGTTTATATAAACTATAATAGTTTCATATTTGGAAATCATGTAGTCGTTATTTTAAGTAATTTAAATATATTTTTTTGTTGCTGCCAAAATGTAGTCTTCGTCCAAACAGGAAGTGGCAAGCCTAAATTGGGAGATTCCAAGGATATTAGTAGAAGAGTTCCCGGGGTTCAAACCAATAGCCTGACATGCTTGGTTTAAACCCGGGAACCCCTCTACTACTATCCTTGGAATCTCCCAACCAGGTTTGCCACTTCCCGATTGGACATACGTGTCAAAGATGGTTTAGTATGAAGCTATGAAGAAACTGCTTCTCCAATAGAAATCCCTGATCACACTTGTAGGCGATGTCATGGCAACGTTGGCTAGCTAAATTCATGCGCAGAAACACACCATTGGGTCTACTAAAGGTCGTCTTGCGTCCAACTGTGCATTTGCAGGTCGTCAAAAGAAAGGCACTCCTTTGATATAAAGTTGTTTTTGACAAAAAGGCAAACTTGTCAATGTTCACGTGTTTGGAGTAATGTTCAACTACTTAAGACATTGGCTCGAATCTAAGGTGTGCTTTTAGATTTTGAGAAAATTAACAACTAAAGAAAAATTTGGCACTTCTCTCATTGACTTCTCAAACCCCAAACCCCAGTCTTGTCTGCTGTGTCTGCTTTACAAGCGTTCCCAGAAGTCTCACGATGTTGGGCCTCTGGTTTTAGAAACTCTGTGAGCACGTTTTAGCGCCAACAAACAATTCTCATTTCAGAACAGGTTGGCATTTTAGTGGAATTTTATTTTCTACTTTGACTGATTTATGATATGAATAATGTTATGTCATTTTGAATCTTTTGTAGTTTCAAATGGATTAACAGTTTTGGTTTATCGCAGTAGGGCCTATGGCTAGGCTACATAAGGGTTGGAGTAGCTAAGGTATAACTCCAGAGTCCATCTTCATGTCTACAGAGTTATGTATTGACACAAACTCGATCCAAAGATTAAGGCAGAGACTATTTAATGATATAATAGAAACATCTTTATTCAAGCAGCTGCATGGGTGATCTCTCTCTAATTTCACAGGGAAGAACTGAAAGAGTAAATGGTTAGTTACATGTCCCTTTTATAGTGGGAGGTGATACTACAATCATATTGTTTACTCAGTTATTTTATACAAGCAACAGTTCCAGAACACAATGGCCTTGTGTTATGTTGCAGACATAACAGGAGTGTATGACAGGCATAACATCACAGTCCAACACAGGACATATTCCTTGAGAAGTTACAACATATGACCCCAAATTCTGCCACCACACAGTAAACAGATGGGACCAATTTAATTGTAAAATGTTAGTCTGTAAATAAACTTAAAATGTATAAGTTGATTCCGGGATGCCAAGGTTGTAATTTTCCATATTCTGTTACAGTTAAAGTGTTGTTCAGATTCAATTACTTTTTTAACTGCTAGCTCAGAATTCGTTTTTCAAAAGTTGATTATATGTTATAGAAGCTTCCAGTGACATCCATTGAAACCTGTGGCTTTCTTTTTCAAAATAACTATGAATTAACGGACACATTTTCAAATACTTGTCAACATAAACTCAGCAAAAAAAGAAATGTCCTCTCACTGTCAACTGTGTTTATTTTCAGCAAACTTAACATGTGTAAATGGTTCATTGAACAAACATGGGAAACAGTGTTTAAGTCCTTTACAATGAAGATCTGTGAAGTTATTTGGATTTTTACGAATTATCTTTGAAAGACAGGGTCCTGAAAAATGAACGTTTATTTATCACATTTCGGTGTGGGATGTTCACTGTATTACAAAAATCAATAGCAGGTATATTTAGCTCCAGCAGCTGGACTATTCTTTTCACTTTTCAGGTCAGACCCAAATGCAGACAGTGTTGAAGTAACAAATGTTTATTACTAGTACAGGGGCAGGCAAAACGACAGGTCAAGGGCAGGCAGAGGTCAGTAATCCAGATAGGGTGCAAAAGGTCCAGAACAGCAGGCAGTTTCAGGGTCAGGGCAGGCAGAATGGTAAAACCGGGAAAAACTTGAAAACAGGAACTAAAACAAACAGGAGTAAGGGGGAAATCGCTGGTAGGTTTCACGAAACAAAACGAACTGGCAACAGACAAACAGAGAACACAGGTATAAATCCACTAGGGATAATGGGCGACACCTGGAGGGGGGTGATGGCAAGCACAAAGACAGGTGAAACAGATCAGGGTGTCACAATTCTGTCCATTCACAATTCATCGATGGGAACATGGTGGCTCTCAAAACAACAGAAAGAGCTGGCCACTGCTAACCAAGAGATTGTTTTTAAGGAAATTACCTCTGGCCACGATTTACAATTAAAACCAATAAATGAATCTCTTGCACTGATCACTTCTCAAATGGATACCTACTCAACTAAACTGGAAAGTTTGCATGTTTTGTAATACAGTTTGCATGTTTTTTTTGTACAGGCTTCCTTTTTACTATGTCAATTAGGTTAGTATTGTGGAGTAACTACAATGTTGATCCATTGTCAGTGTTCTCCCATCACAGCCATTAAACTCTTTATCTGTTTTAAAGTCACCATTGTCCTCATGTTGGGCTCTGGGTGGGGATTGGGTGGGGAATGACCAATGGGTAAGTGTCCCTGTGGGTCTTTATTTTTGTTTCAAATCCATTGGTTTATTAACACTAAAGATAAAAATCTAATAATTAATAATACCTTTTTTTAACAATGGCTAACTATTTTCTCTTCTTTTGAAAGGCGTAAGCTGTCCTATTAAACATTCCAGCTTTCTTGACATCCTATCAAGAAACCATGTTGATATAGCAAGGCTTCAATAACCATAACCATTGTACAAACTGGCTGCTTTTTCATCAGCCCCAAACAAATCTATAGGTGTAATCATAATGATACAACGGAAACTAAAAATCACCATCTTGGATGAAGGCGAAGACCAAGAAGACAGAATCACTTTCCTTTAATGTATCCATATTGGAAAGAAAATTGCCTTTATTAATGCGTATGCTCCAAATTCATATGATTCTAAATGTTTTGATTCTCTGAACAGCATATTGTTAGAATTAAATGAATTCCATCTGATTATTGGGACAGACATGAATGCCATTTAGGACATGCAGGATAATTCTAATACAACCAACAATCCACACACAACCAAGGCTCTCCAGCATATACTCTCTGATTACAACCTCATTGATGCCTGGCGAGCACATAATCCCAGAGCAAAAGAGCACATATTCTACTCAAACAGGTATAAATCATTCTCACGAATCGATTTCTTACTATTATCTACCTCTATTTTCTTTAATCAAGAAAATAGAAATTCGATATATGAGCTTGTCTGACCAACACGCTTACTACTGCCAATTTATAATTTCTGAATCTCCTAAAATAGCCACAAGTTGGCATTTCAGTACAACAAAATCTATTTGAAATTGAACTAAATTAATTCATAATGATCAATAAAAATTCAGTCGATGACCCTGGGATTCGATGTGATGTCAACAAAGTTTTTATTAAAAAAATAATACAACACCATTTGTATCTGCATTGAATAAAATCACAATTAAAGAAGATATTAGGTTTGGAAATGTTGTTAACTGTGTTAAAACATTCTCAACAAACACTCTTTTCAGACCAGGTTCTTACTACACTTTCCAAAGTCAAGACAGAATATAATTGAATGATTTGAGAGAGCAGAATTTGACATCCATCGAGTTAGACTCAACCATTACTTCCATGGTAATCATCTCAGTTGTTTACTGGCCAACAAGCTAAGCAGTAATGATCAATTAGCAACTATTGCATCTGAAACAAGGAAATTACTATCAGAACCCAAATTAATCAAAGATTCTCCCGCTTCTATAAGGAACTGTACATCTCTGATTGTAAATCCACACCAAGCCAGACTAAGTCCTTTCTAAAATAATTAAAAACTCCTCTTCTCTCAACAGGAAGCCAACTCGCTGGGAGCCCAAATCTCGTCTCAATGAACTCAAAAGGAAATTGAATAGCATGAATAAAGGAAAATCACCTGGATGGGATGGTATTAATCCTGAGGTCTATTTAACATTGTGGAATCAATTAGGTCCACTATTGCTTAGCCATTCACAAAGATTGATTTGGGAGAAATGTGAATACTGCACTGATTTTGCATTTATTAAAAAAAGGTAAGGATGCCGACAAGTCTTCTCACTATCTTTGATAAACACAGATATTAAACTGTTTTCCAAAATGTTGCCGTCCCATCTCGAGATTTACTTATCCAAATTGGTCCATACTGACCAAAGCAGGTTTAGTAAAAAGAGTTTATCAGATAACCTTCATTCACTATTACATATCTTAGATGCAGCTCCTTGGGATGTATTATCTCTCTATGCAAAAAAAAGCTTTAAATAGACTATATTTCTCATATCTGTGGTCGGTCTTGGAACATATGGGAATTGGCTCCAATTTCATGAATATGATTTTGGAGCCAATTTTGGAGCACATTTTTTGTTTAGATAGGGGTTCCATTAAATGTCTTACAAAAAACGATGGATTCCAACTTCCACTGACAATTCTTGAAACAACAGGACAGGCACAGGTACTGTACAGAGTAAAGTGTTAAATAATGGATTTTTATAAAATATTGAGTTGTAGTGTAAGTTTGAAGTCGCTAATTTCCTACTCTATTGGAAAGAAAGTGAATTATGCGTCATTTTGACAGACTTGCCTTGAAGACAAAAAGTACAAAAAGTTTATTTCAATAAATTATAGGCCCACCCACTTGAGAGCCAGGCCCAGCCAATCAGACTTATTTTTTCCACACAAAGGGCTTTATTACAGATAGAAATACTCCTCAGTTTCATCAGCTGTCTTAGTGACTGGTCTTAGACAATCCTGCATTTGAAGATGCTGGATGTGGAGGTCCTGGGCTGGCGTGGTTACACGTGGTCTGCAGTTGTGAAGTAGGTTGGACGTACTGCCAAATTCTCTAAAATGACATTGGAGGCAGCTTATGGTAGAGAAATTAACATTCAATTATCTGGCAACAGCTCTGGTGGACATTCCTGCAGTCAGCACGTCAATTATATGCTCCCTCAACTTGGAGAAATCTGTGTCATTGTGTTGTGCAACAAAACTGCACATTTTAGTGTGGCCTTTTATTGTCCCCTGCACAAGGTGCACCCATGTAATGAGCATGCTGTTTAATCAACTTCTTGATAAGCCACACCTGTCAGATGGGTGGATTATCTTGGCAATGGAGAAATGCTCACTAACAAAACATTTGAAGAAATACATTTTTGTGCATTTGTAAAATGCCAGGGATCTTTTATTTCAGCTTATGAAACATGGGACCAACACTTTGCATGTTGTGTTTACATTTTTGTTCACTGCATTCGGAAAGTATTCAGAACCCTTGACTTTTTCCACATTTTGCTACGTTACAACCTTATTCTAAAATGGATTAAATTGTTTTTACCCCCCTAATGACAAAGCAAAAACAGCTTTTTTGAATAAAAATAAATAAAAATTATAGCATTTTTACATAAGTATACAGACCCTTTACTAAGTACTTTGTTGAAATACCTTTGACAGTGATTATAGCCGAGGCTTCTTGGGTTGGGGAGTTTCTCCCATTCCTCTCTGCAGATCCTTTCAAGCTCTGTCAGGTTGGATTGGGAGCGTCGCTGTACAGCTATTTTCAGGTGTCTCCAGATATGTTTGATCAGTCCGGGCTCTGGCATGGCCACACAAGGACATTCAGAGACTTGTACTGAACCCACTCCTATGTTGTCTTAGCTGTGTGCTTAGGGTCGTATTAGGGAGGTATTTATGTTCTTTATTTTTAATATATTTACAAAAATCTTTCTATATATACAGTACCAGTCAAAAGTTTGGACACACCTACTCATTCAAGTTTTTTTTTTAAATTTGTACTATTTTCTACATTGTAGAATAAGAGTGAAGACATCAAAACTATGAAATACAAAAGACTAACTTACATTGGCTGGGGGTACAGTGAGGAAAAAAAGTATTTGATCCCCTGCAGATTTTGTACGTTTGCCCACTGACAAAGAAATGATCAGTCTATAATTTTAATGGTAGGTTTATTTGAACAGTGAGAGACGGAATAACAACAAAAAAATCCAGAAAAACGCATGTCAAAAATGTTATAAATTAATTTGCATTTTAATGAGGGAAATAAGTATTTGATCCCCTCTCAATCAGAAAGATTTCTGGCTCCCAGGTGTCTTTTATACAGGTAAGGGGCTGAGATTAGGAGCACACTCTTAAAGGGAGTGCTCCTAATCTCAGCTTGTTACCTGTATATATGACACCTGTCCACAGAAGCAATCAATCAATCAGATTACAAACTATCCACCATGGCCAAGACCAAAGAGCTCTCCAAGGATGTCAGGGACAAGATTGTAGACCTACACAAGGCTGGAATGGGCTACAAGACCATCACCAAGTTGCTTGGTGAGAAGGTGAAAACAGTTGGTGCGATTATTCGCAAATGGAAGAAACACAAAAGAACTGTCAATCTCCCTCAGCCTGGGGCTCCATGCAAGATCTCACCCCGTGGAGTTGCAATGATCATGAGAATGGTGAGGAATCAGCCCAGAACTGCACGGGAGGATCTTCTCAATGATCTCAAGGCAGCTGGGACCATAGTCAACAAGAAAATTATTGGTAACACACTACGCCGTGAAGGACTGAAATCCTGTAGCGCCCGCAAGGTCCCCCTGCTCAAGAAAGCACATATACATGCCCATCTGAAGTTTGCCAATGAACATCTGAATGATTCAGAGGACAACTGGTGAAAGTGTTGTGGTCAGATGAGACCAAAATGGAGCTCTTTGACATCAACTCAACTCGCTGTGTTTGGAGGAGGAGGAATGCTGCCCATGACCACAAGAACACCATCTCCACCGTCAAACATGGAGGTGGAAACATTATCCTTTGGGGGTGTTTTTCTGCTAAGGGGACAGGACAACTTCACCGCATCAAAGGGACGATGGACGGATCCATGTACCGTCAAATCTTGGGTGAGAACCTTCTTTCCCTCAGCCAGGGCATTGAAGTTGGGTCGTGGATGGGTATTCCAGCATGATTATGACCCAAAACACATGGCCAAGGCAACAAAGAAGTGGCTCAAGAAGAAGCACATTAAGGTCCTGGAATGGCCTAGCCTGTTAGGGCTAGGGGGCAGTATTGACACGGCTGGATAAAAAACATACCCGATTTAATCTGGTTACCACTCCTACCCAGTAACTAGAATATGCATATACTTATTACATATGGATAGAAAACACCCTAAATTTTCTAAAACTGTTTGAATGGTGTCTGTGAGTATAACAGAACTCAAATGGCAGGTCAAAACCTGAGAGATTCCTTTACAGGAAGTGGCCTGTCTGACCATTTCTTGAACTTCTTTTCCATCTCTATCATTTACTAAGGATCTCTGCTCTAACGTGACACTTCCCACGTCGTCCATAGGCGCTCAGAGCCCGGGAAAAAACAGAATGTCGTCATTCCAGCCCCAGGCTGAAACACATTATCGCCTTTCTCAAGTGGCCGATCAAGGGACACTGGGCTTATGCGCGTGACCCGACCGCCCCCGCCTTTGGGATTTTTTCCTCTGTTTGCCGAAAAGGAGATTCCCTGTCGGAATATTATCGCTTTTCTACGAGAAAAATGGCGTAAAAATTGATTTTAAACAGCGGTTGACATGCTTCGAAGTACGGTAATGGAATATTTAGAATTTTATTGTCACGAATTGCGCCATGCGCGCGACACTTCTTTACTATTTCGGATAGTGTCTGGAACGCACGAACAAAACGCCGCTATTCGGATATAACGATGGATTATTTTGGACCAAACCAACATTTGTTATTGAAGTAGCAGTCCTGGGTGTGCATTCTGACGAAGACAACAAAAGGTAATCAAACTTTTATAATAGTAAATATGATTATGGTGAGTGCTAAACTTGCCGGGTGTCTAAATAGCGAGCCCGTGATGCCTGGGCTATGTACTTAGAATATTGCAAAATGTGCTTTCACCAAAAAGCTATTTTAAAATCGGACATATCGAGTGCATAGAGGAGGTCTGTATCTATAATTCTTAAAATAATTGTTATGCTTTTTGTGAACGTTTATCGTGAGTAATTTAGTAAAATGTTAGCGAATTCCCGGGAAGTATGCTAGTTCTGAACGTCACATGCTAATGTAAAAAGCTGGTTTTTGATATAAATATGAACTTGATTGAACAAAACATGCATGTATTGTATAACATAATGTCCTAGGGTTGTCATCTGATGAAGATCATCAAAGGTGAGTGCTGCATTTAGCTGTCTTCTGGGTTTTGGTGAC
This sequence comes from Salmo salar, assembly GCF_965601325.2. Classification (NCBI taxonomy): domain Eukaryota; kingdom Metazoa; phylum Chordata; class Actinopteri; order Salmoniformes; family Salmonidae; genus Salmo; species Salmo salar. The sequence continues at coordinate 19,948,575 of NC_138313.1, forward strand.
ATTATATGCTGGCTTGAAAAATGGGTGTCTGATTATTTCTGGCTTGGTACTCTGCTGACATAATCTAATGTTTTGCTTTCGTTGTAAAGCCTTTTTGAAATCGGACAGTGTGGTTAGATTAACGAGAGTCTTGTCTTTAAATAGCTGTAAAATAGTCATATGTTTGAGAAATTGAAGTAATAGGATTTTTAATGTTTTGAAAATCGCGCCACAGGCTGCAAGTGGCTGTTACGTAGGTGGGACGAATTCGTCCCGCCTAGCCTAGAGAGGCTAGCCAGTCTCCAGACCTTAATCCCATAGAAAATCTGTGGAGGGAGCTGAAGGTTCGAGTTGCCAAATGTCAGCCTCAAAACCTTAATGACTTGGAGAAGATCTGCAAAGAGGAGTGGGACAAAATCCCTTCTGAGGTGTGTGCAAACCTGGTGGCCAACTACAAGAAACGTCTGACCTCTGTGATTGTCAACAAGGGTTTTGCCACCAAGTACTAAGACATGTTTTGCAGAGGAGTCAAATACTTATTTCCCTCATTAAAATGCAAATCATTTTTGACATGTGTTTTTCTGGATTTTTTTTGTTATTCTGTCTCTCACTGTTCAAATAAACCTACCATTAAAACTATAGACTGATAATTGCTTTGTCAGTGGGCAAACGAAAAATCAGCACTCTCACTGTACAACATTGTCCATCAAGATAGAACTGCCAAAGGGGGAGGAGTTGCAATTTACTGCAGAGATAGCTTGCAAAGTTCTGTCATACTTTCCAGGTCTATGGCAAACAGTTCGAGCTTCTAATTTTAAATATGAATCTCTCCAGAAATAAGTCTCTCACCGTTGCCGCCTGTTATATACCCCCCTCGGCTCCCAACTGTGCCCTGGACACCATATATAAATTGATTGCACCTCATCTATCTTCAGAGTTTGTTCTGTTAGGTGACCTAAATTGGGATATGCTTAACACCCCGGCAGTCCTACAAGCTAAGCTAGATGCCCTCAATCTCACACAAATCATCAAGGAACCCACCAGGTACAACACTAAATCTGTAAACATGGACACCCTCATAGATATTATCCTGACCAACTTGCCCTCCAAATACACCTCTGCTGTTTTCAATCAGGATCTCAGCGATCACTGCCTCATTGCTTGCATCCGCTACAGGTCCGCGGTCAAACGACCACCCCTCATCACTGTCAAACGCTCCCTAAAACACTTCTGCGAGCAGGCCTTTCTAATCGACCTGGCCTGGGTAACTTGGAAGGATATTGACCTCATCCCGTCAGTCGAGGATGCCTGGTCGTTCTTTAAAAGTAATTTCCTCACCATCTTAAATAAGCATGCCCCTTTAAAAAAATGTAGAACTAAGAACAGATATAGCCCTTGGTTCACTCCAGACCTGACTGTGCTTGACCAGCACAAAACATCCTGTGGCAGACTGTAATAGCATCGAATAGTCCCCACGATACGCAACTGTTCAGGGAAGTCAGGAACCAATACACGCAGTCAGTCAGGAAAGCAAACGTTAGCTTTTTCAAACAGAAATGTGCATCCTGTAGCTCTAACTCCAGAAAGTTCCGGGACACTGTAAAGTCTATGGAGAACAAGAGCACCTCCTCCCAGCTGCCCACTGCTCTGAGGCTAGGTAACATGGTCACCACTGATAAATCTATGACAATCAAACATTTCAATAAGCATTTCTCTACGGCTGGTCATAACATTTACATTTACGTCATATAGCAGACGCTCTTATCCAGAGCGACTTACAAATTGGTAAGGTCATGCTTTCCTCCTGGCTACCCCAGCCCCAGCCAACAGCTCCACCCCCCCCCCCATACTCCCCCCGCCGCAGCTACTTGCCCGAGCCTCCCCAGCTTCTCCTTCACCCAAATCCAGATCGCTTATGTTCTGAAAGAGCTGCAAAACCTGGACCCGTACAAATCAGCTGGGCTAGACAATTTGGACCCTCTCTTTCTAAAACTATCCACCGCCATTGTTGCAACACTTATTACCATTCTGTTCAACCTATCTTTCGTATCGTCCGAGATCCCTAAAGATTGGAAAGCTGCCGCGGTCATCCCCCTCTTCAAAGGGGGTGACACTCTAGACCCAAACTGTTACAGACCTATATCCATCCTGCCTTGCCTCTCTAAAGTCTTCGAAAGCCAAATTAATAAATAGATCACTGACCATTTCGAATCCCACTGTACCTTCTCCACTGTGAAATCCAGTTTCCGATCTGGTCACGGGTGCACCTCAGCCATGCTCAAGGTACTAAACGGTTTCATAACCGCCATCGATAAAACCGCCATCGACCTGGCTAAGGCTTTCGACTCTGTCAATCACCTTATTCTTATCGGCAGACTCAATAGCCTTGGTTTCTCAAATGACTGCTTCGCCTGGTTCACCAACTACTTCGCAGACAGAGTTCAGTGTGTCAAATCAGAGGGCCTGTTGTCCGGACCTCTGGCAGTCCCTACGGGAGTACAACAGGGTTCAATTCTCGGGCCGACTCTTTTCTCTGTATATATCAATGATGTCGCTCTTGCTGTGGGTGATTCCCTGATCCACCTCTACACAGATGACACCATTCTGTATACATCTGCCCCTTCTTTGGACACTGTGTTAACTACCAAATGCATGTCCAGGGTAGCATCACTACCCTGGAAAGTTCTGACCTAGAATATGTGGACAACTCCAAATACCTAGGTGTCTGGCTAGACTGTAAACTCTCCTTCCAGACTCATATTAAACATCTCCAATCCAAAATCAAATCTAGAATCGGCTTTCTATTTTGCAACAAAGCCTCCTTCACTCATGCCGCCAAACTTACCCATCGACTTCGGCGATGTCATCTACAAAATAGCTTCCGATGCTCTACTCAGTAAATTGGATGTAGTCTATCACAGTACTATCCGTTTTGTTACCAAAGTGCCTTATGCCACCCACCACTTCAACCTGTATGCTCTAGTCGGCTGGCCCTCGCTACATATTCGTCGCCAGACCCACTGGCTCCAGGTCATCTATAAGTCTATGCTAGGTAAAGCTCCACCTTATCTCAGCTCACTGGTCATAATAACAGCACCCACCCTTAGCACGCGCTCCAGCAGGTATATCTCACTGGTCATCCCCAAAGCCAACACCTCCTTTGGCCGCCTTTCCTTCCAGTTCTCTGCTGCCAGTGACTGGAATGAATTGCAAAAATCGCTGAAGCCGGAGACATATTTCCCTCACTAACTTTAAACATCAGCTATCTGAGCAGCTAACTGATCGCTGCAGCTGTACACTGTCCATCTGTAAATAGCCCACCCAATCTACCTACCTCATCCCCATATTGTTTTGATTTACTTTTCTGCTCTTTTGCACACCAGTATATCTACTTGCACATCATCGTCTGCTCATTTATCACTCCAGTGTTAACCTCTATGGGCTAGGTGGGACGCTACGTAACAGCCACTGGCAGCCTGTGGCGCGATTTTCAAAACCTTAAAAATCCTATTACTTCAATTTCTCAAACATATGACTATTTTACAGCTATTTAAAGACAAGACTCTCGTTAATCTAACCACACTGTCCGATTTCAAAAAGGCTTTACAACGAAAGCAAAACATTAGATTATGTCAGCAGAGTACCAAGCCAGAAATAATCAGACACCCATTTTTCAAGCCAGCATATAATGTCACCAAAACCCAGAAGACAGCTAAATGCAGCACTCACCTTTGATGATCTTCATCAGATGACAACCCTAGGACATTATGTTATACAATACATGCATGTTTTGTTCAATCAAGTTCATATTTATATCAAAAACCAGCTTTTTACATTAGCATGTGACGTTCAGAACTAGCATACCCCCCGCAAACTTCCCGGGAATTCGCTAACATTTTACTAAATTACTCACGATAAACGTTCACAAAAAGCATAACAATTATTTTAAGAATTATAGATACAGACCTCCTCTATGCACTCGATATGTCCGATTTTAAAATAGCTTTTTGGTGAAAGCACATTTTGCAATATTCTAAGTACATAGCCCAGGCAAAACGGGCTCGCTATTTAGACACCCGGCAAGTTTAGCACTCACCATAATCATATTTACTATTATAAAAGTTTGATTACCTTTTGTTGTCTTCGTCAGAATGCACACCCAGGACTGCTACTTCAATAACAAATGTTGGTTTGGTCCAAAATAATCCATCGTTATATCCGAATAGCGGCGTTTTGTTCGTGCGTTCCAGACACTATCCGAAATAGTAAAGAAGTGTCGCGCGCATGGCGCAATTCGTGACAATAAAATTCTAAATTTTTACCGTACATTACCGTACTTCGAAGCATGTCAACCGCTGTTTAAAATCAATTTTTACGCCATTTTTCTCGTAGAAAAGCGATAATATTCCGACAGGGAATCTCCTTTTCGGCAAACAGAGGAAAAAATCCCAAAGGCGGGGGCGGTCGGGTCACGCGCATAAGCCCAGTGTCCCTTGATCGGCCACTTGAGAAAGGCGATAATGTGTTTCAGCCTGGGGCTGGAATGACGACATTCTGTTTTTTCCCGGGCTCTGAGCGCCTATGGACGACGTGGGAAGTGTCACGTTAGAGCAGAGATCCTTAGTAAATGATAGAGATGGAAAAGAAGTTCAAGAAATGGTCAGACAGGCCACTTCCTGTAAAGGAATCTCTCAGGTTTTGACCTGCCATTTGAGTTCTGTTATACTCACAGACACCATTCAAACAGTTTTAGAAAATTGAGGGTGTTTTCTATCCATATGTAATAAGTATATGCATATTCTAGTTACTGGGTAGGAGTGGTAACCAGATTAAATCGGGTATGTTTTTTATCCAGCCGTGTCAATACTGCCCCCTAGCCCTAACAGGTTAATCTGCTAAATTGTAATTATTTCGCTACTATGGCCTATTTATTGCCTACCTCCTCACGCCATTTGCATACACTGTATATAGACTTTCTTTTTTTCTATTGTGTTATTGACTGTACGCTTGTTTATTCCGTGTGTAACTCTGTGTTGTTGTTCGTGTACCACTGCTTTGCTTTATCAAGGCCAAATCACAGTTGTAAATGAGAACTTGTTCTCAACTAGCTTACCTGGTTAAATAAAGGTTAAATAAAGGTCAAATAAAACACCTGTCACCAATATTGCGCATCATCAGACTTACCTGGACTCCATCACCTCCTTGATTGGCTGCCCTATATATGTCACTCCCTTTGGTTCCTTCCCCAGGTGTCATTGTTTCTGTTCCTGCGTCATGTCTGTGCGTTGTTCAAGTTTCTTATTTTGTTGTCTTTATTTATTAAAACACTCAATCCCTGAACTTGTTTCCCAACTCTCAGCGCACATCTTTACAGAATGACACCTCACCAAAGGGAAACATCAGGTGGTGTGTTTTATTTTTTTGTGTTGGAGGTGATGTCGGGTCCGAACTGACGGGTTTCCATACCTCAGCGGGATGGTTAGGCTCCCATGCCTCAGCTGGTGAACAGGTTCCCGTGCCTCGACCGAGGCAACCGGGGACGTCTCAGCCGGCTCATCAGGCTCTCAGGCCTCAGCCGGTTTGTCAGGTTTATTTTTTTATTTTATTTCACCTTTATTTAACTAGGCAAGTCAGTTAAGAACAAATTCTTATTTTCAATGACGGTCTAGGAACAGTGGGTTAACTGCCTTGTTCAGGGGCAGAACAACAGATTTGCACAACAAATCTGACAGGTGTGCCCCACAACGAGCAGCCTGGTGACCTAGAGGCAGGAGAGGGAGCACACGTGACACTTGGCTAGCAACATTTACCATTAACTAGCTAGCTTTTGCAATTAAATGATATCTAACACATAGCTAGATGTCATTAACTCAGAGCTTTAATATCACTTCTCTAGAGTAGGGGGCAGTATTTTGACGTCCGGATGAAAGGCGTGCTACTCAGGCTCAGAAGGTAGGATATTATTAGTAGATTTGGATAGAAAAGACTCTGAAGTATCTAAAACTGTTTGAATGATGTCTCTGAGTATAACAGAACTCATATGGCAAGCAAAAACCTGAGGTTTGTAGTTTTTCAAGTGATTCCCTATCCAGTATACAGTGACTTAGGGTTCATTTTGCACTTCCTAAGGCTTCCACTAGATGTCAACAGTCTTTAGAATGTTGTTTCATGCTTCTACTGTGAATAGGGAAAGAATAAGAGCTCCTGGAAGTACATGAGTGAGAAAATGACATGAGCTCAGTTGCGCGCACTCACGAGAGAGTTAGCTGTGTTCCTTTTCTTTTTTTGAAGACATTGGAATCGTCCGGTTGGAATATTATGGAAGATTTATGTTAAAAACATCCTAAAGATTGATGCTATACATCACTTGACATATTTCTACGAACGTAAATAGAACTTTTTTTTACTTTTCGCCGTGACATTTTGCGCACGCTTCCTGCATTTGGAGTAGTGGACTGAACGCGCGAACAAAAAGTTGGTATTTGGACATAAATGATGGATTTTATCGAACAAAACAAACATTTATTTTTGTTGTTTTGAATTTGCCGCCCTGCTATTTCACTGGCTGTTGAATAGTGTGTCCCGCGGGTGGGACGCTAGCGTCCCACATACCCCAGAGAGGTTAATATCCAAAACAATTCTTATCTTGGTCTGTCACACTGAATGTTGTGTTGTCAAACTAAAGCAGCTGGCTAGCTTACTAGCTGTTTTAGCTACTATAGCTCGGTAAAAACGCTTGTTTGCAGGCAGTTGAAGAAAATATCTTCTGATTATATAATCACATAAAATGCCATTATCCATGAGAAAGATGTTTGGGGCTGACAACTGCTCTTCTCCTTCATCTGAAGAATATTCACAATTGCAATGGCTGCTCTGTCAGTTTGAGGTGGCTAGGGGCTTGGCTCAGGAACATTTCAAATTGTGATTGAAAGTTCGGGAGAAATATGTTCTTGGTTCATTTTTCTCTTTTTGAAATAAACATAGCTACTATGTTTCATAAGTAGCCTCAATAGCTGTATGATAATGTTTGACCTTTGCATGCAAACCCCACTTTGGGAACCTAATGCCAAGGTACCAGATGTCAATAGACTCAACATTACAATTCAGCATGATACATATTTAATTTACATATATATTTTTATATTTTTACATACAATGATGTGCTCAAGTTATACATTTAATCAATATATTCTGGACATATATGTAAATATATGTTTAATTCCCCAGCATATATGTACATACAAATTTTCTCTGGGTACTTACATTTTTGTCTGGGTAAGCACATTGACCATCCGTCCTGTTATACAGCCAGACCTAAACCATGCCTCTCTTATCTCGCTTCAGCCAATGGGGAGTGGAGGAGGCTCGGTTTAGGAATAACTTGGACATTTTAATAGTGCTAGAGAGCAAGCAAGCGAATATCACTCAGATGCATGCCACTACACTGACGGGAGTATAAGAAAGCATTGCACTGACTCGAGTGCACAGTGCTCCAAGTGAGTCTCTCCAATCAAATGTAAAAATCAATTGGAAAAGAGGACCATTTGGATTTTTTTTGACGAGGAGGGGAAAGCAACCAGGTATTAGTGCATGCATGTGTTGTTTATTCTATGGAACATCATAAATAACTTATTTTATCCCTGGAAAAACACAAGATTCACCTGCAGAAGGTGAAATTTGTTTTCCTTCAGTGGAACGAGCGACGCTCGCTTGTTCGACTGTCTGGTGCGCTGTGTTGCCTTCTCCTTCCTTTGGATTTTACATCATCGAGGGTACCCACTGGAGGTATGATGCGGTGAGAGGGGGATCCAGCCATTCAGGTGGATGTCGCTCAGTTTGCTTATTCATCAACTTTCCGTGGCCTTATAGCGTATGCGCATCTGACCCAGTGAAAATAGATTTTTCTTGTTTGGTCTCCATCTCATGCGCGTTCTCCTGTGCATTGTGCTGATAACAACTTCATCGTCTGGTCTACCAGGGAGACATTGTAACAACTTCAGTGATTAGTACAACACAGCTTGCAGAATCAGGTAAACAATTATTTACTAATTTGTGAAAATACAATAGCCTATTAAATGCAGTCAATTTGACACCTGTGTAGAAAAGGCTATTTACCTAATTATATGAAGTAGGCTGTGTATTGATGGGAAAACATTGAACATTAACAGTACACATTATACTATAGTATTTAAATTGCATCGTGGTAATTCAGGAGATCATCTTAAAAGGAGATCATTTTAAAAGCCTACTTGATTATTGAAAAATGTCAGGAAGACTACAGTAAAGCAGAAGGTCAAGAAATAACAAGCTCCTGAACCTACAGTATTTCACTAAGAACACACACAAACACACACGCAGTGACGACATGTTAGCCTCTGTTTATTATTCTCATTCCAACACACACTCATCTCCCTCTATAACATCTAACCATCCTTTCGGTCTCAATTCTTTCCTCTAGGACACTGGGAGAGAAGTTTGTGGAGAATGAAGAGTCGTCGGGTGCGGGGGAAGCATGAGTGGCCGGTGTATCACTGTTAGACGGGCGGCTCTGATGGTTCTCAGTGAGTGTACAACTCTAAGCCTCCTCCAGTGCTGGGTGGTAGTGGCGGCGGCCACGGGGGCCAGCCGTACTGGGGTTGGGGCCACTGCAGATGCTGGGGGCTCCAGCAATGCCACCGGGCCCTTTGCCTGGCTCCTGTCTGACAAAGGGCCCTTTCATCACTCCCAGGAGTTTTCGGACTTTACGGAGCGCTACCAGCAAGGATTCACCACCAAGTACACGATATACAGGTGAGTCTGGCTGAGGGGATTAATTAAAGATGGCTGCAAGGTTAAGTGATATACGTGTGAGATCATCGAGAGTTTGTTGAGCAGCAAGGTTCAGTGTAAAATTGACACTATGCTTTAGAGATACCTGTAAAGGTGAGATTGCTGCATGTGAGATTGCCAGTATGTTTGTATTACAAAACAAATTGGTTTAGCCTTGCACCTACCTAAGCTGGCATGTACCTCTAGTTTCAAAATAATGGGAAGGGCGAGGCAGTTTGCAAAGTCTAACAGAGTAGCCTCATATATCGTAGCTCACAACCAGTGGTCTTCATCAATAACATGTACTGCTCTGACTACTGACAAGGTCAGGGGTTGAATACTGGGGTTGTTTGATGTAGTGAGGGCTGTACGCTTTGTCTCCTGTCCATACCCATAGTTTGTAGTTGTTTTTTTCCATTCAGGTGCAGGGCGTGCTCGTGGGTGTTTGTGCGGTGTGTCCCAGGTGCGATTATGTGTGTGTGTGCCAGGTCATATGAATAGTGTTGAGTGTGATGTTGTTGGGCATGGCATAGCTGGAACAGCATAGTGGATGATACCAGCTGAAGGGTCCTAATTGACACACACTGGTGTTTGGCAGCCGGCTGAGGTGACACGGCCAGGCACAGATGGGGAATGTAACACTGCGCTGGTTACTCTGATCTCTCTGATCAGTATATTTATCCGTCTGTCTTTCTGTCTCCCTCCCCCATTCTCTGGCTCTGTGTACCTTCCCCAACACACACTCTCTGTCTTACACTCTCACACTCTCGTGAATATTCTCCAGTGATCCAGTGACCTTTTTAAGTCGGGACCAGGGAAAGGGAGTCAAGAGGAGTGTGATAGTGTTAACTCTCCCCCTTTCTCTGTCTCAGTGCCTTACTCCCCCCTGCTGGTGACTCTTAGCGCAGAGAACATTGGTGCTTCTGCTACACTGCCGACTGGAAGTGAAAGAGGAATAGTGTCTTAGCATTGCAACGCCTCAGTGATTCTCATCCCTTATCGGGGATAAACTCTCCCTTCTCATGTAAAACCTTGTTATTTTAAGATAAGAAGTAGTACAGACTCTGAATTAACCATAGGAGTTGAATATTACTATGTAATATGTGCTTTTACATATTATATTATTTTCTGTCTTTTGTATCCACATTGTTGTGTTGTTATGTTTGTGGTTGAGCCTATATAATGTGAGACAAAGACACCCTGAATCGACTAAAGCTTTGAATGGAATATTATTGACGACATTCCTCACCCAGCCCAGGGATAGTGTAGTGGCTGTAGGTATTTGTCGAGAGCAGGGATTACTTTGGTGCTGTGACAGATTAGCTTTGTGACTGTCGGCCAAAACATGCCAACTCCTATACCATACAAATGTACAACATTGGTAGAATTAACCAAGGGCTACTGTATTTAATTTCCTTTTATTTGTGTACATATCACCACACTTTAATTCTGACCATTCTCTCAGCTGAAAATGACCTTGACTCTGGTTGATCTAAGAAGTGATTGCGTGTAATTAGGGAGTAATTGCTGTTTAATTAGATACACAACCATGTTTGTTAGGAAGAGGCACACAGCCTTAATAAACCCCTACAAGTTTGAATCATACACTAAATAGTCTTTAATGGGGATATGAATGGTAAATGTAACTCTGCATGCCACTGCCTTTACAAAAAAAACACATGAAAAAAGAAAATGTGGTTTTAGGACACGTGATAATATATGTTCTTGTGTCATTTTCACCAGTCAGACGTGGTTTTCGGACACAAGTGAAGTTTCATATATTTGTTTTTCATGTTTTTGCCTCCTAAAAAAAATAAATCCCACAGTGAATTCTTTTCTCTATTTTTACTTTTAACACTTCCCGCTATATCTAGTCTTCCATCCAAGGACCGACCAGGACCAACCCTGCTTAACTTCAGAGGAAAACCAGCAGTGGGATGCAGGGTGTTATGTTGCTGGAATGAACGTGCCAAAACTTGCAAAAGGAAAAAAGGCAGCGAAAGCAAAACCAGGGTAACATAACCAAAGATAGGGAAAATTGCAGGAAGGAGGGTGGCATTTTTCTTATCGCATTATCATAAAAAACAACAACATTTGTATCCATTTATGAGAAGAAAAAAAATGCAATTATTTCCTTGAACTATTTTGTTTCTCTATCAGTACTTTGGGGTTTATGTTTTGCTTTCAACTTCATTAATTTTGTTTGAAATACTAAGAATTTTGTCATCGACTTCAGAAATTTTGCTTGATATTAATGACACAAACGTAACTCACTCACTAGAGGATTGCACCATATATTAACACAATTACTCAATTACACTATTACTCCAACCACAGTTTCAGTAAAGAGCTAAGATATGTGGCTGGAGAAATGCAACCACTCTCAAATCCATAGACTACGCTATTGGATGCAAGGACTGACCATCCATGATTTAAACATTTTAGTTTTAACCATGTTTGTATTCTGGTTGTTTACATTTACTTTGTTTTCAGACATTGAAGTAAAACAAGCTTATATTTGGGGTTCTGATGGGGTATGAAAGTTCAACTAAACTCATGAGGCATTTATATATTTTTTCTTCAAGAAGCAATGGGTTGATATTATTATCAGCTAATCACTACCATTGTGCTGCAGAGTTGTCATAATGCTTCAGCAATTGTACATTACACCAGGGCGTCAGTAGGCACAATATAAGTAACCTAATGTATGTCCCTTTAACTGCCCTGAATGCTTTTACTGATCCTACAGCTATTGTATGCAGTAATCATGTGCCTAGATGTATACTGTTAGCACTAAGCCGGTGTGCCCTAGGAGGAAGTCCACTGTGAGCAGCTCACCCTGCACTAACATAAAGAACATGAGCACATCTACTGCTGCTGAGCTTCCCAGTAAAGCAATGAATGCAAGTAAGCATCCCAGAAGAAAAGTGCTCAAAATAGCTCACATTAATATATGTAGCTTAAGAAACAAGGTTCATGAAATCAATAATTTGCTAGTAACAGATGACATTCATATTCTATATTCTGACTATCTCTGAAACTCACTTAGATTATACCTTTGACAATTTTGTGGTGGCAATACAAGGTTATAACATTTATAGAAAATATATAAATGCCAATGGTGGAGGTGTTGCTGTTTATATTCAGAACCACATTCCGGTAAAGATTAGAGAGGATCTCATGTTAAATGCTGTTGAAGTAATATGGCTACAGGTTCATCTGCCTCACCTAAAGCCCATTCTGGTGGGAAGCTGCTATAGACCACCATGTGCTAACAGTCAGTATCTGGATAATGTGTGTGAAATGCTTGATTATGTGTGTGATATCAACAGAGAGGTATATTTTCTGGGTGATTTAAATATTGATTGGCTTTCATCAAGCTGGCCACTCAGGAAAAAGCTTCAAACTGTAATTAGTGCCTGCAACCTGGTTCAGGTTATCAGGCAAACTACCAGGGTAGTTACAAACAGCACAGGAATGAAACATCAACATGTATTGATCGTATCTTTACTAATGCTTCAGAAATTTGCTTGAAAGCAGTATCCAGATCCATTGGATGTAGTGATCACAATATAGTAGCCATATCTAGGAAAACCAAAGTTTCAAAGGCTGGGCCTAATATAGTAAATAAGAGGTTATACAGTGTTACTAAAGAATGTCTGTTACTCCGTGGTGAGTAAAGACGAGCAAACAGGCACTGCACTTGACACATTTATGAAATTGCTTATTCCAGTTGCTAATACAGTGCCTTGCAAAAGTATTCATCCCCCTTGGCATTTTTCCTATTTTCTTGCATTACAACCTGTAATTTAAATGTATTTTTATTTGGATTTCATGTAATGGACATACACAAAAAAGTCCAAATTGGTGAAGTGAAAAAAAAATAAAAAATAGTTTAAAAAAATTCTAAAAAAATTTCAAACTGAAAAGTGGTGCGTGCATATGTATTCACCGCCTTTGCTATGAAGCTCCTAAATAAGATCTGGTGCCACGAATTACCTTCAGAAGTCACATAATTAGTTAAATAAAGTCCACCTGTGTGCAATCTAAGTGTCACATGATCTGTCACATGATCTCAGTGTATATATACACCTGTTCTGAAAGGTCCCAGTGTCTGCAACACCACTAAGCAAGGGGCACCACCAAGCAACCAGCACCATGAAGACCAAGGAGCTCTCCAAACAGGTCAGGGACAAAGTTGTGGAGAATTACAGATCAAGGTTGGGTTATAAAAAAATATCAGAAACTTTGAACATCCCACAGAGCATGATTAAATCCATTATTAAAAAATGGAAAGAATATGGCACCACAACAAACCTGCCAAGAGAGGACCGCCCAACACAACTCACAGACCAGGCAAGGAGGGAGAGGCAACAAAGACACCAACAATAACCCTGAAGGAGATGCAAAGCTCCACAGCGGAGATGGGAGTATTTGTCCATAAGATGACTTTAAGCCGTAAACTCCACAGAGCTGGGCTTTATGGAAGAGTGTCCAGAAAAAAGACATTGCTTAAGAAAGAAATAAGCAAACACATTTGGTGGTTGTGGGAGATGTGGGCATGTGGGAGACTCCCCAAACATATGGAAGAAGGTACTCTGGTCAGATGAGACAAAAATTTTGCTTTTTGGCCATCAAGGAAAATGCTATGTCTGGCGCAAACCCAACACCTCTCATCAACCCGAGAACACCATCCCCACAGTGAAGCATGGTGGTGGTAGCATCGTACTATAGGGATGTTTTTCATGGTCAGAATTGAAGGAATGATGGATGGTGCTAAATACAGAGAAATTCTTGAGGGAAACCTGTTTCAGTCTTGCAAAGATTTGAGACTGGGACGGAGGTTCAACTTCCAGCAGGATAATGACCCTAAGCATACTACTAAAGCAACACTCAAGTGGTTTAAGGGGAAAGATTTAATTGTCTTGGAATGGTCTAGTCAAAGCCCAGACCTCAATCCAATTGAGAATCTGTACTGACTTAAAGATTGCTGTACACCAGTGGAACCCATCCAACTTGAAGGAGCTGGAGCAGTTTTGCCTTGAAGAATGGGCAAAAATCCCAGTGGCTAGATGTGCCAAGCTTATAGAGACATACCCCAAGAGACTTGCAGCTGTAATTGCTGCAAAACGTGGCTCTACAAAGTATTGACTTTGGGGGGTGAAAAGTTATGCACACTCAAGTTTTCTGTTTTTTTGTCTTATTTCTTGTTTGTTTCACAATTAAAAAATATTTTTCATCTTCAAAGTGGTAGGCATGTTGTGTAAATGAAATGATACACCCCCCAAAAATCTATTTTAATTCCAGGTTGTAAGGCAACAAAATGGTAAAAATCCCAAGGGGGGTGAATACTTTTGCAAGCCACTGTAAGCATGCACCCATTGAGAAAATTACTGTAACCTGTTAAATCCCCATGAATTGATGAGGAATTGAAAAATGGTATGGTTGAGAGAGATGAGGCGAAAGGAATGGCAAATAAGTCTGGCTCCATAACCGATTGGCAAACTTATTGCAAATTGAGAAATCATGTGTCTAAACTGAATAAAAAGAAGAAGAAACTACACTATGAAACCAAGATAAATGAAATGAAGAACGATTGTAAAAAGCTTTGGAGCACCTTCAATGAAATTCCGGGATAAAAGGCTAACTCAGCTCCATCATTCATTGAAACAGATGGCTCATTCATCACAAAATCAACTGATATTGCCAACTACTTTAATGATTTTTTTTCATTGGCAGGATTAGCAAATTTAGGCATAACATGCCAGCAACAAATTCTGACACTACACATCCAAATATATCTGACCAAAAATGATAGACAAGCATTGTAATTTTAAATTCTGTAATGTTAGTGTGGAAGAGGTGAAAAATGATTGTTGTCAATCAACAATGACAAGCCACCAGGGTCTGACAACTTGGATGGAACATTACTGAGGATAATAGCGGGCAATATTGCCACTCCTATTTGCCACATCTTCAATTTAAGCCTACTAGAAGGTGTGTGCCCTCAGGCTTGGAGGGAAGCAAAAGTCATTCCGCTACCTAAGAATAGTAAAGCCCCCTTTACTGGCTCAAATAGCCTACCAATCAGCCTGTTACCAACCCTTAGTAAACTTTTGGAATAAATTGTGTTTGACCAGATACAATGCTATTTTCCAGTAAACAAATTGACAACAAACTTTCAGCATACTTATAGAGAAGGACATTCAACAAGCACAGCACTTACACAAATGACTGATGATTGGCTGAGAGAAATTGATGATAAAAAGATTATGGGGGCTGTTTTGTTAGACTTCAGTATGGCCTTTGACATTATCGATCATAATCTGCTGCTGGCAAAACGTATGTGTTATGGCTTTACACTCCCTACTATATTGTGGATAAAGAGTTACCTATCTAACAGAACACAGAGGGTGTTCTTTAATGGAAGGCTCTCCAACATAATCCAGGTAGAATCAGGAATTCCCCAAGGCAGCTATCGAGGCCCATTACTTTTTTCAATCTTTACTAATGAATTGCCACTGGCTTTGAGGAAAGCCAGAGTGTCTATGTATGTGGATGACTCAACACTATACATGTCAGCTACTACAGCGACTGAAATGACTGCAACACTTAACAAAGAGTTGCAGTTAGTTTCAGAGTGTGTGGCAAGGAATAAGTTAGTCCTAATTATTTCTAAAACTAAAATCATTGCATTTGGGACAAATTATTCACTAAACCCTAAACCTCAATTAAATCTTGTCATAAATCATTTGGAAATTGAGCAAGTTGAGGTGACTAAACTGCTTGGAGTTACCCTGGATTGTAAACTGTCATGGTCAAAACATATTGATACTACATTAGCTAAGATGGGGAGAAGTATGTCTATGATAATGCACTGCTCTACCTTCTTGACAGCACTGTCAACAAGGCAGGTCCTACAGGCCCTAGTTTTGTTGCACCTGGACTACTGTTCAGTCGTGTGGTCAGGTGCCACAAAAAAAGGACTTTGGAAAATTGCAATTGGTTCAGATCAGGGCAGCACGGCTGGCCCTTGGATGTACCCAGAGAGCTAATATTAATAATATGCATGTCAATCTTTTGGCTGAAAGTGGAGGAGAGATTGACTTCATCACTGCTTGTATTCATGAGAAGTATTGACATGTTGAACGCACCGAACTGTCTGAACTACTGGCATACAGCTCGGACACCCATGCATACCCCACAAGACATGCCACAAGAGGTCTCTTTACAGTCCCCAAGTTCTGAACAAACTATGGAAGGCGCACAGTACTAAATAGAGCCAGGACTACATGGAACTCTATCAAGTAACTCATGCAAGCAGTAAAAATAAGATTTCAAAAACAGATAAAAAAAACATCTTATGGAACAGCGGAGACTGTAAAACAACACAAACATAGGTGCATTCACACACACACACATACACACACACACACACACACACACATATATATGATAGCATACACACTATACACACATACACGTGGATTTTGTACTGTATATATGTTGTAGTGGTGGAGTAGGGGCCTGAGGGCACACAGTCTGAATGTATTGTAATGTTTTTTAAATTGTATAAATTGACTTAATCTTGCTGGACCCCTGTAAGAGTAGCTGCTGCCTTGGCTAATGTGGATCCATAATAAATACAAATACAAAATGTATAAGTTAACAACAAAAAAATATGTAGAAACTAAGTATTGCCCCTTTAACAGGCAGTGACCTTCATATAGCAGAACTACACTACAAAAGTATGTGGACACCTGCTCGTCGAACAGCTCATTCCAAAATCATGGGCATTTATATGGAGTTGGTTGCTATAACAGCCCACTCTTCTGGGAAGGCTTTCCACTAGATGTTGGAACATTGCTGTGGGGACTTGCTTCCTTTCAGCCACAAGACCATTAGTGGGGTCGATCACTGATATTGCTACCAGAGGCAGTTTGGAACTCGGTAGTGAGTGTTGCAACCGAGGACAGATAATTTTTATGCGCTAGGCGTTTCAGCACTCAATGGTCTCGTTCTGTGAGCTTGTGTGGCCTGCCATTTCTCTTCTGAGCCGTTGTTGCTCCAAGCCGTTTCCACTTCACAATAACAGCACTTACCATTGACCGGGGCATCTCTAGCCCGGGCAGAAATTTGACGAACTGACTTGTTGGAAAGTTGGCATCCTATGATGGTGCCACGGTGAAAGTCACTGCGTCAGTATGGGCCATTCTACTGCCAATGTTTGTCTATGGAGATTGCATGGCGGTGTGCTTGATTTCATACACCTGTCAGCAATGGGTGTGGCTAAAGTAGCCGAATCCACTAATTTGAAGGGGTGTCCACATTTTAGCCATGAAGTGTATGTCGCCATTTGAATGTGATCCATTAACCTGACCCACAAAATGTATTCATTGCACTGTTCTGTGAATGTCCCGCAAAATTGTTCCCTTGTCTCGCATTTGGACATTTTAGATGTGGTCATCATAATTCTACCGGTGGAAACATTGTTTCTGCAACATATTAACACCATCTTTTCACATGTGAGGAGAACAACATTATTTCACATTCATATGTGAAAATCACATGTGGAAATGTACATCTGCAATTCCACAGTTTTTTTACATGTAAAATGGCAAATGTGATTTTCACATGTGAAACTGCAATTCAAATGAGGGGAAAACATGTTATTCTCCACGCATGTGAAAAGGTGGTGCTAACAGGTGAACTCTTTTTTTCACTGTTTTAAATTTAAGCTCAACATGTGAAAACAACTTTAGTTTTTTTATTAGGGATGTTCTTCTACGGCAACAGCCACTCCTCATTGCCTATAAAATAAAATACTATATTGTCTTTCAAGAGGGACATCATTTTCACAGACACCTTAAAATCACAAAACATAGTCACACATCCAGTTTCCAGTCATATAACATTTACTGCTTCAAATGGTTAATATATAGACTCATGATGTACTGCAGAGCATGACCTCTTCTCTGCCTCAGGACAGTCACAGTAGCATGTCCCTGTAGCTCGGGGAGTCGTGACAATGAGCTCATAGAGCACAGGGCTTATTGTTCCTGACAAGTGCGTGATGGGGGAAGTTATATGGGCCAGAGGTCCGTGGTGGTGTCTCCGCTGCCATGGCCACAGCCATTGCCTGTGTGTGTGTGTGTGTGTTTGTTTGTGGAGAAGAGGTCCGTAGTAGAGTTTATTCCAGAGCCTGTGCTTTGTGTCGGTGGTGACAGAGCTTTCATTCTCAGGGACAGCTGAGTGAGGAGTGTTGATGGCACTCTGGTCCAGAAATGTAGCCCATAAAGTACATTCATTCTTTGTAACAATTCGGTCTTTCATTGCGTTAAACTAGTACCTAGTTCATCTTGATCATGTGTTGTTCCTTATCAATCAATCAAATGTATTTATAAAGCCCTTTTTATATCAGCCGATGTCAGAGTTCTATACAGAAACCCAGCTTAAAACCCCAAACAGCAAGCAATGCTCCACATATAACAGACTGACTCTAGCCTCCCGACACATTGCAGCATAAATACTGGAGGCTGAGACAGGAGGGGTCGGGGGACAATGTGGCCCCGTCCGACAATACCACTGGACAGGGCCAACCAGGCAGGATATAACCCCACCCACGTTGCCAACAATAGCCACCATACCACTAGAGTGATATCTTCAACTACCAACTTACTACCCTGAGACAAGGGTGAGTATAGGTAACAAAGATCTTCCCCACGGTACGAACCCGAGGCGGGCGCCAAACCCGGACAGGAAGATCATGTCAGTGACTCAACCCACTCAAGTGACGCACCCCTCCTAGGGACGGGATGGGAGAGCACCAGTAAGCCAGTGACTCAGCCCTCGTAATAGGGTTAGAGGCAGAGAATCCCGGTGGAGAGAGGGGAACCGGCCAGGCAGAGACAGCAAGGGTGGTTCGTCACTCCAGTGCCTTTCCATGTGTGTAGTGTGTAGTGTGTGCCACAGAAAGTATACTGATTCTAGTGACAAAATAAAGGAAATTAGAAGGGGTGTGGGGGGGATTTCAGCAGTCAAGAAAATGTCCTTGCTGAAACCCCCCCCCCTTCTAATTTCCTTAATTTTCTGGCTAGAGTCAAATACTTTCTATGGCACACACTACTGGTCAACATGAGCTACCAAAATGATGATGATGTGTGTGCCAGGCCTTGCAGGCCCAAGATATAAGGGGGGGGGGGGGGCAGGCAAGAAAATGGCCTTGCCAAAATCTTCCACCCCCTTCTAATTTCCTTAATTTTGTCACTAGAGTCAAATACTTTCTGTGACACACAGAGTTATAGAACAAACTTCACGTCAGGATAGGCAACCAAAATTAAGAATTAATGTATGTGTGTTATATTAAACATAGAGGAGGGAGTAACATGTAGGCAAGCAATAAACATTTCAGAACAACTACTAGTCGAATAAGACATGGGACAGATGACGAATTTTGTCTGAGAGAATTATTTATACACTTGAAACAAATAGCCAAACCGAAAACTGCAGACATTACTAGTGCCTCCCCCGCGATCAAACCGCCACAAAAAATTCAAATGAAACACAGGCTAACGTGATCATTGACAGCTGCCTTGAAGGACACAAATAAAAAATGGTTTCTGCTACTAAGATCATTGAAATGTAGGCTAAACTGACAACAGAGTGAAGAACAGAAATCTCATCTAGCAAGCAAGTCACAGCAATGAAGAATTGAGTGTGTGCGCGTTCACGCAGAGTGGTGCAAGATTCTGGCAGGGGGGAGATTTTCAGCACAACACCGGCCCTGTATGTACGGCAGGACCAAATCGGAGAAATAGGTAGGAGCATGCCCATGTAATGCTTTGTAGGTTAGCAGTAAAACCTTGAAATCAGCTCTAGCCTTCTCTCTTTCTAGTTACAAGGCAAAAATACAGATTGAGGCCTTCAATCAAACTGAGGACAGAGAAATGTGTGTGCACCAGACTGGTCAAGGCTTTTTGCATACATGGCTGTGAGATGTAAGTTACACAAAAAAATGTTTTGCGTTGTTTGGATGACCCACTTGCTGAGTTACAGGCATTGGGCCAATAGTTGGGTTGTTTTCTGTACATACAGCAAGGTTGGGCTATGGATATTTGACCCAGCCAGTGGGTTAATTCTCCCGCCACCAGTGTGTGAAGTCCACCAGAATGCTGTTCTAGTTCTAGTTAGTGTGACTGAGGAGTGGAAAACGGCTAACGTTATTTCGACAGATAAATGGTGTTTTGGCTGACTGAAAACGGTAAGTAAAAAAACGTTACTAATTATGAATTTTATTCAGGTTAAATAGGTTGTCCTATCATAATTAGGTTGCTAGCTAACTAATGAGCCTTTTTCTGTGCTTATGTCTCTGGCTGTGGTAACATTAGCCTCACGACCATGTCGCAAGCTTACTGAAGTGTTGTGGCAGAATATAACAAATGTACAGTTTTTGAAGACATTTGGTTTGGCTAGCTAACTATGTGTTCACTCGATAGCTATGTTACCTAGCTTAGCTGGCTAGCTAGCAATGCTACCATAGCTAGAGCTGACTTATTCTCCATATGGGTTAATTTAACCAAGCTATTTGGCAGGCTTATATCATGCTTGCATGGTGATTGATTGAGTTAGTTAGAGTTACTGTACTGGTTTTCAATGGTTTCTGACAGTGGCAGCTGTGAATTTGAGGAGGATGGATGCAAATTCTGTTAGCTAGCTAACGTTAGTTTACCTTAAATTTGATGTAGCCAAGTTAGTTTAGCTAGCTATGTTTCTAACATTCATTTATTTCTGTACTTAAATGCAGAGGTCAAGGCCAATCATTGGACAGCTTTTCAAAGATACACAGAATGAGTTGAACCTGGCCTCTTTGTTTCCAAAGTTTGAGGGTAAGTAAAACTGAAAAATTCATTTTAGATAGTGGAGACAGAAGGGGGAAACAGATTTTCATTGACCCTGTGTAAAACAGCATCTACATCTTCCACATTGTCATCGATAACCAATAGCACAACCTTAATGGAAACTTAAAAGACTTAACTTCATCAGAGCCTCTTAGAACCTTGCAGCCACTTTGGGACTCCACTCCACTACATTACTTGCACAGCTACCCTAGATAGTCTGGACATTTTTCCATACTTGCTTTATTGGTCATTTGCACAAATATTCTTTCACAGTGACCAACCTGACACGCAACACACATATCACAGGCTGGGAGCAGCTCATAAGCACTTAGGGGTAAACTGCCTTGCTCAAGGGCACAACAGCAGTAGGTAGTATAGAGATATTGTAGTTGGTAACTCTCTGGCTGACGGATCACTGCCTGCAGATTTCCCCTCAGGCAACTCAGGGGTTTGAAACATCGAAGCTTTGGCTGCCCCTATTAATTATGCTCCTTCCTCAATCCCTTGCATTTGTTCAACCAATTGACCTGGCTTATTAACCCTTCCCTCGAAGTATTTAATTAAAAAATTTGGGTGAAACTATCCCTTACAATCTCCCCCTAGCGGTTAAGCCTAGTGCTTAAGAGATTTTGGCCAGTAACTGATAGTTCGCTGTTTCGAATCCCTGAGCCAGCGAGGTGGAAAAATATGCCGTTCTACCCTTGAGCAAGGCAGTTAACCCCGAACAACAACTGCTCCATGGACAGCAAAGACGTGGAAGTCGATTTAAGGCAGCCCCCTGCACCTCTGATTGGTCTGCCAGACACATTTCGGTTTAATGCATTCAGTTGTGCAGCTGATTAGGTACCTCTTTCCCTTTTTACCCTTTCTTTTGCAGCAGAAGAGATGGACAATTCTTGCTTTTGGACAATTCCACTATAGCCTGAAGGTAAAGGAGAACATAAAAGCCTTTTTTTATACACGATGGGAGTTCCTCAGGACACAAACGTAAATACATATATGCTGTGGACACACCAGGCTTGAACAGTATACTCATGGACTCACACACACACATGAATGCAGCAATCTAAGGCACTGCATCCCCAGTGCAAGAGGTGTCACTACAGTCCCAGGTTCGAATCCAGGCTCTATCACATCCGGCCGTGATTGGGAGTCCCATATGGCGGCACACAATTGGCCCAGTGTCGTCTGGGCCTGGGCAGGCTGTCATTGTAAATAAGAATTTGTTCTTAACTGATTTGCCTAGTTAAATAAACGTTACACACACCACACTAACCCAAAAATTATTTTGTTGCCATTTACGTATGTCCGCATTACCAGTAAAGCATAATCCAAAACTATATATTTCACTTACTTGCTGTGCTGTTTCGTTGTTCATTTCTTCAGTCGTTTCATTCTCAACCTGGATTTCTATGGAACGCTGTTTGGGTCGTTGCGTGTCAAAAAAGAAGACCAATCAGGATCTGAATATGACTGCACGTCACATAATAATTTAACGTGTTCATACATTTTGTACGTAGTTATTACACATTGATTACACTTTCACTCGTATTTCATGTTACACCGATTCATCGATAAGTATGCTGTGATGTTGGTAAAGTTGTCTCGCGCACCTACAGTGCTGGTCATAAAAAAAAGCTAGCTAGCTCATGGATGCAAACAATGTTCTTCCCAAAAACATTGCAAAACGACATAATCTGTTTCAGTAGCTAACTATATAGCTAGGTGTCATCATCTAAAATAACCCTAATTTATAAGACAGTTCTTATTTGATTAATGGTGGTCGGACCCATCTGTGAAGCTAGCCACAATAAGGATAAGCCACAATAGTGGACTTTGCAGTTAGCCTTCAAAATAAAAGTATGGAATAATTCTACTATTTGTATTCATTTGCATCCCTGTCAATGACATACTTTTATTTTAAAGGCAAACCGCAAATTCCACTATGGTGCCTAATCTTTATTGTGGCTAGCTTCACAACACATAACCCTGCCGGTCGAGCCTGGCTGCTTATAACGTTAGCTTTGGGCAACAGGGTTAAGTAGCTGGCTAGCTATTTATTTTCATTAACTGAAGTTCAATTTCAATAAGCGAAAAACAAGTGGCAACTTAGCTAATACTTACTCACAAGGATTCCTAAATCATTGCTAAGAATATTGAAAATGAATGTAGTTTCTACTGGTCATTGTTTTCAGGCTGGTTGTATTGGTTCTAGCTAGGTACCAAGCTAAAGCGAGCTACCCCAGAAGTTGCGGTCGAACAAATTATGCTTTATTACCAACGCGGTATTGTAAACACATCATTCGTGGCCAGTGTTTGCTTGTTTGCAGACTTTTTTGTACAGCTTTGACAGTGCTACTGTATCTTTTTTGACACGCAAAGACCCAAATGGCGTTCCATAGTATGTATGTCGTGAAGCTAATAGCAGTGATGCTATTACTGTGTAACTCTGGTAGGGCAACATCTGAAAAATAGGGCACTTAGTAGTGTCTATTGGTGCTTGACCAGTCGGCGAAAGCCAACATCACCCACGACAGAGAACGGTTGATTGTCAAGGGCAATGAATTCCATTATCTAGGCTTTAATGGATTTCACCTTTGAATTGTCTCGCTGAAATCTTCTTAGTCTTTCAAATGACTGCTCGACTTCTTGACTGATCGATCCACACAGCAAACATTGTGGGCTAGGTTAGGGATGCTGTGTTGTACGTGTATCGCAACATATGTGGCGTCATTAAGTCATGTACCTTTGTTATATAGGTACGCACGGCAGCTTTGACATTGGTTTTTAACATTGGCGTTAAATTAGACATGTTGTCATTTAACTAATATCGTCCGATTCCGATATGTTCACCGATATATCGTGTATCCCTAGCTGTGACCACACTATTCTGGAAAGGAGGTTGTTTGTTAATGCAATATTTTATAATATATTGCGACAGGTATTTATTGGTTCTCTCAAATGTTTTTTTTTATTTTCTCTGGTTTGAGACCTGTCATTGTTTGAATTTGGGCTGTGGGTGTTTGAGTGAGAAAGACACAGAGGAGAGCCAACCATTAATAAGAGCACAGCCCCCTTCATTATCAATGCATTGTACCGAGGACATCAAAGAGCCTTTTTGCCATTAAATTCCCATGAACCGAATACAAAAACAAATAAGTTAAATGGGTTCCCATCACATATTCAACTCCACTGATGCTTTTGTCACAAACTGGTCTTAACACATGCACTCTAGCCATCATCTCGCACATACAGTGGGGGTAGTCTATCTACATTATGAGATTATTATGGATAAAAGTGATTTATTATTTGTCAAACGGCATCCAAGCATCAATCATAAATCACCAGAATAAGACCCTTAATATTTATTGGAAATCACCTTGCACATTCAACTTGAACATCACCATCCTGTGAAGTTCATCATCATTTCTTTAATCTAGCCTAATAAACTGCATCCTTTCCCGAGTCATAGTGAGAGGACCACACAACATATCATCGCTTGACTCCAGGGTTTATTTCGATATGATGGTTATTATATTAATATTTGCGTATGTACGGAGTTAAAAAAAAGAACCCATCATGTCTAATGAACAAATTGTCTGTAGGCATTTATAAAATTGTACTGGCATTTCATGTTTCCATCAGCCCGGTCGTACATTTTTTATTGCATTATGTACTTCATGAAATGATTGCCTGGAAACGTGGTTAGTGTTGTGTAAATGAACCTATGAGCCCCAGCCCCAAATTAATGGAAGATGTAGGCATAAAAAAGGGATTGGGTGTTGATTGATGTAAATGGCTATAAAATATACAAAATAAATTGTGTGTGTGTGATAGCATTGTCAGTGTGCCTCCATGCTTTGCACAAGTCCTCAAATTCTAAAATCAATTGATTTCTCTGACAGGTTGGGACCAACATGGTTGAGTACCTGCACCAGGTGGAGGTGACCAGACCCTTACCATTTGTGTTGGTTCTTGGGGACTGCTCACAGGTTTTTATAGTCATTAGTGAATCGGCATTGGAGCAAGGTACTGTACACTGCTAGGGGCACTAGATGTGTCCTTCAAGTCCTATTATGTCATTGATATCACCAACTTTGCAACTGCCTTATCATGGGAATTCCTACAGACCACGGTGTATCAGCTGCCAGGAACAGAATCCCCCGCAGTAAGACTGTTGCGAGCATGTCTTTTTTTCCACTGAACAATAGTGGATAAGTATCTGCTCTTGTATATAGTGTGAGAAGTGACAGGAGGAAGCACAGCCCTCTGGCTGATGTGCTCCTGTGAATTAATAGATCGATGGAGGGGCCATGAATGTCTCATTCCAATGCTAATATGCTCTTAAGGCACTATTTATAGCTCTGTTAAATTTACTTTTAGTTTGTTTTTTTAATGCATTTGTGCCTGATTTTTGCCTACAGTACTGTATGTGGCTCATTTATTCAACTACTGAAGCGTGTTCTGGTACGCTTTCATTCTATCACAACAATTTGTTTTAACGTACAAATGTTACATTTTGGGGATTTTGAAAAGTGCTTTATGAATGAAATACAGTTAAGTAATGGTGGGATGATAGAGAGGCAAATATGAAAGCAACATTGAAATTAGGATGACACTGAAAATAATCCAAGGTTTACATAAATTACACAGCTGCTGGGAAATCCCCCAACCTAATGTGCTGGGTTTATGTCACAACCCAATACACTGGGTTGCAATATAGTCCAATTTACC
Organism: Salmo salar; assembly: GCF_965601325.2. NCBI lineage: Eukaryota > Metazoa > Chordata > Actinopteri > Salmoniformes > Salmonidae > Salmo > Salmo salar. The sequence goes on from NC_138313.1 coordinate 19,973,993, forward strand.
CAGCAGTTGGGTCAAGTGCTCAACCCAAGGCACTGGGTTAGAAGCAAAACCCAAACCCGCTCTGTTGAATGTTGCGTTTGTCCAATATTGACACAGCGCTGGGTTGTCAAAATTACCCAAATTAGGTTATTATTAACCCAGCATTTTTTTGAGTAATAATAATTCATTTTGGAAAAATAATATGAATTGCCATATTAGGCGTAACTCCGATTTCTACAATTTTTAAGATGCCAAAATCAGTAATTGTTTTAGGTATCCCAATTTTCTTTTGTTTTTCTGATTGTTTCAGTGCATGCGTTCAACAAGCATTGGAAGAATAACTTCTCCAAAGTTCAATGAAAACGGAATTGTTCTGAACTGGGTTTGATTTAGTTTTTGTTTTAATTATTACAATTGTGTTAATTATCTTTTAAACTTCCATTGGTTAATCTATTGCTCAGTTATCACTTGACTCATGTAAATAATGATGTAGTTGTCCCTAACATCCTAAGGTCAACATCTCCATAATGTTCACATTTCTCACCTGTAAATGTTGTAGCTGGATTAAAATATTAAACAATTTAGTTGGGAAATATCCAGTCTTTGCAATATTCTTCATTACAATGCTGATGATTTCAAATTATATTGGATTTATTTGTATCTGTTAGACAATGAATACATGTTGTTTAGTGTATTTACTACATTTAGTATGTTTTCTCTGTGAAGTAAGTTCATTTAAAGTTGTGAGTTGGTTTATGTAGATACATTTCAATGTTGTTCTACACACAGTAACCAAAAACCTGATCTAATGTGTATATTCATACTGAGTGTGCAGCAAACAGATTGTTGCCACAAGTTTCCCAGAATTGTTTGCCAGAAGTTCACAAGTTGCAGCAAATTGGCCAAAGGTTTGCCACAACTGTTTGCCAGAAGTCTGCTTTTTCGGTAAGGGTACTGTACCCTATTCTAAAACACCACAGGGTACATTTCCATAAAGTATGCCTTGTATTGGACAAGTTGTACATAAACGACCAACTCTTTAGAGACTCCAAGATAACCTGGTTGTGAGTAACCTTGCCGTGCTGATCCAGTAATTCCCAATTAGGCATACACAACACTACATACTTATTTTGCTATCTCTCACACTCTTTATAGGCCTACCTTTATTTGTGATATTGTGTTACATATTATTATGTTAATATTCAGAGCGGTAGCATAATTCTACAACTCACAGCCGATGTGCATTAACGAATACACTGATGCATTGAAAGTAGAATCCTTTGGTGAGGGTGAATCAAGGGCTGCACTTGCATGGGAGGCCCGGTTCTGATCTTTTTTTCACTGGTTTGTCTTTTGACCAATCACATCAGCTCTGATGTGAAGAGATCTGATGTGGTTGGTCGGGGAACCAGTTGGTGGAGTGGGGGATCAGAGTTGGGTTTCCTGTGTAGATCATGGGTGGGATAACTGCATTTTATCCCACCCATGTTTCAGTAGGCCTTCCCTTTACAACATTATGGTATTTGTGACTCGTTTCAGGAAACTAGACATATGTCGCGCATCACTTCACAGGAGCGCCATTTGAATGTAAACTTTTTCAAAATGCATTTTTGGGCAGAAATGCCTTCTAGAACATGTGAACTTTCATGTGCCTTAATAACAAACTTGTATGCCATCTGTAATTACGGATAAAATTGTTAAATTACGAGCCAAGTTGGTTTAGCCATGGAAAAAGCCAGCAACCGTTACACTAGCCATGATTGGCAGAGATAATGAGTGGGCTGGACATGCAGAAAGATGAGTTCGGATTGGTCTGCCATGTAGCACGCTTCTGTAATCCTTTCGAACGCGGCTTTTAAAAATAATATATCACGTAGTAGAACTGCATAAGTGTTGCTCTCCACTGTCACGCCCTGACCTGAGAGAGCCGTTTTTCTCTGTTTAGTTAGTTCAGGGTGTGATATGGGGTGGGCATTCTATGTATTTTATTTCTATGTTTTGGCCAGGTATGGTTTCCAATCAGAGGCAGCTGTCTATCGTTGTCTCTGATTGGGAACCATACTTAGGCAGCCCTTTTTCCTTCCTGGAGTTGTGGGATCTTGTTTTTGTGCAGCTGCCTTTGAGCAGCCCCAGAACGTCACGTTTCTTTCTGTTTATCCTGTTTATTGTTTTGTTTGGTTTTCACTTCTAAATAAAGGATGTGGAATTACCGGCACGCTGCGCCTTGGCTTATTTATGACAGGGAGTTCGAGGACAGTAATCGTGACATAAACTTTCTGTAGGACATCCACTTTCTGCCGTTTTGATTGCAAATATGTAAAAGCGAACACACAAAAGGTTCCTTACATCTTCAAACTAAGGGCAACCATGGCATCCGAGAGGGAGAAGCATCCATTGTTGTATACGGGTAAGAGAGTATAGCTAGCAAAATTTTCAGATATTACAAGTTTCCAATAAGTATTTTTTATTTCAAGTTAAAGTGTACTGTTAGCTAGCTAGCTAACGTTAGCTGGCTGGCTAGCTAGCTAACGTTACGTTTATGAGCTGTGTAGTAATATTATTTGTATCTCAGAGCCATTTGCATTGCTAGTTATGGCCTAATTTTAGCTAGCTAACATTGAAACTGGTTGGTTAGCTATCTGCAGATTCATGCAGGGTAGTAACGTTATGAGTTGGGATTGTGGTTAATTCTTTAGCTAGCTAGCTAAATTCATGTCTAAATAAAATTCTCAACTATACAAGTAACTATTTCAATAGAATGTTTATGATGTCACTGCGCCAACTGTCAATAGACGTAGCTGGTAAAAAAAATTATACTCCCCTTTCAGAGCACTCTTGTTGAATATAGCCGGTGTCAGTAAATGTTGGGGGGTGGGGGGAAATCATGCAGCACAGTTGCAGTCACCAACGCTCTGGATAACATAAAAACAGCCTAACCAGCTCTGCTAGGGTGAGTAAAATGGTCACAGTGAGCTGTTCTCTCATTTCTGTCTGGAAGTAGCTAGCAAGCTAGCCAACGTTAGCTAGTTAGCTTGGGTGCTCGACTGCTGCTGTTAGGTCAGAACGCTCGGATCAACCTTACTTTTCAGCCAGAGCGTCCAGTGAACACCCAGAGCACTCTGGCACTCCAGATTAAATTACGAACACACCTGTAGTATAAACCAGCCTTTAGTCTTGAAATCTTTGGTTGTTTAGTACATAGCCTCACATGTGAATCCTTATAGAGATGGCTGGGGCTAAAGCTAAAAAGGGTGTGAACGATGCAGAATGGGTGTAGACAAAGAGCACTTCGGTAGGTATCAACAGATCCATAGACGACGCAATCTCAATTGCACTCCACACTGCCCTCACCCACCTAGATAAGAGGAAAACCTTAGCTCAGCATCAACACCGTTGTTCCCTCCAAGCTCATCACCAAGCCTAGGACCCTGGGACTGAACACCTACCTCTGAAACTGGATCCTGGACTTGACAGGCCACCCTAGGTGGTGAGGGTAGGAAATATCACCTCTGCCACGCTGACCCTCATCACGGGGGCCTCATGGGCAAATATGAGACAGCCTACAGGGAGGAGGTCAATGACTTGACAGTGTGGTGACGGAACAACAAGCTCTCCCTCAAAGTCAGTAAGACCAAGGAGATCACACCCCAATCCACATTGACTGGGATGCAGTATACTTAAAATGGTCAAAATACATGCACAATCGTGAAGAAGGCGGGACAGCGCCTTTTACCCCTCAGGAGGTTGAAAAAGATTGGCATTGGCCTTCAAAATCTTCAAAAATGTATTGAGAGCATCTTGACTGGCTGCATCACTGCTTGGTATAGCACCGCCCTTGATCCGCCCTTGATCGCATGGCACTACAGAGGGTGGTGCAGACAGCCTACTACATCACTGGTGCTGAGCTCCCTGCCATCCAAGGTGGTGTGAAAGAAAGACCAGGAAAATTGTTAGACTCCAGCCACCAAAGCCATAGACTGTTCTCTCTGCTTCCTCATGGCAAGTGGTACAAGTGCATTAATTCTGACACCAACATGCTCCTGAACAGCTTCTATCACCAAGCCATACGACTTCTAAATAGTTAACTATTGTATTTGTTGCATTACAACCTGTAATTGGATATTACACAAAATAGTCCAAATTGGTGAAGTGAAATGAAAAAAATAACTTGTTTCAAAAAATTATACAAAATAAAAAACGGAAATTGGTCTGTGCATATTTATTCACCCTCTTTGCTATGAAGCCCCTAAATTTTGTTATTTTTTAATTATTTGTCCTTTATTTAACCAGGTAAGCTAGTTGAGAACAAGTTCTCATGTACAACTGCGACCTGGCCAAGATAAAGCAAAGCAGTGCGACACAGAAACAACACAGAGTTACGCATGGAATAAACAAGCGTACAGTCAATTACACAATAGAAAAAAAAGAAAGTCTATATACAGTGTGTACAAATGGCATGAGGAGGTAAGGCAATAAATAGACCATAGTAGCAAAGTAATTGCAATTTAGCAGATTAACACTGGAGTGATAGATGAGCAGATGATGATGAGCAGATGATGGTGTGTAAGTAGTGATACTGGTGTGAAAAAGAGCAGCAAAGTAAATAAAAACAATATGGGGATGAGGTAGGTAGATTGGGTGGGCTATTTACAGATGGACTATGTACAGCTGCAGCGATCGGTTAGCTGCTCAGATAGCTGATGTTTAAAGTTCGTGAGGGAAATGTAAGTCTCCAGCTTCAGCAATTTTTGCAATTCGTTCCAGTCACTGGGAGCAGAGAACTGGAAGGAAAGGCGGCCAAAGGAGGTGTTGGCTTTGGTGATGACCAGTGAGATATACCTGCTGGAGCGCATGCTATGGGTGGGTGTTGTTATCGTGATCAGTGAACTGAGATAAGATGGAGCTTTACCTAGCATAGACTTATAGATGACCTGGGGCCAGTGGGTCGAATATGTAGCGAGGGCCAGCAAACTAGAGCATACAGGTCGCAGTGGTGGGTGGTATAAGGCACTTTGGTAACAAAACGGATGGTACTGTGATAGACTACATCCAATTTACTGAGTAGAGTATTGGAAGCTATTTTGTAGATGACATCGCCGAAGTCAAGGATCGGTAGGATAGTCAGTTTTACTAGGGTAAGTTTGGCAGCGTGAGTGAAAGACGCTTTGTTGCGGAATAGAAAGCTGATTCTAGATTTGATTTTGGATTGGAGATGTTTGATATGAGTCTGGAAGGAGAGTTTACAGTCTAGCCAGACACCTAGGTATTTGTAGTTGTCCACATATTCTAGGTCAGAACTGTCCAGAGTAGTGATGCTAGTCAGGCGGGCGGGTGCGGGCAGCGAACGGTTGAAAAGCGTGCATTTGGTTTTACTAGCGTTTAAGAGCAGTTGGAGGCCACAGAAGGAGTGTTGTATGGCATTGAAGCTCGTTTGGAGGTTAGTTAACACAGTGTCCAAAGAAGGGCCAGATGTATACAGAATGGTGTTATCTGCATAGAGGTGGATCAGAGAATCACCCGCAGCAAGAGCGACATCGTTGATATATACAGAGAAAAGAGTTGGCCCGAGAATTGAACCCTGTGGTACCCCCATAGAGACTGCCAGAGGTCCGGATAACAGGCCCTCCGATTTTACACATTGAACTCTGTCTGCGAAGTAGTTGGTGAACCAGGCGAGGCATTCATTTGAGAAACCAAGGATATTGAGTCTGCCGATAAGAATACGGTGATTGACAGAGTCGAAAGCCTTGGCCAGGTCGATGAAGACAGCTGCACAGTACTGTCTATTATCGATGGCTGTTATGATATCGTTTAGTACCTTGAGCGTGGCTGAGGTGCACCCGTGACCAGATCGGAAACTGGATTGCACAGCGGAGAATGTACGGTTGGATTCAAAATGGTCAGTGATCTGTTTATTAACTTGGCTTTCAAAGACTTTAGAAAGGCAGGGCAGGACGGATATAGGTCTGTAACAGTTTAGGTCTAGAGTGTCACCCCCTTTGAAGAGGGGGATGACCGCGGCAGCTTTCCAATCTTTAGGGATATCGGACGAAACAAAAGAGGTTGAACAGACTGGTAATAGGGGTTGCAACAATGGCGGCGGATAATTTTAGAAAGAGAGGGTCCAGATTGTCTAGCCCAGCTGATTTGTACGGATCCAGGTTTTGCAGCTCTTTCAGAACATCTGTCATCTGGATTTGGGTGAAGGAGAAGCTGGGGAGGCTCGGGTAAGTAGCTGCGAGGGGTGTGGAGCTGTTGGCCGGGGTTGGGGTAGCCAGGAGCATGGCCAGCCGTAGAGAAATGCTTATTGAAATTTTCGATTATCATTGATTTATCGGTGGTGACCGTGTCACCTAGCCTCAGTGCAGTGGGCAGCTGGGAGGAAGTGCTCTTGTTCTCCATGGACTTTACAGTGTCCCAAAACTTTTTGGAATTAGAGCTACAGGATGCAAATTTCTGTTTTAAAAAGCTAGCCTTTTCCTTCCTGACTGACTGTGTGTATTGGTTCCTGACTTCCCTGAACAGTTGCATATCGCGGGGACTATTCGATGCTATTGCAGTCCGCCACAGGATGTTTTTGTGCTGGTCAAGGACAGTCAGATCTGGAGTGAACCAAGGGCTATATCTGTTCTTAGTTCTACATTTTTTGAAAGGGGCATGCTTATTTAAGATGGTGAGGTAATTACTTTTAAAGAACGACCAGGCATCCTTGACTGACGGGATGAGGTCAATATCCTTCCAGAATACCTGGGCCAGGTCGATTAGAAAGGCCTGCTCGCAGAAGTGTTTTAGGGAGCGTTTGACAGTGATGAAGGGTGGTCGTTTGACCGCAGACCCATAGCGGATGCAGGCAATGAGGCAGTGATCGCTGAGATTCTGATTGAAAACAGCAGAGGTGTATTTGGAGGGCAAGTTGGTCAGGGTAATATCTATGAGGGTGCCCATGTTTACGGATGAAGGGCTGTAACTGGTGGTTTCCTTGATAATTTGTGTGAGATTGAGGGCATCTAGTTTAGCTTGTAGGACTGCTGGGGTGTTAAGCATATCCCAGTTTAGGTCACCTAACAGAACGAACTCTGAAGATAGATGGGGGGTGTCGTGTCTTTGGACACCATTAAACTGAAGACATGTTTATCAAAATAACTCCCTGTAATTATTATCACGCGATTAAACAGATGAATCGTTTAACTGTAATTAACTAGGAGATCGGGGCACCAAGGAAAATATTCAGATTACAAAGTTATAATTTTCCTAATATAACTTTCCTATATTATAACATTATATATTATATTATAGTATAGGCCGATTATCTTCTGGTTTAAATGGTGTATTTTACCTCGCGTCCGTCTCATTCCAAACGTCGTAAATTGTTGTATCTGCAAGAACCCAGTCTTCACTAAGTCATCCATACATCAACTGTCTTAAAATAATTTATTTACTAAACAAAGTAATTCACAGAAAGCATACAAACAGTAATTATCGTCACAAAGAATTGGTAGAGTAATGTGCCCTAGTGGGCTAAACCGGCATAGCGGCTTGTTAAACCAACAAGGGGGGGTCAGCTGAAAAGACCCTACAAAGTTGATACATATTAACAATTGATATGCTAATCCTTTGCACATGAACGCTGACTCATTCGGGAACAATTGCAATCAATATATATTTACGCTCAGTGTGTCATCGGGATCCTTGTTGGAGAGTTTTTGTCCAGTTGGAGAGTTTTTGTCCGCGATCTCTCTCTCTCGGTTAGAATGGATCTTTCAAAGCAACATTCATTAATGTCATTATAGAATGGATGTTTCGTCGGTCTTCGCGTTCGATGATATCACATTTCTAGCTGCAGACTATTAATTAATATCAAAGACTTGTTATTATTCTGTCGGTATCGATAGTCTAAAAGTTTAACCACCTGGTATGGTTAAACTTCAGTAGAGGACTGCATGGTCAAACCTTGGCTCTCTCTTCTGAGGTAAGCTGGTCTGCAGAAAGTAACCCTGGGTGGGCTTATATACTGAACGTCGAGAAACTGTCACATGACGCCTTGTCCTGTCTGTGTCCCTGGGGGCGTGCCGATGACTGAGTTAAGCTTTGAACAGAAATACAATTCTATCACATTAATATCAGTACATAGCCGCTCAACATATTCCAAATAGCTTTAATCTTATTAAATCATTGTATACAACCATTTAGATGCAAGTCCCGTAGCTGAGGCTATTATATTAAACTTAGTATGGTAATATGGCACTATTGTCTCTAATGAGTATCACAAAATTGTACCAAGCGGACCAGTTCGTAGCTGGATTCTTCACCGATCTTTTATACCTTCTCCAGAACATAAATGTCCTTCGGTTTCCCAATTCTGTGAGTTGGAAGAATTCCTTTGTCTCTCTATGAAACCCCTCTCTGTCTCAAAACTGGGCCATGAGGCCGGACATTCTCCTTTGGAATTGTACGACCTCTCTCACCACAGCCTGGGTGGGGGGAGGTAGGTAGGGGGATGGTGCATAGAAAAGGCCTGGTGCAGAGGGAGGGGGTTCAACTGTGTTCTCTGTACCCAGAGAGAGGGCAACGTCATGACAGGGGCAATCAATTCACATATGGTGTCCAGGGCACAGCTGGGAGCTGAGGGGGGTCTATAACAGGCGGCAATAGTGACAGACTTATTTCTGGAGAGATTCATTTTTAAAATTAGAAGCTCGAACTGTTTGGGCATAGACCTGGAAAGTATGACAGAACTTTGCAAGCTATCTCAGCAGTATATTGTAACTCCTCCCCCTTTGGCAGTTCTATCTTGACGGAAAATATTGTTGTTGGGTATGGAAATCTCAGAATTTTTGGTGGCCTTCCTAAACCAGGTTTCAGACATGGCAAGGACATCAGGGTTGGTGGAGTGTGCTAAAGCAGTGAGTAAAACAAACTTAGGGAGGAGGCTTCTGATGTTAACATGCATGAAACCAAGGCTTTTTCGATTACAGAAGTCAACCAATGAGAGTGCCTGGGGACACGTAGGGCCTGACTTAGCCTCCACATCACCCGAGGAACAGAGGAGGAGTAGGATGAGGGAACGGCTAAAGGCTAGCAAGACTGGTCGTCTAGTGCGTTGGGGACAGAGAATAAAAGGAGCAGATTTCTGGGCATGGTAGAATAGATTCAGGGCATAATGTGCAGACAGGGGTATGGTGGGGTGTGGGTACAGTGGAGGTAAGCCCAGGCACTGAGTGATGATAAGAGAGGTTGCATCTCTGGACACGCTGGTTATTCTGGGTGAGGTCACTGAGCAGGTGGGAGGAGGGACAAAGGAGATATCTAAGGCATGTCCAGTGGGACTAGGGGCTCCGCAGTAAACTAAAACAATGATAATTGCCCTAAACAACAGTATACAAGGGATATTGAAATTTGAGAGAGACATAAAGCGAGGCATAAAGCAATCACAGGTGTTGATTGGGAGAGCAAGCTAAGTCAACAATGGGTTAAACAACAACAGCTAATCAGCTAAGACAACAACAACAGGTAAAATGGTAATGAATGGGCAGAGAGGGTCGGTTAACTGCACACAGGGCCTGAGTTCGAGGCTAGGGCCGACAGATAAAGAAAGGTAAACAAAGTGGAGTACCATGACAAATGAACAGTCCAGCAGGCATCAGCTATGTAGCCAAGTGATCATAGGGTCCAGTGTACAGCAATAGATGAAACATGGAAGCCGCTAGGTATTCATTACTACGCTAGCACGCGGGAGACACGGCGCTTAAAGTTAGCAGTCCGGGGTAAGTAGAAGCGTCTGCTCCATCGTCTGGCAAAGGCCGGTTGAAGGCACAGCTGATGGAATTATGTCTGCGGACCAGTCGTGGTGGTACGGCGGGGCGCCATCTCGACGAAGGGACCGGGCCAGATGGCGAAAGAGGTATTGTAGTTGTGGTAATTTAGTTTGCTAGCCGGGAGATGCGCCTGGCTCAGGGCTAGCTTTGGGGCTGGGTCACTCAGTGGCAGCTAGCTAGCTGTGATAATCAATGGTCCCGGGTTTACGGCAGGAATCTGGCGTTGTAGTGGAGAAAAACAGTCCGAGGCTGGCAGGTATTATCCAGGCTAAAAAAACGGCTGGTGCCTGAGCAGAGGGTAAAGGCTAATAGCAGTGGCTAACAATGACTAAATAGCTAGTAACTTAGCTATTTAGCTGGCTACCTTCTGATGAAAGTTTTGGCTTTAGGGTCTAAAAAAAACCTGGATCCGTGTCACATTAAGTGAGGTGGGTTACCGGAAGTGGCACCATGAAGACCAATGAGCTCGCCAAACAGGTCAGGGACAAAGTTGTGGATAAGTTGTGGAGAAGTACAGATCAGGGTTGGGTTATAAAAAAAAATCTGAAACTTTGAACATCTCACGAAGCACCATTAAATCCATTAATAAAAAAATGGAAAGAATATGGCACCACAACAAACCTGCCAAGAGAGGGCTGCCCACCAAAACTCATGGACCAGTCAAGGAGGGCATTAATCCGAGAGGCAACAAAGAGACCAAAGATAACCCTGAAGAGAGATTCTCCAAAACATGTGGGAGACTCTCCAAACATATGGAAGAAGGTAGTCTGGTCAGATGAGACTAAAATTGAGATTTCTGGCCATCACGGAAAACGCTGTCTAGAGGAAACTCAACACCTCTCATCACCCCAAGAACATCATCACCACAGTGAAGCATGGTGGTGGCAGCATCATGCTGTGGGGATGTTTTTCATCAGCAGGGATTGGGAAACTGGTCAGAATTGAAGGAATGATAGATGGCGCTAAATATAGGGAAATTCTTGAGGGAAACCTGTTTCAGTCTTCCAGAGATTTGAGACAGGGACGGAGGTTCACCTTCCAGCAGGACATTGACCATAAGCATACTGCTGAAGCAACACTCGAGTGGTTTAAGGGGAAACATGTAATTGTCTTGGAATGGCCTAGTCAAAGCCCAGACTTCAATCCAATTGAGAATGTGTGGTATGACTTAAAGATTGCTGTACACCGGTGGAACCCATCTAACTTGAAGGAGCTGGAACATTTTTGCCTTGAAGAATGGGCAAATATCCCAGTAGCTAGATGTGCCAAGCTTATAGGGACATACCCCCAGAGACTTGCAGCTGTAATTGCTGCAAAACGTGGCTCTACAAAGTATTGACTTTTGGGGGGTGAATAGTTATGCACACTCAAGTTTTCAGTTTTTTTGCCTTATTTCTTGTTTGTTTCACAATAAAAAATATTTTTCATCTTCAAAGTGGTAGGCATGTTGTGTAAATCAAATGATACAAACCTCCCAAAAATCCATTTTCATTCCAGGTTGTAAATGCCAAGGGGTGAATACTTTCACAAGCCACTGTATATCTACACTGTAAGACTTTTCTGTAATTTCAACAGTAAAACACTGTAGAATGCACACTAAAATACCTTAAATGTGTTATACAGCATTAACGCGTTAGATTTCACTGCATTATGGTTAAAATGCTGAAAAATACTGTTATTAACTGTAATTGTAAACCTGTAAAAATTACTCTAACTTACTGTCTTTACAGTAGTACCCGAACACTGCTGTAGTTGGCGGTGCCAAACATCTGTGGTGTGTGTGTGTGGTGTGTGTGTGTGTGTGTGTGTGTGTGTGTGTGTGTGTGTGTGTGTGTGTGTGTGTGTGTGTGTGTGTGTGTGTGTGTGTGTGTGTGTGTGTGTGTGTGTGAGAGAGAGAGAGAGAGAGCTGTATTTCATAGTTGAAACCAAGACTGTTCTCAGGGCAGGTCTGCCGGTTTTGACTAGCAGAGGTTGCTTTTCTTAGCAGGATATGAGAATTAATGCAGCAGGTTAGGATAATTAGGTAAAGGTTTGGGAAAGATATGCTAACAATGTCCCAGACACGACTCAAACGTATCTACAACCAGGACTGCCTGAGAACAGACTTGTATTTTCCTGGACATTTTTTTGCAGCTGCTCGGTATGTACTAATTCTATATGCTATATACTTCTATATCCTACTACCGGTTTTCTTAACTAAGCCACTAACTAGCTAGCTAATGTTAGCTTGTTTGGATTGTGTTAGCTAACAGTATAGCCAAGCTGACATGTTGGCCTGTTGCGTTGATCTTTCTTGCTGGTAAAATAATCAGTGATATTGTAGCTATAGAGCAAATCATTTTAGTATTAACAACGTGCAGACATTGGTGACATGGTCCTAACACCGTGCCATGCTATTAGTGGCTATTAGTGGCAAAGTGGTCGTAGGCTTCACTGGACAAAAATACATTATGTCTAGGGAGGGAGCGAGAGTTTAGCTATGTTGAATACGCCTTTAGTTTGTCAGCAGGCACGGACTGACATTTTGCCTTGGGATGTACAGTTTTTGGGTGATTCCCTAGTTGGAATGAGAGGAATGGAAACTCTCAGATGAAACGGGAATGGTGCTTGCTAACGTTAGCTATAGCTCAGAGATGGCGAACTCCATTGAACACCTTTCTCTAAATGTCTCTGCTTAACGTTAGCTCTATTCAGTCTCAGGGGTTTGTGTGATTTAGCAAAAGTGTAGTGGAATATTCCCCCTATACTTTTGTTATCCTTATTAGTCCATTAAATGAATTATTTCAGCAGCAACAGGCACAGACTGATATTTTACCCTGCAGGATATTAAAGTGAACTTTTATTTTCGTTTTCTGCAGATTGTGTGGTTAGCTTGCTAGCATTATTCAGGGCGATGGTCGTGGCATTTTCCCACGTGAGTTGAATTTTCCTCATGCTTTTGCTAATCTTTCAGAAGTGATCCTTATCCAACCATAAATTAGGCAATGTTAAATGAATGATTTCTGAAACATCAGACACAGACTGATATTTTATTTAGCCTTGTAGTCTATTATTATTATTTTTAGATTGTGTGGTTGGCATGAGGTGCATGGTAACGAATAGCTTGATAGCTCTTTTGGTGTGTGTATGCAATTTGGTGGCTGGGGGTAGTGTAATTTTCATATAGCAGGCTGGCTGGTAGCTAAAGGACAGTTGAAGTTGGAAGTTTATATACACCTTAGCCAAATACATTTAAACTTAGTTTTTCTCAATTCCTAACATTTAAAAATGCCCTGTCTTAGGTCAGTTAGGATCACCACTTTATTTTAAGAATGTGAAATGTCAGAATAATCGTAGAGAGAATGATTTATTTCAACTTTTATTTCTTTCATCACATTCCCAGTGGGTCAGAAGTTTACATATACTCAATTAGTATTTGGTAGCATTGCTGTTAAATTCTTTAACTTGGGTCAAACATTTCAGGTAGCCTTCCACAAGCTTCCCACAATAAATTGGGTGAATTTTGGCCCATTCCTCCTGACAGAGCTGGTGTAACTGAGTCAGGTTTGTAGGCCTCCTTGCTCGCACATGCTTTTTCAGTTCTGCCCACACATTTTCTATAGGATTGAGGACAGGGCTTTGTGATGGCCACTCCAATACCTTGACATTGATGTCCTTAAGCCATTTTGCCACAACTTTGGAAGTATGCTTGGGGTCATTGTCCATTTGGAAGACCCATTTGCGACCAAGCTTTAACTTCCTGACTGATGTCTTTAGATGTTTCTTCAATATATCCACGTAATTTTCCTTTCTCATGATGCCATATATTTTGTGAAGTGCACCAGTCCCTCCTGCAGCAAAGCATCCCCACAACATGATGCTGCCACCACCGTCCTTCACGGTTGGGATGGTGTACTTCAGCTTTTAAGCCTCCCCCTTTTTCCTCCAAACATAACGATGGTCATTATGGCCAAACAGTTCTATTTTTCTCCAAAAAGTATGATCTTTGTCCCCGTGTGCAGTTGCAAACCGTAGTCTGGCTTTTTTATGGTGGATTTGGAGCAGTGGCTTCTTCCTTGCTGAACGGCCTTTCAGGTTATGTCGATATAGGACTCGTTTTACTGTGGATATAGATACTTTTGTACCCGTTTCCACCAGCATCTTCACAAGGTCCTTTGCTGTTGTTCTGGGATTTATTTGCACTTTCACACCAAAGTATGTTCATCTCTAGGAGACAGAATGCGTCTCCTTCCTGAGCGGTATGACGGCTGCGTGGTCCCATGGTGTTTATACTTGCGTACTATTGTTTGTACAGATGAACGTGGTACCTTCAGGCTTTTGGAAATTGCTCCCAAGGATGAACCAGACTTGTGGAGGTCTACAATTTTTTTTCTGAGGTCTTGTCTGATTTCTTTCGATTTTCCCATGATGTCAAGCAAAGAGGCATTCAGTTTGAAGTTAGGCCTTGAAATACATCCACAGGTACACCTCCAATCGACTCAAATTATATCAGTTAGCCTATCAGAAGCTTCTAATGCCATGACATCATTTTCTGGAATTTTCCAAGCTGTTTAAAGACACAGTCAACTTAGTGTATGTAAACTTCTGACCCACTGGAATTGTGATACAGTGAATTAATCTGTCTGTAAACAATTGTTGGAAAAATTACTTGCACAAAGTAGATGTCCTAACCGACTTGCCAAAACTATAGTTTGTTAACAAGCAACTTGTGGAGTGGTTGAAAAACAAGTTTTAATGACTCCAACCTAAGTGTATGTAAACTTCCGACTTAAGCTGTAGCTTTATTGGGAATGTACAGGTGTAAATCGTGCAATTTCTGTTTCCTAAATATTAAAGCATTTATTACTCATGCAAAACAACATAGAAATGCGGTGAACTACTGTTTCGCTTGTGGGGTAGAGTGCCCTTGCACCAAAGCATCACTTTTTGTTAAATTACCCCGACCTCATTCTGCAATTTGGGTGACTCATTTGTTTGTGGACACTGAGGTTTGAGAGCAAGCACTCCTACTTTAAGGAGTGTGCCAGAAAACTTGTCTGAGAGCCACCAGTTACTCCAATCTTACTTAAGCAGCAGCCAATTGTTTCCACATAGCATTGAAGTTGTTGGTGTCATGAATTAATTTGAGGAGCAATTATATAACAACGCCATTCAGGGAGCTGTACATTCAGAAGGGTTCACAAAGCAAATCACTGCAGAGGTGTGTAAAATTGTATACAAAGTAAAAACATACACTAAAGGCCATGTTGTAATGGGTGAAAATTATGACGGATACAGAATCACAGGTTCATTTAATTGTTGGGGTGTATCACTGGTCGATCTGGGGGTTCATTTTATACCAGATTCTCGGATTAATTATGTGTGTGTTAATGAAGATCTTAGTAATTATTAACCACTACCAGTTTATAAAGTGTCAGGTTTCTCTATTGTTTCCCTGCATCACTCAGTGTGTTCTCCTTAAACCAGTGTAGGCATGGAGGGTCTTCAAGATGCAATTAAACACCAATTGCTCGAGTTGGAGACAGAGATGGTGAGATCTTTGTCAGAGCATCTGAGGGCAAGTGTTGGAGTCAAAAATATTAACGACCTTGAATATGTTCAGCCAGAGGACATAAAATACCATTTGACGCCAATATAGTGTCGGGAATTGCTTCAGTCCTTCAACCAAAGAGGTGAGACCTTGATTGATAAATGTAACATATTTATGTAATTGTTATGAAAAAAGGTGCTATCTAGAACCTATAATGGTTATTTGGCTGTTGTCACGTCCTGACCAGTAAAGGGGTCATTTGTAATTGTAGTATGGTCAGGGCGTGGCAGGGGGTGTTTGTTTTGTGTGTGTTGGGGTTTTTTTGTTCTAGGGGATTTTGGTTCTAGTTTTCTATTTCTATGTTTCTTTTTCTATGTGTGGCCAGGTATGGCTTCCAATCAGAGGCAGGTGTCTTTCGTTGTCTCTGATTGGAAGCCATACTTAGGCAGCCTGTTTTTCCTTTGTTTTTGTGGGTGGTTGTTTTCCTGTATAGCCTGTGTGCCTTATGGAACTGTTTCGTTGTCTGTTTATTTTGTTTTGAGTGTTCTTTTCTAAATAAAGAAGAAAGATGAGCACTATACCCGCTGCATTTTGGTCACCGTTCATCGACGCCTATGACAGCTGTCCCCATAACAGAACCCTTTGAAGATCCCTTTTTGATTCCAGGTACATATATAATAACCCTTTTGGTTCCAGGTAGAACCCTTTCCACAGAGGGTTCTACATGGAACCCAAAGGGGTTCTATCTGGAACCAAAAAGGGTTCTCCTATAGGGACAGCCAAAGAACCCTTTCAGAACCCTTTTTTCTAAGAGTGTACACACACAAGGTTAAAAATGTTCTGTAAATAGTTTGTTTGCCCTCAAAATAAATGGTTTATGCTCTGAGGGAGTGAGGCATATGCAATAAAAGGGATGGCAAAATGACAAAAATACATAAATGTACAAAAATATAGAAATGTTTCTGTAAATTGTTTGTCCTCTTGTGCTGGTATGGAGTGCAGCGCATAGCCTAACAGAGTTTTTTTCTTAGTATTTTCTTTTTTTTAATTAAGAATGGATAGGATCTGTAACAATGGATAGGACACTTATTCTTTTCACCAAGTTATTGCTCTGCAACCACTTCAATACTCATGATTGACAGTCACTTGACTCATGCTCTCCTGAACAAGGGTAAGAGAATTGTCAACTTTTTTAAAAGCCAAAAGTCCAAGTTGGAGAGAGAGAGCCAGTGCCTTCTGAATGAAATCGCCGGTTACATAAAAGGCAATGACGATCTAACAGCCACTGCTGCCATTCTTTTGTTGATGACCGACTTCAAAGAGAAGGACAAATCTCTGTCCCTCTTGGCAGATGTAAGGAAGTGTTTTTATACTTATAAAGTTAATATGATTAATGGTGTTTATACTGTACTATTACACATTATTTGAATATTTTTTATATGTATTGTGATTTTAGGTCACTGCGACTCGGGTTTATGCCGAATCACAAATTCCTTTGCCAGACACACCAAGGCTGATCATGCCTGGTAATACATTTATTTGATTTAAGGTGGAACAGAAATATATAGTATTGTGGTACCTATCTAGAGATGTCAAGTAAGTGTACACTAACACCCTTACTTTTGTGAATTATGCTATGCTCTATTGGGTTCCACAAAATGGATCGAGAGGAGAGTGGTCTGTGTTTTGGACAGTGAGTCCAACTTTGCTGCTGCCCTCTCTGTGCTCTTCAGCACTTTCTATGTTTTTAACATAGAATACCAGGAGTCGGCCTCTGCAACCTTGGAGCTGATACAGAGGTAAGCATTGAACGTTCACTGATCCAACACTTACATTTAGCATTTGTTAGTTACATTGTAATGATATTTCTTATTGTTATTTGTTCAATGCCTCAACTGATTTAATATATTCTATGTTGGGTTGTGCAGGTTCCTGGTTCGAATAAACCCTGAAGGAACCAAATGCACAGCGAAAGCAGGAGTGAGCCGCAAGACCGTAAAGGTCGTTCAGAGGAAGCCATTGCCAATTGACCCACATGTTACACGCTTTCTCGCAGACCTGAAGGAGTTTGAGTGGAAAAACTCCAACATGTAAGTACACAAACACCTGATGAACACAAACTTTATTTGTCATCTGCCTTTTTACCCAGCGAGTAATAGTAGTAGTGCTAGCAATGATAGTACATTTTAGTCATTTAGCAGACGCTCTTATCCAGAGCGACTTACAGTAGTGAATGCATACATTTAATAATTATTTTTCCATACTGGTCCCCGTGGGAATTGAACCCACAACCCTGGCATTGCAAACACCATGTTCTACCAACTGAGCCACAGGGGACCACGGGATAGTAGCAGAGATAGTAATAGCAATCTCTCTCTATATTCTTTATATTTCCATGTTTGTCCTAGTTGACGTATCAGACCTAAGGAGGATCAGAGTTTCAAAGATTGGGGTGATAATCTGCACGCCAACGAGATTTATTCGAGACTTGTTTGCATCTCTCATTCTCTCAGAAATCCTGCCATGCAGGTTGGGTCAGCAAATGATCTGCTTGCGCCATCCCGAAGCCTGTGTTGGCTTGCGGTAGCGTGCTTCTCTGGCTCCAGTCTAGCCCTGCTTGCTCCTCTCTATCCATACTTCTCTCTCAGCCCCTTTCTCGCTCAATCTCTCTCAAAGACAGGCAGGCAAGCAGTTGTTGTTATAATTTTTAGTAAAAATGTCTCCCTTTTCAACTGTTGTTTTCCTATTTTTCATTGATCTGTTTACACATTTTTTTTTCTTACATAATCCTGTATTTTCAAGAATGACCTATTCTGATGTCTTGGTTTGTGTATGGTGAAGTACATTATTGGCCAGTATTTGTCAATGTTCTTATCACTGTATCTCTCTCTGTCTCTCTCTCTCTCCCCTACTATCTGGAGTTGTAATGTTGCTATTTTCAAATACTGTAATTTTGCTTTACAGCAGTGATGCTGTAATATAGTTTACAGCATGATTTCCCTTACTGTAAAAAATATTACAACATCCCTGCTGTAGATTTACAGCATGGGTGCAGTAATATGTTATGTTACCTCATCCCTAGGTGTAAAATAGTAAATAATGGTTATTTGTCATAAATTATTGGATTGTCATGAGGAGTAAAACAAGGCTGGCTATCTGCGGTCTCCATATCTATTTTTTATGACCATTGAAATGCTAGCTATTAAAATCAGATCCAACAAGAACATCAAGGAGGGCTTCCAAATAAAAATAATCCAGGGCTTCCAAATAAAAGTGTCAATGTATGCCGATGACTTTCAAATTTCCTCTTAAGTCTGCAATCTGGATCCCTGCACAGTCTCATTGAAGATCTAGATCACTTCTCCAGCCTCTCTGGACTATACCATATTACGTATTGGGTCATTAAAAGAGACAACTTTTACAATACCCTGTAGTTTACCAATAAAATTGGCTAATGGTGAAGTAGACATACTTAGATTTCATATCCCTAAAGATATAAAGGATCTTACCACAACAAATTTCAATACAAAGTTAGCAAACATTTACAAGATCCTGCAACTATGGAGTGGTAGTTACCTTTCTTTTGATGAAAAAATCACACTGATTAATTCTTTAGTCCTATCACAGTTTAGTTTTTTACTTATGGCGCTGCTTAATCCAGACAACTCTTTTTCTTAAATCATATGAGCAAAAAATATACAATTTAATTTGGAACGCTAAGCTAGACAAAATTAAACGTGCCTATTTAAATATTGAATATGAGTTTGGGGGATGGAAATGATTGAATATTAAAACATTGAACCTCTCACGGAAAGCTTCACTCATACATAAATTATACTTAAACCTAAATTATTTCTCTAGTAGATTACTAGGAAAGGCTCATCCTTTGTTAAAATATTGCCTCTTTGCCTTTATACAGATGACAATTTCTAATTTTCGGTTAATTGAAAATGAAACCTTGTTCAAAGTATGACCCTTTCTTAAACAAGCCTTGCAAATGTGGTTACAAAAAGACAGGTTGTAAACTAGCTCGATAGAGATTTTTGATGTACCGATTCCATAGCACATGGTGTATGAACTGATACACAAAAAAATGCTTTATTCAATGCTTTGAGTTTTGCAATTTTTTATTTTTTTTATATATATGTGGCATTCAACAATCTCAGCTATGCAGATTTTGCTTCAAAGAGACTATCATTAGATCATTTATTCTGATATTGTCCCCATGTAGCTTGTTTCTGGTCACAGGTTCAGGAATGGGTGAAAAATCACAACATTCAACCCTACAAATAGAAGTGTTGGGCATTTTGGAAAGGCATAGTCAATTAGTCAACAATATAATAATCAGAAGAAAAATATTCATCTTTGGATGCTATGCGATTATAAAAGACATCACAGCACAGTTGAAAAATATAGGGGGGTGGTCTTCGGAGATAGGTTGAATGGGATTAATAAACTCATGATCAGTAATAGTTATTAATGAAAACACTATAATGTACACTGAGTACCTCTATGTAAAATGTGTATAAAATGTATATGTAACAGAAAAGTTACTTTTGTCCTCCGAAGAGGGGGGACAAAAGGTGAAAACGCACATGTGAAAGTTGCTCTTGGTCACGTGATAAGGTCTAATGGTCAAGACGTTGGCTTCTCACGTTAGAGACCTGGGTTCTAATCCCGCCGGTTACAAAAGCACTCGTGAAATGTATAATATCAGTCATGTAAGAAATTACAGTAACGAAAAACATTAAATGTGATAAATCCATGTGAAAGTTCACACGTGTCTGAAAACCACATCTGAAAACCACGTGTTTTTCCATGTGACATTTTTCAAGTGTCCACAAAACATGTGTCTGAACATTATTTTATTTATCAGCGTGCAAAATTTCCACAAGATTTTGTATTCGGATTTATTAGGGATCACACACTTCCTAGGGTCCAAACACATTAAAGCACTTACATCACAAATAAAACAAAAAATAAAACAGTACATCATAAAACATTATTACACCACTAAATATCTACAATACAAAATGTATAATACCAACATACAACAATATTACAATGTACGTGTGTTTAGAGTGTGTCTGCTAACGTGTGAGCGTATGTCTGTACCTGTGTGTGTTTGTCTCTTTGCCTTTATACGCTGTTTCATAAAGTGTATTTTTAATCAGTTTTTTTATCTGATTCTACTGCTTTCATCAGTTACCTGATGTGGAATAGAGTTCCATGTAGTCGTGGCTCTATGTAGTACTGTGCGCCTCCCATAGCCTGTGAAGAGACCTCTGGTGGCATTTCTTGTGGGGTACGCTTGGGTGTCCGAGCTGTGTGCTAGTTTAGTTTAAACAGACAGCTCGGTGAATTCAGCTTGTCAACACTACTGATGAAGTAAATCTCTCTTCCACTTTGAGCCATGAGAGATTGACATGCATATTATTAATGTTAGCTCTCTGTGTACATTTAAGGGCTAGCCGAGCTGCCGTGTTCTGAATCAATTGTCATTTTCCTAAGTCCCTCATTGTGGCACCTGACCACACGACTGAATAGTAGTCCAGGTGCGACAAAACTAGGGTCTGTAGGACCTGCCTTGTTGATAGTGTTTTTAAGAAGGCAGAGCAGTGCTTTATTATGGACAGACTTATCCACATCTTAGCTACTGTTGTATCAACATGACTTGACCATGACAGTTTACAATCCAGGGTTACTCCAAGCAGTTTAGTCACCTTAACTTGATCAATTTCCACATTATTCATTACAAGATTTAACCCTTTCAAGCGTGAGTTCCAAATATCTCTAACGGTCGCCACAGCGTGAGTTTTTTTATGCACGTGATGTTCGAACGTTCTCTCCATTCCAGGATATGATTGTTACATAAACAACAACACTGAATGGCTCAGAGTGGGAGTGACAGGTTACCGTGATTGACTGCCTAAACGCGCAATTTGTATCAATAAATCAGTATCAGAAAATGTTTTGTGTGGTATTATTCATATATTTACTATTTTATTTACGTTTTTCAATTACCTGTGATAAATCATGCGTTCCGATTTTTGCATAAATTGTAAAGGGCGCATAGTATGTGTGTAAAATAATGTTTTGAAGGTTGTACTGATTATGATGAGCTAAGCTAATTCCAGCTTTGTGAATGGAGACATGTTTGTTGACACACAATGCATTCTGGGTTTCACTTGATCGTCTGTCGGACCAAAGATGCTATAACAAAATGAGGTGAGTAAGGGTTCACTCATTTTTTGAGAACTTCAGGAAGTGAATGTGGGATGTGAATGATGGTAGACCACACCCCTTCAACAACTCATCTTGTCTTCTCTTATTATCTTCGGTTTCTGTGAGGTAAAAAAGCATGGCTGCGCGCTGAAACTAATCGTCGGATTACTTTCGATTTCTAGAAAGTGTTTTACTCAATTATTTTGATCAACGGTGAGCTCACCCGTGATGTGATTAATTGTACATAGTAATTGCTATTAGCTAATTCATAGTGTAGTTTATGTCAGCCGAGAGTTAGAAAATATGACCGCTTGTGTTGCGTCAATCTTTCCTCAGCGCTAGGACAAATGTAGCCTACATTTTTCCGGTTAGGATGATTGTGTTATGCTATAGATACTTCTGTGAATATCTGAACATTGCGTCCAAAAATAAACTGCTCACATTCTGGAGATAACTTTGTAAGGACTGTGTTTGTGTAAATAGTTTCTGAAAAAAGTGTGGCCAGCTCAAATGTTGATTGTTGCGTCATTCGAAACTGGCCGTTCTAAATGAGTGTTCTAAATGAGTGTTCTAATCACACGGGGTGTGATCGTACGCTTCAGGGACCACTGTAGAACGATCACACCCCGTGTGATTGTACGTGTGAAAGGGTTAATTGAGGTTGAAGGTTTTGTGAATGATTTGTGCCATATGCAATGCTTTTAGTTTTTTTAATATTTAGGACAAACTCATTCCTTGCCACCCATTCTGAAACTAACTGCAGAACATTGTTAAGTGTTGCAGTCATTTCAGTCGCTGTTGTAGCTGATGTGTATAGTGTTGAGTCATCCGCATACCTAGACACACTAAACCTTCATCCCAGTCTCAGGTCCTGAGCGCTCTGGAGCAGGGATCAAGGATCTCTCAGTACTTGGCTCCGTTCATCTTTCTCTCACTCCTGACTAGTCTCCCAGTCCCTGATGCTGAAAAGCATCCCCACAGCGTGATGCTGCCACCATCATGCTTCACCATAGGGATGGTGCCAGGTTTCCTCCAGACGCGATGCTTGGCATTCAGACCAAATAGTTCAATCTTGGTTTCATCAGACCAGAGAATCTCATGGTTTGAGAGTCTTTAGGTTCCTTTTGGCAAACTCCAAGCGGGCTGTCATGTGCCTTTTACTGAGGAGTGGCTTCTGTCTGGCCACCCTACCACAAAGACCTGATTGGTGGAGTGCTGCAGAGATGGTTGTCCTTCTGGAAGGTTCTCCCATCTCCACAGAATAACTCCAGAGCTCTGTCAGAGTAACCATTGGGTTCTTGGTCACCTCCCTGACCAAGACCCTTGTCGCCAGACTGCTCAGTTTGGCCGGGCGGCCAGCTCTAAGAAGAGTCTTGGTGGTTCCAAACTTCTTCCATTTAAGAATGATGGAGGCCACTATGGTATTGGGGACCTTCAATGCTGCAGAAATGTTTGGCACCCTTCTCCAGGTCTGTGCCTCGGCAAATCCTACCTCGGAGGTCTACGGACAATTCATTCGACCTCATGGCTTGGTTTTTGCTGTGACGTGCACTGTCAACTGTGCCTTTCCAAATCATGTCCAATCAATTGAATTTGCCACAGGTGTACTCCAATCAAGTTGAAGCAACATCTAAAGGCAGATCAATGGAAAAAGGATGGACCTGAGCTCTCATAGAATGGGTCTGAATAGTTATGTAAATAAGGTATTTGCAACAATTTCTAAAAACCTGTTTTTGCTTTGTCATTATAGGCTATTGTGTGCCGATTTTGGAATTATTTTTTATTTAATCTGTTTTAGAATTTTGTATCGTAACAAAGTGTGAAAAAAGTAAAATGTCTGAAAACCTTCCGTAACCACTGCATGTAAATAACGTATTTGTCTTTTATTTTTATACATTTGCAACATTTTCTGAAAACTTGTTTTCGCATTGTCATTATGGGGTATTGTGTGTAGATTAAAAAAAAATTATAATCTATTTTAGAATAAGGCTGTACAGTGCCTTGCAAAAGTATTCACCCTCCTTAGCGTTTTTCCTATTTTGTTACATTACAACATTTTATTTGGATTTCATGTAATGGACACACACCAAATAGTCCAAATTGGTGAAGTGAAATGAAAAAAATTACTTGTTAAAAAAATTCAAAAGAAAAAAAAATACGTAAAAGGTGTGGCTGCATACAGTGAGGGAAAAAAGTATTTGATCCCCTGCTGATTTTGTACGTTTGCCCACTGACAAAGAAATGATCAGTCTATAATTTTAATGGTAGGTTTATTTCAACAGTGAGAGACAGAATAACAACAAAAAAATCCAGAAAAATGCATGTCAAAAATGTTATAAATTGATTTGCAGGATCAAATACTTTTTTACATCATCAACCTTGGAATCACTACAAAACGTATTGTATGAGCTCATACACTATATTAGGCCCAGCCTTTGGAACTTTGGTTTTCTTAGATATGGCTACTAAACTCCCTTTTTCAGGACCCTGTCTTTCAAAGATAAGTCGTAAAAATCCCAAAACTTCACAGATCTTCATTGTAAAGGGTTTAAACACTGTTTCCCATGCTTGTTCAATGAACCATAAACAATTAATGAACATGCACCTGTGGAACGGTCGTTAAGACACTAACAGCTTACAGACGGTAGGCAATTAAGGTCATGGTTTTGAAAACTTAGGACACTAAAGAGGCCTTTCTACTGACTCTGAAAATCACCAAAAGAAAGAGGCCCAGGGTCCCTGCTCGTTTGCGTGATCGTGCCTTAGGCATGCTGCTAGGAGGCATGAGGAATGCAGATGTGGCCAGGGCAATACATTGCAATGTCCGTACTGTGAGATGCCTAAGACAGCGCTACAGGGAGAGAGGATGGACAGCTGATCATTCTCGCAGTGGCAGACCACGTGTAACAACACCTGCACAGGATCAGTACATCCGAACATCACACCTGCGGGACAGGTACAGGATGGCAACAACAACTGCCCAAGTTACACCAGGAACGCACAATCCTTCCATCAGTGCTCAGACTGTCCGCAATTGGCTGAGATTGCGAAATGGTGTAAAATAGTTGATTGTTTGAGAAAATTAAATTATGAGATTTTTGCTGTTTTGTATTTCGCGCCATGCTATTTCACTGGCTGTTGAATAGTGTATCCCGCAGATGCGACAGTAGTGTCCCACGTAGCCGTGAGAAATTAACTACTTACACCCAGAGAACTTGCCCTAAAGGATGAATCGCCCATTTCTGACCCGAGCGTATAAAACATGTGAGTTAAGAATTAACATTATAACTAGGTAACCACGAGCTGCAGCCAAGGTCCAATTAGTTGTAAACCCAAAGCAAGGTTGAAGAAGACAAAGGAACCTTTTAGCAATCTATGCTACGGATGAGTAGCTGTGTCTAAAAGGGTTAATTGAAGCAGGACCACCCGGTTACCACTCTCCAAGGAATCCCGGTTACACACCTGGTTACAGTGCTTTCATTCCCATGCTGGCACCACCTATATGGCTGATTAGCCATCCTCAGAAGACCCCTCTTTCAGAACAAGGGCGAGGAAACAGACCACTAAGAGAAAGGACACCGACATCGTGTGGACAATCAGAGACTTACACCTGGTAACAACAGAAGTGTCGCCATCAGAGGAGAAGTGGGAACTTGGTCAACTGATACCCCATCAGAGACCTTCGAAACTTAATTACATCATTATATTCTTACCCATAAGAGTGGCAGTTCGGGGCAAGGTTAGGGTTAAACTAAGCATAGTTTACAAATGTACCCAAGTGTGCTTTTCTCTTGTCCACTCTTTCTCTCTCTTTTGAAATACACATTTTGTGTAACACATGTCATATTGTGTTGGCCCGCTAGTGACCTGTTTCATTGTATTAAGTTCTAATCAATAGCCTAGACTGTGTGTTTGTGGATGGGTATCTTATATTATAATTTTAGCTTGTTGGTAAATAAATAATGAACTCAATTGGTGTGGTACTGACTTATTTAGTGGGACTCGGGTTTGTGCAGAATCCCAGATTATGTGACGTTCAGGATGAGACTGTAGAGGAAATTAATTAATTAGCGACTGTTGTGAAATCGATATTCTGATATTCTTTGAATTCATTTGGGAAATAGAAACTCAATAAAACCAAACTTTCCCATGGTGCGCCAGGTTACTGAGTTAATAATTACCTGATTCATTTAATCACGTAATTATCAACAGTTAATCATTCGATGAACAGCAGATATTATCAACATGATGATTTCATTCCTGTGCTGTTTGTAACTACCCTGGTAGGTTGACTGATAACCTGAACCAGGTTGCAGGCACTTGTTACAGTTTGAAGCTTTTTCTTGAGTGGACAGATTGATGCTACTACTGTATAATCAAAGGTATTATCTAAGTGAGTTTCAGAGATAGTCAGAATATGAATGTAGTCTGTTACAAGGAAGTTATTGATTTCATGAACCTTATGTCTTAGGCTACATTTGTTTTTGGGGGCTATTTTTGCACTTTTCTGCTTGATAGTTTTTACTTTACTGGGAAGCTTATCAGAAGTAGACATGCCAATGTTATTTATCTTTGAGCTGATATTGCAGGGTGAGGTGCACACAGTGGACTTCCTACTAGGGCACACCACCGCAGTGCTAATATTATAACCTCTCTGGGATCATTCGGGACGCTAGTGTCCCACCTCGCCAACAGCCAGTGAAATTGCAGGGCGCCAAATTCAAACAACAGAAATCTCATAATTAAAATTCCTCAAACATGCAAGTATTATACACCATTTTAAAGATAAACCTTTTGTTAATCCAGCCACAGTGTCCGATTTCAAAAAGGCTTTACGGCGAAAGCACACCATGCGATTATGTTAGGTCAGCGCCTAGCCACAGAAAACCATACAGCCATTTTCCAAAGAAGGAGAGGTGTCACAAAAGTCAGAAATAGAGTTAAAATTAATCACTAACCTTTGATGATCTTCACCGGATGGCATTCCCAGGACTCCATGTTAGACAATAAATGTGTGTTTTGTTCGATAAAGTTCATCTTTATGTCCAAAAACCTCTATTGAAATTGTCGCGTTATGTTCAGAAATGCATTGCCTCAAACAAACATCTGGTGAAATTGCAGAGAGCCACATCAAATTACAGAAATACTCATCATAAACATTGATGAAAGATACAAGTGTTATACATAGGATTAAAGATAACCTTCTTGTTAATCCAGCCACTGTGTCCAATTTCAAAAAGGCTTTACGGCAAAAGCACACCATGCAATTATGTTAGGTCAGCGCCTAGCCACAGAAAACCATACAGCCATTTTCTAACCAAGGGGCGGTGTCACAAAAGTCAGAAATAGCGTTAAAATTAATCACTTACCTTTGATGATCTTCATCCTATGGCACTCCCAGGTCTCCATGTTAGACAATAAATGTTTGTTTTGTTCATCTTTATGTTCATCTTTATGTCCAAATACCTCCTTTTTGTTTGCGCATTTAGTCCAGTAATCCAAATGCACAAAGCGTGGTCACAAAGTCCAGACCGAAAGTCAAAAAAGTTCCATTAAAGTTAGTAGAAACATGTCAAACGATATATAAAATGATTCTTTAGGATGTTTCTATCATAAATCTTCAATAATATTCCAACCGGACAAATCCGTTGTCATTAGAAAGGAAAGAGAATGAGCGTCGTGCTCACGGCCACCCGCGAGACTAAACTAATGTCTTTCAGCTTGACCACTTGTTGAAACAGCTCTTATTCGATCCCCTTTCACAATACAAGCCTGAAACAACTTCTAAAGAATGTTGACATCTACTGGAAGCCTTAGGACGTGTAATCTGACCCCACAGACGCAGGATATTGTATAGGCAATCACTTAAAAAAACTACAAACCTCAGATTTCCCACTTCCTGGTTGGGTTTCTCTCAGATCTTTGCCTGCCATATGAGTTCTGTTATACTCACAGACATCATTTTAACAGTTTTGGAAACCTTAGAGTGTTTTCTATCCAAATCTACCAATTTATATGCATATCCTAGCTTCTGGGCCTGAATAACAGACAATTTACTCTGGCCACGCTTTTCATCCAAACTTCCCAATGCTGCCCCCTATCCCAATGAAGATAACTATGGTTCATAGGCACATGACTACTGTATACAATAGCTGTAGGACCAACAGAGGTGTTCAGGGCAGTTAGAGGGACATAAATTAAGTTATTTACATTGTGTCTGCCAACACCCCTGGGGCAATGTACATTTTCAGCAGCACCAAGACAACTCAGAGACACAATGGTAGGGCTTATCTGAGCTGGGCTTGGGTCATTGATAAGTCAATATCTCAACGTAGCCTTGAAGTTCGTGGACAGAAGTCCAGGAGCCAAGATGATTTGGATGGACTTCGTCATTCATCTTTTGTTTTCAAAAGGTGTCAAAATGATCTGTCAAAATGATTCCAACAGAGCTACAGTAATGTTTTAGCCAGGTGTGTGTTGCAAGTAGCTTGCTGAATCTATCACACCCACAAGCCCAACATTGGTACCGGATCTGAAATAAATAGCAGCATTTTGGATTCTTTCAATGCTGGAATTAGTTCTTTAAAATACATTTTCAGAAGTTCCCGAGCTGTCCTCCTAATGCCGTTTGACTCCACATGGACTACGACAGCGTCAGCTCCCGGCAACTATCGTCGAACGGTCGGAAACAGTGTTGTAATCTCCTGTTCTCGTGCTCGAGGATAGCAAAGGGCTTTTGCACTGGGAACCATTATGTTTCTTACCATAGAACTGCCGATGATGACAGCTGGTGCAATGGCTGAGGAGGTCTGGACGTTCTTTCGCCTCGAGTGGTTTCGCACACCCCTCGAGGACTGAAAAGAGATGGGGCCAGATGGACCCGAGCCAGCTGTAATATCCATTGTGGATGATGAATGGGCCGGAGTCTCAGACAGCCTCATGGTTTGATGAGGGTGGTAGCTCTGAGGATCTGAACCCAAGGTAGAAGCCACATATATGTCCGAAAACCGTGTGCTTTTGTTAGTGCTTTTTTTGTGAAGTAAATAATTTTCAAATTGGTGTTTGATGTCCTTTTGATGTTGTTGGGGGCATGTTCACTCATGGGATCATTGATTCCATTGGGATCATAGCTGTTAACCATTCCCATACTTCTCTCTTTCGTATCTCTCTCTTTCATCTCTGTATCCCACTTTAGTCTCTCTCTCTCTCTCGTCTCGCTCTCTTTCGTCACTCTCTCTTGCTCACTTTCATGTCTTTCATCTCTCTCTATTTTTCGTCTCTCTCTCTCTCTTTCGTCTCTCTAGTCTCTCTCTTTTGTCGCTCTCTCTATTTCGTCTCTTCCTTTCTCATCTCTATTTGGTAAGTGTTTGGTAAGGGTAAGTTCTTTTGATGTTGTTGGTATCATGTTCACTCATGGGATCATTGCTTTTGTTATTATCATAGCTGTTAACCATTCCAATACTCCATTTCTCTTTCGTCTCTCTACCGTCTCTCTCTCTCTTTCGGCTCTCTCCAGCTCCTTCATCTCTGTCCCTCTCTCTCATCTCTATCTCTCATCTCTGTATGTCTTTCATCTCTGTATCCCTCGTCCCTCTTTGTCTCGCTCTCTTTCAATTCTCCGTCTCTCGTCTCCCTCGCTCTTTCGTTTCCGTTACTCTTTCATCTCTCTCTTTCGTCTCTTCCTCTCTCGACGCTCTCTCTCATCTCCCACTCTCTTATCTCGCTCTCTCTCATCACTCTCTTTCATCTCTCTCTCTTTTCTCTTTAGTGTCTCTTTCTTTCGTGTCTCATCTCTCTGGCGTCTCTCTCTGGCGTCTCTCTTGCTTTCCCCTCTCTCCTCTTTCTCTTTCGTTTCCCTCTCTTTTGTCTCTATCTTGCTTTCGTATTGCTCTCTCGTCTGTCATTCGTATCTGTCACAAGCGTCGTTAAGGACAGACCAAGGCACAGCGGGTATAGTGCTCATTCTTACTTATTTATTTTAAGAGACCACTTAAACAAAGAAAAAACAAACGACAGCAAACAGTTCCGTAAGGTTCACAGACTATAACGGAAAATAACCACCCACAAAACCCAAAGGAAAACAGGCTGCCTAAGTATGGCTTCCAATCAGAGACAACGAAAGACACCTGCCTGTGATTGGAAACCACACTCGGCCAAACCTGGAAAACGAAACATAGAAAATGAAAACTAGAACCGAAATCCCCTAGAACAAAAAACCCCAAAACACACTAAACAAACACCCCCTGCCACGCCCTGACCATACTACAATGACAAAATACCCCTTTACTGGTCAGGACATGACAGTATCTCTCTCATCTCTCCCTCCTTTCATATCTCTCCCTTTGTTCTCTCGCTCTATTTTTCATCTCTTCATCTCAGCTCTTTCTCTCTCTCTTTTGGCTCTTTACTTTGACTTCAGGTATGGCGACTTTGAAGTCTTTGCAAGCAAAAGGATCTTTCTTCCTGATCTGAAAATAGAAAAGTATTCTTCTGTTGCTGATCCACGTTGTGCACGTTGAACATTCAGAGGGATCAGTGTCAAATTAGACTAAACACAGAGTACAGTAGTAGTGAAATAATATATTCAACTTGTAAAAGAGCACAGATTGTACAGTATAAGCTATACTGTGTGTGTGTGATAGAGAGAGAGAGGGAGAGAGTTAGTGTCCTAGGATCCCTGTAGCTGGTTCTTCCTCTCTGATTTCACATTACCCCAGCACTCAGTGAGGTGGCTGACAGATACATATACACACACAACGACCTGGGTTCAAATACTATTTCAGGTATTTCAATTACTTTTCAATACATTTGACAACAAGTAATAAGATAAGCTTTATTTGAAAGAAAAGTAGTTGAATATTGGAATGTTTTTCAAAATACAATTTGTAAAATATTGGTATGTATTTACAATTACTTCAAATACATATCGTTGAAAATATTTTAAAGACAGTATTTTAAAATAAATATTTGGCATACACTAATGTTCAAAAGTTTGGGGTCTGTCACGACTTCCGCCGAAGTCGGCTCCCCTCCTTGTTCGGGCGACGTTCCGCGGTCAACGTCACCGGCCTTCTAGCCATCTCCGCTCCATTTTTCATTGTTCATTTGTTTTGTTACGTGTTTTGTATTGACGCTCCTAGCTGGTTTTTCCCCGGGCACTATGTTTCAACCCGGAGTATGTTTAACGTCTTTGGAAACGGCTTTCATAAGGTTATATACAGATTGAAGGCAATCTTTAATGGTGAGCAGTATTGTGTGAGTATAGCAACGTTCATGCTGTGAAAAGTGAACTTCATCAAGGTGAATGGAACTTACAGGTTGCAGACCTTCCTCCTCTTCATCACCAGAATACTCTTATTTAGAGGATGTGTCATCTTCAAAATTAGCAAAAGAAGCAACCATGCACTTATAGAATTTTAAATAAATATTTTATTTTTTGTGCAACTTCGAGAGCAGAGTATTTGAGTGTATTTAAAATATGTTTTGGGAAAATGTGTTTGAAAGGGTTTCAAATAGTTCCCCAGGAAAGTCTTTGAAAGTATTTTTGGTAAACTATTTGGTTTTTACAAGTAACCATTCAAATATTCAAAGAAAATAAATTGTTTTGGGATATGTATTTGAAAATACTAAAACAAGTATTTAAAATAACTAATACTAAATACATATGTATTTGAACCTAGGTCTGACACTCACACACACTAGTTGGAATCCCTGTTGCTCACATACTGCCAGGGGCCAGTGGTGGAATTGCCCAGCTAACCCGCCTGTATGTGTGTATGTGTGTGCGTGTGTCCTTGCTAACCTGCAGCGGAATCCATAAATGTCCATCAGAAATCCCCAGAAGCTTTGTGTCGATTACGGTTAAGCTCTCCTCCACTCCCTCGCTCCTTTATTCCCTTGTTCCCTCTCCCTCCCTCCCTTTCTCCCCCTCAGCTTAGTGGAAGGAGTACCAGTAATGGCCCCTCGTTATAGAGAAATCCGTCATGAAACAGGCCCTAATGAACTGATTCCTGTTGGCTCCTTTATTTTTTCACTTGTTTTTTCCTCTGGGGAAATTCTCATTGGTGAGAATTTGATTGACAGTTAGCCCGGACTCCTGGGGGGTTCTCTCCAGAAAAAAATGAGTGTTGCTGTGTGTGTGCGCGAGTGTATATATGCGTGCATATCTGCTTGTTGTAAATTCCATGACAGAACACCCAGTGTAATGGCAGTGTGTAACATCACATCAGCATGCGTGCCTACACAGCACATATGAGATCAGAATTTTTACACTCACAGTGTTTTAATATTGTAGTTTGTAAAGCTTTATTTGCATATTTTCCAGCATGCCTTTCAAGTGAATGTGAGAGACACCCACCCATGACTGTGTTTGTAAGTGACAGAGACATGGTTGTTGCATTCAATAACTTCTATTCCTGAAGCCTTTACCAAGTAACTGCCTAAGTGAATGTGTTTGAATTAAAAGTAAACCCTTATGACTAAACAGTATGTTTTGAAAGTATTCAGACCCCTTCATTTTCCCCACATTTTGTTACATTATAGCCTTATTCTAAAATGTATTAACATGTTTTCCTCATCACTCTACACACAATACCCCATAATGAGAAAGCATAAACAGGATTTTAGGCATTTTTTAAAATGTATTCACAATAAAATCAGAATCACCTTATTTACATAAGTATTCAGACCCTTTGCTATGAGACTCTAAATTGAGCTCAGGTGCAACCTGTTTCCATTGATCATCCTTGAGATGTTTCTAAAACTTGATTGGAGTCCACCTGGGGTGAATTCAATTGATTGGGCATGATATGGAAAGGCACAAAACTGTCTATATAAGGTTCCACAGTTGACAGTGCATGTCAGAGCAAAAACCAAGCCATGAGGTTGAAGGAATTGTCCGTAGAGTTGCACTTCTTCCCTAATATGGGTCTCAGTCACCTGGGGTCCAGAGAGGGGAGAAGTCAGACTTGTCTATCACATGTCCCTGGTGCTATGCAGAATATCAGATAGAAAAGAGGACAGGAGGGAACATTGTCTTCATATGTGAATGTGTCTTTACCTATTTTAAACTATGTGAATGTATGGCTTGATTAACGGGGAACCAATTACTTGTGTCCACAATGTTTGTGTGCCAGTCACGCCCTCCTTTGGCCTTGGGGAAGGTAAGGTCTGACACAAGATGTGTGGGGTAGTGTCTGGACAATTGTTCGTCATCTCTGATGTACAATTGTACGTCACCTATCCTGGGATAGTGTATGACCCAGAGACTCACTCCCCTCAGCACTTTACATTTGATTTACGCCATAGAATGAGTTGGTGTTTCTGTACTGTGAAGTACAAGGGACGAGATCAGAGCCTTGTCTTAGGGGCCAAACTCTGTACAATAAGAACAATCTTCATAACAAATGCTATCTGGCTGGGGGATACTCCTTTCTCATATATCAAGTCTCACCTTGTGACCCATTCCATGCATCTGTTGTTTGTCATGTAGACCAAGATGGTGTATCTTTGATATTAAATATATGTTTTATTACTTGTATCAGAGCTGCTCGCCACAACACTTGGGAGTGTTGAGTCGACCAGCCTCAATATTGTGGAAGCAATTGCTCTATGCTCCCTTATTAACCTCTTACATCTAGACGTTCCGCTAGCGGAACACCTGCTCCAATATCCAATGATAGGCGGGGCGCGAATTACAAATTCCTAAAAAATACAAAAACTTCAATTTTTCAAACATATGACTATTTCACAGCATTTTAAAGACAAGACTCTCCTTTATCTAACCACACTGTCCGATTTCAAAAAGGCTTTACAGCGAAAGCAAAACATTAGATTATGTCAGCAGAGTACCTAGCCAGAAATAATCAGACACCCATTTTTCAAGCTAGCATATAATGTCACAAAAACCCAGAAGACAGCTAAATGCAGCACTAACCTTTGATGATCTTCATCAGATGACAACCCTAGGAAATGATGTTATACAATACATGCATGTTTTGTTCAATCAAGTTCATATTTATATCAAAAAACAGCTTTTTACATTAGCATGTGACGTTCAGAACTAGCATACCCCCCGCAAACTTCCGGGGAATTTACTAACAATTTACTAAATTACTCACGATAAACGTTCACAAAAAGCTTAACAATTATTTTAAGAATTATAGATACAGAACTCCTCTATGCACTAAATATGTCCGATTTTAAAATAGCTTTTTGGTGAAAGCACATTTTGCAATATTCTAAGTACATAGCCCAGCCATCACGGGCTAGCTATTTGTCATGTTTGTCGTCGGTGAATGAGGACCAAAACGCAGCAGGTATGTGAATGCTCATCTTGATTTTTAATTACTCTCAAAATGAACATACAAAAATAACAAACACGAAAAACGAATGAACGAACGACAATAACAGTCTGACTAGGCACACGGCTAAGCACAGAACAATCACACACAAAACACACACACAAACCCTAATATATGGGACTCTCAATCAAAGGCAGATAGACAACACCTGCCTTCAACTGAGAGTCCTAACCCCAATTAACCAAACATAGAAACACACACACCAGACTAACCATAGACTACAAACACATAGACCATCAACCAAAAACCCGGAAATACTAAATCAAACACCCCTTTACACAAACACACCACCCCGAACCACATAAAACAAATACCCTCTGCCACGTCCTGACCAAACTACAAAAACAATTAACCTTATACTGGCCAGGACGTGACAGTACCCCCCCCTTAAAGGTGCTACCCCAGAAGCACCTTAACAAAAAATAACCCCAAGCAACACCAAAAAAAAATCCCCTTTTCAAAAGGGAGGGAAGGGAGGGTGTCTGCTGTCAACGACGGCACTGTGCTCCACCCCCCCTCCCCAACCCACCTATTTCTGGAGGTGGCTCTGGTTCCGGCCGTTCCAGGCTGTCGGGCCACTCTGGCATCGCCGAGGGGCAGTCGGGCCAGTCTGGCATCGCCGGGGGGCTGTCGGGCCAGTCTGGCAGTTCGGGACAGTCTGGGCAGTCTGGCAGTTCGGGACAGTCTGGGCAGTCTGGCAGTTCGGGACAGTCTGGGCAGTCTGGCAGTTCGGGACAGTCTGGGCAGTCTGGCAGTTCGGGACAGTCTGGCCACTCCGGCAGTTCAGCGCAGTCTGGCCACTCCGGCAGTTCAGCACAGTCTGGCCACTCCGGCAGTTCAGCACAGTCTGGCCACTCCGGCAGTTCAGCGCAGTCTGACCTCTCTGGCGACTGTTGACTGGCGGGCAGCTCTGACGACTGTTGACTGGCGGGCAGCTCTGACGACTGTTGACTGGCGGGCAGCTCTGACGACTGTTGACTGGCGGGCAGCTCTGGTGACGACTGTTGACTGGCGGGCAGCTCTGGTGACGACTGTTGACTGGCGGGCAGCTCTGGTGACGACTGTTGACTGGCGGGCAGCTCTGGTGACGACTGTTGACTGGCGGGCAGCTCTGGTGACGACTGTTGACTGGCGGGCAGCTCTGGTGACTGTTGACTGGCGTGGCTGGGTTGACGCACTTGTAGCCTGGTGCGTGGTGCTGGTACTGGGCTTACCAGATTATGTACACGCACCTCCAGGCTAGTGCGGGGAGCGGGAACAGGACGAGTCGGACTGGGTTGACGCACTTCCGGGTCCGCACGAGAGACAGGAGCTGGAAACCCAGGGCTATGGAGGCGCACAGTCGGTCTCGATCTTACCTCCTGCACAACCCGTCTTGGCTGGATGGAACTAGTAGCCCTGTAAGAGCGGGGTGCTCGTACAGGGCAGACTGGGCTGTGCAGGGGCCTGATGGTAGCCGTGCGTAGAGCGGGAGTTGGGTAGCCTGGTCCTCGGAGGCGTACCGGCGACCAGATGCGCTGCGCAGGCATCCTCCTACCAGGCTGGATGCCCGCTCTAGCACGGCACCTGCGAGGGGCTGGAATAACGCGCACCGGACTGTGCGTGCGTATGGGTGAGAGAGTGCGCTCCTCAGCGAAACATAGCGCTCTCCACCCCATACGCTCCTCCATATAACCACGGGTAGCTGGCTTCCGGCTCTTCTTACGCCTAGCCAAACTACCGTGTGCCCCCCCAAAAAAAATTCTTGGGGGTGCCTCTCGTGCTTCTCCCTCAGCGCGTACTTGGCCTCGTACCTACGCCTCTCTGCCTTGGCTGCCTCAATTTCCCACTGCGGGCGGCGATAATCCTCAGCCTGGTGCCAAGGTCCGGCCCCGTCCAGAACTTCCTCCCAGGTCCATTTCTCCCGCCAGTCCAACTCGAAGTCCCTCTACTCCTTCTTCTGCTGCTTGGTCCTTGAGTGGTGGGTGATTCTGTCACGGTTGTCGTTGGTAGAAATGGAAGACCAAAACGCAGCAGGTATGTGAATGCTCATCTTGATTTTTAATTACTCTCAAAATGAACATACAAAAATAACAAACACGAAAAACGAACGAACGACAATAACAGTCTGACTAGGCACATGGCTAAGCACAGAACAATCACCCACAAAACACACACACACAAACACACCCTAATATATGGGACTCTCAATCAAAGGCAGATAGACAACACCTGCCTTCAACTGAGAGTCCCAACCCCAATTAACCAAACATAGAAACACACACACCAGACTAACCATAGACTACAAAGACATAGACCATCAACCAAAAACCCGGAAATACTAAATCAAACACCCCTTTACACAAACACACCACCCCGAACCACATAAAACAAATACCCTCTGCCACGTCCTGACCAAACTACAAAAACAATTAACCTTATACTGGCCAGGACGTGACACTATTTAGACACCCGGCAAGTTTAGCCTTCACCAAAATCAGATTTACTATAACAAAAATGTTATTACCTTTGTTGTCTTCGTCAGAATGCACTCCCAGGACTGCTACTTCAATAACAAATGTTGGTTTGGTCCCAAATAATCCATCGTTATATCCGAATAGCGGCGTTTTGTTCGTGCGTTCCAGAAACTATCCGAAATGGTAAATCAGGGTCGCACGCATGGTGCAATTCGTGACAAAAAAATTCTAAATATTCCATTACCGTACTTCCAAGCATGTCAACCGCTGTTTAAAATCAATTTTTATGCAATTTATCTCGTAAAAAAGCGATAATATTCCGACCGGGAATCTCCTTTTCGGCAAACAGAGGAAAAATCACAAAGACGGGGGCGGCCAGGGCACGCGCCTAAGCCCACAGTCCCTTGATCGGCCACTTGAGAAAGGCGATAAGGTGTTTCAGCCTGGGGCTGGGATGACGACATTCAGGTTTTTCCCGGGTTCTGAGCGCCCATGGAAGACGTAGGAAGTGTCACGTTAGAGCAGAGATCCTTTGTAAAAGATAGAGATGGCAAAGAAGTTCAAGAAATGGTCAGACAGGCCACTTCCTGTAAAGGAATCTCTCAGGTTTTGACCTGCCATTTGAGTTCTGTTATACTCACAGACACCATTCAAACAGTTTTAGAAACTTTGGAGTGTTTTCTATCCAAAGCCAATAATTATATGCATATTCTAGTTACTGGGCAGGAGTAGTAACCAGATTAAATCGGGTACGTTTTTTATCCAGCCGTGAAAATACTGCCCCCTAGCCATAACAGGTTAATAAGGTTTGAATAAAGTAATATCCTGATTGGTGATTGACCTTGTCTCTCCTCATTATTGATTAGAATTTCCACGACAATATACAATCCATGTTGTGACGACCCTCCCACTCTGTCTGCCGTATTCTCTCTCTTTGCTCTTGTTTCCTTATTAGGATGCCAGTGGGCGGAGCTGGGAGGGTCGTCAACTACATGGGAAACACCTGGGCCCGGGTGTGTCCCATGATAAATAGATCTCTGCCACATTCATTGAAGAGACTCTCTCCATGCGGACACACTATGTTTATTTGTATATAGGTTACCTTTGTTAATAAATATATATTTTGTTATTCCTTGTCTCCATGTTCTCCCTTTTGTTACGAGCTTTGAGCCGGTTCGTGACAATGTCTCAATTGTCTCAATTATTCTTTAACCTGTCTCCTCCCCATCATCTACTCTGATTGAAGTGGATTTAACAAGTGACATCAATATGAGATCATAACTTTCACCTGGATTCACCTGGTCAGTCTATGTCATGGAAGGAACTGTTCTTAATGTTTTGTATACTCTGTACATTTCATAATGACTTTAGTTATGGCCTAGTTATCCTCAACATTGTGATCTGAAACTCTTGGCTCATGGGCCACATCAAACCTCCAAGTCACAATAAGATGGTTTGTGAAGTGATTAGTAATTCCTATCGGAATCCAGCCAGAGTAAGAATATCCAACAATTTGAATATTTTATCACCCACAACCTGTATTCAAAATGACTGCTATTGTGAAGGACTTTATACAAAAAAGACTACCTAAACCATCTAAATTGTAACAACCATCTCAGTAACAGGTGCAATTACAGATTGGATTAGTTCAGTTCAGATAATCAATGTTTATGCAGAAACACAGATATTAAAATAAGTTTCTAAAAATAAACCTGCAACAAAGCATTCTGGGAAAATATGAACAAGACCCCTTCCACGTCTTTTTTTACTCAGGGTTAATGGAAATGAACTCAACACAGTTGAGTAACAACACCACATAATGTTGATTCCAAAGTGATTCATTTAACACTTCGTTTATTCACCACGTGGTGTCAATTGCAATCCCACTGGTGTTAAAGCTGCAATATGTAACTTTTTGGCCGATCTGACCAAATTCACATAGAAATGTGAGTTATAGATATAGTATCCTTGCTGTGGTGGAACACTCGCAACATGGACTGCTTATAATGGAATAATACACCTCAGCAGCACTCATGTCTGACAGCTTTACAATTATCCTTTCCATACCAGGCTTGACCACTAAACCCTGGTTATTATGGGCTATTTGAGCCACATGGTAATCTAGATAAAAACCATTGGAACCCTGCTCTGCCAGCATGGATATCAAGACCCTTTATCCTCATCAGAGGGTCTTAGCCTCTACAGAGGACCCTTGAGAGCAGCTCATCAGCACAGTGTGTGTGTGTGTGTGTGTGTGTCGTGTGGTGTGTGTGTGTGTGTGTGTGTGTGTGTGTGTGTGTGTGGTGTGTGTGCTTGCGCCCTTTGAGCAGAATGTCTTCCCCAGTGATTACAAACCAGTCCAGCCGCAGGGCATCACAAGCCACTCTACACAACCGAGATTGCACCATTGTGTAAAAAGTGTTGGGGAAGGACAGTGTTTTCATGATAGGCACAGAGCAATTATCAGAACACATTGAAAACAGCATGGCACCATTCATCTTTTAGGAAATGGCACATAAAGATCCAAATGTCACCGGAGTTGATGTGGCAGACATGATATCTTCCACCCAGCATGGCCCGAATCTGAATATGAGTCTTCTAATGCAGCCCAAGCTGTGTCCTTCTGTCCACTCTGCAATTAGAACAGTATAATCCTATGTTTTATTCTTCTTTCAATACTCAAAGCACAGATAGACATTGGCCTCATCCTGGGGCGGGGCCAGGGCCTCTGCAGACCTTTAGATGGTCCACTCTTCATTATGGCAGAGGGCACTGGGGTTGTGGGCTGGGTCTGGCTGTAACATGCTCTTGAGCCCTTTTTCTCTCTCTTCACTATGACTATGATAGAGGGTGTTTGCTAATGGAGTGTGCCCTGCCAGTGTGTGTGTGTGTGTGCATCCCTGCCTGTGAGTTTGTTTGTGTGTGTGTGCGTACTAATGTTTGTGTGTGACATTGCAGGGAGTTTGGCCGCTGGAAGGTGAACAGCCTGGCTCTAGAGAGACAGGATAACAATGGTCTGGCTCTGCCTCTGGACCCCGAGTTCCTTCAGACCATAAGGCACCTGGGCAGACGGCCCAGCCTCAGCTCTATCACAGACAGCATCATCAGGAAGTACGGAACACACTTCCTACTCTCAGCCACCCTGGGGGGTAAGAATAATAAACATTTTATTTATTGGTGTAATGATTGGAAGGCCTATTTCTTTCCACTCAATCTGTATGCTGCTGATTCTCAGCTTCAGAAACACATTCTCTCTGTGCTGTATAGGTGTCGTGTTGGATGTGGACTATTCCCGGCCCAGTTCTCAGTGCATATTCTGCGCCATTCTGTGCCCTTGTTTGTGTTTAGGGGAGGAGTCGTTAAGGATCTTTGTGGACAAGCGGAGGTTGAGTAGGACAGTGGAGGCAAGCGAGGCCAACGGTACGGCCGTGACTCTGGAGGCACTCCACCAGCTGGCTGCATCCTACTTCATCGACAGGGAAGGCACCTTGCGCAAGCTGCACCACATCCAAATAGCATCCACAGCCATCAAGGTAACCATACAATGGTTAGAATAAATCTAGCAGTTTTGCTTTGTAGTTCCATCTGTGATGTGTGCTGTAGTTGTGTCTGTTGGCTCCAGGATGAAAGTTTCCTAAATAGCAGGATGTGTGTTTGATTTAAATATCATCAATCCATTCCATCTTTCATTCCAAGAGCCCTCTAGCTGGGACCATCATTATTACTGAATAATGAGTCTGATCGGCTGAGTTTGCCCTTTGCACAGCAGGACGTTTGGCAGTTTCCATGTGAGCCTGTGATATATTTACATGTAGCTGTGACAATGACAGGATTATCAATGAGGAATTTCCCTTGCACAGGCACCTTGTATTAAAGCGGTGTTTCCCGAATGGTAGTTTTGGACGAGCTGGTAAGCCATCCCAGCTAATTTAAGTTTCTTTAAGTCATTG
This sequence comes from Salmo salar, assembly GCF_965601325.2. Classification (NCBI taxonomy): domain Eukaryota; kingdom Metazoa; phylum Chordata; class Actinopteri; order Salmoniformes; family Salmonidae; genus Salmo; species Salmo salar. Next base: position 20,014,310 of record NC_138313.1, read on the forward strand.
TATAAAACTACACTGCTTGACTGTTTTGTTCATAATGAGGCTTTGGGAACCACTGTGACGGTCGTCCCTAACAGAATTATACAGCTGAGTGTTTATTCCTAACATTATCTGAGATTAATTAAAAACTCACTTGCTGTTTGAAAGCGTCCTTCCATTTATCATTGACTCATCCCAGTGCTATCCCATCATGGGCAACCACAGACAGATAAGGCATAGTCATTAAATTGAATTGGCAAAAGGACACATCATGGCTGCGTTGGAAGTGTCCTCATGGACAAAGTGTTGCTAAAATCCTCTGATTAAGATGAATGGAGCAGAAGTCCTCGGAGTTGCATTTGTTGGGAGGCAGTTTCAGGTGACTGATGTGAAATATTCACAGCATCAGCAGGCTTTAATTCAGGCCATGGATTTCTACCTCACTAAGATGAAGATGGATGGCAAGAAAAAAGCGTCTCAGAGAGAGCACCGGACAATGGCTTTTCGAGATTTTCAAGAGGAGAAAACCCTGAAGCTACTGTATTTAATTTTGTAAAATTTTATTGCACCTTTATTTAACCAGGTAGGCCAGTTGAGAACAAGTTCTCATTTACAACTGCGACCTGGCCAAGATAAAGCAAAGCAGTGCGATTAAAAACAACAACACAGAGTTCCACATGGGATAAACAAACGTACAGTCAATAACACAATAGAA